>NC_091053.1:4862902-5470764 GCF_963966145.1 Tenebrio molitor
TACATTTCTTTGCCTGCCTTTGGCGAAATTATCCCAATTTTGGTTATTTCAAAAGTAGCTGTCACTTTTGACGTCTGTTCCGACAAGTCGATCAGATAAATATTGAAAATTATTTTATTATTACCTAATTGAATTACACGTTGCTTCACAATTGAGGGAAGGTAGATTCTCAATTTTCTCGTAAAGGGAAAATTAGATCGAGCTCTATTGGTCAATTTGATTAATTCATACCTAACTAAAAAGCTGTTGCACCTTGAATATTTTTTTAAACATTTTTTTACCTTCATTACCATCAAGGAAAACGCACTCTAAGGTTGATCCGCGACACTCTGTATATTGTTTCGCTATTAATTTACCATTCTTATTTAATTACAAAAGTGAATCAAACTGTAACATGTTTCTTAATGGGATTTATTTAGCCACTATCACATGACCTCTCTTATTGCTATTTGAAATTGCGCGCCCTCCGCGTCATATTTGCAGATTCACGCTTTAGTTTTACGTTCAAAATCAATAAAAATGATACAGTTTGATTTAGTTTTTGTCTCATATCTTTATCATGATTGATTCAAAGATTAAAAGGAGAGGGGGATCCATATAATTACTCACTGTATTTATCTACTCACTGTACAGTTTGAGTATACAAACCGTTTGTGCTACATAAGTAACAAGTTGCTGAGTTTTTCACAAGCATCCAAAATGTTAATAAAACAAATTGTTATTTTAATTTCCATTTCTGGTAAGTTGAAAATGTGTAATTTTTCCACTAATTTTTTAAATTTGTATTATGAAGTGTGCTATTGTCAGGACGAAAGACCTGTGGTGACAACTTCATTGGGTAAAATAAGAGGGTACTTTAAAACTTCTCACGATGGTCGGAAGTTCTCAGCGTTCGAAGGAGTTCCATTTGCCAAACCTCCCATTGGTAGCAGACGCTTCGAAGTAGGCGTGTCTTAACAATTACAACATGATTTGATTGGTTTCTTTGTAGGAACCGGAACTACCGGAACCTTGGTTCGGTATTTGGGAAGCTAATCACCCGACAGAATGCGCTCAGTCGAGCATCTTTCAGTCAAACAAAACTCAAGGTTAGTTAAATCAATCGTCGGAAATTAGATAACAATTATGAAATTAGGTGATGAAGATTGTTTACACATTAATGTGTATGTTCCCCGAGAGAAGCCAAATTCTAAAGAGAAGTTAGATGTTATAATACACATCCATGGGGGTGCTTATATGTACGGTGATGGTTTAATGTACTCACGGCCTGAAGTTTTAATGGATCGGGATGTGATTTTTGTCACTTTCAACTACCGACTCGGAATTCTTGGTTTCTTGAGTACCGAAGACGATGTCGTACCTGGAAACAATGGTATGAAGGATCAAGTCATGGCCTTGAAGTGGGTTCAAAATCATATCGCGAGTTTCGGTGGTAACCCTGATTCCGTCACTTTGACTGGGGGTTCAGCTGGAGCATCAAGCGTTCACCTCCACTACTTCTCTGAGATGTCCAAAGGGTTGTTCCATCGCGGATTCTCCCAAAGTGGTGTAGCATTGAATTCTTTCTCCTTGCAAGAAGCGAGCTTGAGAAAAGCCCAGCGCTTGGCCGAAGCTGTTGGATGTCCTACAACTCCTACTCGACCTCTAGTCGATTGCTTGAAGCAAAGACATCACAAACAGATTGTGGAGAAAGTACCATTCTTTTTCGGTTACCAATTTTATCCAATTGCACCGTTTGCTCCAATGGTTGAGAAAGGATCAAAACCGTTTTTGTCTGAACATCCTTATTCTCTTTTGACAAAAGGAAAAATTTACGATGTACCATGGATTTCCTCAAATACACCCCATGAGGGTAAAAGTTTCGTCCCGCGTAAGAACTATTCAATGGAGTTTGAATTTTCAGTTAAACTCAGACATTTCAGCTCTTGAAAATGATTTGGAGTGGGAATCACTTGCACCAGTCTTGCTCGACTTCAATGATACTTTAGCTCCTTCTTTGTGGAAGGATGCTGCACAAAAAATTAGACAGTTTTATTTGGGACAAGATCAAAACGGTTTTGACCAAAACTACGATAAATTGATAAAAATGTTCAGCGATAGAATGTTCCTTGTTGATGCAGAAACTTCTGTCCGATTGCAAGCGAAAGCATCATCTTCATCTGTCTATTATTACTATTTTAATTATCCTGGAGATAACAATGAAGCGAAAGGTGAAATAAAACCGATAATAAGCAATAATCATTAATTTGAGTTTTTAGTTATCGATCATGCTGCCGATATCAAATATTTGTACGGTCCTGCTTTTAGTTCTGGATCTCTAACTCCCGACGAACTAAAAATGAGAAGTATTCTTCTAGATATGTTGGTTTCATATGCCAAAACAAAGTACCACTTTTAGTATTATGCTGCAAGTTTTCTAATCAGCAAAATTTTTAGCATTCCTACAATAGAAGGTGTAAAATGGAATCCTACCGCATATGATAAATTGACGTATCTCAACATAAGTGGTTTCAGACGTGGAGAAATCAAACTCGAAACAGTCGACGAGTTGACTCCCAGAGGATTTTGGAACTCGTTGAAATTTGCAGAGAATGAGAATTTAATTTCTCTTAAGGACGAATTGTAGAAATTTTGAGTAATTTTTGCCTGAAACTGGTGTAGGCAACATCTTTTGTTTAATTTACTCATACTTTTGGGTATTATAATATTGGTAGACAAACCTCCAAAGTATCAAAAACAAGAGGGATGATTTTACCTTTAAATTATAATTTCAAAATTTTGTGAGCAAAATTACGTACCTACCTTATAAAGCAATTTTATGTCGTTAAGTGTTTTTTCCTTAATTACTAATAAACAATAATTAAAAATGACTTTTCTTTAAACCCGTTATTCTGATTTATGTGCTACAGAAAATGAAAATGTATGATGGCAATTAATAATAGATTTTTGGGAGATAGGCAACCAATAAAACGTGTATACATACAAGTTAGTCACGAGAGACTTCCGATGAAAATTTCGTTATTTGCAACGGAAACTACAATTTCCAGTGGTTTCTAGTTTCCTAAATTTATATAGTTGACTCAAGTTGCAAAAAACCACTTGTCATTTGCAACAGCATTTTTTTTATATTTTTGAACCAAATAAAGGCACGAAGGGACCAGAAAATCATAGTTTGGATTGAATATTTTCCATATAAGTACAGTTTTAAAGTAATTTCAAATGACTAATGCCCTAAAAGTGCTGTTGCAAATGCAAAGTGGTTTTTTGCAACTTGAGTCAACTTTAAATAGTAATACTTAAATCAACGATTGCTGGCTCTTATTGTCTGTCATGTCAGTTTTCACATTTATATTAACTTTTGCTCATAACCTCAATAAAGAGAAACTGTCATGATTAATCTTATTCGCCGAACTAGGTACTTACCTTGTTACCTTATTTCGAATTAAACAAAATATCAAGTTCTAGGGGTTTCTTGTATTTTGGGTTGCATATAACGAAATTTTGATCGGAAGTCTCTCGTGAATAACCCTGTATAAATGTGTCTGATTAATGATAGACAAATGTTGCGACAACACAAAAGATGGGGTAGCACTCTTGATTTGGTTTCTTGTGGATCACTCTGTAGTAGTAGTAACGGGTGGCTATTAAAATTTTCACTTAGGGTTGGCTATGGATCATTCTTTGTTTTCCGTTGCACCTTAGACACTGACAAGTTTGACATTTCAATAAATGTTTTTTCCCTTAATTTGGTTATGTTTCAATTGTACTGACTGACATTTGTCGTTCGTTCTTGCGTGTGTCTAAAGTAACAGAAAAAATAAAAACTCGTTCAAAGCCAACTCCAAGTGAAAATTTTAATAGTCACCCGTTATCATAATAAACACGATAATAGATAACTATTATAATTATAATTTTTATTACTTGATAGTATTATCCGTAATAGTGTATGTACTCCGGCAAAATTGCCGTGCATGGCTTAAGAAATCAAATATTCACCCTGAGACGGAGGGTTTTATATTTGCAATACAAGATCGTGTTATAAATACAAGAAATTATAAAAAACACATATGCGGTTTACAATCGATAATTGATAAATGTAGGATTTGCGGAACTGAAGGGGAAACAATTGAACACATCATTTCTTCTTGCACCGTTTTGGCTCAAAGCGAATATAAAAAACGACACGATATATTCGCTAAAATTATACACATGAATTTAGCTGTTAAATTCAATTTATTAAAGAATACACAACCACATTATAGTTATGCACCAGAAAGTTGTTTGGAAAATGACAGTTACAAGTTATATTTTGATAGAACAATTTTAACTGACATTCATATTAAACATAACAGACCAGACATTATAATTTTAAATAAACAACAAAAGCAAGCATATCTTTTAGATATAGCTGTTCCAAATTCACATAATATAACACAGACATATAACACAAAAATTAATAAATATTTAGAGCTGTCCGTTGCTATGAGAAATCTTTGGTGTTTAGAAAAAATTTCGATTTTACCACTTGTAATTTCAGCAACGGGAATAGTACCGCAATCTCTTTTTAAAAATTTAAAAATTCTGGATTTAGATAACACATTGGTAGTTGAAATTCAAAAAGGTATATTATTATACTCATGTCACATCGTGAGGAAGTTCCTTAACATTGACACAGAACATAATACACAACAAAGTCAAAATGCGGAGGCAAGACGCCGGTAATTATGTTGATAAGCACTGCACTATTACTTGATAGTAATATCCGTAATAGTGTATGTACTCCGGCAAAATTGCCGTGCCGCCGGGTGGAGGTGGGATAGTGTACTATGATCTCTATTGCCATTTGATCACAAAACATTTATGTATTTTATTGATTTATTTATTATTCATATGCTATATTTATACCATGTTAGCTCTCAAAATATTTTCATTTACCTATTGTTTGTAATTAATATACAGGGTGATTCTAAAATAAGTTTGGAAAAAAATCCCAGTAATTGGTGATGACGAGAAGACGCCAAGGAAAAAATTTTTCTTATAGAAGTTTGTTCGTTTTCGAGATATAAATGATTGAAAATTTGGTCAAAATTGCTAGTACGCTGATGAGTTAAAAGTGATTAATTGATCATCCTGGTAGTTTAGCAATAATAATTAAAGGTAAAAGGTGCCCGTCAGTCGCGAACGTGACATTACTTCTTTCGATCATTTTCACAGAAACATTTACAAAGGAGTGTGGAGCAAATTTCCATTTTTGAATAATCATGTCCAGGAATCGGATGTTTTTTTCTTTCACCTCATAGTAGGCGTTGAAGTGTCGACTGTGAACCAACCACTCGTGTAAAAACGTAGGATTGAAACAGCTGATCCATGATCCGTACCCGTATGGTGCGTTCACAATCAGTGCTTACTACGACGTGAAACACCCGATATATATTACACTATTGACTATTCCATCCAATCCAGTGGCGGTACAAATGGGGCAAGTCAAAGATTTTACACAACAAAAAGGATCAAATGTTATATTTTTTGAAAATATTATTTAACTGTAAAAATATATCTATGTCATATACGTATATTATACGGGGTGTCGCAAAATTAACGTATTCCAAGTCGCGGGTCTTGCAGGGAAAAATCTCAAGAATCTCGAAAAAATAAAATAAAAAATATAGGGGGGGTCTTTACAAAGATACCTATATGGGTCCGAAGGTTCAAACTTTTCATAATGTTTTCTTCAAATAAAAAATATAAATGGTTGACATTCATTTTGAAATATGGTGAGGATGATTATGTAAAATATTAAAATATAAATGAAAAGACATTTCTTGAAAAAATAGCTCTATCTCGAAAAAATTAAATATTTCCAATTTTTCTTCAAAAAGGAAGTACAATAGTTAGAATATTAATCAGGTACTTTTGAACAAATATTGGCAACTTTGATATTTTTTTCCAAGTGACAGAATTTTTTTTTTTACATTTTTACTTGGTCAACAGGATGTCCCCTACTAAGCCTTGAACTCGAATACGATAATTTTAAGACAGCCTGTATTATACCTATCGAAAAATAGTTGCTTCTCACAACTCACGCACCGCCACTGGTCTCTACCAAAATTTAAAAAATTGTTTTTTTTTTAAATTTTGGTAGAGACTTGGAGCAAGGTAAGAGTATTTATAGAATTAATCTTAGATACTTATACGCAATCGTACTACTATTTACATGAGTATAAGTGGGGGAAGATAATTGGTTTAAAACTATTATTGGTGTGTTGCGTTACATCACATGTTTATTTGTTACATCAATCACAAGTGCTCGAAATGTTAACAAAACAGTTTGTTATTTTAGTGTTTCTGTCTGGTAAGCTGAAAATTAATCATTTTTCCATTTTATGAATTTCTAATTGGTGTATTAAGTTTGTCATTGTCACGACGAGAGACCTGTGGTGACAACTTCTTTAGGAAAAATAAGAGGTTACTTTAAAACTTCTCACGACGGTCGCAAGTTCTCTGCGTTTGAAGGAGTGCCGTTTGCTAAACCACCCATAGGAAACAGACGCTTCGAAGTAGGCGTGTCTTAACAATTACGCCATCATTTAATTGGTTTCTTTGCAGGAACCGGAATCACCTGAACCTTGGACCGGTGTTTGGGAGGCCAATAGACCAACAGAATGCCCTCAAAATAGTATGATGGAGCCAAATGTAGCTAATGGTTAGTTAAACA
Organism: Tenebrio molitor; assembly: GCF_963966145.1. Classification (NCBI taxonomy): domain Eukaryota; kingdom Metazoa; phylum Arthropoda; class Insecta; order Coleoptera; family Tenebrionidae; genus Tenebrio; species Tenebrio molitor. The sequence goes on from NC_091053.1 coordinate 4,869,618, forward strand.
AATTGTGCAAAAACGTGTAGATAATAATTGCGAAATTAGGTGACGAAGATTGTTTACACATTAATGTGTACGTTCCTCGAGAAAACCTCAACCCTCAGGAGAAGTTGGAAGTTATAGTACATGTCCATGGGGGTGCTTACATGTACTGTCACGGTTTATCGTACTCTCGGCCTGAAGTCCTAATGGATCGGGATGTGGTTTTTGTCACTTTCAACTACCGAGTGGGAATTCTTGGTTTCTTGAGTACCGAAGACGACGTCGTACCTGGAAACAATGGTCTGAAGGATCAAGTCATGGCCTTGAGATGGGTCCAAAACCATATTGCAAGTTTCGGTGGTAACCCAGATTCGGTCACTTTGACTGGACTGTCAGCCGGAGGTTCAAGCGTTCACTTCCACTACTTTTCCGAGATGTCCAAAGGCTTGTTCCATCGCGGATTGTCCCAAAGTGGTGTTGCACTGAATTCGTTCTCTTTGCAAGAAGCGAGCTTGAAGAAGGCCCAGCGTTTGGCCGAAGCTCTGGGATGTCCTTCAACTCCTACTCGAGCTCTAGTCAACTGTTTGAAACAAAGACACCACAAACAAATTGTGGAGAAAGTACCACTCTTTTTCGGTTATCTGTTCCTACCATTCGCGCCGTTTGCTCCAGTTGTAGAGAAAGGGTCAAAACCATTTTTACGAGAACATCCCTATTCTCTTTTAACAAAAGGAAAAATTAACGACGTCCCGTGGATTTCTTCAAATACAGCTCACGAGGGTTTATATCCAGCTATGTGTAAAACTCTTCAACTATCTTAATATTTTTTTACGTGGAGCATTTTCAGATTTTGAAAAGGATTTGGACAATATCAGCACCAACTGGGAGTCTTTGGCGCCAGTCTTGCTCGACTTTAATCATACTTTAGCTCCTTCGTTGTGGAAGGATGCTGCACAAAAAATTAGACAGTTTTATTTGGGAAAAGATCAAAAGAATTTTGATCAGAACCATGACGAGTTTATAAAAATGTTCAGTGACAGAATTTTTACAGTTGATGCAGAAACGTCTGTCAGAATGCAAGCCAGAGCCTCGTCTTCGCCAGTTTATTACTACTATTTTAGTTATCCCGGAGATAACAACGATGCGAAAGGTGAAATAAAATCGAAACATAAAATTATTATTAATGTGAGTTTTAGTTGTCGGTCATGGGGCTGATGCCAAATATTTCTTCGGCCCTGTTTTGGTTCCAGGACCGCTGACTCCCAATGAACTAAAAATGAAAGACATTCTTGTAGATATGTTGGTTTCATACGCCAAAACAAGGTACTACCTACTATCGATATTTGGTACCTTAATTCCAATAAGAATTTTTTAAGCGTTCCTGTAATAGAAGGGATAAAATGGGAACCTACCACTTATGAAAAGTTGACTTACCTTAACTTAAGTAGTTTTAAATCGGAGGAAATCAAGGTCGAAACAGTCGACGAATTGACTCCCAGAGATTTTTGGAAATCGCTGAAATTTACAGAGAATGAAAATATAGTTTCTGCTAAAGACGAACTATAATAATTGTACTGTAGAAACTAAAAGTTGTGTAGGTAGTTGCGTTTATTAATGTTTAATAAATAAAATTTTATTTTCAAAGCTTGTTATTTAAAATATGTCCTATCGCCCCTACTATACATAGAAGACGATGAATTTTTTAAATCTTTTATCCAAAACCTCATATATCAAAGGACAATAACTATGGTGGTTTTAAACAAATAAAGTGGCATATAAGTCACCAGTGATCTAAAGCTATATTAGTCACTACTGATCAAATAAAAATGTTACAATAATTGTCATAATTTTTCAACGATATTTTGGAGGTGCTGGATAAAGTTAAGTATGACATACCTACGTGTGTTAGCGGCTTAAGAAGAAATTAACCACTCGTTTGTGGTTTACCTGTTTTTTCGCGTCACTTATATGCCTTCTAACACACTAGTACCATAAATAACTATTAATTCATGAGAAGGAAGCTTTTCGCACTTTTGTTATTACAATTAAAGTAATAAATCAATAAAATATAATAAATAAACTGTGCCAGAAAATTTAGATACATTAAATTAATGAATATATCTTCTATACAGGGTGTCTCAGCTAAGACTTTCGAGCCTAATATGTCGGTTATTTGCCAGCGGATTTTTATGATATTTAAAATGCAGATATTTTAGACCGTGAAGGTTCAGTTAGTAATAATAAAATTACCTCAAGTTAAAAAATGTAATTTTAACACATGTTTCCTTTATCGAAAATTATGCGCGATTATTATTAGATTGTTAAACATTAAAAAATAGGGGTCTACACAAACAATTAAGTAAATCACTTGTCTGATTCAACGAAAAGATTAGATTTTGTCGTTAAAAATTTAATGTAAAATTTGAAGGTATTTGAGCAGTTACCTTTTGAAACAATTCATGATTAATTGCCAAGCAACATTTTGTACACCCTTTAAAGTCTGTCAAAATTGGGCGCGCTTTATTAGAAACGTCAAATTGTGAAAATTTTTTGAAAATACTCTAAAAATAGACTACAGCGGCAGAAATTTCAATATTGTTGAAAAAGAAAATAAAATTGCCTATGGAACACTATCCAAATGTAGGCTTTACAAAATGTAAGGTTAAGAGAGTCATCAATAATTTATTTGAAGATACAGGAAGCGTACGTAAACTAAATTACCTTGCTAAAATATCCCGATCGTGTTTTAGTTCTTTATGGAAGAATTAAAGCATCCAGTATAATAAATTACGTCCAAATGTTGTCTTTAACTTTGTAAGCGTTTGTAAGGTTAGCAAGATAAACGTCAAATATGTCACCTGCGCTTCTGCGAAAAGGGATGACCAAAATTCTGCAAAATTGCGCGTTTGCTTCATACGCGTCTACGTTTTTGCATTTTGCATTTGCACATTTTAAAAAGGCATGTAAAAATTACGTTTTTAAGACTTGGGTGATTGCAGTAATGGGATTTTATTCTTCACCGTCTAAAATATCTGCATTTTAAATTTCACAAAAATCCGCTGGAAAATAACTGAGTTATTAGGGTCGAAAGTCTTAGCTGAGACACGCTGTATGTTTTAAATAGGGGAATAAACCACTTTTTTCAGATATGTGGAAATATCATAAGTGAATCAAATTCAAGGTCCTAAACTTCGTAAACAGTTGTACTAACAAACATCTTTGGCAAAAAATAAATTAAGAAATAGAAGAATGTAAAACCATTTGCTCAAGAACAATTTGGGAAATTACAAAAATTACATTTTTTATTTTTAAATTTGAAGTGATATTTACAAACTTTTTGTATATTTATTATTTAGGTAGTTTCCGATAAGATATGATATGAGTTATTGACTTACTATCTAATAAAATATACCTATATTTTTCCACCTAGTGAAACCGCTGATACCGATTAATGGCAATATGATACCTATTACATAATTATGTAATCCGTTCTCATAATTCTTGTTTATCTTTAAATATGTATCAGTACTGTCAGCCAGTTCATGATAAATTTCAAAATCATTAATTCAGTCAATTCCTGTCAATGTAAATGTCATAAAAAATGATAGATGGTAAAATAATGAAGTAATTATCAACTCATAAAAACAAGGAAGAAATACTAGAGACAGAGTACCTTGTCTCAAAAAATTATAATATGTTAAATAAATAAAATAAATAATAAAATTTTATAAAACATGATATACAGGGTGTATTTTTAAAATGTGCCGAAATTTTACCTACGAGGTTGTAGGACAACGTAGAAAACTAAAAGCAATTAAAAAAAATTGTAGCTCAAAAAATAAATGTCATTTTATTTTTTGACACAGAATTTTTAAAATATTTTTTCCGAGTTTTACATAAAGCCAGTAGCTCGTGGTTAACATTTCTGCACAACTTTCAAAAACACCCTGTATTTTCTATTCGTCAAAATATAAAACAATTTCCCACATCTACCTAAATGAGTAGGCATTTATAGAATGAATCGCAGTTTGTACTCACTACAATATCATAGTAATGTATTTAAGTGGGAGGAGATAATCAACTTAAATAGATAAATGGTGGGATTACATAACATGCTATTGAAATCTACCGCAAGCGTGCAAAATGTTAGCAAGACAGTTTATTATTTTAGTTTTAATGTGTGGTAAGCCAAAAATTCATAATTATTTTTGCATCCCATTTATTTCTAATCGGTTTATAAAGTTTGTCACGGTCACGACGAAAGACCTGTGGTGACAACTTCTTTGGGTAAAATAAGAGGATATTTGAAAACTTCTCATGACGGTCGAAAGTTCTCTGCGTTTGAAGGAGTACCATTCGCTAAACCACCCATAGGAAGCAGACGCTTTGAAGTATGTGTTTGACAACAATTAAAATAAAATTTAATTGGCTTCTTTGTAGGAACCGGAACCACCGGAACCTTGGTCCGGCGTTTTGGAGGCCAACAATCCCACAGAATGCGCACAAACTGGCATGATGCAGCCAAACGTAGTACAAGGTCAGTTAAATCAATTGTCCGAAACCTAATAACAATTGCGAAACTAGGTGACGAAGATTGTTTACACATTAATGTGTACGTTCCTCGAGAAAACATGAATCCCCAAGAGAAGTTAGATGTTGTGGTACACATCCATGGGGGCGCTTACATGTATGGCAATGGTACAATGTACTCTCGGCCTGAAGTCCTAATGGATCGGGATGTGATTTTTGTCACTTTCAACTATCGCTTGGGAATTCTTGGTTTCTTGGGTACCGAAGACGACGTCGTACCTGGAAACAATGGTCTGAAGGACCAAGTCATGGCCTTGAGATGGGTTCAAAACCATATTGCAAGTTTCGGTGGTAACCCCGGTTCGGTCACTTTGACTGGACTGTCGGCTGGAGGTTCAAGCGTCCACTTCCACTACTTCTCCGAGATGTCGAAAGGCTTGTTCCATCGCGGATTGTCCCAAAGTGGTGTGGCACTGAATTCCTTCTCTTTGCAAGAAGATGCATTGAAGAAAGCCCAACGCTTGGCCGACGCTGTTGGATGTCCTTCAACTCCTACTCAAGCTCTAGTCGACTGTTTGAAGCAAAGACATCACACACAGATCCTCGAGAAGGTACCACTCTTCTTCGGTTATTCGTTTTTGCCATTCGCACCGTTTGCTCCAGTCGTTGAAAAAGGGTCAAAACCGTTTTTGAGCGAACATCCATATTCCCTCTTGACCAAAGGAAAAATTAACGATGTGCCCTGGATTTCTTCAAATACAGCCCACGAGGGTATATTTCCAACTATGCGTAAGACTTTTCACTCTTTAATTCCTCATTTTAACTGGAGCACTTTCAGTCTTTGAAAATGATTTGGACAATATCGCTACCAACTGGGAATCACTAGCACCAGTCTTGCTCGACTTCAATGATACTTTAGCTCCTTCTTTGTGGAAGGATGCTGCACAAAAAATTAGAGAGTTTTATTTGGGACAAGATCAAAACGGTTTTGATCAGAACAAAGACAAGTTGCTGAAAATGTTCAGCGATAGAATTTTTCTTGTTGATGCAGAAATTTCTGTCAGAATGCAAGCCAGAGCCTCGTCTTCACCTGTTTATTACTACTATTTTAGTTATCCTGGAGATAACAACGAAGCAAAGCGTGAGATAAAATCGACAATTTTAAATTATGATTAATGTGGGTTTTAGTTGTCAGTCATGGTGCCGATGCCAAATATTTCTTCGGTTCTGTTTTCGTTCCCGGGCCTTTAACTTTCGACGAATTAAAAATGAAAGATATTGTTGTAGATATGTTGGTCTCATATGCTAAAACAAGGTACTAGTTTAAATATTCGCTCCCTGTTCTCTAATAAACAACATTTTTAGCGTTCCTCTCATAGAAGGAGTAAAATGGGATCCCACTGCAAGTGACAAGTTGACGTACCTCGATATAACCAGTTTCAAACCTGCAGAAATGAAGGTCGAAACAGTCGACGAGTTGACTCCCATTGGTTTTTGGAAGTCGCTGAGATTTGCAGAGAATGAAAATTTAGTTTCTGTTAAGGACGAATTATAGGAACTAGAGGTCGCCCAGCGATCGAAATTCGACTGTTTTCATTAAATTTTTAAGTTTGAACGTTACTGAGGTTTTTTTTTTATCAAAGAGTATACCGCTATAATTATCGCCTATAATTTTTTGGAATTTTGTTCTATTACGTCAGCTGCGAGCGTTTACAAACACGTCATTATGCACTAATCTTCGAGTTATTTGAAAAATAGGAACGATAGGAAAAATTAGGTATAGTTTGGCTATGCCATATTTAAAAAACAATAACGCGTTTTTTGACATTTCCTTAGGTTTTTTATTGCTATACTGGCCAGGTTTCGCCAAGGCTACACAGTTAATTTGCCTATGTTTTTCAAATTATATAAAATTGAAATAAAAAATTAATACAAAAAATGAAAAATGAAATAAAGAACACGTGTTTCGTATTTTTTATACCTATCTTTTTTAATGAAAAAAAAAAACCGGGCGGTTAAAAAAATAAAATGTCCATTGAACTTAAAATAAAATTTCATCGTTTGCTAAATGCCCTTGGCCGTTATATTCGGAAATATAAAATCTCAAACTATTGAATGATCGAACTCTACTTGCTGCGACGTACAGTTGCGGCCAAATAAAACTGGGCAGCAATTTTTTCTGTTGTAAATCGGAATTAAATATTAAATCACCTGAAAAATCATCTCCTAGGAGATAACATAAGAAACTATTTTTCAAATTGACATCATCCGTCACTGTTATGTTGTGCCATAGGTATGGGTATCTGGTTACCAGAGAAAATTTCATTTTAAAAGCCTGAATTACCCAAATTTGTAAAGATGACATAAAATGTCAATTTAGTGGTCGCTTTTATTTGGCCGCAACTGTACAATTGAAAATTGGCTGCCTCAATAAAATAGCAAGTTTTTCGAATGTTTGCTTTTAAGACTTATTTATTGTCATCGCAAATGCAGCTATAATTGGAAATTGACTTTTTTGAAAATTAAATGGAAAAATAGTACCTGAATATGTTAAATTTATACGTGGAATCAAAATTCTCTTATTGCGTTCGGTTCCAGTTAAAACTTCGCAATCAATAGCATTGCGATGCATAAACTTGATGCGCATTCTTGTTCCATAGACTAATGCTTCCTTTGTATTTAAGTTTCTGATCAGTAAAACGTGCAATTAACTTTCAATACTAACTTATGTGGTGGCAAACCACTAATAGTCAAAGAATTTTGTATTTCACTCCGAAGAGTTTTTTTTATGAATAATCTAAATAAACTCCTTCTTGGAGTGGATTTCACTGCGGGGGGATTAAATCCATTACAAATCATCCACTCCGCATTCGCTTCAAATTCACTCCGCATTTACTCCGCTAATTTTTTACAGTGTATGAACGTAAACAATGAATGTTTTGATATTTGTAACACACAGGTGTCCCCGAAAAAGAAGATGAGTCCATAACTCCTTTATTTATCGGAGGATTTTAATTATATTGCACCAAATTAAATGGCTCTAAATAGGCTACAAAAAGCCGTAATAAATTCACATATAGGTCCAAGGGCTTCAGGGCTAAACTGTCAAAAAAATTTTTTCAAATGCGAACAAATAATTTTTTTAACACTTCTGATAGAGATTTTTATTCTAAAAAGAACAGTCTATCACAAATGTACACTTACCTACCCAAAATACAAAAAAAAAGCTAAAAAATGCTACTATCGTCGATGCTTAAACTGCGCTCTGTACGTGCAATCCTGAATGTTATTACATATTTGTCATTTGTTTTTCCAACTAACTTATCTGGTTAATTTATTACATTGTAACGCAATGAATTTTGATAGCTTCTCGCTTGGTGCTCGTCATTTGTTTCAAAATGTAGTCTTATTTTTTGTATTTATTTTTTCTTATATGAGGTTACACATGTCATACATTGTTGTTTTCAGAATAAAAATCTCTATCACAATTACTAAAAAAAAGTATGTGTCCGTATTTGAAAAAAATATTTTGACAGTTTTACCTTGAAGTACTTTGGGTTTGACGTGAATTTAGTACGCCATTTTGTAGCTTATTCACAACCATTTAATTTGGTGTATAGATAATTAAAATCCTTCGATAAATGAGGAAGCTATAAATTTGTCTCTTTTTTTGGAGACGCCCTGTATATTATACATAAATTTTATCTTTCTGCACTTCTTCTCCACATCAACTTTAACTATGCCAAAAGTATGGAATAAATTCCTTAAAAATTAAACAAAATTTTTTTCAAAAAAATGTTTGGACAGGTCAATTTTAGTTTATAAAAATACATGTTTTAGTACCAAAAAAAATTCCAGGCAGTCATTTGTTTTCGAGTGATGACGTCATCGATACATTTTAAAATGGAACCCCCCTATTTTTTTTCTTGATTCTGATAGCCCTTTTAATTGTCTAAATGACAGTATAAAAATTTTGTTATCTTACATAAGGAAATTTTTGAGAAAAAAAAATCAAGTTGGAAAAAATAAATTTTATAACGAACAAAAACAAGTCAAAAAATCAAGTAGGGTAAATCAAACAGTCAAATGTTAGTGTCAATTTCATTCGTATGTGTTATTTGCTTTACAAAACGTTTTCGAAAATGACTCATTTAACAGAAACACAACGTATAGAAATTTTAATTTTGATTGGGTGCTGAGATAAAACTAAAACAGGGGGAATTTCTTCATAAACTTGCTTATTGTCAACAAGCTGGGGGATGGCAATTCAAACATTTAATTATATAATTTTAAGTACTTACTAACACAGTTTTTGACTTGTTTTTGTTCGTTATAAAATTTATTTTTTCCAACTTTATTTTTTTTTTCTCAAAAATTTCCTTATGTAAGATAACAAAATTTTTATACTGCCATTTAGACAATTAAAAGAGCTATCAGAATCAAGAAAAAAAAATAGGGGGTTTCCACTTAAAAAAAGTATCGATGACGTCATAACTCGAAAACAAATAACTGCTTGGAATTTTATTTTGTACTAAAAAATGTATTTTTATAAACTAAAATTGACTTGTCCAAAGATTTTTTTGAAAAAAAATTTGTTTAATTTTTAAGGAATTTATTCCATACTTTTGCCGCTCACTGTATGGATTTTATTGTAAAGACTAAAAATGTGTATAGAAAACCTGTAATAACAAAAAGGATATTTTTGTTGTGAATTTAAAATTTAATTTTCCTCATGGATTTTTTTTAATGAAGTTCCAAAACAATTTTTTAATAATAAAAACAAAAAATTATTTTGTTTTTATTTCTCTACTGTTTTTTTGTTATAAGTACATATGTAGGTATATTTATAGAAACTGTTGATTATTCATAGGTACTAATAGTTATCTACGATATAAGTGTCGTGCTTCATGACTCAGGGGTTAGATACTGGCTTATCAACCAAACCACCCGGGTTCGATTCCCGGTTAAACATCAGGTTTTTTCAAATCACTACCATGTTTCGGAGGTCCCGGTCCCGGCTACTACTTAGTAGTGGTCGTTAGGTCATGTTAGAGGCGCTTGCGCGACCTGAAAACATCTAGCACTTGGCCTTAGCCAGAAGGTATACGATTATTTATTTTTATTTATCCAAAAAGCATTCGCCTTTTTGAGCATTCTGAAAATAATTTGACTTAATAATTAAAAACTGGTTTACAAATCGCCATTTCTCCAATTTGGATGATGAAAATTTCGAAAGAGCGCATGGACAAGCTCCATCTATTCACAACGGGTACACGACAAATCAGATATTATGTTCGTCTCAAAAAATATTGTACGAACTTCGATGCGAGAAGACGTATTCGGTACATTCGTGCAAATGAAGCACTCGCCCCCTCGTCGCTCGTGCTTCAAATAATGCACTCATGCGCGAAAAATCTATTCTCAGTTATTACGGCAAGAAATAATTAGTAAATAACAAACAAACCAAATAGCAGGCTGGAGAAATGTTTAGTTTGTGGCTATTGCAAATTTGATATCAAGGACACAACGATAAAGAAAAATATTGTCAGCGTACTTTACCCCACCGGTGTAGTAAAGTGTTGCTTTATCATAGATAATGTTCTTACGACACGCAAATGACTGTTATAAATAGAAATATGATAATAGGTGAAGTATATTAGTATACTGGGTGCCCCAAAATTTTGTTAAGTAGTCATTAAAATATCAGGTAAAATTATTTAAAAAAATCAATCTTCTTTATTGTTACACTAAATGTGGCAACATTTAAAAACATTCTGTGTATCCCAATAGCTTGCAAATATTTCATTTTTGTTGTATCCACGGAAATGAGAGAGAAAAATCAAATAAGCCATGTTGCCGTGCACTATATGATGGAAAACGGACATAAAAATACCACTTGGAAATGTTGGAAATAATGAAGAAAATAATTGGAAACCTGATCACAATCGTTCAGAATTATTATGTCACTGGCTAGTAAATATTCAAAATCTTTTTTAATATTTAAAATAAATGAGGTCAAAGCTGCACCTTTGGAGCCATATCTTCAAATCTAAGAGGTATAGATTTTTTAAATTATTTTTCTCATTATTTTCTAACATGAGTTGACTTTGCCCCATTGAGTTGTTCCGCGAATTTTGGGGCACCCATTATAAGTAAGTATTTACATATTTATAATAAGTAAGAACAGAATTACCTCAGTTTGAACACATAATTGACAAGGTGTCGATGTTCATTTTCTGCAGTATTCCTTTTAATCGATAGATCCCAATCTACTTTCAGTTCACCAAAATATAAATAAACTTGTGATACGAGTATTTTAGAGGTATCTACTTAAATCAATAGGTATTTATACAGGGTGTTATTGAAAGTTGTACAGATATTTTAACCACGAGCTACTGGATTCATGTAGAACTCGGAAAAAATATCTAAAAAATACTATGTCAAAAAAAATGACATTTATTTTTTGAGCTACATTTTTTTTTTAATTGCTTTTAGTCTTCTACGTTGTTAAACAACCTTGTAGGTAAAATTTCGGCACATTTTAAAAATACACCCTGTATATCATATTTTATAAAACGTACACCAATGCGGTTTCCGTATTTTAAAGCATATTTCTTATAGGTTACTTCGCATTGGCGTACATTTTATAAAACATGATATACAGGGTGTATTTTTAAAATGTGCCGAGAATTTTTTAGATATTTTTTTCGAGTTCTACATGAAGCCAGTAGCTCGTGGTTAAAATATCTGTGCTTTCAATAACACCCTGTAGAATTAATCGCAGTTTCTACGCGCTAAAATATGATAGTAATAGATATAAGTGGGAGAAGATAATCAAGTTAAATAGATAATTGGTGGGTCGTGATATATTATAGATTGCTTAAATCAACCGCAAGTGTGTAAAATGTTAGCAAAGCGGTTGGTTATTTTAGTTTTAATGTGTGGTAAGCTAAACAATTAAATTTTTTGCACGTAATTTTCTTCTGATTGGTTTGTAAAGTTTGCCACGGCCACGACGAAAGACCTGTGGTGACAACTTCATTGGGTAAAATACGCGGATATTTTAAAACTTCCCATGAGGGTCGAAAGTTCTCTGTGTTTGAAGGAGTACCATTCGCTAAACCACCCATAGGAAACAGACGCTTTGAAGTAGGTGCGCGTCAGAAAATCTAGGCCACATTTAAATAGGTTGTTTGTAGGAACCAGAACCACCGGAACCTTGGTCCGGCGTTTGGGAGGCCAACAATCCGACAGAATGCCCTCAAGTTGAGATGATGCAGATGAACGTAACGAAAGGTCAGGTAAAGCAATTGCCCGAAACTCGATAATAATTACGAAACTAGGTGACGAAGACTGTTTGCACATTAATGTGTACGTTCCTCGAGAAAACTTCAACCCTCAGGAGAAGTTGGAAGTTGTGGTACATATCCACGGGGGTGGTTATATGATTGGTAGTGGCCTGATGTACTGTCGACCAGAGTTGTTGATGGATCGGGATGTCGTCTTTGTCACGTTCAACTACCGATTGGGAATTTTTGGGTTCTTGAGTACCGAAGACGACGTCGTACCTGGAAACAATGGTCTGAAGGATCAAGTCATGGCCTTGAGATGGGTTCAAAACCATATTGCAAGTTTCGGTGGTAACCCAGATTCGGTCACTTTGACTGGACTGTCAGCCGGAGGTTCAAGCGTCCACTTCCACTACTTCTCCGAGATGTCCAAAGGCTTGTTCCATCGCGGATTCTCCCAAAGTGGTGTAGCACTCAATGCGTTCTCTTTGCAAGAAGCGAGCTTGAAGCGGGCCCAGCGCTTGGCCGAAGCTGTCGGATGTCCTTCAACACCTTCTCGAGCTCTAGTCGATTGCTTGAAGCAAAAACATCACAAACAGATCTTGAAAACAGTTCCACTCTTTTTCGGGTATTTGATTTTTCCAATTGCACCGTTCGCTCCAGTTGTTGAAAAAGGGTCAAAACCGTTTTTGAGTGAGCATCCATATTCTCTCCTGACAAAAGGGAAAATTTACGATGTACCATGGATTGCTTCAAATACACAGCACGAGAGCTCAGTTATGGTCTCATGTAAGGCTCTAAATTGTATAATTCCACTTTTGAATCGAAACATTTTCAGTCGTTGAAAATGATTTGGATAATCTCAGCACCAATTGGGACTCACTAGCACCAATCGTGCTCGACTTCAATGATACTTTAGCTCCTTCTTTGTGGAAGGATGCTGCACAAAAAATTCGACAGTTCTATTTGGGAAAAGACCAAAACGGTTTTGATCAGGACAAAGACAAGTTGTTGAAAATGTTCAGCGATAGAACTTTTCTAGTTGATGCAGAAATTTCTGTCAGAATGCAAGCCAGAGCCGCGTCTTCACCAGTCTATTACTACTATTTTAGTTATCCTGGAGATAACAACGAAGCAAAAAGTGAGGTAAAATCGACAATTTGAAATTATGATTAACGTGAGTTTTAGTTGTCAATCATGGTGATGATGCGAAATACTTCTTCACTCCAGTTTTATCCCCGGGACCTCTCACTGCCAACGAGCTAAAAATGACAAATGTTCTTTTAGATATGTTGGTTTCATACGCCAAAACAAGGTACCACTCTTAGTACCGTGTAGCAAGTTTTCTAATCAGAAAATTTTTAGCACTCCAGTGATAGAAGGTGTCAAGTGGGAATCTACCACAAACGATAAATTAACTTATCTCAATATAACCAGTTTCGTACCTGAGGAAATCAAACTCGAAAGAGTCGACGAGTTGACTCCCATAGATTTTTGGGAGTCGTTGAAATTTGCAGAAAACCAAAATTTAATCTCTATTAAAGACGAATTGTAATAAATTTCAATACTTTAGAACCTCTAAATACAATAAGTGAAAACATTTTTTTTCAATTCAATTTATTTCTTAGGATTCTAACAATAACCCAAACTATTCAGAATACTTCTCCTACATTAGAGAATAGCCGTTCATTTTCCATGATTGGTAGCGACTTCCAAAATTTAGCATTCTTTAGAATACTCGCCTCCATCCTCAACTTCTTAGGTCCAGCAATTTTTAAACGTACAAGAGGATCTTTAATGTTCTTGGAGACAGGTTGCCAGTTAGTTGTAATATTTGCTTTCCTAAAATCGACCCTCAAAAAATCACTTTTACACTATTTAAACCCACCCTGTATGTGCAAAAGAAGCAAACATGTCTACCATCAAATCCACCATCGCTCTGTCGTCTTTAGTACTGAGCACATCCACATATGCTTTGAACGCATACACCGTATCATCACCATGAGAAGCACCTTCAAAACATTTTCCAAAAATTTGTCTCTTTGGTTGAAGGATCTAATTACCAAAATTTCTGCTGCTCTTGGACCTGAGTTCAGACCTGCTGTGCGCACCCCTGTGTGTAAAATAGTACGAATAAACAGGAGATTTTGTGGCTGCAGCGTGTAAACGAGCTGTTTCGTAAATGTCTCCGATAAACAAACGATCCGACGCGATATCGACAAAATCCGAAAAAGTCGATCTAGAAACTCTTTGGTTGCCCAAATAGTGCGTTCGAATTTTTTGGCTGACCATGTCGTGCAACCTCGGATCTACAGTATAGTTGTAGTCCAAAATAAACGGGAGCAAGTCGTTCCATCGGGTGTCGATATCCTGCAAGTACTTCTTTTCGCTGTAAAAAACTAAACCTCTTAGGTAACACCAAGCGTGTACCAATTTCCAAAAACTCACATGAAGTAGGAAACAATCCTTCAGAAGCAGTGTACGAGACAATCCACGGCAAATCTGCAACTTTCTTCTTTTTGAGAAGCATGTAAGGGTGCTCTGGTAGTACCGGATTGTCACTCCACGAGTCCACCACAACTCCGAAAGGAGTGAACGGGGTGTACAGCCACGGCTACAATTTGCAAAGTTACTAGTGGTACTTGGTCGGATTGGAGTCCAACCTGGAACAACTTCACAAATGCTGTGATCTGGTACCCAGGTCTTCGCCTCAAGCACTTTATCATTTTCGCGTTGTTCTTAGTACGACAGCCGAGGTGTGCTGCCAGATTCTTTGCCTTCTCGAGGGGACTCTCGCTGAGGACCCAAGGACACAGAGTGGTACCACTCTGGGAGATTCCTCGGTGGAACAGCCCTCTAGATTTCGGGGAGAGATAGTGAAAATGAACACTAGCCCCACCAGCTGACATTCCAGCAATTGTAATCGAGTCACTGTTGCCTCCGAAGTACTTCGCATTCTGCTTGATCCAGTGCAAGGCGAGGATTTGATCTTTTAAGCCGTTGTTTCCAGGTACTACGTTATCCTCGGTACTCAAGAAGCCGAGAGGTCCTAGTCTGTAGTTCAAACTGATAAAGACCACGTCTCTATCTTGGATGAACTGCGGTTCCTGGAAACCTCCATAGCCGAACATGAAACCACCCCCGTGAATAAATACAATAACATCTAGATTAGCACTCTGGTTTAGATCTGGTGTGTAGATATTCAAATAAAGACAATCCTCGTTACCTGTACAATATTATTAAATAGAATTTTTGATTACCCCAAATATCAAAGGTAGTACCAAGTACATAATTGTCTCCAGGGGGAGTGTACGGAAAATTCTGCATGCATCTGTACACGGTTTTGGCCTCCCAAACTCCACTCCAAGGTTTCAACTGCACTGGTTCCTGCAGTACTCGTTGTCAGAGCTAGTAACAATTAAATGACGCAACTTACTCGAAATCTGAGTCGCCCAACAGGAGGTTGAGCGTATGGTACTCCTTCGAACTTGGAGAAAGTCCTCCCTTTGAGACTTACTCCATAGCTGCCTTCAATCTTTCCAAGAGATGGTATGTGGACCCTTGGGAGTGCATCACACTTTGTAACTGAAAAAAATTCGAAATAAATTTTCCCTACCGTTTGGGACAAAGTACCGTCTGTTAGTACGTTCACAACTGTTAAGATTGCCAAGAACTTCATGTCTTCTCGCTCTACGGACCACAACTGGTGTCTTCAAACAATCAACATTCATTAAATTGAAATGATTGCGCTTTGCAGAAGACGCAGAGATCGCTATTCTAAAAATATTTTTTATTTTGATAGCATTTCAGTTTTTTTGCATGATGTGACGTGTTGCAACTCTTCTATAAAAAACTGCATTTCATTTGTTTTCGTGGGTTTGAGGTGATACAAGGTTTTAGGTCATTTTTGCCCCAGTCAAGTCCGTGGCAGGTTTATTTGTCCCATGAAGACACGTGGAAATCTGTCAGTACCCTTTAGGTCAACTGTCTGGACATATTTAATCACTTTAGATAACGAATGGTGATTGTAAAAAAATGATAGAGGTGGATAATGACAAAAACGAACAATTTGCTTTTCCTCCAAGAGTCATTTTCCTCATACCTGAGTACCGACGGTACTACCACTGTCTTGATAACCCTTCTGTTTCCTTTGATAGACCCATTTCTGGATTTTTTTTAACACTTATGCCAACGATTAGCTCTATCTCTATTGCTTTAGTAATTATAACAAATTTTGATACAATAAAAATTCCATATCTCTAAAATATTTGCCTTATTGTGTCTTTAACTTCTGGATTTCATCATAATTGAGGTCAGTTACGTAAAGAGCAGATTTATCTCTTCAAAAGAATAACATTTGTCACATTTAAAGCGATAAAATGTTATTAGTATTTTCTTATCAAAATATCACAAAAAAAATTGTTGACTAATTAATTTTTTTTACAGAGATGCTGCATTATTTGCTTGGACGTCACTTTGTCAAACTAAATATTTACAAAAAGTAATCTAATTAAATATTGGACAAAGTGGAAGAAATTGAGAACAAATGCTGTTTACAAAGTTCAAATAAAAATATTTGCATATGCATATTTTCATTGTGTTTTCCTCACCATCTTTACATTGTTTGGTAAAAAACAATAAAATAAAAATAGCCAAAGAGCTTATCACAAACAACTCGAACAAAAACGAGAGATAACAATTTGTCTGCTTGGCCTTTCAACTCGAATTGTGCTCTTGACATTGCGTTGCCCACTTGGTTTCTTTTACAATGAAACTAATTTTATCTCTTCTCTTAACTCTAAAGTGTAAAGTTTCAAACAACTTGTGTTTATCTGCTCAAAGATATTTGTAGTTTTAGGTGTGTGGGGTTCAAATCTCCCCATTGTAACCATCCCAAGTTTAGGCAAACTCCAAGGTACTAACAGAGTGAGTCTGAGGAACCAAACGTTTTTCTCCTTCGAGGGAGTCCCTTATGCTCGACCTCCAGTAGGGAAGTACCGATTTCGGGTGAGTAGACCTGAAGTACTCTCAGTTCTTGTGTAACAACGTTGGGGACAGGAACCAGCGTCGGTGAAGTCCTGGCATGGTACTTGGGAAGCCAAAACTGTCTACAAGTGCATGCAAAATTTCCAATACACAGCCCCAGGAGATGATTTTGTGATCGGTGAGTCCTTTTCTAGTGTGATCATGTCTTATAGTGACTATTCCAGGCGATGAGGATTGTCTCTATTTAAATATCTACACACCTGATTTGAATCCAAATGCGAATCTAGATGTAGTGGTTTATATTCATGGGGGAGCGTTCATGTTCCTCCATGGAGGTTTCCAAGGTCCTGAATACATCCTCGACAAGAATGTGGTTTATGTCAATTTGAACTACCGACTAGGACCCTTAGGTACTGCACCAAATTAAATAAAATACACTCTATTGTGTTTTCCAGGATTTCTCAGTACTACAGATGAGATAGTACCAGGAAACAACGGCCTCAAGGACCAGATTTTTGCGCTACAGTTTGTCAAGGACCATGTCAAGTATTTTGGGGGGAATCCCAACTCGATCACTATCATTGGAATGTCAGCAGGGGGTGCTAGTGTCCATTTTCACTACTTGTCTCCCAAATCTCGAGGACTGTTCCAGAGAGGTATCTCCCAAAGCGGTGGAATGTTAAATCCTTGGGTTTTGGTGGAAAAACCTTTAGAGAAAGCGAAAAAACTTGGGGCCAGTCTTGGTTGTCCGACTAGAGACAACAAACAGATGATTGACTGTCTGAAGCGAAGACCTGGAAGACAGATTGTTGCTTCAGTCAAGGATTTCCAACCTTGGTTGTACAACCCCTTTTCGCCGTTCGGTGTGGTGGTGGATGCTTGGTCGCCAGATCCGGTACTACCTGACCACCCTTACAACTTGCTCAAAGCTGGAAAAGTAGCAGATTTGCCGTGGATCACCTCCTATACCAGTTCCGAAGGGTTGTACCCAGCAGCTGACTTTTACGCCAACGAGGAGTACCTAAACGATATTGACACCCGCTGGAACGACTTGCTTCCCGTGATTCTGGATTACAACTACACTCTGGACTCGAGATTGCACAACAGTGTCAGCAAAAAAATCCGGGACTACTATTTGGGGGGGAAACACGTCACTCGAGAGACCTTCATGGACTTCGTAAAAATTCTAAGTGACCGATTGTTTTTTACTGACATTCGGAAAGGTGTCAGTTTGCAAGCTTCAACAGTCACTTCGGCTATCCGTCTTTATTACTTCACCCACCGTGGGGCCCACAGCAAATCCGAGAGTCGATCAGGCACAAACCAAAATTTTGGTAACTCCAAAAAGCTTGCTTTTTCCAAAAAACGTGAGCAAAAATTTCAGGTGCGGCTCATGGCGACGACACCAGTTACATTTTCAAGACAACTCTAGACACAACTTCCACGGAGAGGGACAGGGCGATGGTGGAGTTGCTGACTGAAATGGTGGCGTCGTTTGCGAAGACAGGGTGAGTGGTGAAGTACCAGGTAAAAAGGAGTTGACTCAGCTTGTTGCAGGAAACCCAATGTGCCAATCGAGTGGCCTTCTTTGTCTAAAAATGTCAACGATCCGTTGACTTACTTGAAAATTGAATCTCCGACGGATCTATCTGTGGAAACTTCAGTTCTGGAGAGTGCAAAATTTTGGGAGTCGCTGCCGATTATGGAAAACGAAAAACTCTTCCCTGAGATGAAAGAAGAGTTGTAATTTGTGTTTTAGTGTGACTGAATGTTTTGGTTGGTACGATCTCGTCGTGTGATGGTGTGCACCATCTTGTAATTCATTATGCTTTAAAATCTATACTAAATAATCAAATAAATAAAAACATCTGTTTTGAGTATTATTCCAAAAGAGTTACATAACAGCAGAGTTAAATATAGTTATCTGAACCGCTAGATAAAAATAATCTTCAGTTTAGTTGCGCTATAACCTCTGAAATGCAAACAATTGCTCTACTCGTGCTGATAAATGTAAAACTGGTTTTGTCTTTGGAGTCTCCACTTGTCAGTTTAGCAAATTTGGGAGAAATTCGAGGTGGCTATGGAAAAAGTTTGGGTGGAGATCTGTATTACTCCTTTGAAGGAGTACCATACGCTAATCCACCAGTTGGACAACACAGATTTGAAGTGAGTACCAAGGAACAAATCAATCATTAGGTACTTTAGTCACACAGGAGTTGTAGGAACCAACACCTGTGAAACCATGGAAAGGAGTTTGGGAAGCTAAAACCATCTACAGATGGTTGGATGCAGTACAATCAGTACACACCCCCAAGACAAGACTATGTCGTTGGTACTCATAACCATATTTTTTGACTTTCTCTCATCTTCGATTTTCTAGGAGACGAAGATTGTCTCTATCTGAACATCTATACTCCCAGTCTGGACCAAAATGCCAACCTGGACGTCACATTTTACATCCATGGAGGGTCATTCATGTTCAATTATGGCGGTCTGTATGGACCTGATTACGTCATCGACGAACAAGTAGTTGTTGTGACCTTCAACTACCGGATTGGACCGCTCGGTAGGACTTTTGAATTCTAGGAGAAATAAAGAATCTCGTCTTTCAGGATTTTTGAGTACTGAAAGTGAGGTAGTACCTGGAAATAACGGCATAAGAGACCAGATCCTAGCTCTGCAATTTGTCAAACAACATGCAACAACTTTCGGTGGTAATCCTGATTCGATAACGCTTTGTGGAACTTCAGCCGGTGGTGCTAGTGTCCATCTTCATTACCTCTCCCCAAAATCTCGAAACTTGTTCCAGAGAGGAATCTCGCAAAGCGGTACCACTCTAGTGCCATGGGTGTTAATGGAGGAACCTTTGGCCAAGACGAGAAAGCTGGTTGTCCCACTAGAGATGTAGAGGAGATGGTGGATTGTTTGAAGACGAGGCCAGCTCGTCAGATTGTTGCTTCGGTCAAGAAGTTTCAACCATGGCTCTACATTCCGTTCTCACCTTTTGGGATCGTGGTCGACTCTTGGTCTCCCGATCCGGTACTACCAGACCACCCTTACAACTTGCTCAAGACCAAACAACTGTACGATGTCCCATGGATGGTTTCTTATACCAACGCCGAAGGACTTTACCCAGCCGATGAGTTCTACGGGGACGAAGAGTACTTGAAAGACATTGACACACGTTGGAACGAGTTGATTCCGCTCATTCTGGACTATAATTACACTGTCGAGTTAAGATTACATGACGAGGTCAGTCAAAAAATTCGACAACACTTTTTGGGGGAGAAGAAGCTGTCGAGGACCACCTTCAGAGATTTTCTACCTATATTGTCCGAGCGACTTTTTACTGTTGGTATCCAGAAGGCTGCAATATTGCAAGCTTCCGCAACCAAGTCTCCTGTCTATTCGTACCAATTTGCCCACCATGGAGGTCACAGCTGGTTCGAGTACACGTCAGAAGTTGACAATCGAGATTTTGGGGCCTCGCATGCAGATGATGTGCCTTATATTTTCAAAATAAAAGCGGTCAATACGAATGGTACTGAAGATGACAGGAAAATGGTGAAACTGATGGTTGAGCTTATTACTTCGTTTACCAAGACAGGGTACGAGAATTTTGTTCAATTCCAAATGATATTTCATGATTGTCTTTACAGAAAACCAAATGTTAATGTTGAGTGGACTGCTGTATCAAAAACCAATCCAGATTTTCTTACTCATTTGAAAATTCATTCACCTGAGATGCTTTCTCTTGAGATGGAACCTTTAGAAATGATGGAATTTTGGGATTCTTTGCCAATCAAAGAAAACGAAAAGTTGTTTGTCGAAGAAAAAGAAGAATTGTAATAAAAAATAACAAGTCAAGATTGAGTTAATTTTTTTTTTCACCTTCACCTCTGCCAAAAAGTGCATTGTGTCTTCGCCTTTTTTCAAGCCTCGGCGGTGCCTCGGACCAAAAACATACACTTTTTGATCTTGATACACAAATGACTATTTTTTACATCAAATTATTATGCTACTGACATGAAATACCCAATATAAAATATAAAAAGTCATAGGATAGCGCATATTTCTTGGCAATATGGTAATAGCTCACATTGAAAAACAAAAAAAAAACACTAAAGATTTAACTTCGTATTTCGAGGCTGTATTTTGTATTTATCGGACTGTTAAAGTTATCGGTCCGTTAAATTCGCGTTCAGAAACAGAACCTAGATAGCAAACATTACATTATCATTGTTATCTATAAATGTATTAAAATACAAAGAACGGTGGAGCAATTTACTACTATATAACAATGTGATAAGTCCGTATTTGGTAGTTGATGGTACTATTATTATTATTGTTACCATCTCTACTTTTTTATTTTTTTAATCGAACTGATCCAAGAACAAATCTGGGTTTCATTGTGTTTTAGTATTAGAATTGCTAATATCAGTTTAATTGTTATTTTTCTTATCTAGCAGTTGTTTGAATTTTAAGTTTCCTACGTTTTTTTTTATCATTCTAATATGCTTTTAATACCCGCTTTGCTTGAACGTCAAAAGGATGAAGTTAACAAAGTTACTAAGTATTTTCTTGTGTATTATTTTAATATTTTTGAATTAGCTATAAAAATAACGATTCCAAGTTTTAGTTGGACTATTGAATGCTGAAAAAGCTCCAGTTGTTAACATACCTCACTTAGGAAAAATCAAGGGAAGTTTCAGAGAAAGTCTGAACCGACACAAGTACTACACGTTTGAAGGAGTACCATATGCTAGTCCTCCTGTTGGGCAGTACAGATTTAAGGTAAGAAATTTAGCGTAAAAGCTAAGATTATAGAGTTGGTATAGGAACCGGTACCAGTGAAACCGTGGAATGGTACTTGGGAGGCCCAAACTATGCATAAGTGTTTGCAGTATCAACAATATGTTCTGCCAGGGGAAGACGTCGTGGCCGGTAACAAATAAATAACTAATCTCTATACCACTTTGTTTAACTGTTTGATTCAAAGGCGACGAGGACTGTCTTTACTTAAATATCTACACCCCAACTCTGGATATAAAAGCAAAACTGGACGTAGTCGTTCATATTCACGGTGGAGCTTTTATGTTCCTTTACGGAGGATTTTTTGGGCCTGACTTTATTATGGATAGAGATGTTGTCTTTATTAATTTTAATTATCGATTGGGACCTTTGGGTGAGTCCAAATAAAATCCGGTTCAATTAGAAACGATTTTGTTGCAGGTTTTTTGAGTACCGAAGACGAAGTAGTACCTGGAAATAACGGAATTGAAGACGAGATTATGGCGTTGCGGTGGATTAAAACCAATGTACAATATTTTGGAGGCAATTCTGACTCCATTACATTAACTGGAATGTCGTCTGGTGGGGCAAGTGTCCACATACACTATCTCTCTCCGAAATCTAGAGGACTGTTCCATCGAGGGATTTCACAAAGCGGCACTTCTTTGTGTGCGTGGAGTTTGATGGAGAAACCGTTGGAAAAGACCCAAAAAATTGCATCCAAACTGGGTTGTTTCAGTAACATAACTGAACATATGATAAATTGCTTGAGACAAAGACCAGCGAGACAAATTGTTGCTACTGTTAAAGAACTTCAACCTTGGCTGTATAACCCTGTTGTTGTTTTTGGTCCCGTGGTAGACTCTTGGTCGTCAAACCCTGTTCTTCCTGACCATCCGTTGAATCTGATTAAGAAGGGTCAAGTCAGTGATCTGCCTTGGATCGTCTCGGTAACAAATTTTGAAGGATTGTATCCTGCAGTGGGTCAGCTGGTACTAACAATGGTACCATCAGGAGACTAAATTCATCTGTTGTAGATTTTGCCGAGAAGGGATATTTAAAAGAAATTGACGCCCGATGGAACGAGCTAATGCCGTTCATCTTAGACTACAACGATACTGTGGATTCGACATTACTTGACGAAGTGAGTGAAAAAATTCGAAAACACTATTTGCACGACCAAAAGCTGGACCAATCGAATTTTATCGATTTCGTCCAAATCTTCTCTGATCGCTTCCTGCTATTGGACATCCACAAAAGCGCTAAACTGCAAGCTTCCGTTGTCAAATCTCCTGTTTATTTCTATCTTTTTTCGTATCGTGGAGCCCACTATTGGTACGAAAATTTTGCAGAGCGCCAGGAGGATTACGGAGCTTCTCATGCTGAAGACACTTCTTTTATTTTGAAAACACCAGATACCGACTCAACTTCGACCGAGGAAGATCGACGCATGATTGAGATTTTTGTAGAAATGTTTACTTCTTTTGCCAAAACTGGGTAAGCCTTAGGTGGATGGACAAGTTCTAGTGGTAAAAAATATATTTCAGGATACCAAAAACTTCTGGTGAGTGGACACCAATCTCGAAAAATCCTAAAGATGAAATTGTCGCTTTGTTGATTAAGTCTCCGGATAAATTAGTTATGGAGAGAGTTGTTTTGGAAAATGAGAAGTTTTGGGATTCGCTACCGATAATGGAAAATGAAAAACTGGTTTCTAAGGGAGTTAAGGATGAGCTGTAATCGTACTCTTTAGAAACTGTTTAGCATATTATATTTCATTCAGTGTTTTATGTTAAGAAACAATTAAACATTAATAACAGTTGAACAATTTGTTTTTGTCTTAAACGTAAAAGACTCAGTGAAGCGATATTCAAATCATAAATATAAATATGAATTAATTTGAAATCATTTGAAACTAACTGTCACTTCTAATATACAGCGTGTCTCAGCTAAGACTTTTGAGCCTAATGTCTCGGTTATTTGCCAACGGATTTTTAAGAAATTTAAAATACAGATATTTTACACGGTGAAGATTCAAATAGTAATAATAGAATTACCCCAAGTTAAAAAAATTTAATTTTAACACATGTTTCCTTTATTGAAAATTAAGCGCAATTATTATTTGATTGTTAAACATTAAAAAATAGATGTCTCCACAAACAATTAACTGAATCACTCGTCTGATTCAACGAAAAAATTAGATTTTGTTGTTACAAATTTAATCTAAATTTTGAAGGTATTTAGCAGTTACCTTTTGAAACAATTGATGAAAAGTTGCCAAGCAACATTTTGTACATTCCTTAAAATCTGGCGCTTTATTAGAAAAGGCAAATTGTGTAAATTTATTGAAAATACTCTAAAAAAATAGACATGGCAGAAATTTCGATATTGTTGAAAAAGGAAACAATTTTTACGTGTGGAGAGTGTCGTGAGAACTTCAATGACAGTTCGTTTTCTCGCGGAACACAAATCTTGCCAAATCCGAAGTAATCGACGGCTTTATAGAAATGGAAGATCCAACCTACAGCCTAGATTTGACACCGAGTGACTATTATCTCTTTTCTGAAATAAATAAGCACTTGACGTGACGTCATTTTTTTCAGATGAATACCTAAAAGAATCGGTGGAGAAATTTTTTGGGGACTTATCAGAAGATTTTTGAAGTGAAACTTTTTATGGGAGAGGTTTGACATTCTGATCGGCAACATTTTTGTGTGACGAAAAGTGGTGGGGGTAAACACTGTCTCGCACAACGGTTGCGCCAATATTTCCATCTCACTTAATTTGGAGTCTAATTATGTAAATTAATCTGTTTGACACGATACAAACATCCCTTAAAATTGTGTATACTTCTGTCTTCGTCACACTCACGGCATTTATCGATAATGCCCTTTCTTTTAATTAAAAATGAACAATGAGTTACGCATTTCGATATTGTTTAGTGTTATCGTTAAAATATACAATTTTGTTGTAAATAAGCTTAAGTCAGGCGCAGAAAGAACAAGAGCGAGACGTGAGAGAAAACGTACGAGTGAAATGACAGTTCAGAATGTGAAAAAAACGGTGTAAATAATAAAGACAATGAACCAGCAACTAGCACCTCGGCTCAGCCACCACCTCTTGCATCTATCAGTGATATAGTCCAATTTTTACCCTTTTGCGATGACGTCATTATCTAGTAACTTCACGTATGTTTGAGCTAGGATCAGAAACAAATTTGAATTGATCAAAAATAACTATAATGTTTCAAATTTGTTGACAATTGCTTCGAAAGGTTATGTTTGTAATCAATGTAATAAGTGAAAGAAATTAAAAATTGTCAAATTGACAGGAGCATAAAATAACCTCAAAGTGACCATCAATAAATAAACGTGACTTTTTTTTGTTACAAATTTGGTCAGTTAAAACGATGTGACAATACATTTGTCATTTTAATTTTAATACCAAAATAAGAAAAATTTGCGAATTAGGAAAATTGATAACAGATAAGTAAGAAATAATTACTAATAAATAAGATAAATTCTTAAATAAGCAATTTTGAAAGTATGTTGACGTCATCGTCATCGGATTCATCAGATGATGAATACACTGAATTCCAATTTAAATTACGTTTCAGATTTTCTAAAATTGGCGCTAGGGAAATTTTAACATTAATTGAAGAAAATCTGGCACATTTAAGTGATCGAAACGATCCAATCACTCCCGCGTTACAACTTCTGATAACTCTACGGTTTTACGCTACTGGAACGTTTCAAATGTGCATCGGGGATCTGGTAAACGTATCAAAATCTTCTGTTTGTAGAATAATTCATCGAGTAACAAATTCCATAGCATCTTTACGCCCTTATTTTATACGTTTGCCAGATCGCAGAAATGAAATTCGAAAAATTCATAATGATTTTTACGAAATTGCTGGATTTCCCAATGTGCTTGGAGCAGTAGACTGTACGCATATCAAGGTGCAGTCTCCAGGAGGTGATCATGGGGAATTATATAGAAATAGGAAGTCATGGTTTTCTATCAATACTCAAGCTATTTCTGATGCCAACTTAAAATTTATCGATGTTCTTGCGCGATGGCTTGGTTCCGTACACGATTCTACAATTTTTAATGATTCACGTATAAGAATGCGTCTAGAAAATAACGAATTTCCAAATCGTTATTTATTAGGCGATAGTGGGTATGCATGCAATATAACACTGCTCATAAAACCACAAGAAATGTGGTTGAAAGAAGTTTTGGAGTACTGAAGACACGTTTTCCATGTTTGGCGATTGGTTTACGTGTACAAACTGAAAAAGTACTTCCAATTATAATCGCCACAATGATTTTGCATAACATTTCAATTGATGTGAATGAGGACGACCCAATAGAAGATCCAGAAGTAGATATTCCAGATTTCGAAGAACCAGATGATATCTTTAACATCGAAATTATTAACAACAATGAAAATAGGGCTGTTCGTACGGCTTTAATTAACACCATTTTTAATAGGTAGTAAGCATCCAATTTAACATTTTATATTTTTACGTGCACCTTTCTAAAATAAAATAAATTTTGACAAGGAATTCTATTGAAAGACAGAAAAGATATTACAATGAATTTAACTGTTTAGTTTTTAATAGGTTAGCCAATTCTTTTCCCTTTAAATCTTCTAACTCTTTTTTTCGAATAATTTCTAATACTTCAATTTGTTTTTGATATTTTTCTTTTTTTAAGGCCAATAATTCTCTTTGAATGGTATCGGTGCTTGTGTTTCTTTTACTGTTCTTATTAGAACGGATTTTTTTTAAAACGTTTTAATTCTAGTATTTTCAGGGACTACAACAGCCTTTGCAGAAGTTTCACATTCCTTCTCTAGATTATCGGGGCTCGTACTTAGATGCAGTTGCTTTTCGTGTTCAGTATTTATAATGAGTTAATGACTGTTTCATCAATCTTGGCCTCCTCGTTTACGTATTCAGTCATATCATTATCAATATTATGATCATATATGTGATTAGTGAAATCATGAACTGATACTGGTAACTCTATAATGAAAGTACAGCGATTATTACTGTTATTGTTACAATATTTTTTTGTCAAACATTACCATTACTATCGTAAGGATTTTCATGAGGCGTTATAGTGGGTCCTAATAAATTAACCAGCATATTGTCGCAAGTTGTATTAACTGTGAGAGTTTTTGATTTTGAACCACCTCCAGTTTTATAAGTTTGCACCTAAAATTTATTGGAACCATTAAAATTTTAATTCAAAATTTTAGAATTTTACTACCTTTTCATCGGCCAATTTCTTTTTTGTTGATTTTTTTAAATTGTCGTAAAGGAGCTTCATCTGATTTCTTATTTTCGATTATACCCTTTTTTATCTGTAACTAGCTCTAACAGATACTCTTTTTCTTCTTCAAGAAAATTTTTGGATCTTTTTCTTTTTCTTTTTTGCCCTTGATCCATTCTCAAATCGTCGCAGCAAATGATTGAAATGACGTAATACGTCAAAATAATTTAATATTTTTGGGTACAATCAATGAGAAAATTATTTTAAAAACAGTTGTTATCGAAATAGTTAACTGAACATCAAAATTATTTGGTGAAACAACTTTTTCCTTAACGTACAAATAAAAGTTATTCGTTAAATAAGTAACTGACGATTTATTTACTATTGGTGAAACCGGGCCTACGCAACTCAAGTTTCATCATATCTATTCATTAGACTGAAAAAATCGATCAAAATTATTTTTTGATTCAAGTTGTAAATACAGTCTGACTTTGAAGGTTGTGCAGATATTTTAACTTGTGGCAGTGTGGCTAGACAGCCTCAGGGCGTCCTCCTAGATCGTTTCCCACCATTCAAACCTTGTGCAAATGAATTTGCCTTACCCTTTAGTTATACCAAGACATTGGCGCAACCTTGACGCGACCTTGAAACACAATAAGAGAGAAAAACAGGCATTTGCACAAGGTTTGAATTCCAGAAGTACCTAGTTAAAGTGAACAATTACCGCAAAGAGCTCTGATCCTAATTTATTTAGTATCTTGGGATTGGCTAACAGTTTGTTAGAAGGACATTTTTATTTTACCTCGAAGCTGAGGCTGACAATAGTTAAACGATATTTTCTTGCTAACGACTAAGATAACAACCATTTCTTTATCATCCTTGTCGACAGTTGCAATAAAATACACGGAACGGTAGTGCAATTTACTACCACATAACAATGTGATGCAAGTCCGTATTGTTTTTTCAGTATTATAATGTAAATTTATTTGTTATTTATGTTATCTATCCGTTGTTTGAATTTTACGTACCCTACGTTTCATTTTATCATTTACTACGTATACATGCAGCCGTTACTTCGGACTATGCTAATGCGTTCTAACGCAGTCCATTTTAAGTTCACCGTATATATGCATTCTTTAGTTCGGATATAATGTTTTGGTAAAATCATGTTGCCAACTTACCACCAAAATCACTAATAAACAATCATATCAACAATATTACAATTGCCCACGAAGTATCAACAAAACAACAACAATAATAATACAGCACACGTGACGCTATTAATTCTAACCTCAAATTTCATAACAGTAATTTTATCTTGCGTTTTTTTTTAGTAAAGGTTGGTAGCACCTTTGCCCGTTCGAGCTAAGCTGTGTACGGTCGGTGGACAAATAAAACTGGGACACTTAAAATTTAATCTATGTAAATCAGACCATTGAATTGTCAATATATCTGTCAGTGTCTGTATAATATGTCATACCAAAGTTAACCTATTTGTGATAAAGCCGTAATTAAACGATGCAAATTTGTAAACTTTGACTTATGTGATTGTCATTTTTGTCCCAGTTTTATTTGTCCATCGACTGTACATGCTGTTTAGATTCGAACTAACACGTCTAGCTCACATCTGTAGCTCGAGCTAAAGCTTGTCCGGACCAATGTGATAGTTCACTTGGTCCGGACTAACAGCTGCATGTATACGTAGTAATTATAGTACACTTAATACCCGCTTTGCTTGAACGTCAAAAGGATGAAGTTAACAAAGTTACTAAGTATTTTCTTGTGTATTATTTTAACATTTTTGAATGAGCTATAAAAATAACGATTCTAAGTTTTAGTTGGACTATTGAATGCTGAAAAAGCTCCAGTTGTTAACATACCTCACTTAGGAAAAATCAAGGGAAGTTTCAGAGAAAGTCTGAACCGACACAAGTACTACACGTTTGAAGGAGTACCATATGCTAGTCCTCCTGTTGGGCAGTACAGATTTAAGGTAAGAAATTGAGCGTAAAACTAAAACTATAGAGTTGGTACAGGAACCGGTACCAGTGAAACCGTGGAATGGTACTTGGGAGGCCCAAACTATGCATAAGTGTTTGCAGTATCAACAGTATGTTGAGCCATGGGAAGACGTCGTGACAGGTAATAAAGAACTAATCTCTTAACCACTTTGTTTAACTGTTTGGTTCAAAGGCGACGAGGACTGTCTTTACTTAAATATCTACACCCCAACTCTGGATAAAAAAGCAAAACTGGACGTAGTCGTTCATATTTACGGTGGAGCTTTTATGTTCCTTTACGGAGGATTTTTTGGGCCTGACTTTATCATGGACAGAGATGTTGTCTTCATTAATTTTAATTATCGATTGGGACCCTTGGGTGAGTCCAAATAAAATCCAGTTCAATTAGAAACGATTTTGTTGCAGGTTTTTTGAGTACCGAAGACGAAGTAGTACCTGGAAATAACGGGATTGAAGATCAGATTATGGCGTTGCGGTGGATTAAAACAAATGTACAATACTTTGGAGGCAATTCTGACTCCATTACATTAACTGGAATGTCGTCTGGTGGGACAAGTGTCCACATACACTATCTGTCTCCGAAATCTAGAGGACTGTTCCATCGAGGGATTTCACAAAGCGGCACTTCTTTGTGTGCGTGGAGTTTGATGGAGAAACCGTTGGAAAAGACCCAAAAAATTGCATTCAAACTGGGTTGTTTCAGTAACATAACTGAACATATGATAAATTGCTTGAGACAAAGACCGGCGAGACAAATTGTTGCTGCTGTTAAAGAACTTCAACCTTGGATGTATAACCCTTTTGTTGTTTTTGGTCCCGTGGTAGACTCTTGGTCGTCAAACCCTGTTCTTCCTGACCATCCGTTGAATCTGATTAAGAAGGGTCAAGTCAGTGATTTGCCTTGGATCGTCTCGGTAACAGATTTTGAAGGATTGTATCCTGCAGTGGGTCAGCTGGTACTAACAATGTTACCATCAGGAGACTAAGTTTATCTGTTGTAGATTTTGTCCAGAAGGAATATTTAAAAGAAATTGACGCCCGATGGAACGAGCTAATGCCGTTCATCTTAGACTACAACGATACTGTGGATTCGACATTACTTGACGAAGTGAGTCAAAAAATTCGAAAACACTATTTGCACGACCAAAAGCTAGACCAATCGAATTTTGTCGATTTCGTCCAAATCTTCTCTGATCGCTTCGCGTTGTTGGACACCCACAAAAGCGCTAAACTGCAAGCTTCCGTCGTCAAATCTCCTGTTTATTTCTATCTTTTTTCGTATCGCGGAGCCCACTATTGGTACGAAACCTTTGCAGAGCGCCAGGAGGATTACGGAGCTTCTCATTCTGAAGACACTTCTTTTATTTTGAAAACACCAGATGTCGACTCAACTTCGACCGAAGAAGATCGACGCATGATTGAGATTTTTGTAGAAATGTTTACTTCTTTTGCCAAAACTGGGTAAGCCTGAGGTGGATTGACAAGTTCTAGTGGTAAAAAATATATTTCAGGATACCAAAAACTTCTGGACCGTGGACACCAATCTCGAAAAATCCTAAAGATGAAATTGTCGCTTTGTTGATTAAGTCTCCGGATAAATTAGTTATGGAGAGAGTTGTTTTGGAAAATGAGAAGTTTTGGGAGTCACTACCGATAATGGAAAATGAAAAACTGGTTTCTAAGGGAGTTAAGGATGAGCTGTAATCGTACTCTTTGGAAACTCTTGAGCATATTATATTTCATTCGGTGTTTTATATTAAGAAACAATTAAACATTGATGACAGTTGAAAAATTTGTTTTTGTCTTAAACGTAAAAGACTCGGAGAAGCGATGTTCAAATCATAAATATAAATATGAATTAATTTGAAATCATTTGAAACTAACTGTCACTTCCAATATACAGCGTGTCTCAGCTAAGACTTTAGAGCCTAATGTCTCAATTATTTGCCAACGGATTTTTAAGAAATTTAAAATACAGGTATTTTACACGGTGAAGGTTCAAATAGTAATAATTGAATTACCTCAAGTTAAAAGAATTTAATTTTAACACATGTTTCCTTTATTAAAAATTAAGCGCAATTATTATTTGATTGTTAAACATTAAAAATAGATGTCCCCACAAACAATTAACTGAATCACTCGTCTGATTCACTCATCTGGTTTATTCGTCTGATTCAACGAAAAGCTTAAATTTTGTTGTTATAAATTTAATCTAAATTTTGAAGGTATTTGAGCAGTTACGTTTTGAAACAATTGATGAAAAGTTGCCAAGCGACATTTTGTACATTCCTTAAAATCTGCGCTTTATTAGAAAAGGCAAATTATGTAAATTTATTGAAAATACTCTATAAAATAGACTACACGGCAGAAAGTTCGATATTGTTGAAAAAGGAAACACTTTTTGCGTGTGGAGAGTATGTAAGAACTTCAATGACAGTTCGTTTTCTCGCGGAATACAAAGCTTGCCAAATCCGAAGTAATCGACGAGTGCGGCTTTATACAGGATGTCCCCAAAAAAGAAGACGAGTCCATAACTCCGTTATTTATCGGAAGATTTTAATTATCTGTACACCAAATTAAATGATTGTTAATAGGCTACAAAATGGCCTAATAAATTCAAGTATAGCCCCATGGACTTCAAGGGTAAACTGTCAAAAAAAAAATTTTCAAATGAGATTACATATTTTTTTTTAGTAATTCTGATAGAGATTTTTATTCTGAAAATAACAGTGTATCACAAGTGTACACTTAAATACCAAAAATTCACAAAAAAAATGTAAAAAAACGCTACTATCCTCTATGTTCCATTTTGCGCTAAACATTGGGGGCATATCTGCGCAATCCCACATATTATTATTTGTCATTTGTTTTTCTAGCTACCTTAATTTGGTTATTACATTGTAACGCAATGCATTTTGATAGCTTTTCGCTTGGTGCTCGTCATTTGTTTCAAAAGTTAGTGTTATTTTTTTTTATGTCAAGTTATACTTGTGATACATTGTTGTTTTTAGAATTAAAATCCCTATCAGAATTACTAAAAAAAAGTATTTAATCCCATTTGAAAAAAAATATTTTGACAGTTTAGTCTTGAAGCCCTTGGAACTATACGTCAATTTATTAAGCCGTTTTGTAGCCTATTAAAAAACATTTAATTTGGTGTATATATAATTAAAATCCTCCGATAAATAAGGGAATTATGGACTCGTCTTTTTTTTTTGGGGACACTCTGTAGAAATGGAAGATCCAACCTACAGCCTAGATTTGACACCGAGTGACTATTATCTCTTTTCTGAATTAAAGAAGCACTTGACGAGACGTCATTTTCCTTCAGATGAATACCTAAAAGAATCGGTAGAGGAATGTTTTGAGGACTTATCAAAAGATTTTTTTTTAATAAATGTTGGAATTAATGTGTAACCGTTAATGGATCATATGTTGAAAAATAAAATATGACTTTTCTTCCAACTCTTTTCCGCCATAGCTTGGTAGATAATATAATAAATCTCCCCTCGTGTTAACTAACAGATGAAATATCGCTTTTAAAGTTCCTTACGATCAGGTGAAGAATTGTGAAGAATAAGGTTTTTGAAATTTTAAAATTTAATAACTGCTAATGCAAAAATTTCTTTTAATTTATTTTTAGAAATTATCGACTTGCTTCAGTTATACTTATAAACTGAAAAAATCGATCAATAGTATATTATGCACCAAGGGAGTGAAGTGGATGATTTTTACCCGAGGCGCAGTTTGTAGCCCGAGGGCGTAGCCCGAGTGATCTACAATGCACTGATGGTCCATATACCTACTATTTTTTGCGCGACTCACGGATTTTAATAGAAAAAAGCCGAAAATTTGCAAATCATCACTAACTGTCAAGCTAAATTGAAGTGTCATGTTGACAGTTAAAAATAATTTTTAACCTTTCGACTTTTTTCAATTAAAATTTTTGAATCGTGCACCTCGGGAATGCATGATTGTTATACCGTCGTTGCTTTGTAGGACCCTGGGGCTTCGCGTTCGAGCTACAAACTGCACCTCGATTAAAAAAAAAACATTAATTCGAAATAAATATGTACTATTGGGGACGAAATACTTTGGTCGTCATTCTTCTGTCACTTCAAAACAAATTAATGTAAACCAAGCATTAACGTCAAGTCAATAGTGATGACAATTTCAAATTATTGACTTTTCTCTTGTCAAAAATATGGCACCTTCCACCATTCAAAAATTTAGAATCATCTCCCTTGTTTCTGGGGGATTGTCCATGAGCCAAATTACCTTGTGGAAACCTTTTCAATTTTTCCTCTTAGGAATATCTCCTTCAGTTGTCCATTTTTCGGTATTTAACATTTTGCAATGATGAGTTTGACAGTGACAGTGGTTGACAGTAGTAAAAAATAAGGTTAACCGTCCTAATGCTTGCTTTACAACTTTCTGTCAGTCAACTGACTTTGACGACCAAAGTAATTTGTCCCCAATAGTACCATAAAAGGTTGAATAGGCTATGGTTTTTTGCCCAAGGGGAAAAAAGATGACTAAAAGCTTGAGTTGGCTACGGTTTTTTGCCCAAGGGGAAAAAGAGCCACTTTACTCCATACAATCAGGGAGTAAAGTTGCTCATTATATACAGGTCATGCAAAAAAATATTTTTTGATTCAAGTTGTAAATACAGTCGAATTTGAAGGTTGTGCAGATATTTTAACTTGTGGTGGTACGGCTTAAAAAAGGCAAAATAACCCAACTTGCCTTATGCATGTGTCAATGGTTTACAAGAGAATCAAAGGAAGCAGCGTGTTTAGGAACCGCTGAAAAATTTCAAATTTGGTGGGCAGTTTTGACGTTGTCAAGTTTTTCTGTCATTCGAGGTTATGTTTGGTTTTTATCGTTAATATTTGATAAAAGGTGATGATGACTAAAGAGTGCCTTGTTCAGAAAGCAATAAAGGTTTAAACAATAAAGTAAAAAGACTGTAATTGTGAGTAAAAATATAAAACGAAACATCAAAGAAGTAGCTCAAAATTCTTGACATCGTTTGCAATGCAAGCTTCAACATGACGTGTCCAAGAAAGCCGAACTCTATTCAGAATGCCTCTGTTTTGTCGAATTTCTTGAACGGGGTTTTGAAAACTCAAACGGAGAAACTCCCAGATGATTTGCAAGACGCCGAGTACTTGTTCGTGGCTGGTTTTCAATTTCTTGCTTATTTTAAAACGCCCAAAATCGCGAAGATGCCGCACAACGTTTACAAAGTTTCGTGCATTAGGAAGCATCTATTGAGAAAACCTTCCACGGTAGCTTTGCTTGTGTTAGCTCTGAATATGAATATCCACGGGCTTCGCCATAGATCAAAACCACATCGGTTCTCTCCAGGTTGGTGAAAGCCATTTGTGATTTAAATTGAGGTTCTTGTCAAAATTTTGAATTTAATGACAACAAAAAAGTCTATAGTGAATTCAAAAAAACATCCGAACTATCAAAGTTCCGTCAAGTTGTCACACTGATTATTGACAAAGCTGTTCTGATGGTGATGAAGAATGACTGAATCTGTTGGTTACAATGAAATTTGGCAAATTTGAAATTTACGGCTTCGCCTCAACTAGAAAACCCAGACTCAGACCAAAAAGGTGCACTTTTTGGCCTTGATACACAAATAACTGTTGTTAAGGTGCATATTTACTGAAATAAACCGCCCATCCCATACTTTTGACTAATCCTGCCCAAGCCTGCTAATAATAAATATTGTCGTAACTGCAGAAAAAGAAAAATAAATAAATGAGAACAAATCTGTGGCGGTCGTGAAAAAGTAGGTAAGTCGAAAATGTTAATTTTTTAGGGCAACGATTCAAAATTCCACATCATTCCTAAAATCCTGTAATTAAATAGAAACTTCTTTCTACCTGTACTTGCTTTCAATATAAGTAAATTTGAAACTGTGAAAATCTGAATTATTTAATTCCATGATTTATTATTAAGGTGTAAACATCGTTAACTCATTTTTGAAATTATTTGACTTACCTACTTTTTCACGACAGCCACAGAAATATTATGCTATTCCAGAATACGCTTGCGATATAAATTATTTTCCAATTTAAAGCTTTTTAATTTTTTTTACATGTCTCCTGAGTTTAAATAAATATTGTTATTTACCAGTTTTTCTCACTATTTTCTTTACATTTCATTGCTATTAATTATTATCAGCAGTTAAAATTTTGCACAGGTTAAGATAGATTATTCTTATGTTATATCTGTTCTGGTCTGATCTTCTACTTAAAAATTTAACACTTTTGAACTCATTAATGTCGCGACATTAAAACGTTATATTTAGGTCATCATCATTATCGTTATGAGCAAATCAATATCTGATAAATATAAGAAGATCTGAAACGCCAACTGCAAATAGAGTTGCTTTCAGTTGCCAGTAAAATGTCTCAAGTAACTGGATCTAGTGGTCTAGTGGTAAATTCCCCTAAAAGAAGAATCTACTTTCTTATATCGTGCTCAAATTTTAGGTTATGATGATCCATTTCTTTACTTGGGGGAAATTATTTATTTACTTTGGGTATCATAAAATTGCAAAATGTGTTGGCGAGTTTTTCTTTATGTTTTATTTGTTCACCTTTCTGCTCCAGATTTGATTCCTCGTTAACAAATTCAGCACAGATATGATGACAACGTATGGACCTTTTCCCTTGATGTTCACTAATGTAAGCAAGATCACTCAAAAGTCCAACTTTTTTTGTCAAAACTTCAACTGAACTTGTGGAGGAGCAAATACAAACTCTCTTCTCTTCTCGCCACCACACTGTTCTGATCTGACGCACTTCTGTAAATCTTCCACTCCTAGGATTTGAAGTATTTTTACTCCGCTAACAAAAAAATGCCACTTTAACCGTTTCTATGGATATTCACAAAGGCGTGACTTTCAACCGTTTGCAGATAACATTCGTTTACTAATTATATAACATCTGTAACAAATGTGTTATTCTTTGTACATTTTTTCCATGTAACTTACAGAAACAGCTAGTCTCTTGTCCACTTGAAATCCAGCAAACGCGAAACAACAAGATCGCAAACAATTCGCCATAAATATAAGTAAAACTAAATGCGAACTCCCTATTGGTTAATGGAATTGAGTTACCAATAGGGAGGTCGCATTTCCTTGCAGGATTTTGTAAATGGCGCGCGCAACTGTCTACCATAGCTTACATAGTACAGGTAAAAGTATCGGGTGTTCATTTAAATTTATCCTCAAAGTTGGCGTTGAAGAGTCGACTGTGAACGCACCACTCGTCTGCTTACAAAGTAAAAAGACAAACAACGCAAAAAGTGAGGTTAGATTTAAACAACTGATCCCTGATCTGTAATCCGTGGTGCGTTCACAATCGACTCTTCAACGCCAACTTCGAGGTGAAATTTAACTGAACACCCGATACTTTAAGTTTTAACTTCGGATTTACGTGCGATGCAAAGAACTCTGATCCTAATTTATTTTGTATCTTGGCTAAAAGTTTGTTAGAAGGACATTTTTATTTTACCTCAAAGCTGACAATAGTTAAATTTAAACGATATTTTCTTGCTAACGACTAAGATAGCAACCATTTCATTATCATCCTTATCTACACTTGCAATAAAATACACGAAACGGTAGTGCAATTTATTACTACATAACAATGTGATGCAAGTCCGTATTTGTTGATTGATGTTATTATTCTTTTTATTTTATTATCATCTCTACTTTTTGTTTTTTCAATAATTACTAATGTAAATTCATTTGTTATTTATGTTATCTATCCGTTGTTTGAATTTTACATACCTTACACTTCGTTTTATCATTATAGTATACTTAATACCCGCTTTGCTTGAACGTCAAAAGGATGAAGTTAACAAAGTTACTAAGTATTTTCTTCTGTATTATCTTAATATTTTTGAATTAGCTATAAAAATAACGATTCCAAGTTTTAGTTGGACTATTGAATGCTGAAAAAGCTCCAGTTGTTAACATACCTCACTTAGGAAAAATCAAGGGAAGTTTCAGAGAAAGTTTGAACCGACACAAGTACTATACGTTTGAAGGAGTCCCATATGCTAGTCCTCCTGTTGGGCAGTACAGATTTAAGGTAAGAATTTGAGCGTAAAACTAAAACTATAGAGTTGGTACAGGAACCGGTACCAGTGAAACAGTGGAATGGTACTTGGGAAGCCCAAACTATGCATAAGTGTTTGCAGTATCAACAGCATGTTCAGCCATGGGAAGACGTCGTGACAGGTAATAAATAACTAATCTCTTAACCGCTTTGTTTAACTGTTTGGTTCAAAGGCGACGAGGACTGTCTTTACTTAAATATCTTCACCCCAACTCTGGATAAAAACGCAAAACTGGATGTAGTCGTTCATATTCACGGTGGAGCTTTTATGTTCCTTTACGGAGGATTTTTTGGGCCTGACTTTATAATGGACAGAGATGTTGTCTTCATTAATTTTAATTATCGATTGGGACCCTTGGGTGAGTCCAAATAAAATCCAGTTCAATTAGAAACGATTTTGTTGCAGGTTTTTTGAGTACCGAAGACGAAGTACTACCAGGAAATAACGGAATTGAAGACCAGATTATGGCGTTGCGGTGGATTAAAACCAATGTACAATACTTTGGAGGCAATTCTGACTCCATTACATTAACTGGAATGTCGGCTGGTGGGGCAAGTGTCCATATACACTATCTCTCTCCGAAATCTAGAGGACTATTTCATCGAGGGATTTCGCAAAGCGGTACCTCTTTATGTGGATGGAGTGTGATGGAGAAACCGTTGAAAAAGACCCAAAAAATTGCATCCAAACTGGGTTGTTTCAGTACCATAACTGAACATATGATAAATTGCTTGAGACAAAGACCGGCGAGACAAATTGTTGCTGCTGTTAAAGAACTTCAACCTTGGATGTATAACCCTTTTGTTGTTTTTGGTCCCGTGGTAGACTCTTGGTCGTCAAACCCTGTTCTTCCTGACCATCCGTTGAATCTGATTAAGAAGGGTCAAGTCAGTGATTTGCCTTGGATCGTCTCGGTAACAGATTTTGAAGGATTGTATCCTGCAGTGGGTCAGCTGGTACTAACAATGTTACCATCAGGAGACTAAGTTTATCTGTTGTAGATTTTGTCCAGAAGGAATATTTAAAAGAAATTGACGCCCGATGGAACGAGCTAATGCCGTTCATCTTAGACTACAACGATACTGTGGATTCGACATTACTTGACGAAGTGAGTCAAAAAATTCGAAAACACTATTTGCACGACCAAAAGCTAGACC
Organism: Tenebrio molitor; assembly: GCF_963966145.1. Taxonomy (NCBI): domain Eukaryota; kingdom Metazoa; phylum Arthropoda; class Insecta; order Coleoptera; family Tenebrionidae; genus Tenebrio; species Tenebrio molitor. The sequence goes on from NC_091053.1 coordinate 4,907,793, forward strand.
AATCGAATTTTGTCGATTTCGTCCAAATCTTCTCTGATCGCTTCGCGTTGTTGGACACCCACAAAAGCGCTAAACTGCAAGCTTCCGTCGTCAAATCTCCTGTTTATTTCTATCTTTTTTCGTATCGCGGAGCCCACTATTGGTACGAATCCTTTGCAGAGCGCCAGGAGGATTACGGAGCTTCTCATTCTGAAGACACTTCTTTTATTTTGAAAACACCAGATGTCGACTCAACTTCGACCGAAGAAGATCGACGCATGATTGAGATTTTTGTAGAAATGTTTACTTCTTTTGCCAAAACTGGGTAAGCCTGAGGTGGATTGACAAGTTCTAGTGGTAAAAAATATATTTCAGGATACCAAAAACTTCTGGACCGTGGACACCAATCTCGAAAAATCCTAAAGATGAAATTGTCGCTTTGTTGATTAAGTCTCCGGATAAATTAGTTATGGAGAGAGTTGTTTTGGAAAATGAGAAGTTTTGGGAGTCACTACCGATAATGGAAAATGAAAAACTGGTTTCTAAGGGAGTTAAGGATGAGCTGTAATCGTACTCTTTGGAAACTCTTTAGCATATTATATTTCATTCGGTGTTTTATATTAAGAAACAATTAAACATTGATGACAGTTGAAAAATTTGTTTTTGTCTTAAACGTAAAAGACTCGGAGAAGCGATGTTCAAATCATAAATATAAATATGAATTAATTTGAAATCATTTGAAACTAACTGTCACTTCCAATATACAGCGTGTCTCAGCTAAGACTTTAGAGCCTAATGTCTCAATTATTTGCCAACGGATTTTTAAGAAATTTAAAATACAGGTATTTTACACGGTGAAGGTTCAAATAGTAATAATAGAATTACCTCAAGTTAAAAGAATTTAATTTTAACACATGTTTCCTTTATTAAAAATTAAGCGCAATTATTATTTGATTGTTAAACATTAAAAATAGATGTCCCCACAAACAATTAACTGAATCACTCGTCTGATTCACTCATCTGGTTTATTCGTCTGATTCAACGAAAAGCTTAGATTTTGTTGTTATAAATTTAATCTAAATTTTGAAGGTATTTGAGCAGTTACGTTTTGAAACAATTGATGAAAAGTTGCCAAGCGACATTTTGTACATTCCTTAAAATCTGCGCTTTATTAGAAAAGGCAAATTATGTAAATTTATTGAAAATACTCTATAAAATAGACTACACGGCAGAAAGTTCGATATTGTTGAAAAAGGAAACACTTTTTGCGTGTGGAGAGTATGTAAGAACTTCAATGACAGTTCGTTTTCTCGCGGAATACAAAGCTTGCCAAATCCGAAGTAATCGACGAGTGCGGCTTTATACAGGAAGTCCCCAAAAAAGAAGACGAGTCCATAACTCCGTTATTTATCGGAAGATTTTAATTATCTGTACACCAAATTAAATGATTGTTAATAGGCTACAAAATGGCCTAATAAATTCAAGTATAGCCCCATGGACTTCAAGGGTAAACTGTCAAAAAAAAATTTTTCAAATGAGATTACATATTTTTTTTTAGTAATTCTGATAGAGATTTTTATTCTGAAAATAACAGTGTATCACAAGTGTACACTTAAATACCAAAAATTCACAAAAAAAATGTAAAAAAACGCTACTATCCTCTATGTTCCATTTTGCGCTAAACATTGGGGGCATATCTGCGCAATCCCACATATTATTATTTGTCATTTGTTTTTCTAGCTACCTTAATTTGGTTATTACATTGTAACGCAATGCATTTTGATAGCTTTTCGCTTGGTGCTCGTCATTTGTTTCAAAAGTTAGTGTTATTTTTTTTTATGTCAAGTTATACTTGTGATACATTGTTGTTTTTAGAATTAAAATCTCTATCAGAATTACTAAAAAAAAGTATGTAATCCCATTTGAAAAAAAATATTTTGACAGTTTAGTCTTGAAGCCCTTGGAACTATACGTCAATTTATTAAGCCGTTTTGTAGCCTATTAAAAAACATTTAATTTGGTGTATATATAATTAAAATCCTCCGATAAATAAGGGAGTTATGGACTCGTCTTTTTTTTTGGGGACACTCTGTAGAAATGGAAGATCCAACCTACAGCCTAGATTTGACACCGAGTGACTATTATCTCTTTTCTGAATTAAAGAAGCACTTGACGAGACGTCATTTTCCTTCAGATGAATACCTAAAAGAATCGGTAGAGGAATGTTTTGAGGACTTATCAAAAGATTTTTTTTTAATAAATGTTGGAATAAATGTGTAACCGTTAATGGATCATATGTTGAAAAATAAAATATGACTTTTCTTCCAACTCTTTTCCGCCATAGCTTGGTAGATAATATAATAAATCTCCCCTCGTGTTAACTAACAGATGAAATATCGCTTTTAAAGTTCCTTACGATCAGGTGAAGAATTGTGAAGAATAAGGTTTTTGAAATTTTAAAATTTAATAACTGCTAATGCAAAAATTTCTTTTAATTTATTTTTAGAAATTATCGACTTGCTTCAGTTATACTTATAAACTGAAAAAATCGATCAATAGTATATTATGCACCGAGGGAGTGAAGTGGATGATTTTTACCCGAGGCGCAGTTTGTAGCCCGAGGGCGTAGCCCGAGTGATCTACAATGCACTGATGGTCCATATACCTACTATTTTTTGCGCGACTCACGGATTTTAATAGAAAAAAGCCGAAAATTTGCAAATCATCACTAACTGTCAAGCTAAATTGAAGTGTCATGTTGACAGTTAAAAATAATTTTTAACCTTTGGACTTTTTTCAATTAAAATTTTTGAATCGTGCACCTCGGGAATGCATGATTGTTATACCGTCGTTGCTTTGTAGGACCCTGGGGCTTCGCGTTCGAGCTACAAACTGCACCTCGATTAAAAAAAAAACATTAATTCGAAATAAATATGTACTATTGCGGGCAAAAAAAGTGGGACATCAACGTCAGTGCCTTGACTTTTAATGTGAAATAACCCTTATCTGATGCTAACCCTACTTTGAATTGTCATTAAGTATTGGAGATTGTAGGGAATAAGTGTAAGTAAGCACGTAGTGCAAAGTCCCAATAAAAATCTACCTTTATGAAAAGAAGAGGGCATTTGAAAAGGAAAATAGGAGTATAAAATAAAATTTTAAACTGTCAGCTAGAGTAGTGTCAAATTTCTATGACAATAAGCAAAGGCAAAATGACAATAAAGCTTGAACTACATTGAATTTTTCAAAACTGACAGAAGTTTGATGTCCCACTTTTTTTGCTCGCAATAGTACTATTGGGGACAAAATACTTTGGTTGTCATTCTTCTGTCACTTCAAAACAAATTAATGTAAACCAAGCATTAACGTCAAGTCAATAGTGATGACAATTTCAAATTATTGACTTTTCTCTTGTCAAAAATATGGCACCTTCCACCATTCAAAAATTTAGAATCATCTCTCTTGTTTCTGGGGGATTGTCCATGAGCCAAATTACCTTGTGGAAACCTTTTCAATTTTTCCTCTTAGGAATATCTCCTTCAGTTGTCCATTTTTCGGTATTTAACATTTTGCAATGATGAGTTTGACAGTGACAGTGGTTGACAGTAGTAAAAAATAACGTTAACCGTCCTAATGCTTGCTTTACAACTTTCTGTCAGTCAACTGACTTTGACGACCAAAGTAATTTGTCCCCAATAGTACCATAAAAGGTTGAATAGGCTATGGTTTTTTGCCCAAGGGGAAAAAAGATGACTAAAAGCTTGAGTTGGCTACGGTTTTTTGCCCAAGGGGAAAAAGAGCCACTTTACTCCATACAATCAGGGAGTAAAGTTGCTCATTATATACAGGTCATGCAAAAAAATATTTTTTGATTCAAGTTGTAAATACAGTCGAATTTGAAGGTTGTGCAGATATTTTAACTTGTGGTGGTACGGCTTAAAAAAGGAAAAATAACCCAACTTGCCTTATGCATGTGTCAATGGTTTACAAGAGAATCAAAGGAAGCAGCGTGTTTAGGAACCGCTGAAAAATTTCAAATTTGGTGGGCAGTTTTGACGTTGTCAAGTTTTTCTGTCATTCGAGGTTATGTTTGGTTTTTATCGTTAATATTTGATAAAAGGTGATGACTAAAGAGTGCCTTGTTCAGAAAGCAATAAAGGTTTAAACAATAAAGTAAAAAGACTGTAATTGTGAGTAAAAATATAAAACGAAACATCAAAGAAGTAGCTCAAAATTCTTGACATCGTTTGCAATGCAAGCTTCAACATGACGTGTCCAAGAAAGCCGAACTCTATTCAGAATGCCTCTGTTTTGTCGAATTTCTTGAACGGGGTTTTGAAAACCCAAACGGAGAAACTCCCAGATGATTTGCAAGACGCCGAGTACTTGTTCGTGGCTGGTTTTCAATTTCGTAAATAATTTCTTCTACTGCAACTAAAAAGGGATTTTCTTGCTTATTTTAAAACGCCCAAAATCGCGAAGATGCCGCACAACGTTTACAAAGTTTCGTGCATTAGGAAGCATCTATTGAGAAAACCTTCCACGGTAGCTTTGCTTGTGTTAGCTCTGAATATGAATATCCACGGGCTTCGCCATAGATCAAAACCACATCGGTTCTCTCCAGGTTGGTGAAAGCCATTTGTGATTTAAATTGAGGTTCTTGTCAAAATTTTGAATTAAATGACAACAAAAAAGTCTATAGTGAATTCAAAAAAACATCCGAACTATCAAAGTTCCGTCAAGTTGTCACACTGATTATTGACAAAGCTGTTCTGATGGTGATCAACAATGACTGAATCTGTTGGTTACAATGAAATTTGGCAAATTTGAAACTTACGGCTTCGCCTCAACTAGAAAACCCAGACTCAGACCAAAAAGGTGCACTTTTTGGCCTTGATACACAAATAACTGTTGTTAAGGTGCATATTTACTGAAATAAACCACCCATCCCATACTTTTGACTAATCCTGCCCAAGCCTGCTAATAATAAATATTGTCGTAACTGCAGAAAAAGAAAAATAAATAAATAAATGAGAACAAATCTGTGGCGGTCGTGAAAAAGTAGGTAAGTCGAAAATGTTAATTTTTTAGGGCAACGATTCAAAATTCCACATCATTCCTAAAATCCTGTAATTAAATAGAAACTTCTTTCTACCTGTACTTGCTTTCAATATAAGTAAATTTGAAACTGTGAAAATCTGAATTATTTAATTCCATGATTTATTATTAAGGTGTAAACATCGTTAACTCATTTTTGAAATTATTTGACTTACCTACTTTTTCACGACAGCCACAGAAATATTATGCTATTCAAGAATACGCTTGCGATATAAATTATTTTCCAATTTGAAGCTTTTTAATTTTTTTTACATGTCTCCTGAGTTTAAATAAATATTGTTATTTACCAGTTTTTCTCACTATTTTCTTTACATTTCATTGCTATTAATTATTATCAGCAGTTAAAATTTTGCTATATTTGGTAGACCATTATTATTTTGAGTTTTATTATCTGCTAAATTTTTGTAAAACAACTTCTCATTATTTCTAAATAGTTTATTTTCAAATTTCCGTTGTTTATTATTTTTATATCTTTTTAATCGTTTAGAATAAATATTCAATTTTTGTAATAAAGTGTCTTTAATTTCTATTAGTGTTTCATTAAATTCGTTATATTTTAAACAATGTATTCTGTTTTTATTTAAAATCGATTTAATACAGTTATTTAGATGATTAGAATTTATACCTTTTAAATATTGAGTTATTCTACCTAAATCTCGTCTGATATTGTTAATGCGTTTATTTAGTCTTCGTTCCCATTTTGGTAATTCTTTAGCTTTTATATTATTTGTCTGGTCAATTTCTTTTGAACCATTTAATCTGATAATTGTTAAAGCTCCACTATATATGATACTGCGTAATTTTCTAAAACTTGTCGTGTTATTTACAAATTTAGGTAAAATGAATTGATTTAAAATTTCAATCATTGCAAAGAATTTTTTGGAGCTTTGTTGTTTAGGTAATAATATCATATATAATAATATCATATTGTTATTATTCATGGCAAAAAAGTAATATTATTAATTAATTATTAATAACGCGGTTATGTGTGTCTGTGGACTGTCAAAGACAATGCAGCAAAAAAACGTCCGATTTAGCGACTGTGGGAAGTTTCTCTTTTGGAAGAATCTTCAACTTCTAGAAGATTGCAAAAAAACGCACCCCTTATTTTTTCTTAGCATAGTCTGAAGAGTATTAAGACAGAACTTAGTGCAAAGATGTGTGAAAAAACTCGCGGTGCAATTATTGCTAGTTTTAAACATTCTCATAAGTCAACAGCGAGTGAATTAGTTCATTTAGGGCATCTGTCAAAAATCTTAATGCATTCAGTGCCCGTGAAGAATAATGAATAATACGAGTAATTGTAGATAATAATTAAGAATTCAAATTTTATCATAAGTCTTTGCCATAAATTTATATTTAAATCTGCTTGTTTTTGTAATCCCAGTTGTACCACGAACATTGTGACAACGTGTCCAAAACAAGACCAGTCTAAAAATCATAAGACAAATTATTTCTGTAATAAGAAAATAGAGCTTTTCGAGTATTTGATTTCTCGTCAGATGGTTAACCGCTTTGAACATTTTAGTGAAGATAATACCTCATCAACCATAGTTTGCCCAGTTTGACAGTAACTGTAGACGACAACACTATTGCCTACAGCCGCCACGCTCAGACGTAACTTTAATTGCGGGCTCATATCCTCGTAAGCCTAAAATTTTTTAGAATTCACTTTTTATCTTACTTACCCTCAGACAACTTACATATAGTATTAAGAAAGAAAATGCGATGGCCCCGAGTGCCGCCATCAAAGCGAATATTGCCAGCACCGGCTTCAAATAATCATGCAGTTTATTAAATTCTCTGTAAAATTGATAGTTGGTACAACTGTCGTTCAGATGTGAAACTGTCATACCGCATTACAGTAACATGATGTCGGGTGCAAGAACACAGCGTTTTGAAAATATCATTTTGGTAGATAATTTTTTGGCCAATTTTGAGCCTGTCAAAGTCGATGTTGTCAACACAAACTTGCAAAATTCGTTGATTGATCAAATATATTTGCAAAGATATCTGCGCCATTGCGTAGAGAAACAAAGCACAGGGACGAAATACGGAAAAGGCCATTACAAATATTCTTCGATAACAATTTCTCCGAGATTCCATTCGTTTTGACTGCCACATAATGGGGACATATAAACAAAAGAAATTATTGTGACTACGCATGCAACGTAAAAGTTGAGCTTTATTCCTGCGGTTTTTTTCAGGATTGAAACTCGCACCTCTGGACCAACACTGTCTATCGACCAAAATGAATTATCCAATGCATGAACACTTTCCTGTATGTTATTTTCAATTAATGTCACAGTAGTCACAAGCATTAGGTACTGATGGTTTAAAAACGACAATTAAACATTAGAAAGTATTGATTTAAAGTGCTTACAGAAAACACGATGATCATCATTGGTGCATATTGTGTTACCAACTCTACGCTAAAATTATGCTTCATGAAATATATTTCAAGGAATATAATAGCAAAGTGGAAAAGTATTAAAATGGCGTTAACACATCTTACAATTTTGTTGCTGCAAAAGCTAATAAATAGTTTTCTTATGATGGCGAAAGGATCGTCAGCGTCTAAAATGTAATTGAGAGCTGAAAACCGAATGAAAATCTAAATTATTTACCTTGAAAGTTAGTTATCTTGGCCATTGTGAGACTAGTAGAGCTGCTAAAAGACGCGTACTACTGGCTTTATTTATAAAACATTACACTACACAACTCAAGTTTCATCATATCTAATCATTAAACTGAAAAAATCGAACTTAATTATTTTGTGATCAAGTTATAAATATCTTGTTAATGAGATAATCATTAGACCTCTTGAGAAAAACAGGTAACATTTTTACTAAAATTTCTTATTCCTCAAACAACCAGAAATAGTAGATTATAACATTAAGAGTAGAAGTGAGTCTTCTTGTGCTAAGCTCAGAAATTGAAAACCGAGTCCATGTCGAGGTCGAAACTGAGCGAAGCACAAAGACCTTCTACTCTGAATGATGTAAGTATACTACCGTGAGATCGAAATTAGAGTAGGCCCTGACCAAACATTTCAGTTGGCAATTCGTGAGATTTCAATTAACAGATGTCAGTCTTAAAAGTTAGGTTAGTGATTTTAAGAATGTTGAAATCTTGATTTTCATAAAGAATTTTGTGTGACCTGTCCGTTGTAAAAGAATTTCCTCAGCTAGTGCAATGAAGCAATGCGATTTAAAACTCCCGCAGTTTTATTTAACGTCAACGGTGAGCACGGAGCACGCGCACGCCGCTTCTTTATAAATCGATCCAAGATCCAATGATCATCGATCAATCAATATTATGCAGACAGGTTGTTGTCGGTTTTGGGGGCTCTTATTGTCAAGGGGTAATTTTATGCACAACAATAGAGAAAAAAGTGCAAATCTTTTTTGAGGATAAGCTGAACTGTACCAAATGATAGGTTAGTGTTTTGGGTTAATCTCTGCAATAATTCTTTGTTCACTCTCTTCAATATTTTCAGGTTCAGCTGATCTTTTTGTCGGTCGTCTACTGTCTTTTTTGCGCAGAACACTACATGTTTCCAAAAACATGTTTACGCATTTGTAGACTTTCTGGGCAAGTTGTTGGTTAAGTGCCTTGAAAGTCCGGAAAATTTTGTTGAAATTCCTCAAAAACTCGAGGTGTCGAATAGGACCAAGCCTTTCTCCATTGCTGAAGAAACACTGGACAATGAAAATTCGTTGCTCTAAAGTGAACATATTATAATAGCAAATTTTAATAGTCAATAATTAATAATGACAATTTTAAATACCATTGTAATGACATTTGAATTAAATTTTTACGTGCTGCCAACTGAAGTGTATTAATCATGGCAATCTCGATTTTTCTTATTTTCGATCGCATAGTATTTTATCTTCAAGCGGATCACAAAAAAAAATCGGACATGAAATCATTTATTTTCTTTTGGTGCATTTACAGTAAAATGGCAATTTTCAAATGTTAGGGCACCAGTAATTCCTAGTTCCCTTGTAATAATATTAGTAAAGTATACTAAAATCTAAAGATGACTTTTTAACGTTCAACAGCCATCTTGCTATTTTTGATTTTGACATTTATCATCCATGCACATGGACTCGTGTTACACGACAGTTAAATAAATATTGGGTAATAATTTTGTTATTTTTTTTTAGAGGTATTTTTTAATAGGAATAATTTATTTATTAAACATTTTGTGTAATTCTTGATTTCAACTCATAGGAATTGTAGTCTTTCAAGTCCGGTTACAAAAAAGGCCCCCTCAACCGTTTCTAAAGAGATACACAAAGCCGCTAGTTTCGACCGCTTGAAGATAAAAATATTTTTTCCAATATATCCCTAGTTTCATCAAAACCAGAACTAGAAGAATTCTATAAAGAAAATTTTAAACTGCTGCACAAGATTATTGGTCTATTGTTATATTTGTGAGGAGATGTAGTGACATAATTTTTGAAGACGATCTAAAAGTATTTACAAATAAACAAATTTAAATAGTAAAGTGTAAATAGTTTCTTATGATGACCAAAGAATTGTCACTGTCTAAAATTCAGTGGGAAATTTAATAGGTGTGTATAAAAAATAATTATATACCTTGAAAGCCAGATATGTTCACCATGGTGTGATTGACGCAAAACTGGTAAAAAAACACGTATTTCTTTGTTCAGGTATTCAGATATTTTTGAATAAGTAATTTGTTGAATATTAACTCGTGTCGGGCTACTAACGTGGCTTGATTAATAACCCAGATATGCCTGTCGTCCTTTTAAAAGGACATCGTACAAGTTTCTACTCCTTTGTATTTAGAAACATTTAGAAATCAATTACTAGATTGCGATGACAACAAACTGTTCAGAACAAAGTGGTTCTCATATAACGTGAATTCAAACTAAATCGTTTTTTTTTTAAATCTGCCGTTGAAATAAATTGGATTTTAGACATGTCTTTTCTTGTGGACCTGAAGTTAGTTGGATCAGTTTTATTTTCATGTTATACAGGGTGATTCCTAAAAAACGCCGCCAGCTGTAACTTTATTATTTATTGTCCGATTTCAACCAAAAAAAAAAGCAATGATTCTACGAGCTTTATAGGAACAAGAAGGATAAATTAAACCATAGAAATTTTGATGTATTCGATTTTTTGGCAATCGACTGTACTTGTTTATGACATCAGTATGGGCGGTGTTGGTTACTATAAGTCTCTATTGCACAAATATTCCAGGGAAACAGTGCCACCTGTTTCTGCATTATTTGCTATTGCTTAGATTTGATAGTTGAAAACGAATGGAAGATTCATAAATTTCACAATGCCAAACTAAGCCCACTGTCACTCAGAAGACGAATAGCGATGGCAATTCAAGCAACGTTGAAAGCAGAATATGGGGTCGGCCATCCAGTGTGGAAAACATTGATTCTAGATTTGACAGAATTGATCATTTGGTGACCGCACAAGACAAACAAATCAGATGTCGAGTTTGTCACACATTCTAGATTGTTATATAATTTAGAAAATAGTTATTTGTGTATCAAAGGCAAAAAGTGCATGTTTTTCGTCCGAGTCTGAGCTTTCTGGCCGAGGAGCAGCCGAGGTTTGAAACCAGGCGAGCACAAAAGCACTCTTTGGCAGAGGTGCACATTAAATTTTTTAGGGGAAAAAAAGACATTACAAAAATTACAAATTCATTTTGTACTTTTTTCAAATAGATAATTTATTAATGCATATTAACATTTATTTTTCCAGTATTTGTTATCAGCTTGCCAACAAAACTGGAAATTTACTATTTGCAATACAATTACTTATTTACATAATTTATTATTAAGTAAATAAAAATATTGTAATGAAAGATTTAACAATATTATTAGTTGGAAAATTCAACTTTAACTATAAAATACCTACACACATTTTATATACTTAATAAATCTTTAATAGACAAAGTTTATATTAACAAGTTTAAATTTGTATTCTGGCTTAGTGCAAAGGAGTGAAAAACTTTGAGAAAAAATTAATTCATAGCTTTTAGATTTTCAAGTCTCACGACGCTATTAAATAGATTGAGACATTTAATAAGAAAAAGTGTAGACATTCAAACTGTTAATAACTGATAATAAAAAATATTAATGAAAATAAAAAATTGAATTTGTGCCTAGATACATGGATACACAGGTACATAAGTGAAGTTTCGTGAGGTGTCTCTTATACTTGTCAGTGTTTCAGTAGTTTCTGTTGTTTTACGTGTAGTAATCTACTACTATTTCTTCAAGTTATACAAGACCAGAGCGTAAGTGTAACCTATGCGAAATATCTGCAACAAGATGTATTACATATTCCTTGAAAATTTCTTCTAAGCTACTTACTGAAACAGCCAGTTTCTTGTCCACCTGAAATCCAGCAAACGTGAAAGTACAAGGCTTCAAAGAATTCGCCATAAATATAAGTAAAACCTGCTTCGTTTTGTAATCCCAGTTGTACCACGAACATTGTGACAATGTATCCAAAACGAGACCAGTCTAAAAATCATAAGAATAGTTATTTGTATATCAAGGATGCAAAATCCTACTTTGACGAACCGAATAGAAAAATTGTCGTCAAGGCCGCTTTGCGGCCGAGACAAGACAATCTCGAGGTCGTCAAAGGATTTCGTAGCCAAGGTGTACACAACATTTTGTGTGTAACCCGAAAATTTGTAATTATAAAATGAACAAGTAAAATTTCCTTCACTGACAATAAAAATAAAGTCGGCCTACATGTCGCCATGTCGCTATGGAAACGACATAAATAAATTTTGAGAAAAATTGGAAAAATGTCGCAAGAAAATTACAACGTTTTTGTTCCGTCTACTTCCCCGGAGTTAAAAAATATTGCAGATTGTGCAGTGTCCAATTTAATACCAGAAAAGTCCAAACGATAAGTGTTACAATGACTTTAAAGAGTGGTGTAATAAAAATAATGTGAAAACGGTGTCGGAGAATGTTGTTTTGGCTTATTTAATGGAAAAATCAAAAACTGTGAAAAGTTCAACTTTATGGAGCACATATTCAATGTTGAAGCTCACGCTGAACATACGGGATGGCATTGATGTTACGAAGTTTCTAAAATTGGTACCATTTTTGAAAAAAAAGTCCGTTGGTTATCAGGCGAAAAAGTCTAAGGTATTGACACGAGACCAGATCAATTTATTTTTAGAAAAAGTTAGTGATGAAAATTATTTATCGTGGAAGGTAAATATTAAGTTCTGTTATGATAAGCTGTATAATCTGCCCTTTTTTAGGTCATTTTAATCATAGGAATATGCCATTCAGGATTCAGGATATGTTACTAGTTACTAGATATTTCCCTTTTTGACCGGCGAAATAATAAACCTAGTTCACACGTGTCTGTTCTAGATCGATAATGGGGATCTTTTTTACCGACTCGTCATTCATGAGGCGACCACTCCATTTGAAATTGGCGGGAACTTCAAACCGGATGAAAATTATGTACTAATAGCGACCGTTCCTGACACAAAAACTGGCATAAATCAAACTTCAACAGTACCCAATCCAGATTTTGTAAGATCACAACGCAAATATAGAGATAGATATGTTGTAATTGTGATAAATAAATAAATATTGAAATGACTTTTACTTTTACGGCCGTCGTCAAGGCAACGGCTGCGAAATTCAATTTCGCGGCCTGCTCTAGGCACGCGAAGTGCTCATTTCGCGTACGGTTGCACACAAAAATTATTTCTGTTAAAAAAACTGGAAAATAGAGCCTTTGGAATGTTTGGTTTCTCGACAGATGGTTAACCAACCGGGTTGACAATTTTAGTCAAGATAATACCTCATCAACTATGGTTTGGCCATTTTGACAGTAGGTGTAGACGATAAAAGCATTGACCACAGCCGCCACACTTAGCCGTAACTTTAATAACGTACTCTCATCCTCGAAAGCCTAAAATTTTTTACAACTCATTTTGCATCTTACTTATTCTCCGACAACTTACATTTAGTATTAAGAATGAGAATGAGATGGCCAAGAGTGCCCCCACCAAAGAGAATATTACCATCAGCGGCTTCACATAATCATGCAGTATATTAAATGCCCTGTAAAATTGATAGATAGAACTGTCGTTCACATGTGAAACTGTCATACCTTGTTACAGTTACATGATGTTGGGTGCAAGAACACAGCGTTTTGAAAATATCATTTTGGTAAATAATTTTTTGGCCAATTTTCAGCCTGTCAAAATCGATGTTATCAACACAAACTTGCAAAATTCGTTGATTGATCAAATATATTTGCAAGGATATCTCCGCCATTGCGTAGAGAAATAAGGCACAGGGACGAAATACGGTAAAGGCGACGAGAGATATTGACCCAAAGTATACATGGCAAAAAATTGTAGACCAGGTCCCTAAATATTCTTCGATTACAATTTCGCCGAGATTCCATTCTTTTTGACTGCCACATAATGGGGACATAAAAACAAAAGAAATTATTGTGAACACACACACAACGTAAAAGTAGAGCTTTATTTTTGCAGATTTTTTCAGGATTGAAAGTCGCACTTCTGGACCAGCACTGTCTATCGACCAAAATGAATTATCCATTAAATTAATAGTTTCCTGTATGTTGTTTTCAATTAATATCACAGTAGCCATAATAATAATGATCTGATGGTTTAAAAATGACAATTAAACAGTAGAACGTATCGATTTAAAGAGCTTACACAAAACGAGATGATCATCATTGGTGCATATTGTGTTATCAATTCTACGCTAAAATTATTATTAATAAAATACATTTCAAGGAATATAATAAAAAGGTGGAAAATTATCACAAAGATGTTAACACATCTTATGATTTTGTTGCTGCTAAAGCTAACAAATAGCTTTCTTATGATGGCGAAAGGATCGTCACTGTCTAAAATTTAATTGAGTGCTGAAAACAGAATGAAAATCTAAATGATTTACCTTGAAAGTTAGTTATATTGACCATTGTGATACTCGTAGAGCTGCTAAAAGACGCGTGCTACTGGCTTTGGTTATAATAATACACCTTTAAACCATTAAATTTATTGACCACTAACTTGCATCAAGTTTATTAATGTAACTTCATTACACTACTCAACGCAAGTATCATTATATCTAATCATTAAAAGGAAAAAAAATCGAACTTAATTATTTTCTGATTTTAGTCACAAATATCTTGTTAAGATAATCATTAGACAGCTTGAAAAAAAAAACAGATCACATTAGTAACAAATGTTCGCCCAAAGAAAAAACAACATAGTGGTAATTAAACTTCAACTGAAGTTTCTACATAGATCGTTAAACTTCAAAAATTTATCAAACTTTTATCACCAAATGATCAGTTATAAAATTGCATAACTGTTTTTGTAAGTGTACGATTTTATTTAAACGCACCAAAAAGTGAGAAATAATTTCATTTATACAATGTGGAAAAATATACTGGGTGTCCGAACGAAAATTTCGAATAGGTGGAATAGTGTTTTCGAAATAACAAAATAGAAATTTTGAGATGAGTCAGCAAAAATTCTAGTATGATGACATTATTTTAATTCGCAAATTTTTATGCGAAACTTGAAAACAAAATGAAAATCGGATAAGAACTTTTAATTTAATATTTTTGGAAAGAGTATTTTTTGGGAAATTCAAGCATGGGAGACATGAGTGAGAGTACCACAGAAATAATCGACATAACTTTGACTACTCGTGATATTATAAGTGAAAGATTTCACAAAATGATTAGTTCTAAAATCCAACTTCAACTATAAAATACCTACACACATTTTACGTAATACGGCTTTATTAGACAAAGTTTATATTTTTTTAAATTTGTATTGTGGAGTGTCTCGACAAAGCTTAGTGCTTAGGAGTTTAAAAAACATTGAGAAACAATTAATAGTTTTTAAATTTTTAAATCTCACGACGTTATTAAATAGTTTGAGACATATTCTGGTCAGGCCCGAGAGCTTTAGGTCGAGGGTTTAACCTTTGAATAAAAATGACCAAACATCAACGAGTAAAATTGTATAATGCAAAAATTTTTAAGCAAAAATTGGGAAATTTATCAGATATAAAAAATTAGGTCGTGTTATTTTTGGCAAGATTAATTCCAGAATACAAACTTTAACGTTAGGTAATTATTACTTAACCCTCCACCACCCGGCCGCACGGCAATTTTGCCGGAGTACATACACTATTACGGATAATACTATCAAGTAATAGTGCAGTGCTTATCAACATAATTACCGGCGTCTCGCCTCCACATTTTGACTTTTTTGTGTTTTATGTTCTGTGTCAATGTTAAGGAATTTCCTCACGATGTGACATGAGTATAATAATATACCTTTTTGAATTTCAACCACCAATGTGTTCCCTAAGTTCAAAATTTTTAAATTTTTAAAAAGAGATTGCGGTACTATTCCCGTTGCTGAAATTATAAGTGGTAAAATCGAAATTTTTTCTAAACACCAAAGATTTCTCATAGCAACGGAGAGTTCTAAATATTTATTAATTTTTGTGTTATATGTCTGTGTTATATTGTGTGAATTTGGAACAGCTATATCTAAAAGATATGCTTGCTTTTGTTGTTTATTTAAAATAATAATGTCTGGTCTGTTATGCTGAATATGAATGTCAGTTAAAACTGTACGATCAAAATATAATTTGTAATTGGCATTTTCCAAACAACTTTCTGGTTTATAAATATAATGTGGTTGTGTATCCTTTAATAAGTTGAATTTAATTGCTAAATTCATGTGTATAATTTTTGCGAATATATCGTGACGTTTCTTATATTCGCTTTGAGCCAAAACGGTGCAAGAAGAAATGATGTGTTCAATGGTTTCCCCTTCAGTTCCGCAAATCTTACATTTATCAATGATTGATTGCAATTTATAACACGATCTTGTATTGCAAATATAAAACCCTCAGTCTCAGGATGAATATTTGATTTTTTAAGCCATGCATGAGAAGCCTGAATATTAATTTCTGGTTGTTCTAGTTCTTTAAAATATCTCCCATGTAAAGACTTTTGTTTTATATTTGCTATAGTGTCAGGTATATTTGGCTCAACAATATCTGAAATTATATTATCACTTAAATTTAAAGGTGTGTAACCTTTATCCGCTGAAACCAAAGCATTAAAAAGATTGTTATCACGAGCTCTATTGAGAAAATAATTTTTTAGTGAAGCGATTTGATTGTGTTGCAGAATTTCTAGATTTGTAAAACCCCTACCACCATTTTCGCCTGGTAAATTAAATCTTTCAATAACAGATTTGGGGTGATGTTTACAAAATTTTGTAAAGAGAACTCTAATTTGAATGTTTATATTCTTTAAATTAGTTTTGGACCATTTTATAACACCAAAAGAATAGGTCAACAATGGAACAGCATATATATTAACTGGTTTAATTAAATTATTACCGTTTAATTTTGATTTTAAAAAAGATTTAATCCTTAAATAAAATTGTTTTTCTAAATTTTCTTTTATAATTGAATGTTGAATATGATTTGATTGATTAATACCTAAATATCTATAAAATTCTCCTTTATTTAAATTTTTAATGATTTCTCCTTCTTGAGTTATATATTCTAAATGTTCGTAATGACCGCGACATATTGATTGCGTTTTACACTTATCAATACCAAAATTCATGCCAATATCATTTGAGAAATTTCCAGTTATTGTTAGTAAAGATAAAATGTGATTCTTTTTAGATGCATAAAGTTTTATGTCATCCACATAAAGAAGGTGATTTAATTTGGATAGTGTGGTATTATTAAGTCTAATATTGAAACCACATTCAGTGCTATTTAATAGATTTGTCAAAGGATTAACGGCTAGACAAAACCACAAAGGACTTAAAGAATCTTCTTGATAAATTCCCCGTTTAATTTGAATAGGCTCGGATTTTAATTTAGTATTGTTTATTGATAAATTTAAAGTAGTTCTCCAAAATGTCATAACATGGGATAAAAAGTTAATCAAATCCAAATTAATTTTATAAATTTTAAGAATTTTAATTAACCATGAATGTGGTACTGAATCATTGAATTTTTTGTAGTCTATGAATGCCGTATAAATATTTCTATTATTTTTGCTAGCTTGTTTCATTATTAGTTATTACCGTATCTATTATGAGTTGTTCTTTACAACCAAAACACTCCTGAACACAACCTTATATTATTTATTTATAATACATATATTTATTAAAACCACAATTATTAAAACCAATTTGAGAATCTGACAGGAGTAGCATGCAATTTTAATCACTTTTGACAGATGACAGAGTAGTAGGACGTTTTTATCGCGATAAACATTTTAATTGGATGAAAGCAAGAGCTCGATTGACTGAACACGCACGTTTGACATACGTGGAAATTAATCAAAGTAATACCTCATCAACTATAGTTTGGCCAGTTTGACAGTAGGTGTAGACGACAACACCATTGACTACAGCAGCCACACTTAGACGTAACATCACGTCACATCTTCGAAAGACTAAAATATTTTAGATCTCACTTTATATCTCATCTTAGTGGTATTTTACCACAGACAACTTACATACAGTGAGTTTTTTTTATGACTGGCCATAGGGTTTTACATGCTAATTTTTCAACCCCCTGTTAACTTTTGTTCCGATAAAAATATTCAAACCATTTTTGGAACAAAGTTGGAAGATTTTTTAAACTATCGGATAGATTACAATTTAATATCCCAAACCGTCGAAAAAGTTGTGAAAAAAATATTTTTCTCCCTACCGGTTAGAAATGTAGGCTGTGGATACCTCATTTGAGGTGAGAAAATTCAACTTTCTCGCTAAGGTAAGAAAGTTAATCATGAAATGTTTATGGTAAAACTGTACCAAAATACAAATGTCAAAAGTGTCAAAAGTGAAATAAGTTATTGATAAATGAAAGCCAATTCAATGAAGTAAGTTGGTAGGTCAATCATATAATCTGGAAAATAAACAGATAAGCTAGGTAGGTAGATTACTTTACCCTGTTTATATCAAATTTTCGAACAAACCTCAAATCTTCAAATGCGATGACAAGTTAATTAAACAAATAACACAGCCTACTATTCAATTCTCAAAATTTTCGTTTTAATCACGAATATAACCATCTTTTTTGACTTTTTTCAACAAAGTTGTGCCGGTAGGGAAAAAATTGTATTCAAACCTTGTTAAGAAAGTGTCCTTGCAGACCTTAGGCACTTACAAACCTCGTCTACGACTCGGTTTATAATCTTTGCCTGCGGTCTGCAAGAAACCACTTTCTTAACCTTTACCTTGGTTTGAAATATACTATTTAGGGCGCCGAAATAATAGTACGTCGAGCGGCCGCCAGAGTAGCGCCATTGTCGGCTCAACCAGCACCTGACGATCTCCAATTTTGGACGCTTTCGGCGCGCTAAAAATATGTTTTTCACAACTTTTTCGACAGTTTGAATGATGTGAATAAGTGAGAACACACGGGAGTTAAATTGGGTGCAAAACAACTCAATATTTCTGAATTCAATCGTTAATTTAACAAAAATAAATAAAAATCTCATCACCGCCCTTTTCACCTAAAAAATGACAGTGACAGCGACAAAACTGACAGTTCACATGAAAGCGGCAAAAATGTAATAACATGGGCATGGCCTACTTCGACTACAATCATTTAGAATAACCCTGTATTAAGAATGAAAATGAGATGGCATTTTGTTATAAAGTGCATATTTACGAAAATAAACCGCTCATCCCATACTTTTGACTAATCTTGCCCAAGCCTGCAAATAATAAATACTGTCGTAACTGCAGGAAAAGAAAAATCAATAAATGAGAACAAATATTATGCTATTCAAGAACACGCTTGCGATATAAATTATTTTTTAATTTCAAGCTTTTTAAAATTTTTATTTTTTTTTTACATTTTTCCTGAGTTTAAATAAATATTTAGTGCGATTCTGTTTCAAAATTTAGCAATATTGTTATTGAACAACATTGATTTTGCACAGACAATTAAACTATAGTTTAATTGTCTGTGGATCCAACCAATCAACACCGTCATATCATAGCAACTACAACCTTGTTATGTAGCAATATTGGTAAATTTTAAAACAGAATCGCACCAATTGTTATTTACCAGTTTTTCTCACTATTTTCTTTACGTTTCATTGCTATTAGTTATCAGCAGTTAAAATTTTGCACAGGTTAAGATAGATTATTCTTAAGTTATATCTGCTCTGGTCTGATCTTCTATTTAAAAATTTAACACTTTTTGAACTCATTAGTGTCGCGACATTAAAACGTTATGTTTAGGTCATGATCGTTATCGTTATGACCAAATAAATATCTGATAAATACAGGGTGATTCATCTTTTATGGTGGCAAAATGACCCTTATGGATTGAGACAAATTTATGAAATTTACAGATTTGATTTTTCAAAAAATTTACTTTCTAATTTATTTCAAAAAAAGTTTTTTTTATGAGCAGATATTTATAAAAAACTGTTTTTTTTTAAAATGTTCATGTTTAAATTTTTGCATCAGAATGTGGCTAAGGCGTATAAAATCAATATCTGGAATCCGTTTCGAAAAATGTTTGATAGTTTTAGAATTAAATCGATTTTTATGGAAAATTTGCTTTTAATGGTACTCGTTGACTTTTAGTGTTGTAAATTTTCTTTAACAATGACTACCCTGTAAAATTGACCTGCTTAGGTGAATTTGTTCGATTTTACGAATAGAGTTGTAAAGAACCCGCTGCGGTGGCAATAAAGATCTCCTAATAGATCTTATTGTTAAGATATTGGGACATTATGTCGTAAATCATGAAGCAAATACAAATTTGAATATCAAAATGCGTTTATTTCAATAATACCATATGCTAAAATTAATTTAATATGGTAAAATTGTGTGAAAATACCTGCATGTGCATATGCCACAAGGTTGAATAAATTAAACAACTAATAATTGAGAAAATGCCAAAATTTGACCTAATTAACTTATAAATTTCATTTTTCAATATTATGTGCCTTATGAATAATAAATTAGGTCTGCAAAATATGAAAACATGAATCGTCCTGTATAAGAAGATCTGAAACGCCAACTGCAAATAGGGTTGCTTTCAGTTGCCAGTAAAATGTCTCAAGTAACTGGATCTATTTTTTTTAGTGGTAAATTCCCCTAAAAGAAGAATCTACTTTCTTAAATCATGCTCAAATTTTAGGTTATGATGATCCATTTCTTTACTTGGGGAAATTATTTATTTACTTTGGTTATCATAAAATTGCAAAATGTGTTGGCGGGTTTTTCTTTATGTTTTATTTGTTCACCTTTCTGCTCCAGATTTGATTCATCGTTAACAAATTCAGCACAGATATGATGACAACGTATGGACCTTTTCCCTTGATGTTCACTAATGTAAGCAAGGTCACTCAAAAGTCCAACTTTTTTTGCCAAAACTTCAACTGAACTTGTGGAGGAGCAAATGCAAACTCTCTTCTCTTCTCGCCACCACACTGTTCTGATCTGACGTACTTCTGTAAATCTTCCACTCCTAGGATTTG
Organism: Tenebrio molitor; assembly: GCF_963966145.1. NCBI lineage: Eukaryota > Metazoa > Arthropoda > Insecta > Coleoptera > Tenebrionidae > Tenebrio > Tenebrio molitor. The sequence goes on from NC_091053.1 coordinate 4,928,469, forward strand.
AAGTATTTTTACTCCGCTCACAAAAAAATGCCACTTTAACCGTTTCTATGGATATTCACAAAGACGTGATTTTCAACCGCTTGCAGATAACATTCGTTTACTAATTATATAATATCTGTAACAAATGTGTTATTCTTTGTAAATTTTTTCCATGTAACTTACAGAAACAGCTAGTCTCTTGTCCACTTGAAATCCAGCAAACGCAAAACAACAAGATCGCAGACAATTCGCCATAAATATAAGTAAAATTAAATGCGAACTCCCTATTGGTTAATGGAATTGAGTAACCAATGGGGAGGTCGCATTTCCTTGCAGGATTTTGTAAATGGCGCGCGCAACTGTCTACCGGGAAAAAATGTACTATAGCTTACATAGTACAGGTAAAAGTATCGGGTGTTCATTTAAATTTATCCTCAAAGTTGGCGTTGAAGAGTCGACTGTGAACGCACCACTCGTCTGCTTACAAAGTAAAAAGACAAACAACGCAAAAAGTGAGGTTAGATTTAAACAACTGATCCCTGATCTGTAATCCGTGGTGCGTTCGCAATCGACTCTTCAATGCCAACTTCGAGGTGAAATTTAACTGAACACCCGATACTTTAAGTTTTAACTTCGGATTTACGTGCGATGCAAAGAACTCTGATCCTAATTTATTTTGTATCTTGGCTAACAGTTTGTTAGAAGGACATTTTTATTTTACCTCGAAGCTGACAATAGTTAAATTTAAACGATATTTTCTTGCTAACGACTAAGATAACAACCATGTCATTATCATCCTTATCTACACTTGCAATAAAATACACGAAACGGTAGTGCAATTTATTACTACATAACAATGTGATGCAAGTCCGTATTTGTTGATTGATGTTATTATTCTTTTTATTTTATTATCATCTCTACTTTTTGTTTTTCAGTATTATAATGTGCTCGTATCCCACCTCCACCCGGCGGCACGGCAATTTTGCCGGAGTACATACACTATTACGGATAATACTATCAAGTAATAGTGCAGTGCTTATCAACATAATTACCGGTGTCTCGCCTCCGCATTTTGACTTTGTTGTGTATTATGTTCTGTGTCAATGTTAAGGAATTTCCTCACGATATGACATGAGTATAATAATATACCTTTTTGAATTTCAACCACCAATGTGTTCTCTAAGTCCAAAATTTTTAAATTTTTAAAAAGAGATTGTTGCTGAAATTATAAATGGTAAAATCGAAATTTTTTCTAAACACCAAAGATTTCTCATAGCAACGGAGAGTTCTAAATATTTATTAATTTTTGTATTATATGTCTATGTTATATTGTGTGAATTTGGAACAGCTATATCTAAAAGATATGCTTGCTTTTGTTGTTTATTTAAAATAATAATGTCTGGTCTGTTATGCTGAATGTGAATGTCAGTTAAAACTGTCCGATCAAAATATAATTTGTAATTGTCATTTTCTAAACAACTTTCTGGTTAATAAATGTAATGTGGTTGTGTATCCTTTAATAAATTGAATTTAATTGCTAAATTCATGTGTATAATTTTTGCGAATATATCATGACGTTTTTTATATTCGCTTTGAGCCAAAACGGTGCAAGAAGAAATGATGTGTTCAATGGTTTCCCCTTCAGTTCCGCAAATCCTACATTTAAACATTTTTATAATTACTAATGTAAATTCATTTGTTATTTATGTTATCTATTCGTTGTTTGAAGTTTACGTACCCTACGTTTCGTTTTATCATTATAGTATACTTAATGTCCGCTTTGCTTGAACGTCAAAAGGATGAAGTTAACAAAGTTACTAAATATTTTCTTGTGTATTATCTTAATATTTTTGAATTACCTATAAAAATAACGATTCCAAGTTTTAGTTGGACTATTGAGTGCTGAAAAAGCTCCAGTTGTTAACATACCTCACTTAGGAAAAATCAAGGGAAGTTTCAGAGAAAGTTTGAACCGTCACAAGTACTATACGTTTGAAGGAGTCCCATATGCTAGTCCTCCTGTTGGGCAGTACAGATTTAAGGTAAGAATTTGAGCGTAAAACTAAAACTATAGAGTTGGTACAGGAACCGGTACCAGTGAAACCGTGGAATGGTACTTGGGAGGCCCAAACTATGCATAAGTGTTTGCAGTATCAACAGCATGTTCAGCCATGGGAAGACGTCGTGACAGGTAATAAATAACTAATCTCTTAACCACTTTGTTTAACTGTTTGGTTCAAAGGCGACGAGGACTGTCTTTACTTAAATATCTACACCCCAACTCTGGATAAAAAAGCAAAACTGGATGTAGTCGTTCACATTCACGGTGGAGCTTTTATGTTTCTTTACGGAGGATTTTTTGGGCCTGATTTTATAATGGACAGAGATGTTGTCTTCATTAATTTTAATTATCGATTGGGACCCTTGGGTGAGTCCAAATAAAATCCAGTTCAATTAGAAACGATTTTGTTGCAGGTTTTTTGAGTACCGAAGACGAAGTAGTACCAGGAAATAACGGAATTGAAGACCAGATTATGGCGTTGCGGTGGATTAAAACCAATGTACAATATTTTGGAGGCAATTCTGACTCCATTACATTAACTGGAATGTCGGCTGGTGGGGCAAGTGTCCACATACACTATCTCTCTCCGAAATCTAGAGGACTATTCCATCGAGGGATTTCGCAAAGCGGTACCTCTTTATGTGGATGGAGTGTGATGGAGAAACCGTTGAAAAAGACCCAAAAAATTGCATCCAAACTGGGTTGTTTCAGTACCATAACTGAACATATGATAAATTGCTTGAGACAAAGACCGGCGAGACAAATTGTTGCTGCTGTTAAAGAACTTCAACCTTGGCTGTATAACCCTGTTGTTGTTTTTGGTCCCGTGGTAGACTCTTGGTCGTCAAACCCTGTTCTTCCTGACCATCCGTTGAATCTGATGAAGAAGGGTCAAGTCAGTGATCTGCCTTGGATCGTCTCGGTAACAGATTTTGAAGGATTGTATCCTGCAGTCGGTCAGCTGGTACTAACAATTGTACCATCAGGAGACTAAATTTATCTGTTGTAGATTTTGTCCAGAACAAATATTTAAAAGAAATTGACGCCCGATGGAACGAGCTAATACCGGTTATCTTAGACTACAACGATACTGTCGATTCGACATTACTTGACGAAGTGAGTCAAAAAATTCGAAAACATTATTTGCACGACCAAAAGCTGGACCAATCGAATTTTGTCGATTTCGTCCAAATCTTCTCTGATCGCTTCATACTATTGGACACCCACAAAAGCGCTAAACTACAAGCTTCTGTCGTCAAATCTCCTGTTTATTTCTATCTTTTTTCGTATCGTGGAGCCCACTATTGGTATGAAAACCTTGCAGAGTGCCAGGACGATTACGGAGCTTCTCATTCTGAAGACACTTCTTTTATTTTGAAAACACCAGATACCGACTCAACTTCGACCGAAGAAGATCGACGCATGATTGAGATTTTTGTAGAAATGTTTACTTCTTTTGCCAAAACTGGGTAAGCCTGAGGTGGATTGACAAGTTTTAGTGGTAAAAAATATATTTCAGAATACCAAAAACTTATGGTGAGTGGACACCAATCTCGAAAAATCCTAAAGATGAAATTGTCGCTTTGTTGATTAAGTCTCCGGATGAAGTAGTTATGGAGAGAGTCGTTTTGGAAAATGAGAAGTTTTGGGAGTCGCTACCGATAATGGAAAATGAAAAACTGATTTCTAAGGGAGTTAAGGATGAGCTGTAATCGTACTCTTTGGGAAACTCTTTAGCATATTATATTTCATTCAGTGTTTTATGTAAAGAAACAATTAAACATTAATAACAGTTGAAAAATTTGTTTTTGTCTTAAACGTAAAAGACAGTTGACATTTCATGTAAACTATTGTAACGGTTGTTAAAGTTACAGCGAATTTAATTGTATACCCAGGATTACGCATGACAAAAAATTTAAATTTACAACAAAATTAGATGTGGAGACTACAGTTTTTTCAAATGTATTTAAAAAATACATTATCAAAGTTTTTGAAATCCAAATCAATTCTAAAAAAGTCTTCTTCAAATCCATGGATGACTCGATTACACAAATTAATTTGATCATTCGGTACATAAAATGGTACTAAATATGAATAAATACGATACATCTTATTTTTTCTTAGCATAGTCTGAAGAGTATTAAGACAGAACTTAGTGCAAAGATGAGTGAAAAAACTCGCGGTGCAACTATTACTACTTTTAAACATTCTCATAAGTCAACAGAGAGTTGATAATGAATAATACGAGTAATTGTAGATAATAATTAAGAATTCAAATTTTATCATAAGTAAGGGCCGGATTTATATGCACTAAAAAAGTCGAAATATGCATGCAAGATATGCTTCCGAGATTACAAAATATGCACTTTAGTATGCAAAATATGCACCTAAATATGCTTTAAAAAATCAAAAGGGGCACGCATTTTTAATTTAAAACTTATATGAATTAAAAAATAATGCAATTACAATACAATGTTGATTTAATTACTATTAAAATGGCAAACAAGATACTTTTATAAATTTTCTGGAGTAAAATTTTGTCTTCTCTCAGATAAAATATTTTTTGTGTTTAGAACATATTTGAAAAAAAATGACTTTCCCGTTAGCAGAATATGTTCCGATTTTGATATCCATTCACGGATTTGATGACTTCTGCACATTTTCACTTTGGGCATTCTGGAAAACTCATATTTTTGACTCCCATCAAATGGCGTTTATAGCTCCAAGTTTCCGTATATCTGAATTCAACTCATCCTATATTATAAGTTCGTCCTGATTTGGGTCGGATTCGTGACAAAAAATTTTTCAAAATTTCCCGAAATGACGATTTTAACACTGAAAATCAACGGTAAAAAATAACCACCACTTATTTAAGAAGAATATATCTCCAGTAAGCTGTTGAACATACGAAACATACGAAAGACGCTGTGATTATGAGAGAAACTGTCATATTATATTATTATTTAGACTGCATGCATAAATTATATTATTTTATTGCAGAATTTTGTCGGCACCACGGTGGCAAGTGCTGCCCTCTCACTAAACTATATAAACCTGACCAGTCTATGTCGCCAGTATCGGCACATTTTTGCAACTTCCATATCAAAGGCGGCCAGACCAGATGTGCGTTTTCCTGGGTTATATGCAAATAAATATGCATTTATTTTAAAATATGCTTTTATTGCTAAATATGCAATAATATGCATAATAAGAATGATGTTATTTTACTTAGAATCATCTGAAACGCTAAGAAAACTTTAAACTAATCCGAAGCTGTTTAGCAAAAAAATATGCAAATGCATATAAATCCGGCCTTTAATCATAAGTCTTTAGTGCCTAAGTGCGATGTTTGTAATGTACATTTACAATTGATTAATGATAAGCTAATTTAATATTAGTTAAGATCATTTAGTTTTTCTTCAAGTTGTACAAAATAAGAGCATAACTGTAACTTGTGCGAAATTACTGTAACAAAATTTATTATTCCTTGTAAATTTCTTCCATGCCACTTACAGAAACCGCCAGTCTCTTGTTCACCTGAAATCCAGCAAACGTAAAACTACAAGGTTTCAAAGAATTCGCCATAAATATTAGTAAAATTTGCTTGTTTTTGTAATCCCAGTTGTACCACGAACATTTTGACAACGTGTCCAAAACGAGACCAGTCTAAAAATAGTAAGAAAAATTATTTCTGTAAAAAAAAACTAGAAAATAGAGCCTTTCGAGTATTTGGTTTCTCGACAGATGGTTAACAGGTTTGGCAATTTTAGTCAGGATAATAAATACCTCATCAACTATAGTTTGCCCAGTTTGACAGTAACTGTAGAGGACAACACCATTGCCTATAGCCGCCACGCTTAGACGTAACTTTAATTGCAGGTTCATACCCTCGAAAGCCTAAAATTTTTTACAATTCACTTTGTACGTTACTTAGCTTCAGACAACTTACATCTAGTATTAAGAAAGAGAATGCGATGGCCGAGACTGCCGCCATCAAAGCGAATATTACCATCGCTGATTTCAAATTATCATGCAATTTATTAAAGAATCTGTAAAATAGATACTTGGTACAACTGTCGTTCAGATGTGAAAGTGTCATATCGCATTAGAGTGACATGATGTCGGGTGCACGAACACAGCGTTTTGAAAATATCACTTTGGTAAATAATTTTTTGGCCAATTTTGAGCTTGTCAAAATCGATATTATTCACACCAACTTGCAAAATTCGTTGATTAATCAAATCTTTGCAAAGACATCTCCGCTACTAAGTAGAGAAACAAACCACAGGGACGAAATCGGTAAAGGCGATGAAACATATTGACCCAAAGTATACATGGTAAAAAATTGTAGACCAGGCCCCTAAATATTCTTCGATTACAATTTCTCCGAGATTCCATTCCTTTTGACTGCCACATAATGGGGACATAAAAACAAAAGAAATTATTGTGAACACACACACAACGTAAAAGTAAAGCTTTGTTCCTGCAGATTTTTTCAGGATTGAAAGTCGCACTTGTGGACCAGCACTGTCTATCGACCAAAATGAATTATCCATTAAATGAATACTTTCCTGTATGTTCTTTTCAATTAATATCACGGTAGTCATAATAATAATGAACTGATAGTTTAAAAATGACAATAATACAGTAGAACGTATTGATTTAAAGAGCTTACACAAAACGAGATGATCATCATTGGTGCATATTGTGTTATCAAGTCTACACTAAAATTATGCTTCATGAAATATATTTGAAGAAATATAATAGCAAGGTGGAAAAGTACCAAAATGACGTTAACACATCTTACAAGTTTGTTGCTGTAAAAGCTAATAAATAGTTTTCTTATAACGGCGAAAGGATCGTCACCGTCTAAAATGTAATTGAGAGCTGAAAACTGAATGAAAATCTAAATTACTTACCTTGAAAGTTAGTTATCTCGGCCATTGCGAGAGTAGTACAGCTACTAAAAAACGCGTACTCCTGGCTTTAGTGATAAAATAGCTTTTTGAACCATTAATTTATTGACCACTAACTTGCTTTCGTCGTATCTAATTATTAATCTGAAAAAATCGAACTTAATTATTTTCTGATTCAAGTTATAAATATCTTGTTAATGAGATAATCATTAGACAGCTTGAGAAAAACAGATAATATTAGTAACAAATGTTCCCTCAAAGAAACAACACCATAGTGGTGACGCAAAACCCTATGGGGTGCACTTTTAAAGAATGGAAACTGATTTTTGAAAATTGTGTTCTGGAATAAAATAAATAATGTGAACAGAATCAGAAGACTTTAGAGGGCTGAATGTAGTAGCGCAAGAGCTTGTCGTGGAAGCGTTTTATCACCAAACAATCAGAATTCACTTTAAAATAATTCGTAGTTGATCTCGAAAATGAATATGTTTTAGCTAAAATTTCTTACTCCTCAAACAAACAGTAATAGCAGATTATATCATTAAGAGTAGAATGAGACCAGAAATTGAAGACCGAGACGAAATCGAGGTCACAACTGGGCGAAGCACTAAAAGACCTATTCTGAATGATATAGGTACACTATTTTATCTTTAAGCGGATCACAAAAAAAAAATCAGACATGAACGCATTTATTTTCATTTGCTGCAGTTACAAAAATGACAATTTTCAAATTTTAGGGTAGTTCCTATTTGCGTTGTTGCAATAGTATTAGTACTTGAAGGTTCAATAATAAATATTAGCAAAGCTACTAAAGTCTAAATTTTACTTTTTAACGTTGAACGGCCATCTTGCCATTTTTGATTTTGACATCATCCATGCACATGCCGTGTTACACGACAGTGGCACCGGTTAAATATTGGGTAATAATTTCGTTATTTCGCCTTTGTAAAAGTATTTTGTAATAGGAATAGTTTAATTATTAAACATTTCGTGTAATTATTGATAAATAAATCGTGAAAAATGCTTCAAATGACCTTACATTTGACTCGGTCGAGCCGCCTGTGGACATTTCAATTCCTAGGATTTAAAGTGTTTCAAATCCGGTTGCAAAAAAAAAACACTTTAACCGTTTCTATAGAGATACACAAAGGCGCGATTATCGATCGCTTGAAGATAACAAATATTTATTCCAATATAGCCAGCCCTAATTTCATCAAAACTAGAACTAGAAGAATTCTATTAAGAAAATTTTAAACTGCAGCACAATATTATTGGTCTATTGTTATATTTATGAGAAGATGTAGTGACATAATTTTTGAAAACGACCAGAAATAAACAAATTTAAATTGCAGATAAATTAAGTTCCATTATTAATAATTGTCTTTCGACCAAATCATTATCATCCTTTGAGAATCTTTTGCTTTTTTCGTATAGAGCTTTCAATGTAGCAGAGAAATTTGATAAGTCGTTAAATAAGCATATAAAAGAAAATCTTTCTAATTTTGAAGTACCTCAAATACGAACTGGTTCTAAGAAACGTACAAATTTATCATTAGCTAAGAAAGTAGAAGCAAAAGTAGCCGATTTTGATATCAGAGAAGCTGTTAAATTATTGTCCTCGGATGACTCATTAGCTTCATTCAACGAAGATGTTGCTGAAGAACTTAAAAAAACCATCCTTCACCATCTCGCGAACTTTTTTTCCCAGACCCTTTCAAACCAGGAGACATTAGTTTAATAGTCAATGAGCAAAACGTTCGAGAAGCTATCAATTCATTTCCTGCCGGTTCTTCACCAGGTTTAGATGGCATGAGACCACAATACTTGAAAGATATCATATCTTTGTCAGCGGCTGAAGCAGGTCAGAAGGCACTAAGAGCTTTAACCAAACTGTGCAATTTTTTATTATCTGGGCAACTTCCTTCAGAAATCTGCCATTTATTGTACGGTGCGTCTTTATGTGCCCTTAACAAAAAAGATGGAGGAATTAGACCGATCGCTATCGGAAACTGTTTGCGAAGATTGACCTCAAAGCTAGCCTGTTTTCAAAGTCGAAATATTGTAAATTCGTATTTATCTCCACACCAACTTGGAGTTGCCATTCAACCAATTATTTTATCTTTGGATTCTCAAATGAATATATGGTATTTAGATGATGGAACCTTAGCTGATTACCCAGAAGTAGTTTTATCCGACTTTAAGAAAGTTATAAATTTATCTCAGGAAATTGGCCTTGAATTAAACTTTAACAAATGCGAGATCTTTTGCTGTTCTGGAGACACAGATTTAAAAGTCATAAAGGAATTTCAAAATTTAGCACCAGGCATTAAAATCTGTGACCGAGAAAGTTTATCTCTTTTAGGCTCTCCAATCTTTGACCAAGGTTTCAAAAACACCGTCGAAAAAACTATAATTACAGTTGAAAATCTTTTAAACAAAGCTGAACTCCTTAACAGACACGTGGCTTATACTTTAATCAAAAACTGTCTTTTCATACCAAAATTTAATTTTTTATTAAGAACAACTCCATTTTGGAAATTTTCTAATTATGTTAATTCAATTGATTCTTCTTTAAAGTCTTGTTTAGAGAGAATACTTAATTTACGTTTAACTGATTTACAATGGCGTCAGTCCACTTTACCGATTAGATTTGGTGGTCTGGGAATTCGTCGCATTTCCGATATTTGCCTCCCTGCTTTCCTATCTTCAATTAATGGGGTTAAAAAGCTTGTTTCTTTATTACTAAACTCAATGAGCTTAATATTCACCATTATGATGAAGCTTTAGCAGCCTGGGGTGTAGCAAATGAGAACGAAATACCAACAATTCCACAATTTCAGAAGAATTTTTTTTTTTTTTTTAAATTGCCGTGACAACTGTCTAAATGTCAATAAATTCGCTCTCTATTAAAAACGCGCCAAATGTTGTTGCAAGTGCTTCACTGCAATCCAATGGTGCTACAGAAGTTAGAAAACGCAAAAAATGGACTATGGAATGAATATTTTCATTATACGGGAATATTTTCGGATCACGAAATTACAGGATATTGTGAGTACTTACAGGCTTGATTTATTTAAAGCGTTCCAAAGTAAGTACCCCCAGTTTCCTGTTACTATTCAAAATTTAGCTGACCAGAGGAAAGCCATTATGAAGAAAAACTATATTCCTTTGGCAATTTTAGAAAAGATCAAAAATGATGTAAAGTTAGAATTGTCAATTAATTATTCTGACAATAATGAAGTTTCTAATAATTTACTCCAAAATTCTGTTGAACCGCAAAGTTTACAAAGTTTATCTAATCATAATGACTCTTTCTGTCCAATTCTCGATTCACCAAACAACACCATACAAACAGACATACATAATTTAGACTTGAGTTATAATGATATACATGTTATAAATCTAAATTTTTACTACCATCAAAATTTTAAAGAACAAATTGAAGATGAATTTAATAGAACTCTGAACGAATTTGAACATATAGAACCATTTAATAGACCACTATTACCTAAACAACAAAGCTCCAAAAAATTCTTTGCAATGATTGAAATTTTAAATCAATTCATTTTACCTAAATTTGTAAATAACACGACAAGTTTTAAAAAATTACACAGTATTATATATAGTGGAGCTTTAACAATTATCAGATTAAATGGTTCAAAAGAAATTGACCAGACAAATAATATAAAAACTAAAGAATTACCAAAATGGGAACGAAGACTAAATAAACGCATTAACAATATCAGACGAGATTTAGGTAGAATAACTCAATATTTAAAGGGTACAAATTCTAATCAACTAAATAACTGTATTCAATCGATTTTAAATAAAAACAGAATACATTGTTTAAAATATAATGAATATAATGAAACATTAATAGAAATTAAAGACACTTTATTACAAAAATTGAATATTTATTCTAAACGATTAAAAAGATATAAAAATAATAAACAACGGAAATTTGAAAACAAACTATGTATTTAGAAATAATGAGAAGTTGTTTTACAAAAACTTAGCAGATAATAAAACTCAAAATAATACTGGTATACCAAATATAAATGAAATTAAAGAATTCTGGTCAAACATATGGTCAAATGAAGTTCAATTTAATAATCAGGCAGAATGGATTCCTAATTTAGAAAATGAGATACCAGATAGTAATAATCCACATCATATTCAAATTAGCCTTGAAATTTTAGTTAAAAATATTAATAGTTCACATAATTGGAAATCCCCTGGAGGTGACCAAATTCATAACTTTTGGTTAAAAAAATTTACTTGTATTCATAAATGCTTACTTGATCACTTTAACGGATTTATTAGGGAACCTAACACATTTCCAGAGTTTTTGGCCCATGGTATAACATATCTGAAACCAAAAGATTCCGATACTAAAAATCCATCAAAATATAGGCCAATCACATGCCTGCCTACAATTTATAAACTTATGACATCTTGCATTAAAGTAATAATTTACGACCATTGTCAAAAATTAAATATACTTAATGAAGAACAAAAAGGTTGTGTTAAAGAGTGTTTTGGTTGTAAAGAACAACTCATAATAGATACGGTGATAATGGAACAAGCTAGAAAAAATAATAGAAATATTTATACCGCATTTATAGACTACAAAAAAGCGTATGATTCAGCACCACATTCATGGTTAATTAAAATTCTTAAAATTTATAAAATTAATTTGGATTTGATTAACTTTTTATCCCATGTTATGACATTTTGGAGAACTACTTTAAATTTATCAATAAACAATACTAAATTAAAATCCGAGCCTATTCAAATTAAACGGGGAATTTATCAAGGAGATTCTTTAAGTCCTTTATGGTTTTGTCTAGCCATTAATCCTTTGACAAATCTATTAAATAGCACTGAATGTGGTTTCAATATTAGACTTAATAATACCACACTACCCAAATTAAATCACCTTCGTTATATGGATGACATAAAACTTTATGCATCTAAAAAGAATCACATTTTATCTTTACTAACAATAACTGAAAATTTCTCAAATGATATTGGCATGAGTTTTGGTATTGATAAGTGTAAAACGCAATCAATATGTCGCGGTCATTACGAAAATTTAGAATATATAACTAAAGAAGGAGAAATCATTAAAAATTTAAATAAAGGAGAATTTTATAAATATTTAGGTATTAATCAATCAAATCATATTCAACATTCAATTATAAAAGAAAATTTAGAAAAACAATTTTATTTAAGAATTAAATCTATTTTAAAATCAAAATTAAACGGTAATAATTTAATTAAAGCAGTTAATACATATGCTGTTCCATTACTGACCTATTCTTTTGGTGTTATAAAATGGTCAAAAACTAATTTACAGAATATAAATATTCAAACTAGAGTTCTTTTTACAAAATTTTGTAAACATCACCCCAAATCTGCTATTGAAAGATTTAATTTACCACGCGAAAATGGTGGTAGGGGTTTTTCAAATCTAGAAATTCTACAACATAATCAAATTGCTTCACTAAGAAATTATTTTCTCAATAGAGCTCGTGATAACACTTTTTTTAATGCTTTGGTTTCAGCGGATAAAGGTTACACACTTTTAAATTTAAGTGATAATATAATTTCAGATATTGTTGAGCCAAATATACCTGACACTATAGCAAATATAAAACAAAAGTCTTTACATGGGAGATATTTTAAAGAGCTAGAACAGCCAGAAATGAATATTCAAGCTTCTCATGCATGGCTTAAAAAATCAAATATTCATCCTGAGACTGAGGGTTTTACATTTGCAATACAAGATCGTGTTATAAATACAAGAAATTATAAAAAACACATATGCGGTTTACAATCGATCATTGATAAATGTAGGATTTGCGGAACTGAAGGGGAAACCATTGAACACATCATTTCTTCTTGCACCGTTTTGGCTCAAAGCGAATATAAAAAACGTCATGATATATTCGCAAAAATTATACACATGAATTTAGCAGTTAAATTCAATTTATTAAAGGATACACAACCACATTATATTTATAAACCCGAAAGTTGTTTGGAAAATGACAATTACAAATTATATTTTGATCGTACAGTTTTAACCGACATTCATATTCAGCATAACAGACCAGACATTATTATTTTAAATAAACAACAAAAGCAAGCATATCTTTTAGATATAGCTGTTCCAAATTCACATAATATAACACAGACATATAATACAAAAATTAATAAATATTTAGAACTCTCCGTTGCTATGAGAAGTCTTTGGTGTTTAGAAAAAATTTCGATTTTACCATTTATAATTTCAGCAACAGGAATAGTACCGCAATCTCTTTTTAAAAATTTAAAAATTTTGGACTTAGACAACAAATTGGTGGTTGAAATTCAAAAAGGTATATTATTATACTCATGTCACATCGTGAGGAAATTCCTTAACATTGACACAGAACATAAAACACAAAAAAGTCAAAATGTGGAGGCGAGACGCCGGTAATTATGTTGATAAGCACTGCACTATTACTTGATAGTATTATCCGTAATAGTGTATGTACTCCGGCAAAATTGCCGTGCCGCCGGGTGGAGGTGGGATAGTACCATTGCCAATGACTTAATCTTTAATTCACCTAGAGACTTGGCTCGTTTTAAAGCTTTGCAATGCAGAGAATCAGGATCTTGGTTACATGCAATACCTTCTCCTAATATTGGTACTCTTTTAGATAACACTTCCTTCCACGTTTGTATTGGTTTAAGATTGGGTTGTAATCTTTGTACACCTCATATTTGCAAATGCAATGCGAAAGTTGACGAAATTGGCACCCACGGTCTAAGTTGTTTCAAAAGCAGTGGTAGATTTTCAAGACACACTGAAATTAATTCCATTATCAACCGGTCTTTAACTTCAATTCATGTGAATTCAACTTTAGAACCAAACGGACTGTCTCGGGATGACGGAAAACGCCCAGATGGGATGATTTTAGTACCGTGGATTAAAGGTCAACCTTTGGTTTGGGACGTTACTGTTGTAGATACACTTGCAGACAGTTACGTATTGAAATCGTCTGAAGTCTCAGGTTTTGCCGCTGAAATGGTTTGCAAACGCAAACATAGCAAATATAGTTCAATCATTTTGTCAAACTACGTGTTTAAAGGTTTAGCATTTGAAACCTTAGGCCCTTGGTGCAAAGAGGCCATCGATTTCATTAATGTCATCGGAAACCGACTTATCGCGGAATCAGGCGATTCAAAATCAAAGAAATTCCTTTTCGAGAGGATTTCCCTTGCCATTCAACGTGGAAACGCTGCAAGCATTCGGGGCACTTTTCCAGATTCCGCAATATTATCGGAAATTTTTGTATTATAAAACAAAAATGTTTATGTAATTATGTTATAATTTAAATAATAAAGTGTAAATAGTTTCTTATGATGGTCAAAGAATTGTCACTGTCTAAAATTCAGTGGGAAATTTAATAGGAAGATGTGTGTGTATAAAAAATAATTATATACCTTGAAAACCAGATATGTTCACCATGGTGTGATTGGCGCAAAACTGGTAAAAAGACACGTATTTCTTTGTTCAGGTATTCAGATATTTTTGAATAAGTAATTTGTTGAATATTAACTCGTGTCGGGCTACTAACGTGGCTTGATTAATAACCCAGATATGCCTGTCGTTCTTTTAAAAGGACATCGTACAAGTTTCTACTCCTTTGTAGTTATTTAGAAACATTTAGAAATCAATTACTAGGTTGCGATGACAACAGACAACAAAGTGATTCTATAACGTGAACTCAAACTAAATCGTTTTTTTTTTCTTTTAGACATGTCTTTTCTTGTGGACATGAAGTAAGTTGAATCAATTTTATTTTCATGTTATACAGGGTGATTCCTAAAAAACGCTGCAAGCTGAAACTTTATTATTTATTGTCCGATTTCAACCAAAAAAAAAGCAATAATTCTACGAGGTTTATAGGAACAAGAAGAATAAATTAACTATAGAAAATTTAATGTATTCGATTTTTTTGCAATCAACTGTACAGGGTGATTCAAGTTTTACCGCCCGCACGATTAACCCTATTAAAAAATTAGTAAAAATTACCAAACTAGCGTTACATTCTCTTCATGTAAGGCTTCAAACGTGTGCAATCAATTTTCCCGTATCACTTCTTTCAGAGCCATAAAATTAAAAAAATTGATTTTAACCAAAAAACAAATTTTTTCCCGTGCACGCTCATAATTCACAATTAATTCAAAGAACATATTTATGAAATTCGCATCAAAAGAGAAGGACTAGTTTTTGAATTATTCCAATTTTAAGATTAGCAGCGAAAAATGATCAAGATTTACAACTGCATTGTCATAAAGAAATACCTCTTTGTTGGGAAACATCTGTTGAGAACTTTTCTAGTAATTCTTTAGTCCCTTAAGAGTACCATAAATAACCCATGTCAACCTCTATTATTGAAGTGACCGGTGATGCTTTCATGATTTCAATGACATCAAATTTTTCGTAAATGTTTGAAAGGACTCAGTGAAAAATTATGTAAATGAATGTAGCGGTTATTGAATTAAAACAAAATATTTACTCGTTCCATTAAAAAAATTAAAATATTTACAGAATGTTTTACAGCGTTACACAATCATTGCTGAATTTTTTGAGAATTTTAAATCGATTAGAAGTGTGAGTTTTTGCTCGGGCGGTAAAACTTGAATCACCCTGTACATGCTTATAAGATCAGTATGGGCGGTGTTGACTGCTATAAATCTCACTCTCTATTGGACAAATATTCCAGGGAAAAAGATGGCACTTCTACATTATTTGCTATTGCTTAGATTTGATAGTTAAAAACGATTGGGAGATTCATAAATTTCACAATGGCAAATTAAACCAACTGTCATTCAGAAGACGAATAGCGATGGCAATTCTAGCAACGTTGAAACCAGAAGATGGGGCCGGCCATCCAGTGTGGACAACATTGATTCTAGATTTGACAGAACTGAGCATTTGGTAACCGCACAACACAAACAAATCAGATGTCGAATAGTTATTTGTGTATCAAAACCAAAAAGTGCATGTTTTTCGTCCGAGTCTGAGTTTTCTGGCCGAGGAACAGCCGAGGCTTGAAAACAGGGGAAGACAAAAGCACTCTTTATGCACATTAAATTTTTTAGACGGCCGCACAAACTGCAAAAAAAAGACATCATTGAAAAAATTACAAATTCATTTTGTATCGACCTTTTTCATATAGATACATTTATTAATGCATATTAACATTTATTTTTACAGTATTTGTTATCAGCTTGCCAACAAAACTAGAAATTTACGATTTGCAATACAATTACTGATTTACATAATTTATTATTAAGTAAATAAAAATATTGTAATGAAAGATTTCACAACATTATTAGTTGGAGAATCCAACTTTAACTATAAAATAAAAACCTACATACATTTTACGTACTTAATAAATCTGTATCTACGATCGTGGAATAAGTAGTCACTTTTTGCCCTAAAAATCGTTGTCAAAGTTGACGTTTAGTGAACTGACAGAATCGTGCCATAAAACTTTTAGTACACGCTTTTCTGACACAGAACTGTCAGAATACAACAATACAATTTGTTGGAAACATTGTTTAGAAGTAGGTTGCTAAACGACGTGGTTCTCAAACGACTTTGATTATTCATAAAATATTGAATCAATGATATAATTATTTTATACAAATTTATGTTGAAACCGGTGCGATGATCTCACGATTGTAGATAAAATGTTGTAAGACATACGTCTAAAAAGTTCCTTTGTTGCACTCACATCCTTTAAAATACTCCCTCGTACCTCGGTCGTATTTTAAACCCGTTCGTGCAATAAAGGATAACTTTTTAAACTTATATTTTAAATAACTATTTTTAGACAAGATTGATATTGACAAGTTTAAATTTGTACTGTGGGGTGTCTCCAAAAAGCTTAGTGCAAAGAAGTTTAAAAAACATTGAGAAATAATTCATAGCTTTTAAATTTTCAAATCTCACGACGCTATTAAATGGATTGAGACATTTAATAAGAAAAAGTGTATGCATTCAGACTGATAATAAAAAATATAAATCAAAATAAAAAAATTGAATTTGTGCCTAGATACATGTTCACACAGGTACATAAGTGAAGTTTCTTGAGGTATCTTTTATACTTGTTAGTGTTTCAGTAGTTATTGTTGTTTTACTTCTAATAATCCACTACTCTTTCTTCAAGTTATACAAGACCAGAGCGTAAGTGTAACCTATGCGCAATATCTGCAACAAAATGTATTATTCCTTGAAATTTCCTTGTAAGCCACTTACAGAAACAGCCAATCGCTTGTCCACCTGAAGTCCAGCAAACGTGAAAGTACAAGGCTTCAAAGAATTCGCCATAAATATTAGTAAAATCTGCTTGTTTTTGTAATCCCAGTTGTACCACGAACATTGTGACAACGTGTCCAAAACGAGACCAGTCTAAAAATCGCAAGAAAAATTATTTCTGTAATAAAAAGTACAAAATAGAGCCTTTGGAGTTTTTGGTTTGGCGACAGATGATTAACCGGTTTGGCATTTTATCGGTTAAAATTTTCAATTTTACGAAAACTTTTTACTTTGACAATTTTACGAGTTGAATTTGGACAATTATATTCTGGTTAGGCCCGAGAGCTTTAGGTCGAGGGTTTAACCTTTGAATAAAAATGACCAAACATCAACGAGTAAAATTGTATAATGCAAAAATTTTTAAGCACAAATTGGGAAATTTATCACTATCAGATATAAAAATTAGGTCGTGTTATTTTTGGCAAGATTAATTCCAGAATACAAACTTTAACGTTAGGTAATTGTTTATTTATAATACATACATTTATTAAAACCAATTTGAGAATCTGACAGGAGTAGCATGCAATTTTAATCACTTTTGACAGATGACAGAGTAGTAGGACGTTTTTATCGCGATAAACATTTTTAATTGGATCAAAGCAAGCGCTCGATTGACTGAACACGCACGTTTGACATACGTGGAAATTAATCAAAGTAATACCTCATCAACTATAGTTTGGCCAGTTTGACAGTAGGTGTAGACGACAACACCATTGACTACAGCCGCCATACTTAGACGTAACATCAATGGCGCGCTCACATCTTCGAAAGACTAGAATATTTTAGATCTCACTTTATATCTCATATTACTGGTATTTTACCACAGACAACTTACATATAATATTAAGAATGAGAATGAGATGGTATTGAGTGCTCCAACCAAAGAGAATATTACCATAATCGGCTTTAAATAATCATGCATTTTATTAAATTCTCTGTAAAATTGGTAGGTGGTACAACTGTTGTTCAGATGTGAAACTGTCATACCGCATTACAGTGACATGATGTTGGATGCAAGAACACAGCGTTTTAAAAATATCACTTTGGTAAATAATTTTTTGGCCAATTTTCAGCTTGTCAAAATCGATGTTGTCCACACAAACTTGTAAAATTCGTTGATTAATCAAATAGATTTGCAAAGATATCTCCGCTACTAAGTAGAGAAAAAAACCACAGGGACGAAATACAGTAAATATCATGAGAGGTAATGACCAAAAATATACATGGTAAAAAATTGTAGACCAGGGCTCTAAATATTGTTCGGCAACAATTTCTGCGAGATCCCATTCTTTTTGAGTGCCACATAATGGGGACATAAAAATAAAATAAATAATCATGAATACACACAAAACGTAAAAGTAGAGCTTTATGCCTGTAGATTTTTTCAGAATTGAAAGTCGCACCTCTGGACCAGCACTGTCTACAGACCAAAATGAGTTATCCATTGAATGGCCACTTTCGTTCATGTTATTTTCAATGAATGTCATAGTAGTCGTAATAATGATGATCTGATGGTTTAAAAATGATAATTAAACAGTAGAAAGTATTGATTCAAAGAGCTTACACAAAACAAGACGGTCATCATTGGTGCATATTGTGTTATCAACTCTACGCTAAAATTATCCTTAATAAAATACATTTCGAGGAACATAATTACAATGTGGAAAATAATGACAAAAGTGTTAACACATCTTAAAATTTTGTTGTTGCCAAAGCTAATAAATAGATTTCTTATGATGGCCAAAGGATCATCACTGTCTAAAATTCAGTGAGAAATTTAGTAGAAAGATGCGTTTGTATAAAAAATAATTACCTTGAAAGCTAGATACTCGTATGTTCACCATGGCGTGACTTGGCGTAAAACTGGTAAAAAGACACGTATTTCTGTGTTCAGATATAAACTATTTTTGAATAATTAAATTTACTGAATATTGACTTCTGTTGGGCTAGTAATGGGGCCTCATTAAAATACTCAACTTCAACTGAACTTTCAATATAGATGATTAAACTGAACAAATCGATGTTATTTATTTTCTGATCGCAAAATATGTATATAAATCTTGTTACTGTTTCAACACGCATGAGAAACGTGCATTTAATCACTCCTATGGTTGGGATCCTCGCCTTCGGCTCAGACGCCCAACTTCCGTACTCGTGATTAAATGGACTACTTTGCCTACTTGTATTGAAAATAGCTATTATTAATAAAACGTTTATATTTGAAATTTATATCAGCTGTCAATAATGACAATAAAACAAACGGAAATAAGGACCTACAGTTGTATTAAAAAAAAAAACGCGTATCCCATTTAAATCAAGTAAGCAATTTATATAGGTTTTTATATCTTAAAATTAGTTATTACTTCTACATTCAAAGTATAGCAAAGGAATACCTACATACCTAACAATTACATTAATATAATAAATTCTACGTTTTCTTAACAAATTTAAATTTGTAATGTGTAATGTGTGCTTTGGCAAAAATTATTGCTAAAAATGTTTTAAAACATTTAGGATGAAAAACATTTCAAAACTCCTTAGCAGAATAAATCAAGAGAGAAAACTATCGGATATTCATTTAAATTTATCCTCAAAGTAGGCGTTGAAGAGTCGATTGTGAACGCACCAGGGATTGCAGATCATGGATCAGCTGTTTAAATCTAACCTCACTTTTTGCTTTGTTTTTACTCTGCAGACAGCATGACGAGTGGTGCGTTCACAATCGACACCTCTACGCCAATTTTGAGGAGAAATTTAAATGAACACCCGATATATTCACATAGATTTTCAGTAAATGTAGTTGAACAATGTTTCGTGATTTACTTTTTACTTTTAGTTATACCTCAATTTTTCTTCAAGTTGTATAAAACGAGAGCATAACTGCAACCTGTGCGAAATATCTGTAACAAAATGTATTATTTCTTGAAAATTTCCTGCATTCCACTTCCACTTACAGAAAGAGCTAGTCTCTTGTCCAGCATAAATCCAGCAAACGCGAAACAACAAGATTGCAAACAATTCGCCATAAATATATGTAAAACCTGTTTATTCTTGTAATCCCAGTTGTACCATGGGCATTGTGCCAACGTATCGAAAACGCTACTAGTCTAAAAATCACAACAAAAATTATTTGTCCGATAGGAATTAAAAGATACACTTTTGAGAGTGTATTTGATTTGGCAATTTGACAATACCTCATCGGTCAGCGTTTGGCCAATGTGACAATAAGAGTAAATCACAACAGTAGTGATCAGAGCTGCCATGCTTTGACGTAGTTTCAAGATGGTGGTCGCATTCTCAAACATCTAAAACAGTATTGACAATCTCCTGGATTGCATGTTTGCAGAAGACTTACGTATAAAACATTGAATATCACTGAGATGGAAACCAGAGCAGATAACAAAATCAATAATGGGATAAATAGTTTTAAATAATCGAGCAGCTTTTTGAATACCCTGTAAATGACGTCACTTGGTGTAAATGTCTCGAAAACGAACTACCATACCTTGTGACAATGACGTGATGTTCGATGCAAGCACAAAGCGTTCGGAAAATTTTATTCTGGTAGGAAATTCTCTCTCCAATTTTGAGTCTGTCGAAGTCGAGTTTATCGTCACAAACTTGCAAGATTCGTTGATTGATCAGATAGACTTGCAATGATATCTCCGCTACCTCATACAGAAAGATTGCACAGGAACGAGATGTCGCATAAATCAAGAAAAGAATCGAACAAATGTACAAATGATAGAAAATGTTCGACCATGGACGCAAATATTGATCGAATACGACTTCTGCGAGAATCCATTCTTTGTTGCTACCACATAATGGGGACACAACAATTACAAACATTATTACAATTGCCAACACAATGTAAAGATAAAACTTGACCCTTGCGGATTTTTTGAGAATAGACGATCGCACCACTGGACCAACACTGTCTATCGACCAAAAGGAAGTATCTATTTCGTGAATGATTGCATAAATGTTATCTTCAAGAAGTGTGGTAGCCAATGTACTAGTTGTTACCTGGAGATTGAAAATAGTACATTACGCTACAAGATCGGTAAGTGCGAGAAAAAGTTTTACACAACTACCAACTGTGCTGTAATATTTCTTGCGCTACCAAAAACTACAAAATACTCTCGGTTCAATTTTATCTTTTTCGTGCTCATAACGGCACCCGATACCGTAATAATCCATTACAGGTCTGCTGCCATCCATAACAATTCTGTTCGTTCGCTGTTTCCATAGCAACCAATATGGATTCGGTAAGTTGATTTTACTGTGCTTGTTAATGAGTGAAAAGAAGTCGGTAGCGCAGAAATAACATTTAAATCGTTGGAAATTTAGTGGAAATAGCTTACGCAAAAGAGAGCTGTCACTCCTGCTCCATATTTGATTACCAAGTTTACGCTGAAATTCTCACAAATGAAGCAAATTTCAAGCAGATAAATGAAGTATTGGAAAGATATGTTGAAGATATTCACATATCTTGTAAATTTTTTTCGCCCAAAGCTAATAAATAGCTTTCTTATAAGGGCGAAAGGATCGTCAGAGCCTAAAATTTAGTTGGGAGCTAACAAGCTAAATAAATATTAGAAATATTTACTCTGAAATGCCTGTATATTCACCATTGCGAGACTTGTTGTAGACTGCCAAAGACACGTATTCTTCTTTGAGCTATAAAATTCTTTTAAATAATTTAATTTCTTCGGTATTGACATGCATCTCTAATGGACTAAGTTTAAACACAGATCGTTAGACTAAGCCAATCGAAGTTCATCATTTTCTAATCCCAGTTATAAATATTTTGCCGCTAGACAACCAATTTTTTTTTTTGGTTAAAAAAATCTAGAAAAAAGAAATTTCAACCTCTTCTAGGTGTATCACGATTTTTGGCAAGAAGTGTAGAATTGTTTTTCGCAAACAGTAGAGATGTTGGATTCTCTCATGGGCTGTGACCTTGGAAATATCTCCGCGAAAGCGGAGCAATAAACCAGTGAAAAATCTCTAAATGAAAACGTCGACTACTTATTCACATACATAAAAAAAAAACAAATAGATCAGAGAGAGACGAAACTAACGTAACGATGTTTTCCGGTCGGTTTGTAGCGTCTACTTGAGACAGATATTCGTCGTTTGCGCAGATATGACTCATAGCCCATGAGAAAATCCAAGACCTCTACCAGCGAATCAAAAGTAATTAATGAGTTAAATTAATTAGTCCAAGAATTGTACTTAAAAACATTTTATTGCCAAACCAAGAGAATTAACCAAGAAATCTTCTACACTTGATCTAACTTTACAAGATAGCTTAAGTACTTTAACACATCCACTACAATTCGTCTTTAACCTTTCCAGAAACCAGTTTTTCATTTTCAGCTATCGGGAGCGACTTCCAAAACGTGTCGTCCTCCACAACCAGCTCCTCCATCCACAGACCTTGCGGAGCGTCAATTTTCAAAACCACACTTGCATCTTGTAGATTTTTCGACACGGGCGTCCAGTCAATTGGAGTTTTGGGCTTCCTGAATTAGCTTTTGAAATTACCAACTCATTTACCTTCTAGATCTTACCCAGTCTTGGCAAAAGAAGTGAAGATCTCTACAAAGATCTCAACCATGCGTCGATCTTCCTCGGTAGTGGTGGCATCGGAACTGGGTGTTTGCAGAATGTAGGAAGTGTCTTCGGCGTGGCTGGCGCCAAAATCGTCGGCGAGTTCTGCAACGACTTCGTACCAAGCGTGAGCTCCTTTGTACGAGAAGTAGTAGGAGTAGACATTTGACGTGATCGCTGAAGACTGCAATTTGACAGTTTCTTGGACGTCTACGACGAACATGCGGTCCGATATGATTTGGACAAAGTCGACGAAACTAGATCTGTCTACTTTCTTGGTGCCCAAATAGTGTTTTCTGATTTTTTGGCTGACTTGGTCGTGCAGCTTCAAATCCACGGTGTAGTTGTAGTCCAAGATGAACGGTAGCAACTCGTTCCAGCGGGTGTCAATGTCTTCTAGATATCCGTTCTGGAGGAAATCTGCAAGATCTTGAATTATCTACCGAAGAGGATCAGCTGGGGTCAGACCTGAAGCTGGATACATTCCTTCGAAATTGGTTAGTGAGGCGATCCAAGGCAAGTCGCTGACTTGACCCTTCTTCAGCAGGGTGTAGGGGTGGTCAGGGAGGACAGGATCTGAGGACCAGGAGTCCACCACGACCCCGAACGGCGAGAACGGGTTGTACAACCAATACAGAAACTCCTTGACACAAGAGACAATCTCTTCTGCTGGTTTTTGTCTCAAGCAGTCCACCATTTCACTGGTTTCGCCACTAGGACAACCCAGTTTGGACGCGATTCTCTTGGTCTTGTCCAAAGGGTTTTCCATCAAAACCCAAGGACACAACGCGGTACCACTTTGTGAGATTCCTCGATGGAACAGTCCTTTCGATCTAGGAGAGAGGTAGTGTATGTGGACGCTAGCACCACCAGCTGACATTCCACTGATCGTGACGGAATCAGGATTGCCTCCAAAGTACTCCACATTGTTTTGGATCCACTGCAGTGCCAAGATCTGGTCTTTAATTCCGTTGTTTCCTGGTACTACATCATTTTCAGTACTCAAGAAGCCTGAAACAGGTTTTGCTCAAGTTGGACTAGGTTTTGCATCGGGTTACCCAAAGGTCCCAGTCGATAGTTCAGATTGATGAAGACCACATCTCTGTCCATGATGTAGTGGGGTCCGTAGAATCCTCCATAGAGGAACATAAAAGCCCCACCGTGGATGTACACAATGACGTCTAGTTTTGCATTTTTGTCCAGAGTTGGAGTATAAATGTTCAAATAGAGACAATCTTCGTCACCTGTCAAGCCAAAGAGCTAGAGAACTGGTAAGTATTGAGTTGGATTTGGTACCAGTAATGGGATCATCTCCTGAGAAAATGTACTGCTGGTACTGCATACAAACGTGAATGGTTTTGGCCTCGCGAGTACCGCTCCATGGTTTCACAGGTTCTGGTTCCTGGATTGTCTTTATAAACAAGTGTACTTCATCCAGATGGTCTTACCTTGAATCGGTACTCTCCGAGAGGAGGATGCGCGTAAGGTACTCCTTCGAACTTGTAGTAGTTGTGCCCATTTAAACTGACACTAGAAGTGCCTTCGATTATTCCCAAATTTGGTAAATTCACTGTTGCTTCATCGGCATCTGTTAGCGCATCTACAACACAAGATCTGTCAGTTCTAGAAGCTTCAGAGAATTGTATTTACAGAGAAAAAAAGGCAACAATGTTACGAGATTCATCTTCTAGACTCTAAAACGAATTGAGTCGTATTTAATAACGAGAATTGAAGTTTTTTAGTGATATCTGTAAAAAACAAGCAATTTGTTCCCTAGTGAGTAGCTCTGTCTTTGTCACACTCAGAGTTGTTGGTTTGCGGATAAAAAACATGTTGAAAATTAATTCGAAAAGTTATGTAAGAGGAGAGAATTTAGATAAGATATCGCACGGATTAAATCCAAGTAAACACGCAGTCTTTCATTGCAACAATGTGTTAAATGCTTAATTAATACCTTATATGGCTTGTGCAGATAAAGGAGCGCTAAAAATAATATTTTATACAAATATGACATTCACACATCTGTTGTCAAGATGTGGGCTTGGATGTAAGTAGAAAATTTAGCAAAAGACATTTGGTCTAGGTATTTTAGTTCTTCACTATAGTACTAAACATTTCTTCAGAACACGTTGAAGAAAACTGTGGTGAATTAATTAAAACTAGAGGTCGCCCAGCGGTCGAAATTCGACCGTTTTCATTAAATTTTTAAGTTTGAATGTTACTGAGTTTTTTTTTTTCAAAGAGTATACCTCTATAATTATCGCATATAATTTTTTTGAATTTTGTTCTATTACGTCAGCTGCGAGCATTTACAAATACGTCATTATGCACTAATTTTCGAGTTATTTGAAAAATACGAACGATAGGAAAAATGGGGTATAGTTTGGCTACGCCATATTTAAAAAACAATAACGCGTTTTTTGACATTTCGCTAGGTTTTTTATTGCTATACTGGCCAGGTTTAGCCAAGGCTACACAGTTAATTTGCCTATCTCTTTCAAATTATATAAAATTGAAATAAAAAATATTATCAATTAATAACATAATTACATAAACATTTTTGTTTTACAATACAAAAATTTCCGATAATATTGCGGAATCTGGAAAAGTGCCCCGAATGCTTGCAGCGTTTCCACGTTGAATGGCAAGGGAAATCCTCTTGAAAAGGAATTTCTTTGATTTTGAATCGCCTGATTCCGCGATAAGTCGGTTTCCGATAACATTAATGAAATCGATGGCTTCTTTGCACCAAGGGCCTAAGGTTTCAAATGCTAAACCTTTAAACACGTAGTTTGACGAAATGATTGAACTATATTTGCTATGTTTGCGCTTGCAAGCCATTTCAGCGGCAGAACCTGAGACTTCAGATGACTTCAAAACGTAACTGTCTGCAAGTGTATCTACAACAGTAACGTCCCAAACCAAAGGTTGACCTTTAATCCACGGTACTAAAGTCATCCTATCTGGGCGTTTTCGTCATCCCGAGACAGTCCGTTTGGTTCTAAAGTTGAATTCACATGAATTGAAGTTAAAGACCGGTTGATAATGGAATTAATTTCAGTGTGTCTTGAAAATCTACCACTGCTTTTGAAACAACTTAGACCGTGGGTGCCAATTTCGTCAACTTTCGCATTGCACTTGCAAATATGAGGTGTACAAAGATTACAACCCAATCTTAAACCAATACAAACTTGGAAGGAAGTGTTATCTAAAAGAGTACCAATATTAGGAGAAGGTATTGCATGTAACCAAGATCCT
Source organism: Tenebrio molitor (assembly GCF_963966145.1). Taxonomy (NCBI): domain Eukaryota; kingdom Metazoa; phylum Arthropoda; class Insecta; order Coleoptera; family Tenebrionidae; genus Tenebrio; species Tenebrio molitor. Next base: position 4,954,678 of record NC_091053.1, read on the forward strand.
GATTCTCTGCATTGCAAAGCTTTAAAACGAGCCAAGTCTCTAGGTGAATTAAAGATTAAGTCATTGGCAATTATTCCTTTGATATTAATATTATCCCAATTCTTCTGAAATTGTGGAATTGTTGGTATTTCGTTCTCATTTGCTACACCCCAGACTGCTAAAGCTTCATCATAATGGTGAATATTAAGCTCATTATCCTTTGAGTTTAGTAATAAAGAAACAAGCTTTTTAACCCCATTAATTGAAGATAGGAAAGCAGGGAGGTAAATATCGGAAATGCGACGAATTCCCAGACCACCAAATCTAATCGGTAAAGTGGACTGACGCCATTGTAAATCAGTTAAACGTAAATTAAGTATTCTCTCTAAACATGACTTTAAAGAAGAATCAATTGAATTAACATAATTAGAAAATTTCCAAAATGGAGTTGTTCTTAATAAAAAATTAAATTTTGGTATGAAAAGACAGTTTTTGATTAAAGTATAAGCCACGTGTCTGTTAAGGAGTTCAGCTTTGTTTAAAAGATTTTCAACTGTAATTATAGTTTTTTCGACGGTGTTTTTGAAACCTTGGTCAAAGATTGGAGAGCCTAAAAGAGATAAACTTTCTCGGTCACAGATTTTAATGCCTGGTGCTAAATTTTGAAATTCCTTTATGACTTTTAAATCTGTGTCTCCAGAACAGCAAAAGATCTCGCATTTGTTAAAGTTTAATTCAAGGCCAATTTCCTGAGATAAATTTATAACTTTCTTAAAGTCGGATAAAACTACTTCTGGGTAATCAGCTAAGGTTCCATCATCTAAATACCATATATTCATTTGAGAATCCAAAGATAAAATAATTGGTTGAATGGTAAGACTAAAAATCATGGGACCGCAGGGATCTCCTTGCTGGGCTCCAACAGAAGAAGAAATTAAATGATTACCGAAAAATAAAGTTGAAGGATTTCTATAGCATTGATAAAGATAAGGGTACAGAAGTGGGGTATGACATTGGACTTCTTTCAGAATACAATCCCGTTCGACTGAGTTAAAGGCATTTTTGAAATTTAATTTAAGAAGAACTTTGCCACGGTTTTGATCGTTATTAACAAAGGTTCGTGTGGTATGAATTGCTGCTTCGCATCCTAGTTTAGTTGCAACTCCAAGTTGGTGTGGAGATAAATACGAATTTACAATATTACGACTTTGAAAACAGGCTAGCTTTGAGGTCAATCTTCGCAAACAGTTTCCGATAGCGGTCGGTCTAATTCCTCCATCTTTTTTGTTAAGGGCACAATAAATGACAGATTTCTGAAGGAAGTTGCCCAGATAATAAAAAATTGCACAGTTTGGTTAAAGCTCTTAGTGCCTTCTGACCTGCTTCACCCGCTGACAAAGATATGATATCTTTCAAGTATTGTGGTCTCATGCCATCTAAACCTGGTGAAGAACCGGCAGGAAATGAATTGATAGCTTCTCGAACGTTTTGCTCATTGACTATTAAACTAGTGTCTCCTGGTTTGAAAGGGTCTGGGAAAAAAAGTTCGCGAGATGGTGAAGGATGTTTTTTTAAGTTCTTCAGCAACATCTTCGTTGAATGAAGCTAATGAGTCATCCGAGGACAATAATTTAACAGCTCCTCTGATATCAAAATTGGCTACTTTTGCTTCTACTTTCTTAGCTAATGATAAATTTGTACGTTTCTTAGAACCAGTTCGTATTTGAGGTACTTCAAAATTAGAAAGATTTTCTTTTATATGCTTATTCAACGACTTATCAGATTTCTCTGCTACATTGAAAGCTCTATACGAAAAAAGCAAAAGATTCTCAAAGGATGACAATGATTTGGTCGAAACACAATTATTATTATTATTTTTTATTGAAACAAAAAAACGGGCGGTTAAAAAAATAAAATGTTGTCCATTGAACTTAAAATAAAATTTCATCGTTTGCTAAATGCCCTTGGCCGTTATATTCGGAAATATAAAATCTCAAACCATTGAATGATGATCGAATGCTACTTGCTGCGACGTACAATTGAAAACTGGCTGCCTCAATAAAATTGCAATTTTTTCGAATGTTTGTTTTTGAGACTTATTTATTGTCATCGCAAATGCAACTATAATTGGAAATTGACTTCTTTGAAAATTAAATGGTAAAATAGTACCTGAATATGTTAAATTTATACGTGGAATCAAAATTCTCTTATTGCGTTGGGTTCCAGTTAAAACTTCGCAATCAATAGCATTGCGATGCATAAACCTGATGCGTGTTCTTGTTCCATAGACTAATGCTTGCTTTGTATTTAAGTTTCTGATCGGTAAAACGTGCAATTAACTTTCAGTACTAACTTATGTGGTGGCAAACCACTAATAGGCAAAGAATTTTGTATTTCACTCCGAAGAGTTTTTTTTTTATGAACAATCTAAATAAACTCCCTCTTGGAGTGGATTTCACTGCGGGGGGATTAAATCAATTACAAATCACCCACTCCGCATTCGTTCCAAATTCACTCCGCATTTACTCCGCTAATTTTTTACAGTGTATTAACGTAATACACAGGTGTCCCCGAAAAAAGAATTTGAGTCCATAACTCCTTTATTTATCGGAGGATTTTCATTATTTATACACCAAATTAAATGACCCTAAATAGGCTATAAAAAGCCCTAATAAATTCACATATAGGTCTAAGGACTTCAGGGCTAAACTGTCAAAATATTTTTTTTTCAAATGCGAACACATAATTTTTTTAACACTTCTGATAGAGATTTTTTATTCTAAAAAGAACGGTGTATCACAAGTGTACAGTTACTTACCCAAAAACCAAAAAAAAAGTTAAAAAATGCTACTATCGTCGATGCTTAAACTCCGCTCTGTACGTGCAATCTAACTTAATTTGGTTAATTTATAACATTGTAACGCAATGAATTTTGATAGCTTCTCGCTTGGTGCTCGTCATTTGTTTCAAAATGTAGTATTTAAAAAAAAAAAATCTTATATCAGGTTACACATGTCATACATTGTTGTTTTCAGAATAAAAATCTCTATCAGAATTAGTAAAAAAAAGTATGTCTCCGTATTTGAAAAAAATATTTTGACAGTTTAACCTTGAAGCACTTTGGATTTTACGTGAATTTGGTACGCCATTTTATAGCCTATTCACAACCATTTAATTTGGTGTATAGATAATTAAAATCCTTCGATAAATGAGGGAGCTATGAATTTGTTTCTTTTTTTGGGGACGCCCTGTATATTATACATAAATTTTATCTTTCTGCACTCCTTCTCCACATAAACTTTAACTATGCCAAATCTCACACTCCTCCGTCCACGCAATTTGCTTAAAAAGGGGTACAAAGGTTTTCCTTCACGTATTAATAAATATATAAATTAAAGGTACCTATTGGGGGTCTACTTTGTTGAATTTGTCAAGAAACAAAGCTACAAATTTCTAACATTCTCCGAGTTATTTATTGAAAATTTTCTTTACTTCAACTAGACTGTCAAGCTTTACTGGAAGATATGTTTCTTATATCTGAATATCTCCATTGTAAAAATTTTATTTGTACATATGTACAGTGGAACTCGGATATAACGAACTACCAGGGGGATTAGAAATCGGTTCGTTATAGCCAAGGTTCGTTATAACCCAACAAATTTTATTCTTATTATAGATACATATTTTACTTCACAGAAAATGGTAATAATTCAATACAATACTTATGAAAGATATTATTTTTATTAAAGATAAATTGTACAAGGAAAAGCACAAAAACAATTAAAAAAAGTCCGTTATTTTAGATTGAAACCTTTTTTTCAACATTCTTTTATAAAGATTTTTTTCTAAAATACTGGACGACTCAAGAAAATTACTGTGATCTTCCTCAGGCAATGATAACCGTACAAAGCGGGTTACAGTTTGCAATGCTGCAAGGGCTTCTTGTGCACCGGGAAATGCATCGGCTTCTGTATCTTCATCACTTTCGTTCTGAATACAGTTTTCGTTTTCTTCTTGTTCTGTAGTCGATCTGACAATTTCAGAATCATCAGAAAATTCTGCAACTTCTATTTCTTCATCAATTTTCTCATATTCGGTTAAATCATATCCTTCAAAGTCAGAAATGTCATTATTTTTTGTCCAATGGTACAAATCAACGTCATCTAACTCGGCTTCAGCAACTTTTTGTGCTAAAACCCACTGTTTAACAGACATGTCGTCTTCTTCTGTGAATCCCGTATCAACGTAAAAACCAGCATGACGAAAACAGTTCGAAATCGTTTTCGAAGAAACATTTTCCCAAGCAAGATCTAACATTAAAATGGCATCAAGCAAGGAAATTTTCATTTCTACTTTTGCATCATCACATTGAATCATTTTCAGGAGTAACTGCCTGCGATAGTACGATTTTAAACACTTGATTATGCCTGAAATAAAACAAAAGTAAAGAAAATGTGCGCCTTGGTCATACAGTTCGTATGTACAACCTTGATCCATGGGCTGAAGGACTGAAGTCACATTTGGAGGAAGAAAAACTACTTCGATCCATTCCAAATTATCCAATTTAGGATGCGCAGGACAGTTATCAATCACTAAAAGAATTTTTCTTTTTTCTTTTGCGAGGTCTTGATTCCACGATAGCAAAAGACTAGAAAAAAGTTCTCCTGTCATCCAGGCCCTTACTGGGAGTTTGGTGACATTTTTGAAACATCTAGGCGACTTTGATTTTCCGATGATGAAAAGTTTCTTTTTTTCCGAACCGTCCATATTTGCACATACCCATGCAGTAATTCTTTCTTTGGAATGCTTTCCCCCAGAGCATTTTTCGCCTTTAAAATGTAGGGTTCGGTCGGGAGTAAGTCGGTAGAAGAGGCCAGTTTCGTCGCCGTTAAAAATATCGCTGTCAGCGTATCTTCGCCGAATACCTAAATTACAAGAAAACAATCGTAGATACGACTTTGTAAACAAGGGAAAAACAGAGTTGCGTTTGAGTAAAATGTACCTGGCCATACAGTAGTAAGCCAATTTTCTGGAATGTCTGTGTTTACAGCACCAGCTTCGCCGTGAATTTTACCGCTTTTTATGTTGTATCTTCTTTTGAAACGATCCACCCAGCCTCGTATGCAAAAAAACTTCTCCTGATTTGACATTCCTGCTGCCTCACTGCGTAATTGAGCCAATTGGTTTGCTTTTTCTTGTAAAATAGGACCACTAATCGGTACATTCTGGCTTCGTTTCAATGCAAACCACTTAAGCAAAGACTTGTCAACATCGGGTCTTTTTGCTTGGCGCAGTTTTTTTACCGAGGAAGTTACACTTGACTGCACATTTAAATATTTGTCTTTTGAAGTCCAAATTGTCGATACAGTCGACTTTGACATGCTGTATTCCCGGCAGATTTGGGCATTTGCACAACCACTTTGTAATTTCCGTATAATTTCGAGTTTTCTTGATAAGGAAAGGGACTTGCGGGGAGGCATTTTTTGTCATATACGGAGACACAACAAAACAGGAACACAGGAAATTCTGTAATGGTTTGCACGTGCGGTGACTCTTATTGTTTGTTAGCACATGTAATTTTTCGTTCGGTAAAATTCGGTGAACGTCGTTTTCTCGATAGTTCGTAATAGCCGAGCTATTTTGTCGCACGGGGCGAAAAAATTGCACCGTTATGACCGAGTGTTCGTTATATCAGAGGTTCGTTATATCCGATCAAAAATATACGCGATTAATAGGAACTTTCGGCGGGACTTTTGAATTTGTTCGTTATAACCGAGCGTTCGTTACATCCCATGGCCGTTATAACCGAGTTCCACTTAAAGTCCATTTTTTTAACAATTGTCAATGTCAAAGACCAGATGTACCACCTTAAAACCGTTTCGAAACACCTGCATCGTAAAATCTCCCTCGATCAGATTTGAGGTTATGTCAACAAGTTTCAAATGCGATTTTTTATTTTTTCGGTCTGCATTTCTTCACATAATCTAATCAAAGCTAATTTTTCTCGTTGTGTTTTGCTTTCAGAAACTCATTTTACTTTTTATTTTAAAATTAATGTCATTGTGACTTTAGTAGCGCAAGCGCCTTCACATCAAAATGGCTGACATACAATTGACATTGCCAACCTAATAACCATTAAATAACTAGTGGCTCATACCAACATAATAACACGTTGACAATTGTTATTCTCTACGACTCGTGCAATCGGAGCAGCACGCGTATACAGGGTACTTCACGAGTGATAATGAGCCCGACGGAATTGAAAATGCAACTCACAACACATTAGCAAAACAAACCTGGATATGGACACCGATAATATCCAGGTTTGTTTTGCAGATGTATTGTGGGTTGCGTTTTCAATTCCGTGAGGCTGATTGTCACTCGTGAAATACATGTGTATATCAAATGCTTAGGTACAGTTTAACTGATTTTCTTCTGGGAAATAAATAAAATTAATATTTCATATCAAAGAAGATATAATTAAGAGCTTAACACTTATTCTATTCACTTTGATTGTAACCGCAACGAAAAAAGTAGTAGGCGCTGTTTAGCTGTGTTTTCCGCTAAATTTTTGTGTGGTGTGAACGTGATGTGAAAATACATTGATGGTAAAGCAATGATTTCAATGTATTTATCAATTTTAATAACGGAAATTAATATTTGTAGTAGGAGAAACTAAAAACGTTTGGCTGATTCTGTGATCACGTCTGTTGAAAAGTGGGGTTATGTCCAGGTACAGATCATTCAATGTCAAAACCTCAAAATCACCTCATGCAATTCTCGATATAAATGATGAATGAAGGAAATGGTCATTTGGCAGTAAGAGAATCGCGAAAAATACCTGGGGATTACTAAAAGTCATCAGACCTTTCAATTAATTGCATTGATTAATACAAATCTTAAAAAAAAACTAATCGGACAGCAAGAAACATGAAGTTCAGAAAAGTGTTTTATAGGGGATGAAAAGGCAGAAGGCATCAAAACTAGAACAGTAGCAAAAATGTACAACAAAATAGCACAAATACAGTTAACTTTGTTTACATTTTTACGTCGAAAAACGTTTGCGCAAGTCGTTCTCTCCCGAGACGTTTCTGCCAAAATGGCGCCTCCGAGAGTTGCCAATTGCGGCTGGATTTAGTGTTATTTAAAATACCCTATCAATAACCTAGCAACTGAAAAGTTACTAGAGAGCGGTTACAATCACAGTGAAGTCAAAAAATAAAATTATCTGACTTTGAAATATCCAATCCATCCTGAAGTTACTTTAACAAATTTAGAGCTTCTCAAGAAATACTTTCTTTGTGAGTCTGATAATTTTAAGAAGGTTACACAGTTATGTTCACGAATCTGCACAAAGAAAAATTGCCATCGTCAACAACAAGGAACACAATTCGCAATTATCTGACTGAATTAAAACATTCATCCAACGATTATTTTCGTTATTGGTTATTATTTATATCAAGGTAAAAAATTTACGTGAAGATGCCATTTCCTACCTTTCTTGGACAGTTCAAAATGAACTGGTCGAGCTTTTCAACAGCACAACTAAATCTTTACAAGTAAAATTAAATATCATTCTTATCAAAGCGATCTAAAGTCTAAACATTTAATTTACACTAAAATACAAAAAATCCTAAGTGAAATAATTATTAATGTCACATGTGTGTAAAGCACTACTTTTTTCACAAGTGTCGGGTTTACATACTCTAGCGCAGCAAGTGTAGTAATCTCACTTTACTCTTTTTTTTAATGATGGCGCTAAAGTCTGGCGCAAAATGGTAACGCCACCGCGACGAATATTTTTTAAATGTGATAATAAGAAACAGAATACTGATTTGATAATGATTTGGTGTAGGTAACATTCTTGAATTCTGGTATCCATTGGCAGATGGCGCAAGTGGAAGAGAATTGTAAGAATTGTTTCGCTTCTTGTACACAACCCACACGAGCAGTTTTCTTTTTATTTGAAAAATCACATTTACTTATAAATGGAATGGTGATTTTACACTTACGCTGAAATCGTTTACGATTGTGAACGACGCAGTTCGATGAATAACATACTCGTAAACTTGTAGAAATAGATTCCGTCTCGCTTGCAACAATGAATAGAAAATTTCAATGAACTGCGTACTTTATGTTTCAAATACTGATGAAATGGTATTTTTTTTAAATATATACATATTTCCAAATTGTCTTTTACGTTAATTGAGACGCAATTGAGAGAATTATTATTAAACATGGAACAAAATTATATAAATATTAATAATAATATAATAGTTAAATATGAATACTGAATTTATTCATACACAAATTAGCCAAGAAATCTACCTTCCTAATCAATTTGAAATAAACTTTCCACTTCGTTAATTTCGTTACTGTGGGAGTATTTGTGTTTAAACTGACTGTTCGCTTGTATCGTGCGTTCATTTAAATTTATCCTCAAAGTTGGCCTTGAAGAGTCGATTGTGAATGCACCGTTCGTGTAAAAACGTGAGATTTAAACAGCTGATCCATGATCCGTAATGCGTAGTGCGTCCACAATCGACCCTTCAGTGCCAACTTTGACGATAAATTTAAATGAACGCACGATACCAGCTTGTTGATTATTTTATCTTCAAATTTAAACACAATACTGTTAATTCTTGCAGAATATGCAATTAACTTATCTTAATGAACATTCAAGTTTCATTTATTATTTATAAAGCCTGTATTAAAACAGTCATAAGCAAAAACATACAAACTGTAACTCGTACAGACAAATCAGAGCAGGCGTTGCGAATTATCGGTCATGTCGTAGCGGAATCCTATGCAAATGTGCATTTTATTATTACTATCTGGTAACGGAGAAAACGTATAAGGAGCAACATTTTGCATGCGTAAGGATGGCTAATTTACCAGCGTTATTGCCAAACGCGGCGCCACTGCTAAGCATATTTTTCGCGGAAATGTCAAAGAAACGTCAACGATGTGCTGTTGTGAATCTAGAAAACAGTTTTTCGATTTCGGCAAAGTTTACAGATGTGTTTACAGAACAAGTGGTAAAATGGGTTTTACATTGAAGATAAAGCATTAATTATTAATAATTAATTAACTTTTGCTAAATTTTTCGAAAGGTATGCAACCAATAAAATTCATACAAAACATTATTCACAATTGTGGTTGAATTATCTCAGAAGCAATAACTGGAGAACCACCCTCGTATTAATAAATTCCTCCACCTACCCTTCCGCAATTTGAACCTCTCGATCAATTCTTAGTTTGAGTGAATGAGTACGAGTGCGTCGGCGTTTTAAAAAATGCAATATGCACTTGAATCGTTCAGCATTTCATTGATGAATTCCTGAGAGGAGCTTCATGAATATTACTTCGAATAATGGGAGGATTCTCGGGTGTATACGTGTTCGGCTTCCAAACGCCTTTCGATGCTTTCGTCTTCCCTCTAATGGCCAACCTGTCCGACCTTCGAACATTTGTACTTCTGGTTTTTTTCCTTCATCTTTCCAACATCAGAGGGAATATTAACCGGAATTCTAGACGAAAGTTTAAGCGAATAACGATGCAAACGTTTCGTGCGGAAGACGGACGAGAATAGGAAAATAAGAAGAAATCGGTGCGAATTTGCATGGAAAAATTGTGTGCGCATCTGTATGAATCTATTTGCATGTTGTTAATTTGCATAGAAGTTTAAGCTGTCACATTCTTCGATAAGGACTCGTTAAGGATGGGGGAAATGCAAGAAGAAGGTTGTCGCTCTGTTGAACATCTGATACATTTTCATTTCTATTTTAGAATAAGTTTCTTGTGACAGCACTTTTCCGTATTAAGGAGTTTTCCAAATCTACACTTTTTCGGGAGGATTTTGACGGCGCGAAGCAGCGAGGCTTACCTGGAATGTCCTGGAATTGCGAATCAGCAATAAATTAGTTGCTATTGTTTTTTACTTTATTTCAATCGACAAGCCACAGCAGACTAAACTTTGGAATATTCGTGGAGATAAATCAAGATTTTAGCTCCAGATTGAGTTAAGAAGATTTCCCCAAGTACAGGGTGTTTTTGAAATGCGTGCACAAATTTTAATCACGAGCTACTGGCTTCAGAACTCGGAAAAAATATTTAAAAAATCCTATGCCAAAAAATAAAATTACATTTATTTTTTGAGCTACAATTTTTTAAAATTGCTTTTAGTTTTCTACGTTGTCCTACAACCTCGTAGGTAAAATTTCGGCACATTTTAAAAAGTAAGTAACCTATAGGAAATATGCTTTAAAACAAGGAAACCGCATTGGTGTACGTTTTATAAAATATGATATACAGGGTGTATTTTTAAAATGTGCCGAGATTTTACCTACGAGGTTGTTTGACAACGTAGAAGACTAAAAGCAATTAAAAAAAATTGTAGCTCAAAAAATAAATGTCATTTTATTTTTTGACATAGAATTTTTTAGATATTTTTTCCGAGTTCTACATGAAGCCAGTAGCTCGTGGTTAAAATTAGTGCACGCATTTCAAAAACACCCTGTATAATTGCCACTATTTCTTTTATAGACAAATTTGAACTTGAAAAATTCCTGTTACGGTTAAAAGAAGAAGTCATCAGGCTGTGCATCCTCATGTGCGTATTTTTAATGGAAAAAAAATTAAATTTGCAACGACTTCGCCACGATCGAGCCGCACGAAAGCACAACCGTTGTTTCGCCCGATTATATTTTCGAAAAATCAGACAAACCGTCTCCCCACATTCACGGATTCGCTGAAGCGAACCAAAAAAATCCACTGAGGCGACAAATTGAAATTTCAACTTCGATCAGAACACGAACAACTCGCTCCTAAAAATTACGTCGAATCTTTACAATTTCCCCAAACCCAAAATGGTTATTAACTCATTAAAAACAGCTTCCAACTAGATTAATCTCACGTGCAGCCAAGAAGCAGCTTTATCCAATTTGGCGGAAACGTCGATTTTACTGGTGCAATAAAAGTCTGAATTAAGCTCGCTTCTTAAAACTATTGCAAGATGGGGCGTGCAACAAAACGTGAGGGTTTTATTACGTGGTGCGCTTTCCTCCCACGTCATATAAGTTCTGGCTTGGTGGGAAATGTGAAATTTTTTAATCGTAAAGCTACTATTAAGCTCCAATCTATAAAGTAGCGAGAGGTGGAATTACACAAAGATGATTTCCTTTGATGGGAGCTAGACCGATCGTGAGACGAATTTGTAGCTCGAGGCAACTCCAAGGTTTAATTTAATTTAATTAAAAGCTATCGCGGCTCTTATGGACAGATGGAGGTTATAACTGTGCCGAAAGCAAAACTCTGACAAGAATTTTCTCTTTTTAGTTTTGAAGTGAAAACTTCTCTGGGCGTACGGCGACATTATTCCCGGGCACGCGTCACGCGTCACGTCACACGCTCTGAGGTGAAAGGTTTTCTTATTTTTTTTTTTTTATTAAAATTACTCATTCAAGTATTATCGATTAATTTTGCGAAAATAATTATTACATTCTTTGTTCAGCGGGAGATAAATTGTAAACCATTCTCCACGTCATAAACAATCAATCACTCTGGTCGGTAATATTCTCTTACTTAAACTTCGATAAATCTTTCGCTCTTGTGACTTCACAAGTGGTAAAAATCACATTTCCGACATGCCTCACTTTACACAATTCCGAATATTTTTTAAGTGGAAATGGAGCAGCTGACGTAAACAATCATCGGTAAATTTCGCTTATAAAATTATTGAAACACGGATGTGAATGTTAGACAGAGTTTTCCTGAAATTCAATTATCCGTCTCAAAGACGGCTAATTTTCTCTAGTTAGTAACAATTTCCAAACCTCAAGTAACAATATGTTGTGGAAAACTACTTAGGTTAAAATAGCTTGAGGAGGGTGTTTGTTACTCTGCTTAAATCTGTCTTTGACGTGCAGATGTATGAAATTTTGTCGGTGCTAGATAAAGTTCAAACAGATTCCTGATTAAAGCCTGAAATCCCTTTAAAGAGACATTCGACAACTTTCCTTGCAGGAAATATTTTTACTTAGTAAAGTACAAATTCTCAACTCATTTATTTTCAATGCTAAATAGACGAGAACTATTTCTTTAATAAAAAAGTACTTCATAATTAAAATTAACTAAATCCTTATATAAATATTTTAAGGCACCCTTAACGAAAACGGTAATTTTACCTACTACATACAAGCGGACGAAAAGTAACTCATTTTCGGACGCACTTTTTCGGACGCTGATCGTTGCGCCATCTATTGGTTTGTTTAGTAAGATAACAACGAAACCGACAAAACCGATAATTGTCCTGTCACGATAAATTATGTAAATAAGTAATTCTATTGCAAATAGTAAATGTATCTACTTTTTTCAAATAGAACAGAATAAATTTGTAATTTTTCCAATGATGTCTTTTGTTTTGTAGGTCGTACGGTCGCCTAAAAAATTAATGTGCACCTCTGCCAAAGAGTGCCTTCTCTCTTGGCTATTTTCAAGCCTCGGCTGCGCCTCGGCCAGAAAACTCAAACTCATACGAAGAAGATGCAGTTTTTTGGCCTTGATACACAAATAACTATTCCCTAATAACCAAAACATTAATAATGATGTATTTTCAATTTATTTTTTATTATTATTACCTTGCAAAAATTACCAAATTATTTTAGGAATAATTTGTCTTCAGTTCAACATCATCATTAGAAAATTAGAAAATATGAATACATGATAAAATTGAGTCATTTGAAGACCCTGACTTAAGTCTGTTGTGCGAACTATGCTTAGTCATTGTATACATTAAGATTGCAGTGTTTAAAATGTCAGAAATGTTGTTAACTGGTGAAGGAAACAATGTAGGAGATCTGAAGATCAAACGTTGCAAAAAACCTGAAGTGGTGTAGTTTATTGAACCGGATTTCCTGTGCAATGGTTATTTATAGATACCTAAGAAAAAATAGCAGCTCATTATTTTTATTCTCAATTAGGTATGTTATTTATAGATTAAAGGCAGCGAGAATATTTCGACTAAGCTAAGTTAATCCGATTGTTACTTTGACTTTGCACGGCTTTGGTCTCTTAATATTTGAATAATAGGAGTAGATCAAAGAATTGTTCCACATTTCTGAATACTCAAGAATAAAGAAAAACTTAACTTGAAGATCATGAACATATTTTTTATGTAAAAATGTCAAGGCTGGCGGCATTGTAATAGTTTAGAGATGAGAAAAGTTCAAAAGCGCGCCGCAAAATACTCTAATTTCGCCTGACCCACTGATATTGTATAAAATTCTGAAAACATTCAAAATGTGTTTAGGTACTATACGTAAATTAACTAACAGAATTAATCGAATTTTCCAATGATTTTGGATTTTTTTTTTAATCGAAAAACAAAAGTTTAATTTGAAATGTTTACTAAATTTTTATTTTTTTTATCGCTTATTCTGAGTTAATTGTTGCTTACAATTATAGTAAACGGCTGTAAACTTTGTCGAAATCGAAAAGTTGTTTTCTAGGTTAACAACACCACATCGTTGACGTTTCTTTGACATTTCATTATTAAATTTGTACAAATCTCCCTCGGTACAAACCTATACTATTAAAAATAATAAATAAAATGTTTTAGATAAATATGTAATTGAAGATATAAGAATGATTCTTAGCTAAATGTCCTTGCAATTCCTGCCTATTTTATCTCTAGTGATTACTTAAACTGTGCCACTTGCACAGACCTGCTTTGTAAAGGATGCAAATTTATGAAGTGTCAAATCCCGTCGAAGCGCCTTTTGGGAGCAAACCGATCCATCTGCCATTTACAGATCCTCCTTGCCCGGAATAAAACTCCCAATCCTTACAATCGCTACCTTATATAAATTTCGCGTTCATTTGACTAAAAGCTCGTTGATCGAATCAACTCCGCCGCCTTTCATTCGCTTATTTACAAAAAAAAAATTAAGTCGGATTCTTGCCCGCCTCCACTTCGACGCCGCCACCATCAAAACTGTTTAAGAATTTATGAACGAAGCGTCTTTTTAATGGTCGGATCAAGTTGTTCGAGATGATTGGTTATATCGTCCCGCTCGTAAATAATATTAAGAATAAAAGATAAGGCTGTGGAGTTTTTAATATGCGAGATTCGCTAATTCATCTGCGGAACTCAATAAAAGGGATTCCTTTTCATTAATCCTTTCCTCTTTATCGCTCCAGTCGTTGTTCATCAACGTCTCTGTGGGAGTTATGGATTCTGGATGATCTGGACAGTGCCGGGAATGGTTGACATTATTTCGATTTTAATCCATACCAAGAGCAAAGTGTGTATTCCATTTATTGCTAATAAAAACAATAAATAATAAATAGACAGGCAATTGCTTGTTACAATGTAATATTTCACCCTTCCGAATCATGTCCTACACCTTCTCTCATTCATTTCTCCATGAAAAATGGTGGATAAATTCCTTGAAATATCACCAGACGTATTTCTTACATTCTATCTCTCCCGACAACCCTATCATTTTTCACATCTCGACAAATTAAAGTTTTTCTGTTTACAACCACTTCCACCATCTAATCCTCCTTATTATCTCCCCCCATTCGCCTTTTTTACTTTTTTGGTGAACTGCACGAGCATGTAGAACAGTGCGACCCCATCAGAGAAATTACTGTTCAATAATATTCCTCAATAACAAAAACGACGCTCCATTCATGAACAAAGTTAAAAGCGGTGTTATTGGAAAATGTTGCCAAAGGCAAAGTCTTCTTTGCATATGCGATGCATTCATAGCCCGCTCAGTTTTGATGATGATTGGGAACATCTCCAGTAGTCTTGAGCTTTGAACAGTTAATGCACCATAATGAACTTCCATAAGTCTCGTCATTCTCTGAGAGATTTTGCTTCTGCTGCTGGAACAATTTTAGCTAAAATTGGAAACACGACGATTGTATTTGAAAGTCTCGTACATTCATTATTAATAATTCAAATACGACAGTCTTGGCACCTGAAAATACTAATTATGACTTTATCGCAAAATCTAAGCAGCACCGGCTACGGTTAATATATAGATGGGCGGCCTCTGCATAAATCGCATTTTTCTGTCACTTCGTTGCTTAATTACTGGACAAAAATATCTGTGTTGATAAATAAATCAGGCCTAGATACCGTGCCCTCTTTTTATAATAGATAATAACAAATAGAACAGGTGAAGAAAATAAAACGACACGTCGAGACGAATGAGAAAAAAAATACTGGACTTTGTTATGCATCGGCGAGTAGCAACGAGGGTGTCTGTTCTGTGCTCCGATTGGTCGATTGACGATTGGGGCGGTCCTACCGTTGGTACTAAAGATTAGCCAATCGCGTTGGACCTCGCGGTAACAGTATCAAGGTAGATACTTGTGTGCAATCGTCGCATGGAACACCGAGTACTGTGGCCAAACGCCTAGCGCGACACATTACATTCGGGAGGTCCCGGGTTCTAACCCCGGTCCCGCTTGACCAGATGTGGGTTTTTTCAGAGGTTTCCCCATACCATCACATCATGGTATGTCTCATGGCGAATGTTGGGTTGATATCAACCTCTCAGTACCTACCACCTTGCTTCCGCACCCATCCTCACCGTACCCATCCCGAATATTCCCGTCAGTGTGGCTGAAAAGAAAAAAGAAAGAGAGCGCATGATGAAATCGCCGGAAGTAAGGAAAAAAAACAGCAAGAGAGAAAGAGAAGAGGATAGGACGTCTGAAGAAGGCACGAATCCCTTCCGAAACAATTCGAGAACGGGAAGATTCTCAAGTAGAAGCGAAGAAGGAAATAAAAGTAAGAAAATGTATTAAAAAAATGAAAACCATGATCTGAGAGATAAGAGAGGATACTACGGGAATAAGAGAGGAGAGCAAAGTACTAAGAAAGAAATTAGCGGCAGTGAGAGAGGAGATGAGAGAAAGAGAAGAAGAATGGCAAGCGTAGGAGGCAGATTGGATGAAAAGGATGAAAGTGATAGAGGAAAAGATGGAACAAAGAGAAAAGAAGGAGAGGAAGAATAATGGTATAATAACCGGAGCAGCGGAATAGGGGGAAATAGTGAGAGGGAGGTGGAAGAATGGTTAGAAAACTAGATAGAAAAATAGAAAGTTGGGAGCAGAAGAAGAATATTATGCTAACTAAGAGTAAGTTGAAGGAAAGAAAAAGTGAAAGTGAAAGTGAAGATGACAATTTGACAAACGAAGATAGGAAAACACAAAAGAAGCTAAGAGAAGTGGCTAGACAAGAGAGAGATGGAGAAAAAGGGTCAAAATAGGATACAGGAAGATACAGACAAAAGGGGAATGGTTTATATGGTATGACAGAAAGGAGAAACTGAAGAAGAATGTTTAGAAGAAGAGAAGACGAACCGACGAAAAAAGGTACAAAGAGAAAATGAACAAAAAGGTAGATGGACAAAGAAAACGGAAACTGGAAAAGAAGTAACAAGGTGAAAGTCGCTACCGAAAGAGTACAAATGAGAAGGTCAAGGGGCAAAAAGAGAAAAGGAAAAGGGAAGAGCTACAGGAGGAAATAAGAACAGAGGTGAACAATTGGAGATTAAAGAAAAGCGACAAGAAAATGGAGAAGAAGAAAGATGCATGGATAAAAAAGTTCATATAGGCAATAAATGATGGAAAATAATGAGAACATACAGTAAAGAGGTGAAGAAAACAAGAATACTTGTCGAATACGCAATGAAAGAAAACAGGGAAGATCCTATACTTTTGGGAGGAGACTTCAACGGGAGAATAGGAGAAAGAGGAGCAAGAAATTTGGAAGAGGAGAGGGGGGATGGGAAAAGAAAATTCAAAGACAAGGTGGAAAATGCAGAGCGGAAGAGACTGATGGAATAGATCGAAGAAAATGGATGGAAGGTATTGAACGGGAACAAACAAGGGGACGAAGAAGAGGGATGGACCTATGTACAGGTGTCTTAAAATTATCGTATTCCAAGTTCGGGGCCCAATAGGGGACATCCTGTTGACCAAGTAAAAATGTTTAAAAAAAATTGCTGTCACTTTGAAAAAAATATCAAAGTTGCCAATGTTTGTTCAAAAGTACCTGATTAATATTCTAGCTATGTTGTACTTCCCTTTTGAACAAAAATTGGAAAAATAAAACTTTTATTTTTTCGAGATAAAGCTGTTTTTTCAAGAAATGTCTTTTCATTTATATTTTAATATTTTACATAATCATCCTCACCATATTTCAAAATGAATGTCAACCATTTATATTTTTTATTTGAAGAAAACATAATGAAAAGTTTGAACCTTCAGACCACATATCTTTGTAAAGACCCCCCTATATTTTTTATTTTATCTTTTCGAGATTCCTGAGATTTTTCCCTACAAAACCCCCGACTTGGAATACGTTAATTTTGCGACACCCTGTATAAGGTCACAGGGGGAAACAGTGATAGATTACGGAATAGTGAACGAAGAAGAATGGAAAAAAGTTTAAGAATTTAGAATAGGATCTAGAGAGGAGTGGGACAATCTCGAGATAGCTTTGAGGAAGCGAAGAGGAGGGAAAGAACAGAGACGGAAAAAGGTGGGAGATAAGAATAAAACTGTTTTTACTTTTATTTTTTTTTTTGGAATTGCTGTTTTATGTTTAAAGAAAAGTTAATCAGGAATCGGAAAGCCCGTAGGGCAAAATAAAGCATTCTACTACTATTATTTTCTTCTAGCTTCAGCCACTTTGTGTAAAATAAATTGATTTCACATGCCTTGTTATCATGAAGTACTGTCAGGAGTATTTCGTTTAATCATGAGCTTTTGCTGTGCAATTTTCATGCTAACTGAATTAATTTAATTTATCTTGCATCGTTTATTTTGTATTGCCAACTGGCCTTTTGCCAGCTTATTTACAAAGAGATCTGAAGCTAAAACCTCCTCATGTAGCGTCATTAGCGAATCACATTTGAGCGAAATCGTAATGATGGAATAAAAGCTCTAAACAGAACAACCGCATTGTCTAAATTCTGCTGACCAGCAAATATTCAATTTCAAATAAACTCAAATATTTGATTGTCCGTTTTGCTGTATTTTATATCTTGTTTGAAATTTTGCTTACTAAGCTACGTCTACCCTTCAGCAGTTCCTCCAGTCCTTGAATTTTTCACGGTCACTCACCGCACCTAACACAACTCTACTTTTAGACACTAATTGCCTAATACAATTTAATTCTAATTAGTGGTGTCAACAGCGAAAAACGCATTTCTCCTCCGTCGGATAGTTTTAATTTTACACCAGTTTTGCTGATAAGCGTGCGTGATAGGGAAAGAGCTTGAAACTCTGCCGCTGAATTCAGTTAAATGCGCACTCCGATCGGAGAACAAGGTGCAAGGATCCGTGCGTTATCCTTTGCCGCCTCGCGCTCCAGGATTTTTCAAAATTAAACCACACAAACTAGACTGGGTCGCACCGATCCAGGTGAAATTAAGTGTGACTGTGCATAAGTTGGTGTCTCTTCCGGCAACAGTTCAGGATTGTTTTGTCCTTGATGTAAGTAGTGAAGTTTGTAAAAGTTTTAAAATTGTTCTGCGGAGTTTTTTAAGTCAATTAAAGTGAGATTTGGGAGAGTTGCGATTGATACACTTTTAAATCTTGCAATAAATTAAGGAGTAGAAGTTGCGACTCCAGAGTACTTTCACCTTGTTGCTTTTTATTCGGGTTCTTGGTGGTAATTACTTGGGAGAGTGGCCACACAAATTGCATTGTTTGTTAATTCAGTTCTTTGCCCTCGACGTGTTATTATTATTAATTGCGTAAACCGCAACCCTAAAATAATGAATTTAGGTGGAGGTTTGCAAAATCTCATCCCTCCCCGTCAAATTTTTTCCAATTATCTGTCTTCATTTCTTTTACAACCCTAATAATTCAATTCTTGCCTGTCATTGGTAATCTTTGCGCTAACTTTACCCAAAGATTAAATTTTTTACGGAGCATCGAACTTAATAAACGTGTAAATAAGGCAACTTCCGTGAAAAATCGCCTAATCCCGTGGAAATGAATTTTTTAATGGGCGGACCACCCGGAATTAGTAATTTTTGTCAAAAAAAAAAACACCACATTACAGATTAACACGCGACGAACAAAAATAATTTTCTTAATTACAGAACTGAAGTGCTTTTTAACGTGTAATTGCGGGTGCGGCGAGGCCCGTGTTGCTACTTTATTGGCTCATTAAGTCGTAATTGTTCATGACACTAATAATAACAATTGAAGCAATTGTCACGTGTTTAAATTCGACGTTGATGCGATAATTGCGAATTGAAATTTATTCTTTGTTTGAAATTAAATTTGACGGTCACATCCGGTTGACGTTTTCTGTCAGACAAAATTTAATTTGTTGCAATTTATTGCAATTGTTCGATTTTGCAGCGACTGTGTGTTTATCAACAATTATCCGAATTATTACAATTATTACAAAATAAAAATTGTTGTGTGCGCAAGAATCATATTACTCTTATCGGAATTACACTCTAAGTGAATTAAATTTATTTACATTGTTGAAAAATGTGTAGATAAAGATATTTTTAGACAAGTTTTATTATTTTATGACGTTACATCATGTTCACTCATTAATTTCTATCGACTGGCTTGTGTAAATATTATTTTTTTTAAGAATCTGACGAAGATTCCACTATAGTGCTATGACCACATCTTCTTCCACAGAAAATGATAAACGTCAATATGCACAGTGGGGGGAAAATATTTAATGACAGAATATCTTATTTAGGTTTTTCATAAACAGCGGAGCGATAACACCTCCCTAGAAAGTCAGTCTGCATCTATAGTTAGCAGAGGGTGAAGGTTTCTCTTTCGTTCACTTCACTTTCGCTCATCGTTTTTCGTTCACTGTCTTTCACTCACTGGTTTTCATTCACGCATCATTTTTCCAATTCTTTCTAATAACGTAATTTTGGTTTGGTCACTCGCCTCTTCCAGGACATCATCAGGAACATATAACTCTTCATCACCCATCAACGTCCACACAACCACTTTCTTCATTTTGTATTTTATTTTTTCAAATCCGTCCAAAAATGTGATTTGTTTTTATTTAAATTTTGAATACAATGTTACAGACTCAGTTTCTAAGGAGGTATCGAACAAAACCCAATACACCCCTCGAGAGTAAGGCTGCTTTCGTTCACTTGAATTGCATTCGCGTGAACGAAAGCTTTTTCACAGAAAGACAGACTTATATTTGATCCAATGGTGTATCTGTGCAGCCGTGGAGATGATTTTTTTTTAATTTGCACATTTGCAACTCTTCCCAATTGGAAAACTTTTATATTTAAGAAAAACTTGAAGGGTCTATATCTGGACAATGTGTAACACTTCATGGTGACGTTTTTTTTAGCATTGTCAGTCCAGCAGTACATTGCCATATTTTACTCGCATTTGAAGAAAAAAAAAAGCTTATTCTTAGCTAATGAGGCTTAATTAAACGACAATCGCTTTTTTTATTTCATCACGTCCTGCTTATTTGCCGACCACTCCATTATCAATATTGCCAGTGTTTAATTTTAATTCAAAGGGGTTTGCACAAATGCAAAGGTTATCAATTACACAAAGGATTATCAAAACATGGAAACAGTTTGTTATTTTAGACAGAAATTCATTATCTCTGTGTTGCTAATTTGACCAATTTTAGACAGTTGACAATTAATTATAAACCATTTGCTTATTTTTATATTTTGTAAAAATAAATCACAACTTGTATTGGCAGTGACAGATTTGGTCTACCAAACATGTAAAATAATTCTAGAAAAAAATGTAAATAATAAGAACAAAAAAATATCGTACAAACACAAACCCTCACTTTATTTATTTATCATATGATAATATTTGATTTATACAGACATCGATATAAACAATATTGCTTTCTCGAGAGCTCTCCAGAATTCAAATTCCCCAATTTCCACCCCCTATGTAGATTTTCCTCCGACAATTCCCTATTGACACAGTGTTGCATCCCTTGCTGGTCTATTATGAACGCGCCCCACTGCGGATTGTTAGTTTTTCAGTTTTCAATTAAAATTCAGCACCGATAAAAGCTGTTCGTTGTTGTTTCCACAGACAAGTGCGGAAAATGTATTCAGTTGGTATTTGTTGAAATTGCGCCACTTTTACATGGACGCAAATCCGGATGTATTTTCTGGAACTCGCAGCGCCAGTACATCATCGCCAGTGTATTTACACTGGCGCCAGGTTCACAAGAGGCGCGAGCAAATATTAATTTCCACTGAATTTTAACTGGAAGAGACGACATCTGTTGCGCAAACTTGAGAATGTTTGACAATTGTGTAGAGTTGCCAGTTATGGATTGTGCGGACTCTTAGATTTTCGAACAAATCGCCAACTTCCCGTCTTTATGTTGTAATCGCGGATGCCATCCAGACGCTGCATTTATGTCGTTGTTATTAGTAGGAAGCAGAAGTGTTCTCGCGACGCTCTGATTTATGTTTTCGTATGTTTACATTTGCACTTTTTATAAACGTGTTATATTTGGTGTCAAGGTCGCACGCGTTGACATGCGGCCTCCAATCATTACACGATTTTCACTCAGATAGGAAGCATGCGAGCTGCTTTGAGCCATGCTTCGGCCGGCGAAATTTTTGCCCGATTTGGGAAATTTAATCAATCTTGGACTGGTCGGCTAAGTTCTTACCAAAGCGATCTCTTCCGATAACCTTAACTCGATCTATTTACATTTTAAATTATGTAATCGACCTGCTGCCATTAAACTGGGTCCAGGTGGTCGTAAATCATTTTGTTTTATTTGAACACGTCGTTCTTAAATTTATCAAGCCCTCAACGAGGCATAAATCGGCGGTTTTACCAATTTTACCCACAAGTGAGCAAAAACCGACGTACTATTAAGTAGCTTCTAAATCATTTATTTCCTTTATTAATTCGTTCAGTTGCAAAAGGATTCTTCTTGTGAATCGGAGTTGCAAAGTGTAAAATCTTCCTTCGTATTACCCAACAGTTGCAATTCATTCTGCAACCACGAGTTTCTTGCTTTATATGAAATGTGGATCAATGATTCAACAGGGCTCAGAGCTGTGCGACAACAGCAACTACCAAGGGACTGTAAAAGGTTGTAATGTTTTTTCAAATGTTGGCAACGCATATGTTGGTCATTCTGAATATTATAGACATGGGCGTACGCGTTTAGAAAAAGGGCGTATCTATAAAATGTGAATTCATTGGATTTATTGAAAAATGAAGGAACTGTAAAATGTACAGTTACCAGACATGGTGATTAGAAAAGAAAAGGAAAATGTTCGAAATGATGTCCATCTTGCTCTTGTAATTAAATCATTAAAACATTGATAATTTCAAATGACATCTTAAATTGCTTGTTTCAGTTCTTGCAAATTGTTGTTTCTAAACACAATGTTTTTTATATAGGACAATAAAAAGAATTCAAGAGGAGTCAAATCAGGTCAGGTCAGGTCAAGTCAGGTCAGGTCAGGTCAATTCCTATCTCCCACCACTCTCCTTTATCCTTTCCCTCCTCTTCTATATCTCTTTCATCCATTTTATCTCCCTTCCATCTTCATTCAGTATTTCTCCCCGTTCCTTTCTCTCCTTCTCTCTCATTTCGCTGCATCCATTCCACATGTGCTCAGTTGTCTCTCTCCTCGTAGTACATTCTGCACCTTCTTTCCTCTCCTTCCGTCCAAAATCTGTTTTCTCTCTCCTCGTTCCCACATCTAAATCTCGCCATCATTTTTCTTTCTCTTGCACTCTTTCTCCCCAGGTATTCCGGAATTTTCTCTGTCATACACTTCCCATACTTCCTGTTGAACCTGGATTCTTTGATTCTTTCCCTTCTTTCTTGCTTGTCTGTGTCTTTGTCCCTTTCACTCAGCTCCACATTCATCTGTCTTCCTTTTGCTTCCAATCTTTCCTCTTTTTCACTGGAATACCCTTTCCTCTGGTAGTATTTCTCTTTCTCCTGCTTCTCCGTGTTCTTTTCTTTTCCCTCTTCCCTTCCATCCATTTTGTCCGCAAACTTTGCCGCTCTCTTTCCCGCTTTCACTCGCATCCTATTTCTATTGTATTCTTCCCTCACTGTGTAACCTGGCGATTCTCTGTCCACTCCTGGCCATCCTTTCAAATATTTTTCTTGTACTTTCTCCACCTCTTCTTTTCCTTTCCATCCCCAGATCTCTGCCCCGTGCATCAATATACTCTCTATCATGCTCTCAAACATATCATTCTCTATCCTGTTCCCCACACACATCCCACCACCTTGTTTGCTTTCCTCACTATCTTTCTTTGAATCTGTAACCCAAGTATTTGGACTCGTTTACTTGTTCTATTTTCTTTCCTTCCCATTTCCACTAATTTTTGTTGAAAATAGCCGTTTCTTAGAGTTGATTTATAAATGATCCAAGAAAGAGTCTTTGATATCTTTGAGCGTCACTAAATAAAATCGGACTAATAATTCTCTTTCGGGCAATTGCGATACCAAATTTCATTGGAATTGGATGCAATTGCACAGAAATAACATTGTACGGATTATCTGCTGACCAAGTTCTATAATTCTGAGAGTTGACAAAAACCCACGCCTCGTCACAAAAAAGTACTTTCTTGCAATATCGTTATTACTTAAATTGTTGTATCAATGACAAAATTAAATTGATGTAGAGAAATCAGAACATAGAAAGATTATTTGTAAGAGTCTAAATGTACATTTTTCTTTAGGATTTCTCCTCTGCTTATTCCACAACAACAAAACGTGTTAGGCCCGACAGCTTTAGCTCGAGGGTTTACCTTTGAATAAAAATGCCCAAAAATGAACCAGTAAAATTGTCTAAAGCAAAAATGTTTAAGTGAAAATTGGGAAATTTATCAGATATAAAAAATTAGGTTGCGTTATTTTTGGCAAGATTAAATCCACAATACAAACTTTAACGTTAGGTAATTATTTTTTGATGATACAGTTATTAAAAACACAATTATTAAAAACAATTTGAGAATATGACAGGAGTAGCATGCAATTTTAATCACTTTTGACAGAATAGTAGGACGTTTTTATCGCGATAAACATTTTTGATTGGATGAAAGCAAGCGCTCTGATTGGCTGACAACGCGCGTTTGATGTACGTGGGAATTAATCTTTCTCTAACCTGCACCTACAAAATTGCAGACAAAAAATTACCGATCAATTCTCTTATTTCCAACTTCTCGACGTTTTTTGAATCAACTTTGATATTTTGTTTGCCAACGTTCGAAACAAAATTCCGAAGTTTCCACTTACATAAGCAGTCATTCTGCGATAACCAATTTACTTTCTTTTGCGCAATTTGTTGCTGAAAGTTTTGACGGTAAAATTCAGGTCGGCATAATCATTACAGACTTCTCCAAAACTTTCGATCGCTTAGGTTATTATTATGTCTTGTTGCGCAAACTTCACTGTCGGAATTATTTCAATCATATCTGGTGGAAAAAAAAAAACAATTTGTGAAATGTAACTACTGATTTGTTCGGTGTTCCGCAGGGCTCCGTTCTTGGTCCTCTCTTACTCAACATTTTATTCATTATGTAGTTTTTCGATTTTGCATCAGACCTGTTTGGGCAGCAACGGAAAACTAATGTTCTCTTTACGCGAAAATTAATTTTTCTGCTTTCTATCGTTCCTCTTGTGTAATTTCCATCCAGACTGCAAGTACAAAGCCAAGTTAAAAGAAAAACAAACTCATTATACACAGTTCAACTTATTTGCGAACCCGCTCTTTGTTCCACTATTTTAGCTTCAACTTTAATCACTTTTAAAACAATGCCACCATTTTGTCTAATATAGTGGGTCAACAGAACTGGCACCTATTTTCCTAAGCTCCTGTAGTTGAAGTTAGCATCGATTAAACTGATGAGAGATGAGGTACCATACACGTTAAATATTAAACTTATAATTAAATTTACCCTGACGTTATTTGCATGCATAAGCTACTCAAACTGTGCCGACAGCCTATAAGGTAGAAGGCATTTAGCAAAAGAGTGAAGAACGTGTCAGAGAAAAATTTAAATATTCCTCCAATTAAAAACAATTAACAGTTGGACCATCGGGGGTTGATACAACCCCACAAAGACGAAGAAAATTGATAATGGAGGAAATAGTGGCGGCGGCGCTAAAGGAGCTTCCATCCTAACAGCTTTTATGTTTTAAAAGCTCGCAACAGGTATTTCAGGCAAAGTGTTATCGAGTGAATAGAAAGCTTCCAGTAAAATATTGAGAAGATGTTTCAGAATCAAATATTTGGCGTCGAGGATGTGTGCGAGCTTTGCTTTTTACACGCGCTTGTTTAGGTTGCCATAATTGCGTTAAATGAGCCAAAATGAGGCAAATTAATACCGGTTTATTTTTGTTTAGACTAGTGAGGCAGCCTGCTTTAAAATTTATTCATTTACAAAAGCATTTTTGCACAAAGCGCTGAGAGGCACCACTGCTGAAACGCTGCAATAAAAATCAGAATATATAAAATTATTAAAGCTTGTTTGAGTAAGCGTTTGTGTGTTTTAATTTCTTTGTTAATTAAAAAAGAAGCACAATTTTGCCGGGATTAACGATACAACAATAACGAATATATTTTCCTGCTCGGGGCTACATAAATAAACTAATTTACGTCATTATTGATGCATAATATTTTTAATACAAATTTGGCAAAAACTAATTTTAAAAATATATCAGTGGTTTGAGGAATTATCAGTATTTGATAAAAACATCCGTAATGGTAAATAAAGCACCGAACTTACTCGAATGAGTCTTTCACCTCGGAGCGTGTGACGTGACGTATGACGCGTGACGGTGCGGGAATAATGTCGCGGTGCGCTAAACAAGTTTTTGCCCTCCTCAACTCTAAATGACTTGTTTACACATGTTGAACAGCTAGGGTTTCTTGATTTTACACACTAATCAAACTATCTGTCATTTTACCGCACGGAGTGTGTAAAATAACAAGTATATGTTAAGCTTTCTGGAACCTCCAAAAAAATGTTTAGCGTATCACAAGTGAAGTCCATTTAAAGTAAGACAAGATACAAGACACAAATTTTCAAAAATGAACAGAAATTAATTGTTTTCTTCTAAAGTCTGATGGCGCTATCTTGTGGTGTAAATCGTAAGCGTGTCAGTTATTGGTATAATACAGGGTGTTTTCGAAGTTGAGGCGTTCCTTTTTGCATATGATAGTATGCGTTGTTCTAAAGAGTTTTAGCCAAAATTACCTTAGTAAAATGTGTACGGCAATGAAGATACAATAAGTTAATTTTTTTGAAATTTTTGAATCCGGTCCTGTTCAAATTTGCGTTGAATTGTTATAAATTTGAATTGACAAAAAAAAATCAAATGAGAATGGACGTTAATCAAAAATACTGTCAGTTATCTAATTAGTGGAAATGGCTTATCATTGCGAAAATAATGAGCTCACAGATATGTTGCTAATGTATCCGCAATGTTATCAGAATACAGCTGCGGCGTCCAGAGAGTACGCAAAGCGATTTCCGGAAAGACACCATCCTGGGCCACCTCACTTATTAATCTAGTACAGCGGGGAAATAGACAGGACCGGACTCAAAATTTTAGAAAACAATAAAAATATACAATCAATTATCTCCGTTAATACAAACATTTTACTAAGAAGATTTAGGCTAAAATTCTTAAGAATAATGTATAGTAGCTCCTGTTACAAGGAACGCCTCAACTTCGAAAACACCCTGTAGATAATTTCATTAATTAAATGTGTCTTTGCCAGATTTTGCAAAATTATTGGTTACAACAAATTTAAAATTTGAGAAAACAAGTATTTAATGGGTCGTCGGCCAAAAAGATTAATACATTACTAATGCGGTAGGCATTTTACATCGCTCGGTTTTTGTTAAAACACTCCCGCTGCGCGGTCGTGTTTCAATCTAAAAACCTCGCGTTGTAAAATGTAGCCTACCGCATATGTAATGTAAATAACTATTTCACTTCAAAAAATTAGTGCTTTATACACCTGTCGCGTAAAAATACTTGGAAGTATCTGAAATAGTTTTAAATAAAGTGTTATTTGCATATTGTGCTTTGTTCCGGTTAAAAATTATAACGGTGCAACCCTATTCCAGGGTGAACATATCTAGATCGGACATTTCCTGATGAATAATGGATTGGTATAGAGGATTACATAAAATGGTCGCCCTTAGAAAATTAACTGCTGCAAACTAGGACAAAAGAGAAACAACAGAAATCAGAATTTTTTCTAAATAGAATAGCACGTTAAGTGATAGCAGAGAAATGAGGTAAAAACAAACAATTTAATAAAATGGTGTTTTGACGAAATATTTAGGTATCTTGAAATGCTCAAGAAGCGTCAGTAGCAGTTGTGTTTTGGTATGAAATGAATCGAGCCGGAAATACTAACCCTATAATGAAATTGGTTTCCTTCGTAGAGAATCAATTATCATTTCATCGATTATTTTCCGCCCGAAACGGAACATAACAAGCCTGATTCTCCAATAATATTCAAACGATGTATAAAATTTCCAATTTAATTTAAGATCGAATTGCGGGGGTGAATTTTTAATACCAGTATTGCTTCTAATCCAATTTCCATCGTGAAAAGAGTCAAACTTGCATCTATAAAGTTACGGTAAACTTCTTGGGGCGAAGTTCGCAGCAGCGAATCGTTCCTTCCCACATAGCATAATACACCTGTTAACGGCGTTACGAAATTATCCCCCCCGAAACTCAGTCAACATCAGCAACTTCACCAAACTACTCCACCCGACTTGACCGCACAACTTTCATAAAGCGAAAGAATTAATTAAGCATGCGACGAAACAAAACGTAAAATAAAACGAGTGTTCGAGCAGTTGTTGTTAATTCGAGCAATTTATCGTTGGCGAAGTTTCGAATAGAATTTGCTGGTGGTGAGATTCTTTGTGAAGTTTTGTTTGTCGCGATAGGAATTCGTTCTGCGGCTGGGATGGTAATTGGGAACGTATTTGTCATGTATGGAGGGCATAATTAATGGTCAGTTTCCATTAAATTTGGAATTGTTGCATGGGCGGATGGGTAGGGAATAATACCGAATTGAATTAGACAAGGGTCCCTAATCAAGCGTGTACCACACGTATCTTGATACACCGGTAATTGTCCATCTGGTTGACAAGTTGTTGAATTGAGTGGAGCGATTTTTCTTTGGGGCTTTGTCGGGACAATATTCCCTCTGTCGGGTCAACAAAACGTGGAAACTTGGCGGTAATGTGGCGACTCATTCATATAGGAACCGTACTCAAATCAAAATCATTTTTGATCAGACAAAAACGAAATTACGCCCTCCCCAAGGGATGATCTTAAATTTTAAGTTTGTGACATTACGGATACCAAAGATTGATTCATTCGAACTTTTCACGGGGACACCCGGTATATTTGACAAATAATTTTCACGAAATACTATAGTGATGTCTCTGGGTTACCAGTGCTGAAGCGTGGAGGGTTCGTATCAGAGAGTTGCTGAAATATTGTTTTTTTTTTTGGATATACAGGGTGATTTTGAAATTTTAAAACAAAGTGCAGGAAACAGTCAGGAATTTTCTCTTTCTTTGAAAAACCTAATTTGAAAAAAATCTGTGAATTAGTTTTTGAGTTAAATGGGTTCAAACAGAGATCCAGAAAGACAAAAATTCTACAATTTTCACAAGATATTATTGTGATGCCTCTGGATTACGAGTGCTGAAGGGTGGAGAGTTCGTACCAGAGCGTTGCTGAAATATTGTTTTTTTTTGGATATACAGGGTGATTTTGAAATTTTAAAACAAATTGCAGGAAACAGTCAGGAATTTTCTCTTTCTTTAAAAAACATAATTTGAAAAAAATCTGTTAACTAGTTTTTGAGTTAAATGGGTTCAAACAGAGATCTAGAAAGACAAAAATTCTACAATTTTCACAAAATATTATTGTGATGCCTCTGGATTACGAGTGCTGAAGGGTGGAGAGTTCGTACCAGAGCGTTGCTGAAATATTGTTTTTTTGGATATACAGGGTGATTTTGAAATTTTAAAACAAATTGCAGGAAACAGTCAGGAATTTTCTCTTTCTTTAAAAAACATAATTTGAAAGAAATCTGTTAACTAGTTTTTGAGTTAAATGGGTTCAAACAGAGATCTAGAAAGACAAAAATTCTACAATTTTCACAAAATATTATTGTGATGCCTCTGGATTACGAGTGCTGAAGGGTGGAGAGTTCGTACCAGAGCGTTGCTGAAATATTGTTTTTTTGGATACACAGGGTGATTTTGAAATTTTAAAACAAAGTGCAGGAAACAGTCAGGAATTTTCTCTTTCTTTAAAAAACCTAATTTGAAAAAAATCTGTGAATTAGTTTTTGAGTTAAATGGGTTCAAACAGAGATCTAGAAAGACAAAAATTCTACAAACTGGTAAAACGTCTTTTATATCGCAACAGAAGAGTTTGAGAATTTGTTTAAATGTGGAAATAAAAGTCAGACACTTCAGTTCTATTTATATGAATAGATAAGCGTTGCAATTGCTGCGATTACATGAGAATAGTGTTGGTCAAGATCTCATTTAATCCGACTGTTAGTCTGATGAGTATTTACTCGACAGGGTTGAGCCTCGTCTCCTACATTTCCAATTAAGCGATTGTTACCCTTTCAAGCCATACAAATAGTATTAGATTTTATTTGCACTTGCAGGCCCAGACACTGCCAATTCGAGCACATTTTTCTTTGTGTTCTTTAACAGGCTTCGCTCGCAACTGCATTTTGTCAGGACAAACAAATCCCATCACGACTTGTCCCAGATGGTCACCCTAACTTAATTCCAGTCTCTCTGTGACGTCGATCAGTTAAAATAAAAAGCTTCACTGTGGATTGTAGAATGTGGCAAAAGCTCATCTGGAAGTCGCGCTCGCGCGACTCGTTATCAATTTGATAGAATGATATCGGTCCAAGTAAATAACATTTATGGGGTAGGAAGCGCAATTTATCGAAGTAAGTTGTGTTAGTGGGGGTGTAAAACTGCAGCATTAAAACAGCTTGCGGTCATGCATGTCATAAAAATAAACGCGCGGGGATGGTGCTTTCGTGCACCGTCAGGAAGCTTTTACCCAAGGATGTAATGGTGTTATATGTGCGAAGTTGTACAAGAACACAATTGCGGGCCAAAAATCAATTCAAGGAAGAGGCTTTTGCAACACTATAATGATAATAAAGCAATGCGGATAAAAAGGAGCTCCCACTCAAGCTTCATTAATGTAATGAAGCTCGACTGTAATCGATCTATTGATAGCTTTCGGAGTTTGATAAATTGTTTGATTCGTTTTATTCAATGTGACTATTTTTCAAAAGACTTGTGAAGTTTTTGTAACTTTTAATGCAAGTTCAGTTCTTGAGGGATTTGGGTCTTGAATATTTTAATAAAAAAGGTAAAAGCACAACCTTGACAAGCTCAAATCTTCGGCTAGTGAGTGGCGCTGACGCTAATAATATTTCTTGGAAATTGATGTAATTACGTTGGGTCTTAATTATTCCTGTTATTGACAGAAACTCCCCCTGAAAAAATCGTTTTAGCTGGAAAGTACTTCCGTGCGGGTATATATAGCTTCTTATTAACATTCATAATGCATAAAGCTGTGTCGGAGCTGCGTCAAATCCCTTTTATATTAATATGTATTATAATAGTTTAGAGTAATGAAAATAACCTGAAATAACACACACGCGACCTGTCTGCTGTTTGAAAAGGAGTCAACGGTTTAAAAGCAGAAAATTGCTAATGGTTGTCGACACGCGAAGGAACGTGGAGGCTATTCACAGGGTGTATTTTGTATGCGGACAAAAAATTCATTAACTAATTCAAAAAACCGCAAAGTACAAAAAGGTAAGAAGAAGACCTGACCTGACCTGACCTGGCATTATTTTTAAACAAACAGAAGTTTTTTGTAAAATATACAGGGTGTCTTAAAATTATCGTATTCCAAGTTCGGGGCCCAATAGGGGACATCCTGTTGACCAAGTAAAAATGTTTTAAAAAAATTGCTGTCACTTTGAAAAAAATATCAAAGTTGCCAATATGTGTTCAAAAGTACCTGATTAATATTCTAGCTATGTTGTACTCCCCTTTTGAACAAAAATTGGAAAAATAAAACTTTTATTTTTTCGAGATAAAGCTGTTTTTTCAAGAAATGTCTTTCCATTTATATTTTAATATTTTACATAATCATCCTCATCATATTTCAAAATGAATGTCAACCATTTATATTTTTTATTTGAAGAAAACATGATGAAAAGTTTGAACTTTCAGACCCATATATCTTTGTAAAGACCCCCCCTATATTTTTTATTTTATTTTTTCGAGATTCCTGAGATTTTTCTCTACAAGTCCCCCGACTTGGAATACGTTAATTTTGCGACACCCTGTATATAGTATTGTTCCAAAATGATTGTGGTATCGTAGGGTGCTTGTATCGTAAAAAGTGTTTGACACCTTTCGATAATCATTGGATTTTAGTGGTTTTTGCTCACTGAAAATAGTTGGTACGGTTGGGGTCCTCGCCTTCGGCTCAGACGCCCAACTTCCGTACTCGTGATTAAATGCACTACTTTGCTCACTTGTATTGAAAATAGCTATTATGTATTAACATATCAATAAAATAATTAAGAACCACTGGACTTTCGAAATTTTGTTTTCACTTAATTCACCCCAAATTACCTTCCAAGTGTCTAAAATCTTTTAAAAGTGGCTTAAGTTGAGTTCCCTGGTGTCAAACTTATTTTTTTCTCCCAGCATCTTATAATCCCGGTCTGACACCTCAAGACTCCGTCTCTTCACCGGCAGAAATCCTGAAGATTTATTCATAAATGACAGCGTACCGGACGAGGAAACTTGTTCTCTAAACAGAATTAGATCTCGTTGAAGTTTATTTTTACCGTAAAATTTACGGCGGTAATTTCTAGTCTTTTTCAATCTCCAAATCGCATTTCATCTCTCATAAACGAGTAAGTCTCGTCTCATTTCTTGCAGGGTGAGTATGAAATACTGTCAAAGCGTGACCGTCTTCTCCTTCTCAAGGAGGAGGTATTAGTTTTGCAGACTCACGTCTGGTTATAATTTGCGTTGTGCAGGTGGTTACACGTTTTATCACCCCCTCGATGATGATCTGGTACACCAGAGCTTTGCTCATTTATATTTCGTGCTCGGCAGTGTACGATTTTTCACCCCACCAGTGTTTACAGCAAAAGAAAAAATTACCAGAACTAATTACAACTTGTTTAACGGAACAAGATGAGTTGATTAAAAATGCAGCAAAAAATTATTTCGCTGTGAAGAGAAAGCTCGCGTAATGAATTTCGAGAGCTTTTCGTCTTATCAAACGTTATCAATCGATTTTCCTTGGATTTTCTCGAAAAACGTCCTTATGGAGCTGTCATTCCTCGTTCGCGACTACTTGCGACGGTAATACAATTTTTTCTTCCACATAAAGCTCGACGTTTCTTTTTTAACACGTGTCCGCAAGCTGTAAACACAAAATTATAACGAATTTATGGGTGACCACTAGAATAAAACCCTCCATTACGGCGACCTTTATTGAGTTAGACGCTAGTGGATACTTTGCCATCTATTAGACTCGTGCAGCGCTAACTTTAGTTTTTAATTAGTTTTGCCACGGATATTCGAAAATTCTAAAGCGATGGCAGGTTTGAACTTGCCGGAAAGTTGATCATAATGGGATACAATGGAGGCTTTGTTGTGCCTCTGTAAAAGCCACATTACTTGTTTTATCCATCCAAGAAATTCATTTCTAATGTGTGCGAAAAAAAGCACATTTTTTACGGAAATGTCAAAGTAACGTCAACTGTTAACCCAGAAAACAACTTTTTGTACTCATAGCCTTGAAAGCAATGCTTCCAACATCCAACGCTCGCTCCGAATGTAAAAATTGCAAAAAAACACTGGCCCTTTGAGGCATTCAAAAAAAAATCTGTCTTGATAATAATAAAATTTTGTTCATAAAATACAACTTCCCTGGGTTTTCCTCCATTAAAAAATTACGGAAAGATTTATAATCGTTGAAAATTGTTCCTACAAAATTCACAAATTATTGCAAAAATTGAAATATCAAGTGAAGCAATTGTTTCCAATATCCAAAGATCACTGCCTACTTGGTTTTATGTTCGTTTATGTTTAATGTATTAAAACAAAAAAAATTTAATTTAATTTTCTTCACTTGCGTGAAGACATCTTCCGTTCATTCGCGCATTAATTAAAGGCACTCGCTCCTTCGTCGTTCGTGCTTTAAAAAATGCTCTCATGCGGGAACATCGTCTTCCCGCACTTGGTTCGTAAATAACTATTTCGATTTCGGAAAAGTTTACAGACGTTTATTCTAATTGTAAGCAACAGTTCCAGGGGTTTTACCATCGAAAAGAATGAATTTTTATTAGAATGTTACCACACATTGACACTAAAATTTGAATACATTAAGCGGTTTATAGATTGAGTTAAATAAAACATCCAATTAAGATGACTTATGTTGTCTTGAGCAGCTTGGGCAATTCCCCTTGTTTTTTCCACCCTTAAGACGTCTCCAAGTGAATGTAAATCCGTTTATTATCCCTAGGCCGTTCCGAATCTTTTACGAGATGTATGTTGGAATTTGTCCCTTTGATTATTTAAGGGTGCTTAAGGAAGATGAAAACGACCGTCGTAAGCGCATCAACAAATTAAAGGCTTACAAGGGGTGCTCAAAACAACCCCACATTTCAGTTTAATTATCGTTATGAATCGTCGAATGTGTCCCAAATAGAAATGAAAAAATACACCCTCGTATAATCCGTCTAATTTAAAGAAATGTTTGCTCTGGGGACGAAACATTTTCCAACAATGGAAAAAAGACTCTCGATTATCAGAGAAAATGAGATCGGAGGAAGTTTTATTAAATTCCCGTTGTATACTTTTAATGGAGGGTAAATTTGCATAAACAACCTGTTTGCGAGCTTCATCAAGCCGAGGTAAGAGGTAAATTAAGGTAATCGTGCGCGAGAAATTTTTAGTTGTTTTTTTACACGATCAAGTGTAAATATTAACAAAATCTGGCGGCGAAATGCGTTAGGTGTTTGTAAGTCGATATTATTAATAAATTCGTTGAGAATTTGGTGTGTTTGGTCTGTTAAGTTAATTATAAATCTCGCTGAAAGCTCTTTTTAAAAATATCTGATACACAAACTCGACGATGCTGAAAGAAACGGAACAACAGGTGCCGCAAAGCTGCGATTAATTAAATAATATAAATGAAATAATATTTTTCCATCAAGTTTTTTACAGTGTTAACTTGACACTTTGCGCAATAATTAATTACGATTAATTTGGCGACGTTGTTAAGTGAGTGGTTAATTAGCAGGGCTGAGGCGAGAGAGAGGTTTGCTAAAATTACAACAAATATCTTTTACGCCTCGCCTAAATATTTCTTGGTAGAATTGGCTCAAAACAAGAACGATAACGCAAAGAAAACATCTGCGCTCCGATATGTTTGATTTGAATTTCGAAAGAATTGCATTGTCAGTGAGAAACAATGGCGAGGAGAGAATGTTATTTAGATTTTTAATTCGTTTGAAGAGGTGTTAAGAGCAGACACATTTTTGTGTTTAAAATTAATTTCAACATTAAAATCTACTTTACTTTTCTGAATAAATACCACCTAATGTTGCACCGCCAGCACTTTGTTGGAGTGTGAAAGCTTATTTGAAGGCGAGTTATTTACCCATTTAGAAGGAATTGTTAAAGTGAAATGTTCTTCATGCGTTTTTCAACAGATTTTAAAATAACGAATCTCAAGATAGTTCATGTTTGTTTCCTGTTTTCTCAGCTGCATTTTCTGGAATGAAAAATTCGAATTTGACAAAAAAAATATTTTGACAGTTTAGCCTAGTTATACGTGATTTTATTAGGCCATTTTGTACTCTATTCACAACCATTTAATTTTGTGTAGAAATAATAAAATCCTCCGATAAATAAGCAAGCTATGGAATCGTTCTTTTTTGTATATTAAAAAAATAAATAAAAAACAGACGATTTTTTCAACCTTCACTTAATATTTGGTTTAGACAAAAAAATCATGACAGGAAAAAATAAAACGTTCTCGAGAAATTGATTATTATTTTTATTACATACAGGGTGATTCACGTAGCCCGTTCGTTAGAAATTTTCTAATTTCCCAAAATCGTATTAATATGAAAATTGGTAGCCGACTATAAATCGACTGCTCCAAGTTCAAATGAAATATTTTCAAAATGGTGCCACTTCCGGAAATGCCGGAAATCGACGCCGTCTTTGTTTTTTTAAATAGAAAGGTCCCATTTGGCTTCAAATTTCGATTCTACGTTAAATTTTGAGATTCAAACGTCCTTTTGTCAATACTTACTGTCATCGTTCTTGACCTATGCCATCTTTTTCGCAAAAAAACGGGGTTGCAATAACCATAATAAAAAAAATAAGCAAATTAATAAAAAAATATTTTCAATGAGTTACGGTGCACACATTTACATTAAAATATTTTTTGTTAATTTGCTTATTTTTTATTATGTTGTTGTTAAGTTGTTATCTACTATTTATTGCAATGCTATTTTTGAATAAAAATTCAAATAAAAATAATTTGATAAAAAAAAGAACATTTTATTCAAAAATTTAAATTACGCTAAAACGGCTGGAAATATACACAATGTTAATAAAAGTGGCCTTAAAATTAAATTCTACATTTATATCTACTACTCGTATGAGAAATGGTAGTTGCCATTTAAAAAAATTAAGTTTTCGACATGTTTTGATTATCAATTTTGAAAAATTGCAGTAGGCGTATGAAACATAAATAAAATGTCGCTAATAGCGCAAGATTTCGGCCAGGCCTTTAGGAATTCAATTAAAAAGAAAACAATTACTTATTTTCAATGGTTCAGGAGTTATACATTTTTTAATGAAGCCCTGCAACCCCGTTTTTTTGCCAAAAACATATCATAGGTCAAAAACGATGACAGATAAGTGTTAAAAGAGGAACGTTCTGAACTCAAAATTTATCACAAAATCCAAATATGAGGTCAAAATGGGGCCTTTACATTTAAAAAAACAAAGATGGCGTCTATTTCCTGTATTTCCGGAAGTGTTGCCATTTTAAAAATATTTAATTTGAACTTGGAGCGGTCGACTATAGTCGGAGATAAATTTTCGTATTAATACGATTTTTGGAAATCAGAAAATTTTTAACAAACGGGCTACGTGAATCACCCGGTATTAGGTAGTTTCTTATTTTATTGCTTTTTATTATTTTCATTACATATTTATATTACTATATCCTATAAAGCTTTATTGTACAGTTGTTGATAACAATTTGTTTATAAACAATTAACATCTGTATCGATAAAATATAAAAAAGTATCAAAAAACTATTGTCTTACTTGACCATTTAATCATAAAATTCATACCTTTTCTGTCTTTCGTCCCCTAAATTGAATGAGTAAACAATTTTGTGATTTCTTATTCTTTTTATAAAGAATAACAGTTTACAACAATTTATCTCAATTCTCAAAGTTTAGTAAAAAACGGAAGTTAAAATTTTATGGTTTTCAGTGTTAAAAATTGAAAGTAAATGTAAACTACTTCTACTTGATTTTGTAACTTTCTGTATGGTTTCTAGATTCTACGATGTTTTTTTTAAGAGTTTTTACGCAACATTTTAATTATTTTAATCAGTTCTTATTAGGCCAGTCACGCGAAATTGTAATATTTCAGGGGGCGCTTAAATTGTTTTCATATTGTAAACCGTTCCGGCGTTACAATCTTATAAATATGTAGTTACAATGAATTAAAACAACAAATTAACAAACAAATAATGAATTTAGTTTTTGAAATTTCAATTTACCGTTTCGCTTTGGAGAAAGAAATTTAAACATTAGAAAACAATACAGCGCTCTTGGGAAATAGTTTATAACAATTTGTTTATATAAAAAAACAATCACATTGATAACCATTAAATAATAAAATCTCTTTTTTTCACCTCCGAAATTGGATGAATAGGACTAATAATTTCGCGAGTTTTCATTTGTTTTTTATGAATAGTTGCGACAAAAACGACAATAACCGAAAAATCTGTAATCCAAAGAAGAAATAATTTTATTTTGCCATACGGGCCTTCGGATTCACATAAATCTAAAATATCAATTCCAAAAATTTCCAAAATTCCGCTCCGCCTCTCTTCGTTTCTTCTTTCCTCGTTTTGCCCCGTAACATTCCCATTTGTATTCTTTGGGTAACAGCTTTTCTATTTTTTTCCCAGCTCCGCTCTTCCACCAGTCCCACTATCTCAAATTGCCTCACGTAGTCCCGAAATCTTCTTCTTCTTTTTTTCTTCAATCTGCTACGTTCCAATATAATACCCTCACTTTTGCCGTCTTCGTTGTCTTTTTTACTTGTGCCCTCCGCTTCGTATCTTCTTTCTTGTGTTTCCCTTTGTGCTTCTTTTCCGGATTCCACTTTCTTTGTCCATCTACCTTTTTCTTTGTCCTTTTTCCATTTCCTTTGTCTCCGGTTTCTCCATCCCATATTCCTCCTCCTACCTCTAGTCTCTCCCTTTCTTCATTCCATCTCCACTGTACCCCCTCTATTGTTATTTTCCTATATCTCACATTTACTTCTTTCCCTTGCCTTCTTCCTTCTTTCCCGATGGTTCTTAGCTTCTTCTGTATCTCTCGTTCTTGTTTTGTAAGGTCGTTGTCTATGAATATCTTCTCTGTTTCTTTCTTTTCTCTCAGTTTTCCCTTTTGTTTCATCACTTTTTCTTTCTCACTCCACTCTTCCATTTCCACTAGTATTTATTTAATCTGTTAGCGCCAAGACGTACCGCATTACGTGTCCAAGTGGTGATTCTGCATAATAGTGCTAGTCTTGCACATTCTCAAGTGCGGACCGCACCCCAGCAGAAGCAGATTGACCACGCGACTCGATCAGTGCGGACACATTATTATTTAAGCTTTTAAGATTAAAAGCTAACATAATCCTTGTTTATGTTGTAGCAATCCTTTTACCACCATGTTATTTTTTCTTATTCTCCTTTCTTCATTTTCCACTTTCCTTTCCACCCATACTACTCTCTCAGACAATGTTGTTTTTCTCTTCCTCCCATTTCTTTTCTCTATTCTTAAATTCTTCCCTAACTCGTTCGATTTCTCTCTTGACTTCTTGGTTCCCTTTTCACATCCCCTTTATTTCCTCTTTCATTTCCTCCAGCTTTTCTAGTATCTTTTCCACTTCCCCGCCGGTTTTCTTCTCTACTTCAGATGATTTTGGTGTTTTCTAGCTGGCCCCCCAAATACCTCCTCTTCCTCCTCTTGTCTTTCTGTTCTGTTCTAAAGAAGAAATAATAATTTTGCTATATATCGGACTCGCTAGGGAGCATTTCAAAGGTAATTAATAAACTGTAAATAAAATTTTTATAATTTACTGTGTTACAAATCGAAAATACTGGGAAATTACTTCAAATTTATCCAATCTAATCCTTACAACATTCTTTATGATATCCAGACACTATTAATTTTTTTTTTTCATTTGTAGACTAAATTTGAATTTTTTTTTAATCAATTGTTATCGAACCGGCGCGAGCCACCGAATCTTAGTCATGCGAAATTGGATGATTTCAGGATGCGCTTATAAATTTCGTGATATTGTAAACCGTTTCGACGTTACAATCTCAATAATTTAAATGGATGAAAACAACAAATGAAAAAATATAATGAAGGAATTTTGTTTCAGAAATCACCATTTACAATTATTTCCCTTTGGGGGAAAATTCAAGACGTCGGAAAAAATAGAATGTTCTTGGCAAATTGTTTATTACAATTTGCTTGTTTCAAATAACAAGAATAAGAAAAGCGAAAGATCTGAAAAAGCTTTCATTGAATAAAATAAAAAAAAAACATTTAAACATGAAACCATGTTTTTCGTTCTATCATATATTATAAAAAATTTTAAATGGATTATTTAAATTTCCATGATTAATATTTTTATTGAAGAAAAGCAAATATGTTTTATTCGAAGGTAAAATAACAAGACTTAATTTTCTTATTGGACAAATTTTTCAATTTTACGAAAACTTTTTACTTTGACAATTTTACGAGTTGAAATTGGGTATTTTTATTGTGGTTAGGCCCGAGAGCTTTAGCTCGAGGGTTTAACCTTTGAACAAAAATGCCCAAATATCAACGAGTAAAATTGTCTAAAGCAAAAATGTTTAAATGAAAATTGGGAAATTTATCAGATATAAAGATTAGGTCGTGTTATTTTTGGCAAGATTAATTTCAGAATACAAACTTTAACGTTATTTTACTTACAATTATTAAAAACACAATTATTAAAAATATATAATTTGATAATCTGACGCAATTTTAATCACTTTTGACAGATGGCAGAGTAGCAGTAAAAATTTAGAGAATATTATACATATGTTATAAACATTATTTTCAGTCTTAAAAACAAAAAATTACATATTGGAAATTACTTCTACTTAGCCTTACAACTATCTTTACGTAGGCATAATTTAAAATTTATTTTAATCCGTT
Organism: Tenebrio molitor; assembly: GCF_963966145.1. Classification (NCBI taxonomy): domain Eukaryota; kingdom Metazoa; phylum Arthropoda; class Insecta; order Coleoptera; family Tenebrionidae; genus Tenebrio; species Tenebrio molitor. The sequence continues at coordinate 4,994,292 of NC_091053.1, forward strand.
GTTACTAAGCACCTACAAGTCACGCGAAATTGTAATTTCGCGGTGCGCCTTCGAATATGTCCGTGTCTTTTAATGTAGCAAATTTTGTTCTAGACAAAAGATTTTCTATACGATTTTGCTGTACAGTAGATACGGAAGAGAATTGCGATTCTAAAACGATTACTTTTTAAATTCGAATCAAAGTAAGAACAAGTGTAAAGTTCATACAAATAGTCCCAGATCAACTAGTTCAGTTAAAATCACATTTATCTTTAGAGATCGAGTTCAGACAAAGTGATTTGTTGGAGTTTTGAATGAAGGACAAAAGCTCCATTGTGAAAAGTCCTTCGAACGTCCTGATCCCGTGTGCATCCACTTATTTTGACTAAATTGCATTTTCTACCCCACTTATTACAAAAAATCAAACCGATCGTGTTTCTTAATCGAATATTTAAAATGAGAATCGAATTTAAATTCCCACTTCTTCTGCGTAAAAATCTCCATCCATTATCTTTCCCGTAAGTTGTTTTTGGTGGAGAAAATGCAAATTCCACCAATCTATAAAACACTTTCTTGTTTTAGCTGTTTCTTCTTCTCCCCCGACATCTTTTATAAATTTTGTTGCGCCTGAAAAAATTGGTGCCAAAAGAAAGGGGATGCGGTTGGGACACCTGTTATGCGAGCCTCGACAGCCAGTGGGCCAAGTGAAATATGGGGTGAGCGTCTGTCGCAGTGTGACGCAACCCTTATTTTGTTGTTTCACAATTTCGACGTCAATTGCACGGGCTGAACAGAAAGGCGGGGGTGGCTTTGATAAGTACCCGACTTTATTGTCTGTTTTTGCGCTTCACAGCGACGCCCTTTTATGGATGAACTACTTGAAATAGAGTCGACTGGATGGGGAGGACGAGACAAGGGAAAAAAATGTATCCGGGAGGGTAACATAAATTAAAAGCGAAAGCCACTTTAAATAAGAAATCCATCAACGTCCGGAGACTTAACAAATGTACCAAGAATGGAAATAATCAGTGAGTTGATGCAGTTAATGCCTCTACAATTATTTCTTGTCAGTCTCCTTCTGTTAAGTTTTATCTGGAAAGTTTGCCGGGGCTTTTCCTGTCGGCGCGCAAAATGAACTAAAATCTTAATTTCCCGCTCGTTTTTAATTGAAGTCGTTCTTTTCATTATTGCAGATTATGACTGAAGAAGGAAAAGATTTAATGAAATTAATTATTCGTGTGCACGGGTCAAATAAGAGGGAGAACCGGTGATGTGATTAAAATTCCTCTTTCTTTCCGGAGACATTTAATTATGTTTAAAAATTTAGACGCCAGATTAACATTCAACAACAGAAGCGTTCGGACTGCTGCAGATGGAAAACTTTCACAATCTTCGAAAATTTTCTATCCGCGGGTTCCGGTTTTTCCGACCCGGAGTTTCCAATATTAACTTAATTGTAGGCAAAGTCGCCAAGCGTAAACTACTTCACACTAGCGGAAGTGGGAACCAACTGGAGCAAAATTTCGCTCTAATTACCGAACTAACTGGATAACTGGAGAGTACACCGCTTTGCAAAATATTATTTTTCTACGAGCGAGAGCCGGTTTCTAAGACACAAAATTCACCGCGGAAATAACAAAACATTGCCTGGGTAAATAATTAAAAAAAAAATCCCAAGGGAATTTTCTAAAGAAATTTTACGTATTTGTTAAAGTTAAAATTGCAAAATGTAAATTACCGCATTTGCTGCTTCTCCAGACATCCACATAAATCTACATCTACATAAATTGTCACAGTTGCTAAAATAGTTGTTTGTGCATCGAGGCCGAAAAGTGCTTCTTTTTCGTCCGAGTCTGAGTTTTTTGGCCGAGGCGCAGCCGAGGCTTGAAACAAGCGGGGACAACAGGCACTCTTTGGCAGAGATGCACATTACATTTTTTATAAGCTTGCTAACAAAACTAGAAATTTACTATTTGCAATACCTACTATTACTAATTTACATAATTTATGGTGACAGGACAATTATCGGTTTTGTCGGTTTCATTGCTAACTAAACAGACCAACAGATAGCGCCACGGTCAGCGTCCGAAAAAGTGCGTCCGAAAAAGTACGTCCGAAAAAATGCGTCCGAAAAAGAGTTACTTTTCGTCCGCTTGGGAGTACGTAAAATTACCGTTTTCATCATAACTATTTCCACCGCATAATAATTTAGTGAAAAGCTCCAATACTTTTTGTCGCGATTTCGAGCAACATCCCCCAGAAACGTGATTCCTCTCCCCTGCTGAATATTTAAAGGATCGTCTTCAGACGACCTCGCTGACAATGTCATGACAATCAGTGCAAATATTGGCGGATTCTTTCGGCTTTAAATCCATCGAAAACAAGCAATAACTGTCAAAAAGTTTGTAATTAAATTCTGCGTTGTAAATAACAAGCTGAAATCGAAGGGATTTTCTTGTCGACATTTTTCACCTAATTTATTTCAATAACGAGCCGATCCGTCCTGCGAGTTTACAGCGTCGTCGATGAAAAAATATAGCATGACGGGATTTTATACGTTCTTATTGAGATTTTTCCGGGGGATGATTTTGTGCGTTGTTTATCGATTCAGTGCGATGCTGTTGGATTAGCGCTGTTAAAAATCGTCTCACGTCAAAAGTCGACTGAAAAATGGGTGAGTGGCCTGCGAGAGAGTGTGCCGTGTCGTGTTTGCGGACAAAATGATAAGTAAACAAACTACCGAAGGGAAGAGATGCTAACAAATAAGGTCACATGTCTGATGTCTCTTAAGATGTGTGGAGAATAAAATCTCCGGTTCATAAAATGTGTTGCAGCAAAGCGAATAAAAGAATCCTCAAATGCTATTTATAATCGTTCTAATTTTAGGCGATGTAACGAGTGTTCAAAAAGGTTTGTAGTAGGTTTATCCGATGGGTGCTTTTGTTTTTGTTAACCTGCGGTGTAGCTGTAACTGTCAAACCGTAGATGTCAAACCAACAGAAATGGTGTCAAGACAACAAGTAACAGTTTCCAGCTTAATGTAATAATTTCATTGCAAATAATTATTAAAATGTGTATCTGAAGGAAATATCGAAGCATTCCAACTAAAAAGACACAAATATTTATGAACAGTCGTTACGCAGAGCGTCTATAAATGAATGTGGGATCCTAGTGGCGTTGAAAGTTTCCCGACTCTTTTACCAGAAATCGAATGTTAGTATGATCTACGATATGCAACCCTCATAACCATTTGGTTTTACTGGTTGCCAGCTTGACAAAATAGCTACTTCACAAAGAAAATGAAATAAAAATAAAATAATGAAATGCACACTGTCGACAAACTACATATTTATTGTACACTTAAGAAGAAAGTAAATAACATCAGTGTTTCAGTTAAAAAAATAACAATGAAAATTAAAGAGATGGCTCCATTTTGCTCTAAACATCTTCTCACTCTCATTTTCTTGTTTTGAAAAATATTTTGTATCATCTGTTGTGTTTTGTGTTTCTATGTTTACCCTGTAATGAATACGCCCGGACCATTTTTTATTGTAAAACCAATCTCACCCACCAACTTCTGTTTATGTTTATTTTAATACTATTCCCACCCACATTTCCATAATAATTGAAACACTCAGCACCCAAAAAACTGTTATTTATTTTGCCTGGCTCGACGCCAACAAATAGTCACCGAATCAAATTTTAATTGTTTTTATCCGTCCAGGTTTCACCTTTCCTTGATTTAAAGTGTCAAGAAGAAAATATTCATTAGATGCATGAATTCAAATATTTCCGGGTTAAGTAAGACCTACCCCTATACATATCAATATCGTGATGTTTATGCAACGATTCACCCAAAGCTTTATTTGACGGATGCGGTCGTTCCTATGATGCACTATTTGCATCCCAGAAACCGGATGTGAGCTCCTCTTCCTTGAATTTCCTCATCGTCCTTTATAATTGAACTAACCGGTAAACATGGCTTACCAGATTTAATTAAAACGTCATTATACCACCGATTAGATTGTATATCACTGGGTTTTAGTCAACCCCCATGTCTGATCCTGACACGTGGTTATGGTGCCATCGAGTGTATTCATGTTTTAGAAAATCCCCTCCCCCCATCAAGGCCAACAGGAAGAAAACAGTTCACCTCTTGCCAAAATTTTCCGCTAATTATCCTTGACACTGTTGCAACACGCATGTGTTAATTACATTTTATTTTGTTTTATCGTGTAAAATTAAACGACACACTTTTTATTTGTTAAATAGATGCGAAGCAAGAGCTTTTGTGTCTAGTTTCGGCAATTAAAAAATGGACTGACAGATATTTTGTCGTTTTAGAAATACCGCAATCATTCTATGAATCCGAGAAGCTTTAACAAAGTTCAGGTATTAAAGCTCGGTTTAGAGATTGTGGGATGTTGTAAATGACGAGCAAGGCGTGCTTCACATATTTTATCGAGGAAAAGTTGATCCATTATAATGAAAAAAGCAATTTATAATTTCGCACAAGGCAATTCGACGAGAATAAAAATATAAGGAGCTAAAATATAATGTGGAGGGGAATGGTGAAATTAAAATTTCGCTTGATTTATTTATCACTTTACTTATGTATTTACTGTAAACCTATATACAGACTGTCTATAAAAGAATGTAGGATCGGAGATGGCTCTGGAATTCGCCACCACAAAAAATGCTTAGTTTGGGAGATAATCGACAAAAACGTAAAAACAAGGACGATCTGAATCTCTTGAATTTTTTATATATTCCGCCCGATTGTTTTTGTTGCTGGTAAAACTTTTTGGGCGATTATTTCGCAAACTAAGCGTTTTTAACTCTATATGTGTTAAGAGTTTTATGCTTATTTTTGATCATAGAATCAGCCCTGAAAGTTTGTTGGTGGAATTCTGACACACCCTGTATAATCTTCTCATATAAATTGTGACATGGAGACTGCATCAGAACTACTTTCGAGGAAGATTCTTGTCATCCATCACTTGTCGCATCCATCTTGTTAAATTATCTTAATTAATTGTACCGAAACAATCTGTTTCATTCTGTGCAGCACATATCGGGCATCCCTCAAGGCTTCTTATTAAGACCTCTGTTGTACTTATATTTTATGACTGTAGCGGATCTAAGTGCTTATTGACGGTGTTTATTGCTTTAAAACAATTTAAATAAAATTTATATTTAAAATATGCCATTCTATTTCCAGTAAAAAATCCATTTTTGTCGCCGCCTCCGATTCGATGAAGGAAGAAATTGCTCCATCACTCGAGATCTCAAAGTCTCGCTTTATTACCTGCCTGTAATAATTGCATTGTCCGGATCGGTCTGCCGAAATCTTTAAGAATTCACTGACAGCCCTAAATCCAAACTTTAAGCTTTAAAAAGGAGGTCTACCCCGAAATTGCACCTTCAGCGGGACGATAAAACAAATTGAAGTATAATCTCCTCCGAATATACGAGCTCCATGTGTAAAATTCGACAATATTTAGACGACGATAGTGTAAAAAAGTCATCAAAATCCCGAGACCCTCGGGAGTTTCCCGAAAAAATTACATATTTTCACTCGAATGGGTATCGTGACTTAAATTTGCATTTTAAGGGGCGACATCCCCAACCAAATGAATTTTTTGTGGCGATCGAAGTTGATAACATGGAGGATTACATGTCGAAATGGGTAACATCCCTCTTTCACGTATGCTAAATGGAAACACCACCAGACAACAGAAATATTTTCCACAATTGTTAACATCGTAGGACTTGGATTTGTTCGTGAAAGGGGCGTGGGCGCAGCCATTTATGCTAGATTTATTACGCACCCTTTATTCCTGCCACATAAAACGTAATCAAATGTATTTGGGAATTTAATTTTTATTAAGCTCATTCAGGGAAACACACTTCGAGAGGAATCGACTGAAAAGAACCCAAATATACGAGGGCGGTTCACACTTGTTCTTGTCCTTGACAGTTTCACATGCGAAGCCTGGTTTCTCACTTTCAGAGCTGTAAAAATATGAATGCAACGAGTTCACACTTTCATCTAATTAAGAACCTGTAAACTTGACAAAGAATCTTGGGAATTTTGTGAAGGTCACGCAGAATAATGAGCTTTCGTCTTACTGTTTTGCTTCATTATCAGGGTCAATAAATGACTAACCACCCCTGTAAATTCAGCGAATTAAAGAACAGTCCGAAGTAATAAGTATTGAGTGCAAGCTTAATAGTATTTAATGGATCGTAAAAGCTCAGCAGTGCGATAAGGTTTTATAGAAAAATTTCCGGGAGTGAATGTTTTAAAATCTGAACGATTTATTCCCTTACAATTCATATTATTTTCATGTGTGAAAACAATGTTTAACAAACAATTTAACTACTAATTTAATAATTTCGTAGAGATTTTAAAATGTCACAATTGGGAGTGACAAATTAAATAGGAAATAAACCCTCAGTTTTTTTAATCAACCGCATAACGTCAAGAACTGTTACCTAATGATTCAGGACAAGATTTCAGTTTTTTCAATGCTTCTTAAACGTCTTCATGATGTTGATAAAGTTGTAAAGATTTTCCTTTACTGATGAAGCTTGGTTTCAGAAGAGAGTATATTCTTTGATGGTAAGATGCAAAGGGGATATACACCTTATTATTCTTGAGAACATATTTGTGTAACGTCAATAAAGTGGTTACGTTATCAGAAAGAACAGAAAAAAAAATTACGAGTGAGTGAAAAGCAGTGAGTGAAAGACAGTGAGCGAAAGTGAAGTGAACGAAAGTAAAACCTTCACCCGTTGATATCTATGAATACAGATTCACTTTCTAAATTATAAATTAATTGCAATTAATATTATTATTAAAGTGAAGTGGACGAAAGAAAAAAATGTAGTATTTGTTAATACTAATTTTTTTTCTTTGTTGTTACAAAATACTTTAAAAGTTTTTCTCTTTCTCTTTAGACTTCTTGGGAGTCAGGAATCGATACGATCGACAGCCTCCCCCTTGTTTTCTTTGTAATATGCATTAGCTGTAATTTTATTAGGGAATAATATACGACGTAACATATTTCGTCTGGCTGCAATATTTCATAAGCGCATTAAAATTTTATGTAGGTGGAAGCTGGCACGGCTGAAATATGATCATTTTTACGCCGTTAGGTACTCTGTACAATATTAGCATCATTTTTTGTAATAAACATCTAATCCCTCTAGCGTAATTAAATCTATCATCGTTTGTGAACTGGAACAGTTGTCGATGAAATTGGTTTTTGCACGTGAGCCGTCGCAACTACGTCCCATTAATTAAATTCGTTCTTTTGTTATTTTAAAAACAATAACTCTTCGTAGTAACAAACCCGGCGCGCGGTAATACTTGAAAATAATATTCGCGGGACGAAATTTAATTGCTTTGAACTTACTACATCAAGCGTGAAATGTATTTAAGCGCGATTCATTGCAAAACAATCTTTTAGAAAATTTCGCTGGAAATTTGTCGTGTATCGTTATAAAAAGACGAGAATTTCCACGATAATCCAATTAGAAAATATGAAAATTGGAGGCAACAACTCGTCTTTGTCTAATTTCGTGTTGAGACCAATTAGAATTTATATCGCGTTATAACGGCCATTTTCTTGTACCTTTCCTCGCTTCAAATTCAATGAAATTCGACAATAGGCGACTCGAAGGGTTTCCTTTCAACGACACGACAAAGAAATTATGCACTTCTTGTAACCCGGAATAATTCGATTTGCAGCGAGAGGATTCGTCTCTTTCACCTAGGCCAAGAGGAGAATTTGACTTGATTTCGTTCAAATTGCACCCTGTGCCATCATTTAACTCTCTTTTTTTTTTAACAAACAAAGGAATATATTTTTATACATGATTTCCTGCACACTGGACACTATGTATTTTTACAAAAAGGAAGGAGGCGAAGGAATATTGTTTCGATAAAAGTATCGATATCTTTGGAACCGTTTGAGATAGATCAAATCTAAAAACTGTTGTTTATGAATTTAATTATGGCCAATCAAAAGCTACAATCGGTATTGCTGTATCTTTGACACTAAGATAGAAATCTGCAAATATATGTTTTGTAAAAATGGTGGAGGCGCCGGGATATTTTAAAAAATTATTATATTTTTATTACTCTTTGAGCTAGATCACATCAAAAAATTGCATTTGAAAAATTTACACGATTCGAATACAAAATTCTCAATGGCTCTATCTTTAATTACAGAAAGAATCTGCAAATATTATATTTTACAAGAATGAGGAAAGCGCCAGGATATTTTTTCAATAAAAGTAACAGTATCTCTGTTATTATTTCAGCTACAGAAAATTTAAAACTGTCCTTTATGGAGTTAGTTGTGCCCAATCGAGTGCTAAAATCTATGTTGCTCTATATTTAACATCAAGTAAGAAATCTGCAAATATATATTTTCAAAAAATGGTGGAGGCGCCGGGATATTTTTAAAATAAAGGTAGCAATATCTCTGTTACCAGTTGAGCTAGGTCAAATCTAATCACAGCGCTTTGTTTTTAGTTTAATAGTGACGAAATAAATGCACAAAACGGAATGATTCTGTCTTAAACATTAGTTGAAAAATCGTACATGATTTGAAAAATGGTGGAGGCGCTGGAATATTGTTTCGATAAAAGTATCGGTATCTCTGTTATCATTTGAGCTAGAAAAAAATCTAAAAACAACACTTTGTGTATTTAATAGTGACGAAATAAATGCACGACCCTATCTCAGACAGTTGTTGAAAAAATGATTTGGAAAATGGTGGAGGCGCCGGGATATTTTTTCGATTAAAGTATCGATATCTTTGCAATCGTTTGAGATAGAGCAAATTTAAAAACTGTTATTTATGAATTTAATTGTGGCCAATAAAAAGCTACAATCGGTATTGCTCTATCTTTAACACTAGGCAAGACATCTGCAAAAATATGTTTTCTAAAAATGGTGGAGACGCCGGGATATTTTTAAAAACTTTTTATGTCTTTATTGCCTACTGTTGGAACTAGATCACATTTAAAAATTGCATTTGATAGATTAAGTGGCATGATTCGAATACAAAATTCTTCATGGCGCTATCGTTAATTAGAGAAAGAATCTGCAATTATGTATTTTACAAAAATGAGGGAAGCGCCAGGATATTTTTTCAATAAAAGGTAGACACATCTGTCACCTTTTCAGCTGGAACACATCTAAAAATTGCGTTTTATAGAATTAATTGGTAGGAATCGAATACAAAGACTCTATCTTCAACACTTGATAAGATATCTAGAGACGACAGAATATTTTTGCAATAAAAGTAACAGCACCTCTGTTATCGTTTCTGCTACAGAAAATTTAAAACTGTTCTTTATGGAGTTAGTTGTGGCCAATCGAGTGCTAAAAACTATATCGCTCTATATTTAACATCAAGTAAGAAAGCTTCAAATATATATTTAAAAAAAAATGGTGGAGGCGCCGGGATATTTTTTCGATAATTGTAGCGATATCTCTGTTACCGGTTGAGCTAGGTCAAATTTAATCACAGCGCTTTGTGTTTTTAATAGTGACGAAATAAATGCAGAAAACGCCATGTCTCAAACATTAGTTGAGAAATTGTACATGATTTGGAAAATGGTGGAGGCGCCGGAATATTGTTTCGATAAAAGTATCGATATCTTTGCAATCGTTTGAGATAAAGCAAATTTAAAAACTTTCATTTATGAATTTAATTGTGGTCAATCAAAAACTACAATCGGTATTGCTCTATCTTTAACACTAGGCAAGATAAATATATGTTTTGTAAAAATGGTGGATGCGCCGGGATATTTTTAAAAATTCTTAAATCCTTATTACTTACTGTTTGAGCTGGATCACATTAAAAATTGCATTTGTTAGATCAATTGGCACGATTCGAATATAAAATTCTTCATGGCAATATATTTAATTGGATAAAGATTCTGCAAACAAGAATGCCAAGCGCCAGGATATTTTTTCAATAAAACTTACGACACCTCTGTCATCTTTTCAGCTGGATCAAAACTAAAAACTGCGTTTTGTAGAATTAATTGGTAGGAATCAAATACAAAGACTCTATCTTTATCTGTATCTAGAGGCTACAGAATATTTTTGCAATAAAAGTAACAGTATCTCTGTTATAGTTTCAGCTACAGAAAATTTAAAACAGTCCTTTATGGAGTTAGCTGTGGCCAATCGAATGCTAAAAACCATATCGTTCTATATTCAACACCAAGTAAGAAATCTTCCAATATATGTTTGCAAAAAATGGTGGAGGCGCCGGGATATTTTTTCAATAAAAGTAGCGATATCTCCGTTACCATTTGAGCTAGATCAAATCTAACAAGAACGCTTTGTGTATTTAGTCGTGTCAAATTAAATACAAAAAACTGCATGGCTCTATTTCGAACATTACTTGAGAAATCGACAAGTATAGGATTTGAAAAATGGCGAATGTGCCAGGATTAAGAGTAAACAATTTCCAACAGTTAGATAATTAAATTCGCGTAAACACACGGCTTAATGATAAGCCCAGACTGTTAAAATTCATTTATTTTAAGCCCTCTATAATACCATTTGTTATGTAATAAATTAAAAATAAATGCAGTCGCAATAAACCAGTATGACAGAAATCCAATCATCCCTTGTTTTCAGTTTCATTAGTTATTTTATACTGTCCCAATATGTTATTATAAATAGAATTGAATTACTCGCTATTGTTATTGACCCACACAACAATAATTTTCATTCGAATCATTTTTATTTTTAGTCTCGAAAAACGTCTAAAAATAAATGCAATTTGCACAAAATCTACACCAGAGACGCTTCAATAAAATTTAAATTAAAATTATGATAACCAGCAACTAAATTGTATAATTAATAATGTCGCGTATTTTTCTTGGCCAAGTTGTAATAACAATTTACGCCCACTCTTTAACGAGTATCCTTAGCTTATTTAAAGTTTCCTGGGGGGTTATTTTCTCATCAAACATTAAATTAAACCCTTACCCTGTCATTCACAGGCTAGTATTACATAACCTCGTTAAGTTACACCTGAATTCTCGGTGAGAAACCGAAATAGCCGATAAAAATAAAAAGCTATTAACGGACGTGATTGGCCTGTTCCTTGGAGAGCTAGACTCACCTTCTTTATTTCGTCGAGTGTAATTAATTATTTTTCGATCAATACTGAATCGAACATGTGCAATTTGACGTTTTAATTTATATGACCGTAAATTGTGTCATGTCAGTGACCAGATGTTCATAATTCCCTCAGGAAACTTTCGATAAATCTGTACAATTTGCGTTTGAGCGCTTTACATTATCACAGCCTCTATATTTATGAACACAATTGTTGGATTTAATTGTGTTATTGTAGACTAAATTCATTTATCAAACCGTCCAGCCAACAGGTCTGATTTGTCTTCGGGACTGTTGTACATGATTAATCTAAAAATTGTGCTTCATCTGAAACCCTGGTTTGTAAACTATCATTAATTATATTGGCCGAATCGATATCGTTTATTGCGGCCACCAAAAGGGATGAAAAAATCATATATCAGATTGAGTTTTTCTGCAGCAGCTTTGATGGGGCTGCCGTTAATTAACGCAATCTGTGCGAGGGTGTTTGATGGTGGTTTTTCAATATTTTTCTAGAGCTTCTCCAACTAATGAGTTTCGCTCATCTATCTGCGCAATGTCGCACGTCCCAATTTATCAGATTCAAATTGAGATGGTCAAATCACTGTCAAGGTCTGAAGATTCTTCTTGTTCGTTAATTCCTTCTCTGCTGTAATTAAAAGTAAAGTTTGTTTAATTTTTTCCCGGCTCTGCTTTGATCTCGTCCTCGGTGTTTCGCTTGATCTTTTTTTAGAACCCTTCCGTTATTTCATTCTTCCAGAATTTGGCGTTGCTCGATAAAGAAAAAATTGAGAAACCAGATTTAATCGTTGCTGTTTTTCTAATTAGCTGTTTTACACAGCTAACAAAAAATATTGCAAAAACACAAACGTGGATGTTGGATTTATTACTTTGTTCAGTCTCGGGTTTTCTAGGACTATTAATTAGGAATTTTACTTTAACTCTGCAGCGGAATTAAGCGCAAAAAAAATATCACGAGAGAGCATTAAATTGTCTGAGAAGATTGTACAGCTTCGACGACTCTAAGTAAGTTTAAATTGTCTCAAGTCTGGTAATTAAGTGCAAGACTGTCGACGATATCTGTTATCAACTGTAGCGTGGTCATGTAAATCTTACTCCTTGTCTCGCTTCAGAATAATCAAATTGCACAAACTCTTATCAAATTGTTATTTATTTATTCTAGGATAATTTTGTTACAGTAAATGTCTGTAAATTTTTACAAAATCGAGAAGTAGTTTTCTTGGTTAACGATAGCACATCGTTGACGTTTCTTTGACATTACAGCGAAAAATCTGCCTACCAGTGACGTCGTTGAACGAGGTAGAGACTCATTTAAAAAATAATTCAATGTTCATATTCGTGAAAAATAAATATAGAAGAAATTTAGTTTAAGAGGGAATATATTTTTTGCAAGAGGATTTGTTGATACCGAAACGGGAGAGATTTGAAAGGATAATTAAAATGCACCCCTAACAAAAACTGACGGACTTAAGGTATGAAAATTTCCTCCCTTCTTTTCTAATTTTAATCCAATTAAATTAATAACGAGCGATCTGGGAGTTTCGAAAGTTTTAATACACGCTCAGAAATTTCACTCAGTCTACGGTAATAAAATAAAGAACAAACGAATGAAAACATCACCGAACATGTAGCAAATGCAAATTCAGAATAACACATGAAATCCACTTGCAAATGGTTTATACATATTTATTACATCGTTACAATTCTCAAATTGAAACTGTTAAAATTTCACGTGAAGAGTCGCAAAAGTACAAGGGTGTGGAGTGGTGTTAAGAGTCCTGTCTTCAGAGCACAGTGATCAGGGTGCTATAATAAATAAAAAATGATTATTGATCGTATTGATTTTATTAAACATTTTTGTTTCGGACACAAATAGCGTTTAATGAGTAGTAATGACTAGTGTGAAGTATTTTTTGTTTGTTTATTTATTTGTACCCTTCTATCGTCTTAAATAATGAATCAATTTTCAAGAGACTTTTACTCCTGGGTAGCTCATTTATTCAAAAGTAACTTAGGCTAGATAATTCAATAACTTAGTATTAGTAGCTATAAAAATTAAATAGAGAGAGCGCTGCAAGCACAAACACATATCTTCTAATATCTTGCCCAGTGTTAACGATAGAGCGACGCAATTTTTGTATTGTATTCATCATGATTAAGTCTATAAAGCGCAGTTTTTAGATTTGATCCACCACAAGCGATAATAAAGGTGTTGTGGATTTTATTGAAAAAATATCCCGGCACCTCCACCATTTTTACACAATATATTTTTGAAGATTTCTCATCTACTGTTAAAGATTGAGCGATGCAGTTTTCGTATTCTATTAATCACGATTAAGTCTATTAAGCGTAGTTTTTAGATTTGATTTACCTCAAGCGATAACAAAGATGTTGTGATTTTTACTGAAAAAATATCCCGCCGCCTTCATTTTTCCAATATTTTTTTGAATCTAGTACTAAAGATACAGCGATGTAGTTTTTGCAATCTATTAGTCATGATTAAGTCTGCAAAAGACAGTAATTATATTTGATCTACCTTGAGCGAGAACAGAGATGGTGTGACTTTAACTGAAAAAATATTCCGGCGCCATCACCATTGTTCCAAAAAATTTTTGAAAATTTCTCATCTAGTATTAAAGATAGAGCGATGCAGTTTTTGCATTCTATTGGTCATGATTACGTCTACAAAACACAGTTATTAGCTTTGATCTACCTTGAGCGAGAACAGAGATATTGTGACTTTTAGCGAAAGTATATCCCGGCGCCTCCACCATTTTTACAAAATATATATTTGAAGATTTCTCATCTAGTGTCACAGATAGAGCGATACAGTTTTCGTATTCTATTCATCATGATTAAGTCCATAAAGCACAGTTTTCAGATTTGATCTACTTCCGACGATAACAGTGATGTTTTGCATTTTATTAAAAAAATATCCCGGCGCTTCCACCATTTTACAAAATATATTTTTGAAGATTTCTCATCTAGTATTAAAGATAGAGTGATGTAGTTTTTGCATTCTATTCATCATGATTAAGTCTATAAAACGGAGTTTTTAGATTTGATCCACCTCAAGCGATAACAGAGATATTGAAAAAAATAACCCGCCGCATCTACCATTTTTCACAGAATACATATTTTAGAGATGTTGTAGATTTTATTGAAAAAATATTCCGGCGCCTCCACCATTTTTGCAAAATACGTATTTAAAGATTGCCCATCTAGTGTTAAAGATAAAGCCATGCAATTTTCGTATTCTATTCATCATGATTAAGTCCATAAAGCACAGTTTTCAGATTTGATCTACTTCAGGCGATAACAGAGATGTTGTGAATTTTATTTAAAAAAATAACCCGACTCCTCCACCATTTTTACAAAATATATTTTTGAATATTTTTCATCTAGTGTTAAAGATTGAGCGATGCAGTTTTCGTATTCTATTAATTATGATTAAGTCTATTAAGCGTAGTTTTTAGATTTAATCTCCCTCAAGCGATATCAGAGATGTTGTGACTTTAATAAAAAAATATCCCGCCGTCTTCATCATTTTTCCAATTTTTTTTGAAGATTTCTCATCTAGTCTCAAAGATACAGCGATGTAGTTTTTGTGATTTTATTGGTCATGATTAAGTCTACAAAACACAGTTATTAGATTTCATCTACCTTGAGTGATAACAGAAATGTTGTGACTTTAAGTGAAAAAATATCCCGTCGCCTCCACCATTTTTACACCATACATATTTGAAGATTTCTCATCTAGTGTTACAGATAAAGCGATGCAATTTTCGTATTCTATTCATCATGATTAAGGCCATAAAGCACAGTTTTCAGATTTGATCTACTTCCGACGATAACAGAGATGTTTTGCATTTTATTAAAAAAATATCCCGATGCCTCAACCATTTTTACAAAATATATTTTTGAAGATTTCTCATTTAGTATTAAAGATAGAGCGATGCAGTTTTTGCATTCTATTCATCATGATTAAGTCTATAAAACGCAGTTTTTAGATTTGATCCACCTCTAGGAATAACAGAGATACATATTATTGAAAAGAATAACCCCATCATTTTTTGCAGAACACTTATTTAAAGATTTCTTATCTAGTGTTTAAAATAGAGGGATGCAGTTTTCGTATTCTATTCATTATGATTAAGTCCATAAAGCACAGTTTTCAGATTTGGACTACTTCAGGCGATAACAGAGATGTTGTGAATTTTATTAAAAAACAACCCGGCGCCTCCACCATTTTGACAAAATATATTTTTGAAGATTTCTCATCTAGTGTTAAAGATTGAGCGATGCAGTTTTCGTATTTTATTAATCATGATTAAATCTATTAATCGTAGATTTTAGATTTGATCTACCTCAAGCGATAACAGAGATGTTGTGACTTTTACTGAAAAAATATCCCGCCGCCTTCCTCATTTTTCCAAATTTTTGTGAAGATTTCTCATCTAGTATCAAAGATACAGCGATGGAGTTTTTGCATTTTATTGGTCATGCTTAAGTCTAAAAAACACAGTTATTAGATTTGATCTACCTTAAGCGATAACAGAGATGTTGTGACTTATTGAAAAAAATATCCCGGCGCCTCCACCATTATTACACAATACATATTTGAAGATTTCGTATCTAGTGTTAAAGATAAAGCTATGCAGTTTTCGTATTCTATTCATCATATCTATAAAGCGCAGTTTTTAGATTTGATCCCCCTCGAGCGATAACAGAGATATTGAATACATATTTAAAGATTTCTTATCTAGTGTTTAAGATAGAGCGATGGAGTTTTCGTATTTCATTGATCATGATTAAGTTTATAAAGCGCAGTTTTTGAATTTGATCTACATCAAGCCATAACAGAGATATGACTGTTATTGAAAAAATATTCCGGCGCGTTCACCATTTTTGCAAAACACATATTTATAGATTTCTCCTTTAGTGTTAAAGATAGAGCGATGCAGTTTTTGTATTTTATTTGTCACGATGAAGTCAATAAAGCACAGTTTTTAAATTTGATCTACTTCAAGCGATAACAGAGAAGTTCTGGATTTTATTGAAAAAAATATCCCGGCGCCTCCACCATTTTTGGACTATAAATCAGAATTAAAAGTGATGAGATTGAATATTATTTTGGTATTTCATTGAACGTCGACAACACAGCACGCGTGCCTACGCTGAACCCCTCTTCGCGTATGCTAAAAATAATCCCCTTGTTGTCATTCTTTTCGAACTTGATAAAATCCCCTTCGATGTGTTTCAGGTCGAGCGAAAAAATTCGCTAAATTACATTAGTCGTGTCAAAGTAGATTATGTGATCGAAAAGTTGCAGAAGCGTCTCGTCGACGATTCCTCCTCTTCGTCCGTCACGTCCTCGACTTTTTTTAAATTGGAAACTCCGTATCAGTTTCGAAGTTCTCACCTCGCCGGCCGCAACGCCTCTAAAAATAGACATCCATCTTGATTAACATTTTTGGGCGAAATATGCAGGTGTGAAAGCGAGCGTGGCGAACAAATCGAGTTATGAATCCGCCATCGACGGCATTAACTTCAAGAATTCGGCATCCGCGTTTAATTAATGCTGTTAGAGAGACGATTACGTCACAACCAAACTAAGCAAACTAAATTAATTATTCCGGGGGAGAATCTTTGATAAGTCAAGAGAGACATCATGCTCGCGCCTTCAACTTTATAAGTGACGTATAATGGATTGGCGCAAATCGTGATTGGAGTCTGGAATTATCGTTGTATAGGCCTCATACGCATTCCCGCAAATCTGAGACCCGCGACACCCTCCTGATGCCGTCGAGTCCTTCTATTGTCTCCTTTATTACCAGGAATTAATTAGCCGTCTTAATCCAACCTAGATTTGACCCACCATTGGGGAATGCACCCCAGGACCCTCCAACTGTCTTCATCCTTGAGGACAACGATCCCTTATTCACCCACTTTATTTGACATTTTTATTAACTAACACCCTTCATCCAGTCGCACAGCGATGCAGCAACGCTCACCGCAGTTAATACTTGGATGGGTGACCACAGAAGAAAGCTCCTTCCGTTGTCAGTTACTTGATATGCAACCCACAATACATTTAGAAAGTAACGCTGGATTCAGACGCGGTAAAATCCAGCTTTACGCTCCAAATGTATTGTGGGTTGCATTTTCAATTCCGTCAGGTTCTTTATTACTCGTGAATCACCTTGTATATCTGTCAGAGATTATCACCGTTTGATTAATTAATATAATTTCTAATGGAAAATAATTGTATTAGACTAGTTGATGATAAAATGTATCCGTAATGATAAATTGATTCGGCCTGGCTGTCATGTGTCATAATAATTTCACTTTTTTTTTCTATGAAGCTTTGCGAATCATCGATTGTGAATTCAAATTATGCAAAATGCCGCCACAAACATCAACTCCTGCATAAATGTGTTTTGATGGAGTTTTTGTGTTGGCCAGAGCGATTTGACATCCGGCAAATTTTCAATTCGCAAAAATAAAAAAACCGTGTCGAGCCATTTCCACCGGAAAATATTGTCAGAACATGTTTGTAATCTGGAGTTTATTTCAGGCGCCATGGAACTTGATCTTGTTCAGCGGTGAAGGTAAGCGGTTTAGATGTTAATTGCATTTTAAATAATTGATCAGCCTGTTCGCAGCCGAGTTTGTGCACTAAACAACTTAAAGTGATCGCAGTGTTTCATTCTGAACACCTGTAAGGTGGCTGCAGTTTGTTTTGAGAGAGGAGAAGGAATTCTCGTGACGTTAGCGATTTGCACGTCCAATTAATAGCACAAAGGCATTGCATGCATACATGAATGCGATGAACTTTATTGTAATATTGGAGGGACGTAAATTGGCACAGACTGTAAAATACATAAAGCACGTCTGTTTAAAATTCACGGTTTGTAGATAAATATCTGGAGCATAGTTTGAAAAAGACGACACTTCCACGGAATTTATTGCAGCTTAAAATCGAGGAATGCAAATGTTAAAAGCCATATAAATGTGTTCCGAATGTAGCAATAATCGTAACAATTCATTTTGTTTTTGAGGTGAAGCAACGTCAGATTTGGTCACTGCTTGGATGGGTGGCCCCTAATGCGATTTCAGTACCTTACAGTATTACTTTCGTAATTGATAATAGAAAAAGAAGTGCTTTGAAAGCAGTATAGAGCGAGCGCTGTGGCCAAGCGCTTGGGGCGCCGCTTTGCATTCGGGAGATACCGAGTTCGTATCCCACCCAGGTCTAGTCTAGTGGTGCGTTTTTTCATTTTCATGTGGGCACAGGTCTCATATCAGTACCTTCCGCACCCATCCTCAGCGTACCCATCCCGAATCTTCCCGTCATCGTGGTTGAAAAGGCTCAGTTCTCCTTCGGAAGGGAATAAAAAATTGCAACTTTTAAGGAATCTTGGTAGAGATATTCGTAATGACCTGGATGCCGTGCCTTATAATGCTGCGGTGCGGGGACACTGAAATCACTAACAACTTTTCGCAGTTAAGCAACACCCACCGCGGTTAATATTTGAATGGGTCTCCTCTTGTAAATATTTTGTTTTTGTCATCTAATTCCTGTTTGGATTCTGAATCTGTTACTGTAGAATTATTTAATTGATACAGAGGATTACTGACTGGTTGGAATATGCAAATTTTCTTAATGCAGCTGCACTTGAGCGCACCGATATGGCCAAATCGAACGATTAGCAAAACCCAGCGTTTAACATGTCCTCTAGAATCCCACAATCCTAAAGTCTGACACAGTTAAACCACAGTAAAAGTTTAATTAAACTTCGACCCATTGTACATCACAGAGATAAAAGAATTTTATTTGGTTCGAGAAAAACTTCAATGAAAGACGGGAAACATTGATTTTCTGAATACGGTATGACCGTGTTTTATCGATCCTTAAGGACCTGAGTTACATAAGGCAATTTACAACAGTTGTTAAGCTTCACGTCTATTATTATGCGCGGATATTTAAATGTATATTACACACAAATAGAACCTGATTACAAGCTAATTAAATTAAATTTCGCTTCCATTATGTTACTCGTATGAAAAAGCTACACTTCATGAAAGCAAAACCAGTCGCGCTGATTTTCCACGGAACGGAATAAAATATAAGTTGTAGATTTTTTTTAGGATGGCACTTAAAAAGTCCAGGAAGTGTCAGATTTTACAGCGAACGTATTTATTTTAATGCGGGATTTTATGGCTATTAATGCAAAAAGTGGATTCCAGTCTTAATAAAATTTTATCTGTATTGTCTGAAACACTTCACTCTTCGTGGCAGTTTTATTGTAAAAGTGCCGCTGAAGGTGATGTAATCGAACCGAGTATAATTTATAGTCGTAACCGAGAAACTCCATTATCTTGAATATAATTAAGAGCTTATTCTTGCAAAAGGATTAATGAATTTCATCGCTTAGTCCTTTTTTCGCTCGACTACACAAAAACCGACATAAACCACAATGTGGTCGCAATGTTGGTCCTCGTAAAAAATTTACGGCCGCCTTTGAATGACAATTAGATTTGGATGTTTCATGTATGACTGTATAAAACACAAAGAACTTGTAAACGCTGACGGTTTCACTTATTTATAATACGAGGTAGGGACAGGGAGGAA
This sequence comes from Tenebrio molitor, assembly GCF_963966145.1. Classification (NCBI taxonomy): domain Eukaryota; kingdom Metazoa; phylum Arthropoda; class Insecta; order Coleoptera; family Tenebrionidae; genus Tenebrio; species Tenebrio molitor. The sequence continues at coordinate 5,014,085 of NC_091053.1, forward strand.
TTTTTTACAGAATCCGATCAGCAATTTCACGGTATTGGTGATTAAGCAATAACCAAAAATGAAGAAATCGTAACATAGTTTTTAGTTTTCTACGTTGTCCTACAACCTCGTAGGTAAAATTTCGGCACATTTTAAAAATTATTTATTTACATTTGAATTGAAAACATTCATAATAAAAATTTCAAAACACCCTGTATATCATTTTTTATAAAATGTACGCCAATGCGAAGTATCCTATAGGAAATATGCTTTAAAACAAGGAAACCACATTGGTGTACGTTTTATAAAATATGATATACAGGGTGTATTTTTAAAATGTGCCGAAATTTTACCTACGAGGTTGTTTGACAACGTAGAAGACTAAAAGCAATTTAAAAAAATTGTACCTCAAAAAATAAATGTCATTTTATTTTTTGACATGCCAGTAGCTCGTGGTTAAAATTTCTGCACGCATTTCAAAAACACCCTGTATATAAGTATACTATTTTTTACAATATGCAATGATTGTAAATAGTTATGCATTAAAATAGGTATTCACTTCTTCTTTTGAACATTTTGTATTGTGGTTTTTAAGAGCACTTTTAATTTTCTTCTTCTTAGGCGGCTGCTTTTTTATTCCCTTGTGACTAAAAGTGCTACTTTATTAGTTCATCATTTGAAGCCCTAAGAAAACGCTCTATACAAAAATCGTGCAATAAAAAGTGCACCAAGAAAGAATATTCCAACCTGATCTTTACCACTAACCCTTCCTAAAATCTTCACCTGAACTCCTTACGGTAAGGACATCGATCCTTCAATATATTCAAAACATTTGCATAAATTAGCTTGCCGGTTTGCCTTCCAGGCTAACTTGATACACATCAGTACCATCTTGTGTAATTATATCGTTTATAGAATTTGAATTTTTTATTTGGTCTGGAACAATCTACCGAGCTACAGTACATTAATGAAATGGGAAATCAATATTCGACATACCATTTCGCTAAATTTTATATCAAGAAGAAACATTGTAGCGAATAAATTTATCGAAGTTTACTACAAAGTAGGTTGTATTAAAATGGAAATGTTGCAGATAATAGCCTTCACTTTTCCGCTGAAATGCAATTAATTTGACGAAGACCTAGTGCGGTAAAAATTATTAAATATTTTATGAACAAAATGGATTTCCAGGAATTTTAAAGCTTGTCGCTTGACCAGTCCATTTTATAGTGAACATTACAGTGCGCTACAAAACTTCATTATTGAAATAGATTTCAAAGACAATATCCTGCATTATGATCCAAATTAAACAAAGGCAAAATTTCCTCTCGCAGCTTTCAACTCTGTCAGAATCACGAAACAAGCTTTAAATTGATACGACGACCAACTAGGTGCAATAAATTTCCATCTCTGCTCTGTACTTCATATTACTACCAGATTCTGTTTGCACTTTGCAAAGAATAAAAAAACTACAACGCTCTGCACAACATTTCCTGATAGTTTTCCTTGACGATGGTAAACGCGCAAAGAGAATCCAGAATGTTTCAGTGAGCAAGCGCTAAAATTGTTTCGAAAATTGTATTATTACATGCAGGAGAGCTAGCTATCATTTTATAAGAACTCATTTGCAAGTATCAAATGTCAGCACGTCTGAAAAGAAATTCGATATTTTTTATTTGACAAATATTACATCTTGTCTCGCTAAAATGCGGCCTCTAGAGCCGGAAATGGACGCGGACAATATCCAGGTTTACTTTGCAAATGTATTGTGGGTTGCATTTTCAATTCCGTCACTTGTCAAATACCCTACATGTGTCTTGAGTTTGGGCAAAACATACTTCACTTTTAAATAATGTATTTGTGTTTCTTAAACGCAATGTAATAAATTTCCGGTTGGTTGGTTTCACAAAACAGTCATAATGAAGCTTCTGAGCCTCGGGTGATCAATGAAATATTGTAAAGCACCCCAGTTGTAAAACCGACACGTCCACCTCGACGGTGGATTTAAGTTATTAACTGAACATCCACTCCTGCATGCAGCGGCTTACTTTTCTTCTGGATAATCGGATTTTACTAAATTATTTCCTATCGAAAACGAGCAGCGATGTGCGCGGATTATATAACGACAAAACATCCACATTATCCTTTTGCTGATGGGGTGATGTCAGCTGCGATGCAGATTTTCTCTCTATTCTCGATGTTGCGAAACTGCATCGGTGCCAAATGAAACTAATCTTATTTTTCGATAGAAGTTGTGTTTTTCAATTCAGATCAGATAGGAATGACTCTCTGAGTCACTGCCTGATATGCTAACAGAAAAAATTATATTGCTATGTGTCGTACGGTAGGTATTTTACAGCGCTCCAACTAATCAGGCACTCGGCTTCGCCTCGTACCTGAAACTTAGTTCTCGCGCTGTAAAACACCCCTACCGTACTCTAATGTAAATAACTGTTTCATTCAGTTTTGAAAGTGTACAATTGTGTTCCTGAACGAAATACTATTCCAAAAGGATTTAACCTAAATGTAAATTAGTTTGGTTGAGTAATGCACTGCCTGATGTGCTAAAAGAAAAAAATATATAAAGAGACGTTCTAAGCGCTCCAACTAATCAGACACTCGGCTTCGCCTCGTGCCTAAAACCTAGTTTCCGCGCTGTAAAATACTCCTACCGTACTCTAATGTAAATAACTATTTCCTTCAGTTTAGAAAGTGTACAATTGTGTTCTTGAATAGTATTTTAAAAGGATTTAACGTAAATGTAAATTAGTTTGGTCGCGATGCAGGACAATCTGATTTCCATTTACAGTTTTCCAGACTTCATTAGGTCTGTTTTTAAAAACATTTAGAAAGTTGTCGGCATTATTCGGCACTTTCCCTCGCCCTCTGCGAAACAGTAAAGTTTAAAACATTGTTCCCTGGGGTATTATAATGGAAGCGGTGTTGTGGGATAACGACGGTGTGTATTCCTGGTGGACCACAAACGCATACTTCATCACAGCAACAAGAATCCACCAAAAAATAGCGTTTTGGCGTGGTCGAAGAGCAAAATAAGTGTGGCGGCGCACTCTGACGCGAAGAATGGAAGCGACGGCGGAAAGCTTTTAAAACGGTCAATTTGAATGAGACACGAGTCATACACAAAAGCAACAATTTCGTTTTATACTGAAATAAAACCACTTTACCTCTTGAATTGCATTTGTGCATTGTGTAGGTTGGGTTTTATGTGCGGAGGTGCTTTTTTATGTCGGCTGAATCAGCACAGGCGGCATTAGATTTTGACCGTATTGATGTCAATAACTCAGCTCTTGCAGAGCGGATCAGGCTGGAAATCTCGTAACCTACCTTTCATTCGTTGTTATTTACGAAACGTCTTTCGGAAATTTTATTTATCATCATTGGATCAAAAGAGGCGTCGAACAACGCATCAGCCAAATTGAAATTAAATAGATGAGACTGGCATGCAGTTTCTTATGACTCTTATGAGGGCTCGTTTTGCTATTCAAGGTTATTTCGCAAATTGTACGTTTTGCTTTGCAAACGCTGCGGAATCAGTTTGTTTTAATTAAAACCGTTTAGCAAAAGAGATTAATGGTTTATATCAGTTCACGCCAACCCTTTACAGAGCGATATTAAACGTTCATATCGGTGAATCAATTTCGAACAATATGCATACAATCAGTGACCTTGAATTGCAAAGCGAACCTCCGTAAGAAAATACATGGCATTTTGAGCCAGTAGGTGTGTTGGATTTTCTCATTGACGTTTTCAGTTTTCATTCACAGATTTTTCACCGGTTTAATGCTCCGCCTTCGCGCAGATATTTCCAAGGTCACAGCCCATGAGATAATCCAACACCTAATTTTTTTGGCACTCAACGTCTTCTGCGCCTGATTTCATTTGATCACCCACATCAAATTTACAATTTTTTCTTCTTAATTTTTTTCCATGGAAGATCAATACTCCCCAAGAGTTAATTATATCCGCTTGGGATAAACCTTGTTAGTCGCGACTACCGCGCACTATTAATTTTCCTCTCAAGATATACGAAACCATTTTATAGAGGGTTTTGTTTCGAATAAATTTCGAGGGATGTACTAACGTTATTAACACCACACACGTGAGTGTGATGTTCGCTCGAAATTATTGCTTCATGCTTCACTCCACGTTAATAAATTCTGAACACGCGGATATAACTCAAACAATATCATCTCGTAAGACATATTTATGTTGTTTCGACTAACCGTTAAGCTGTTGCCAGTGTAAGCAACTTAGAATTCATTATTAGCACATTAGTGGAAAGCAGGGGAGTTTCTGGCAGAGTTACGTAATTATCATTATTGTTGTTAATTAAGTCACTCGACAGGCGGAGTTTGGGACAAATGTTCACGACAAGGAGACAATAAATAATAAAAAGTAGCTGGAAAATTATGCACAGAAGCAAAAAATTTAATATAGCTCTCAGAATAATTGGAAAGTAGTTGACTTAAAAAGTGTTGAGTTTAAATATGAGTTCTTATCCTTCGTGGAATTATTGCCCTCGACGCACCCGTGCAATAAAATATATTTTCCCATGGTCATTGAATTACAGTGGTCTTTGCTCACTGAAAATAGTTGGCAAAGATGCCAATTGAATCACTGGTGAGGAAATAATATTTTCTCACTAGTGAGCAAAGTGAATGTTTTGCAAGTTTGTCTGTTTTTAAAATACTTTCTGAATATTAATGCTAAAACTTTTCTTATTTTTGACTTATTTAAATTTTTAACCTGTTATTTAGATTTCAATTGACAAAAAAACGTGAAATTGCTTGGGATAAACTTCTGGAAAAATTCATGTTAAATGCATTATGTGTTGGTAAGTTGGTATCAGTGATTAAACTAAAATTCGTAAACCAATCACAAGCACGCAACGCCTAACATAACCTATTTGCTTGTGATGTTTTTGTCATTGTGATTTATTTCAAAAGAAAATTTCGAAAGAAAAATGTATTTTTTTGCGTATCGTAATGAAAGTGACACTTTTTTACACGCAAAATCGTAGTGAAAGTTGTACTTTTGTGCATCATTTTATTCCTTGGAGATGATTGTCAAAGCATACCTATTTTTCGCCAAGGAAACCGCATTGGTGTACGTTTTATAAAATATGATATACAGGGTGTATTTTTAAAATGTGCCGAAATTTTACCTACCAGGTTGTTTGACAACGTAGAAGACTAAAAGCAATTAAAAAAAAATGTATCTCAAAAAATAAACGTCATTTTTTTAGATATTTTTTCCGAGTTTTACATGAAGCCAGTAGCTCGTGGTTAAAATATCTGTACAACTTTCAATAACACCCTGTATAACTCCTTCAATACCCACGTTATTCCAAAGTAAATTTAATCAGAATTGAAATGGAGCTATTTTTGTCACTTTTCAGTGATGTTATTCCAAACATTCAGTAATATCTGGAATGCACTCACAGATAATAAAAATATAAATGCAATATGGTCATTAGACCTTCTAGTTTCTTAATTGCGTCGATGACGTCTTTATTAGAGTTATTCTGGAGATGTTTATATTACGGCCAGTTCGTTAAATGAAGCGGAAAGATTGTAGTTTATTTATAGAGAGCAAAATATTTTAAAAAGCCAGTTCTAAAATGTAATGATGCAATTTTTTTAATACCAACTGCCTGATTTGTTTATCAATTAAGTTGTTTTCTTAATATTTTCTCTTAGACAAAATACTTCTTCTCTTTTTAAAAACAGATTAGAAAAACTTTCAGTACAACATACTTGGCGCCCTCTATCGACAAACTCGCAAAACATTCACTTTGCTCACTAGTTAGAAAATATTTTTTCCTCACTAGTGATTCAATTGCCATCTTTGCTCACTAATTTTGTTCTTTCCACGTATGTCGTAACTTAAAGAGCATGAATTTTTTCATCCTGTTCCATTTTTCATAAAAAAAGTTTTTGTCAAAACTAAAATGTTTTACTCAACTGAGCAAAAAAGTGTTTATTATCGTAACAGTCGTAAAGTCATCGATGAGCTATCTTATTCAGTGCTATGCTATGATGGTAAAAACGGTAAAAACAAAGCTTCTAAATAATAAAAAACTTCTAAATAATAAAAAGCTTGCTTGACAAAAAAAAAAATGAAAAATACCCATATAGGGTCGAGATATCTCTATGAACAGAATGAACTGACCAGACTAGAAAAAAGGAAAAAAAGTGAACAAGTCAGTGTAAGATAAAGCACTAAACCAACTCGTGGAAGCAATTTAACTTTTGTTATTTTAACACTTCTCTTAAAACCTTCTCTGGTAAAGTTCTAATAGTGTATTGAACAAACCTTAGCAAGAGTCTCGGCCTCGTATCTCACCGATTTTTTCTACTTTTTTTATAAAATTATTGCTCCACCGATCGCCATCAAATATTGTTGAATGCACCACCCCTAATAGTATAAGTGTTGGGCGCGACCATTTCCGCCCCAAGTCTTGTACGTATGTTGCGGTCATGTTTACCTTTCATTTCCGGACATAAAAGCTTTGTTTGCACTTGTAGAACTCCGGTCGAGAGTGTTTTAAGTTGGAAAGTGAGACTCGACAAGTTATTTGCTATTCGGACCCGATTCTCCAAAGTGCTAATAAGCTCGTAGTCGAGAGGGTGTTTGATTCTGTAGTAATATCGAGAGAACAAAACTGCATTCAAATTCTCCAGTGTTTGCTGCCTCCACTTGTTTATCGTCCCTTACAATACCCACTTAGTCCTTGTACACTTTTCAATACCTAGTGGATAAGAAAAGCATCGTTGAGAGAGTGTCTTTGGCCCATTTAATTTCATAAATAATGCACAGCTTCTCATCTGGGGTTCTAATGAGAGCACTCTGAATAGTTTATAAATAGTTGGTGTAAGTGCAGAGTTGGCAATGTAAACTTGTTATTATAACGACATTAAAAGTATCCAGCTTTCAGAAAGTTTATTAAAACCGGGCCGGTAGAACTCCCGATGACCTCTAGGGTTTACCCAGCACCTTCGCTGACGTCAGCCCCAAGCCAACATGGCCATACGCCTAATTACATCTTCGAGCTTTTGCCGGGTATTATTAGTTACTAAATATTGCAAGGGAGTTCCTTGAGGAAAAGGGAGATTCTGCTTAATCCGGTCATGAGTCAATGTGCTCTTCCTCGCAGAACAAAGGGACTTATTTACGATAATGCAATATTTAGTCGGACTGGAGAAGAGTCGGCAATAATGGAAAATCTGATACTCTGCTGTTAATTTGAAATATACATACTAGGTCACAATAAGAGAAAGTATAGTCTTCGACTCGCCTATGTCTATTATCCACTCGGATGGTTCCACCACTCACCTACGGCTCATGTTACAATTTTCATCCTCTAGTAGCATAGAATATAATGTACTAATCTTCAACTGTACAAAATGTATTTTAACTTATTCTGCAGTCGCACTTGGCTCGTTTTAGCTCTTTTATCGATTCACACCGTTGAAGTACATTTCCATCCAGTGGTTACTCACAAGAGACCATATTTTTTTACAACCAGAAGGCATTCTCATGTACTTTAAAATATTTAAATTCAGTTTAATTTTCCAACGTAGACCTGATAAATTGCCTCGTTGTGGATAGGTTAAATATGATAATGCAAATTTCTTCGTTTCTTCAGCATTCTTGGTCTTCAAAGCGCTCGTGTCAGGCAGGTTTGCGGAAAACGAACGATTCTCTTGGCAAATAAGTTAATGAATATTTATTATTTAACTATTAATTAAAGAACAATTAGTAATTATTTATGCAACAAGTGTATAAAGTACTACATTTTTACAAGTGGGAAATTTACACACGTGAGCGCAGCTGGATTATAAGAACTGAAGTGAATTGCTACCAGATATTCCACTAGGAGGTCTTTTTGTATTTTCTTTAGATCTGTAGCAAATGAAGTAAAGGTTTCAGTGAACTAAAAAAATAAAAAATGAAATAAACCATGAAAAAATGGTACATTTAGACGGACAATATAAATTACAAATATATCTTTTTTGTGGTACCATTTTTATTAATTTTGAATTACTATTTCGTTAAGAAAAAAAACTTAAGATATCAGAAAAAATATAACTCATTTAAAATAGTATATTATGTCATTAGGAGCAAAAATGTTTTATGTGCTGAGGCTGGTAGTTTTTCACTGATTCCTTTTTCTTTCTCTCTTGGTTTATGCATTTCCATACCTCCTACTCTGTTCTTATTTCCTTTATATCTTTCTCGTCCCTCTCTCTTCTCTATTTTTTCTTCTACATCTCTCTCTGTATCATCTTTTCGCTTCTAAAAGGCTATTTCTGCTAATTTTGGTCCTCTTCCATTCTCTTAACGTCTTTACTACTTCATTCTTCAATATTTCATATTCTTTCAGTTCCACCGTCATCTTCTCTACTTCTTGCTCTTTAAATCTAGCTTTTCCTAGTCTCCTCCTGTACTCTTCTACTCCTTGGTCATCCCATATTTTTTTGTCACCTTCTTCTGCTCCTCCTTTGCTCTTCCTTTTCCCTTTTCTTGATGGTTCGTTTCCTCTGTACTTATTTTTCTAGCAGGAGATGGTCCGGTAAAATTCATAATTTTATTATTGAATGCATAATTAAATTTTTCGTCCCATAAATTTGGTAAAAAAATTACCATTTGATATTATTAACAACAACAACAGTTATAACAAAAATCCATGCTTTGAAGTAAAAAGAAATCAGCAATTCAAAAAGATCTTAATTTTACGATAAATATCGGGCCTTCAAATAAATATATATTTAGAGTAGGCGTAGGCGACATTCTAATTCTGTTAACAGTGTAAAGTAATTTTTGTAGGTAACCAATTATTCTCCGGAGTTACACAGTTTACATAGTAAGCTTTTTCCCAATTTCATATTGTCATATTCCGTGGAGGGGGAATAGGGAGAATGCACTACAAAAATTAAAAATATTTTCTAACCTAATTTTATTTCGTTAAAATGTCAGACGTTTCTTGTGTCATTTTCTACGCTGGAAAAATGTTGCAAACAACTGAATTTCCATAGGTTGCTCTAAATATAAATTTATTTGAAGGCCCGTTAGTACCGGCTAGAGGACATTTTAAATTATTATTGTCTTTATAGTATCCAAGTACTATATTTTCAGAATTTTAAACAACATTTAGATGTTTTAAACAATTGAGATGGTGTGAACCCCCGAATCTGTAAGTCACGCGAAATCGAAACATTTCGCGGCGCCCTTTTAAATGTCACTAACGTCTAACTTACAATAGCTACAATACAGTCGACCCTGATTTTTTGGAAAAAATTTTGTGCTCTACAAAAGCATTTCAATTCAGTTTTTCTCTGTTTATTGTAGTTTTGGATGCGGAGGCAAATTAAGGTCCAAAAACGTAATGCTCAAAACATGAACAATTTTTATCAATTGCTTCAAAATTTCATGAGAATTTCCTCTGGTGTAAATACATAATACTAAATTTGTCCAGATTTTAATAAGCTACAAAATATTCAGGTCAGTTTCGCGTAGAACGACCAAAAATTAGTGTAATATGTTTAACCCTTATTTTCACTTTTCCGCCCTCTCTAGGGGGTGTGGCGGTCGTATTAGACTAGGAAAATCGAGATCTTTATTGCACCCCTTAATCTACAAACCTGTGGAAACAATTTTCACGACTTTCTAAGAGAAATTGTCAAAAAACAAAATATATAAAATGTGTGTTTGTAAATTTGTATGTTTGGAACACTTTCCTTTTGTTTCGAAAATTCAATTAATTTTTTTGCAAGCTAGAGCACAACCGCAAGCTCGAAACCTGAGCTTTGTTTGAGAAAAAATATTTTAATTTTATGACCGCAGCGTAATCTCTTGGAAAATTTTCTGCAGCAGCGCTCTTTTCGGCGACTTCGCACGTCTCTGAATGTCATAAAAATTCCGATTTTTATTCTTCGGGAAAATTCCACAAAGCGTGCCGCAACAACCCTCCGAATCCGACGGTGGCGAATTTCAGACGAGTCTATCCCCGACTTACCTTTGTAGTTACGACTAGGAATGCCACCCCTAATTACGACGAAGTCGCCGCATTTCCACCCAGGTGCTTTTTCCAATTTTCCGGGATTATTTTGGAATTTTCGGCGATTATGTATGGACGCAGATAAAATTATGTTAACCGAGGGACATGACAAGGGTTTGATTTATGACCGGCGGAATCTGTATGAAATATGTGATGTTTGCTCCGAAAAAAACTGAAATAATTCTCTCCACTCGCACAGATTTTTCGGCTAGCTTATGGTTTCTTAATAAAAAATTGCCAGCACGTCTCGAGTGTGTAGTCCTCTGAAAGGACGCGAACGGAAAGTTTTATGAATGGCTCCGGGGATTAAAGGACCTTTATATTAAGATTTATAACTCCGTAATTCCAGTGCATAATGACAAATATTGTTCCGAATTTCGTTGCGACAATATAATAACACAACTTCGCTTCATTTTAACCCTTCATCTTAAGAATTTGTCATCCTCAGACTGACTCGACGAAACTTCACAACCAAGACCAGCGAGAGAAATTTTAAATTGTACAATTATTCTTGTTTAATTGAAACTGCAACTTCCTGTTTTATTGTTCAAATAGAAACGGTCTTCATTAAACATGAAAGACATCTAAAGATCGACCCAGCCGAACGTAAAGGTGGACAAATAGAAATGTTTGTGAATATTTGTCTAACATATTTAGGAGTTGCTCCAGGAATTCTTGTTGGGAGTTGGTTTCAGCCGGAGGTTGTGCGTCCTCTGCATTCATAAAATTTTCTTAACAAAAAGGATTAATCGAGCTTTTGTGATAAGAAAGTAAGTTATGTTGTCTCAAGGGGCTACAGAGGCGGGGATTAATAAATAAAGATACAAAAGAATATAATATAAAAATAAAAAGGAGATAAATTGACCTGAAAACAATATTTTTATCTGAGATTTCTCTCGCGACCACTTTTTTAACAAAACAAATTTAGAAAAAGCGCAAGACGCAACTTGATTATCTCACAAGGACGTTAATTTATTTTAAAAGTTAGTTTATTTATTTTTTGATGCTAAACCTCATAGAACCAGGAAGATGGATTATTTATTCATACCAAAGGACACTAACAAAATTTACAACAACAACAACAACAGAGAACCTGATATTCTGCATATTTTATACAGGGTGTTATTGAAAGTTGTACAGATATTTTAACCACGAGCTACTGGCTTCATGTAGAACTCGGAAAAAAATCTAAAAAATTCTAAATAAAATGACTTATTTTTTGAGCTACTATTTTTTTAATTGCTTTTAGTCTTCTACGTTGTCAAACAACCTCGTAGCTAAAATTTCGGCACATTTTAAAAATACACCCTGTATATCATATTTTATAAAATGTACACCAATGCGATTTCCTTCTTTTAAAGCATATTCCCTATAGGTTACTTTGCATTGGCGTACCTTTTATAAAACATGATATACAGGGTGTATTTTTAAAATGTGCCGAAATTTCACCTACGAGGTTGTTTGACAACGTAGAAGACTAAAAACAATTTAAAAAAATTGTAGCTCAAAAAATAAATGTCATTTTATTTTTTGACATAGAATTTTTTAGATACTTTTTCCGAGTTCTTCATGAAGCCAGTAGCTCGTGATTAAAATATCTGTACAACTTTCAATAACAGCCGGAGAGATGAAACCAAGCTTCGTCATTGAAAAGCGATTGTAACAAGTCATTGTCTTTTCATAATCATCAAGTCTTTCTTAACAGTTACATAAAATAACTAGATTTTAATCTACATGTGCCGCCACTTCCACCGTACTTTTTGACAATCCCTTAAAGCGAAATGATTTCGTTTTGGTGACTTTTTCCGCCTCTGAGGGAATCGCAACGGATCCAAATTTAAATTCCGTCGAAAATAAGTGAATTTATTACGTCCCGGGTCCACTGACCGGAAATTCTCCCGTCCGACATGTTTATTTATTTCGCAAATGATTACTCTGAATACTCTTCATTTTTTGTAATGACGACAATTTTTACTGGTCTGAAAAGTTGGTCTCTAGTGAGGAGTAAAACGGGAAAGTTGTCGGAATGTTGCTTTTACGGTGAAGAACTTCAAACGAATTTACCCTCGGTGACCAACTAGGGCAAGGGTGAAAACATCGCCGTATAAAAAGTTGTCTGATAAAAACTTTACTTTCCATCATCTTTTTGCCATTTCTCGGCTCCATTTCCATACATTATCCATCACACTTAATTAGATTCTCTTCTCGTAATACGAATGATTTGATTTTTTCCACGAGATTAGCGCACTAAACTCTTCAAGACTGCTTCGTAAATACGAAACAACATTAACAACAACCTGTTAATTTGAAAGGATTAATTAAGCTCGCGTGCTGTTCTCGTCTTTCCAGCGCTTTGTAGGTGTATTTAACCCTTTAAAACGGTTGCGGTTTTTTCCTCCACTTCCAACGACCTTTGTGGCGGCGTAATTAAATGAAAGTTTCTCTCATGGAAACATTATCGCAATCGGAAGAGCCACAAAGTGGTATCTTCGAAATATGTTACAAGTTCCGGCGGGTGTGGCTTTACATTGTTCTTATTAGATATAATGCTACACGATATGAGAGTCGATTAGGATTATTAAATATTAGCGTGTTTTCAAGGTATTCTGTTACGGTTTCACCAGAAACGAGCTTTTGCATGCATCGCACAATTCAACTCTAATTGGAAATAGCGACGCTTCAGCAAGACTGCATTCGCAGAAAAGCTCAAACAACTCGTGAAAAATATTTGCATTTTAGTCGCTCCAAAACTGAATTCTCATTCCATCCAGGGAATATAACTCCTAATAAAATATTTAGCAAAGCTTTTCGCAAGTATTTTTGGAACTATAATTGTGCATTTTATTATTATCTGATTGTGGAGACAATTTATGCTGCATTTTTCGCTGAAATGTCAAAGAAACGTCAACGATGTCCTGTTGTTAACCTAGAAAACACCTTTTCTATGAAACTTTGAAAAGTTGTTTTAAAATTATTGCAGAAAATTGCGTCACCAGTGGAATCGAAGAATGATTCCTTCGGCTCCCCGTTCTCCAATAAACAATAAAATATTTAGCAAAGCTTTTCGTAAATATTTTTGGAATTAGAATTGTGCATTTTATTATTATCCGATAGTGGAGACAATTTATGCTGCATTTTTCACTGAAATGTCAAAGAAACGTCAACGATGTGCTGTTGTTAACCTAGAAAATACCTTTTCTATGAAACTTTGAAAAGTTGTTTCAAAATTATTGCAGAAAATTGCCTCACCAGTGGAATGGAAGAATGATTCCTTCGGCTCCCCGTTCTCCAATAAACAATAAAATATTTAGCAAAGCTTTTCGCAATTATTTTTGGAACTATAATTGTGCATTTTATTATTATCTCATAGTGGAGACAATTTATGCTGCATTTTTTGCTGAAATGTCAAAAAAACGTCAAAGATGTGCTGTTGTTAACCTAGAAAACACCTTTTCCATGAAACTTTGAAAAGTTGTTTTAAAATTATTGCAGAAAATTGCGTCACCAGTGGAATGGAAGAATAATTCCTTCAGCTCCCCGTTCTCCAATAAACAATAAAATATTTAGCAAAGCTTTTCGCAATTATTTTTGGAACTACATATAATTGTGCATTTTATTATTATCTGATAGTGGAGACAATTTATGCTGCATTTTTCTCTGAAATGTCAAAGAAACGTCAACGATGTCCTGTTGTTAACCTAGAAAACACCTTTTCTATGAAACTTTGAAAAGTTGTTTTAAAATTATTGCAGAAAATTGTGTCACCACTGGAATGGAAGAATGATTCCTTCGGCTCCCCGTTCTCCAATAAACAATAAAATATTTAGCAAAGCTTTTCGCAAGTATTTTTGGAACTATAATTGTGCATTTTATTATTATCTGATAGTGGAGACAATTTATGGTGCATTTTTCGCTGAAATATCAAAGAAACGTCAACGATGTCCTGTTGTTAACCCAGAAAACACCTTTTCTATGAAACTTTGAAAAGTTGTTTTAAAATTATTGCAGAAAATTGTGTCACCACTGGAATGGAAGAATGATTCCTTCGGCTCCCCGTTCTCCAATAAACAATAAAATATTTAGCAAAGCTTTTCGCAATTATTTTTGGAACTATAATTGTGCATTTTATTATTATCTGATAGTGGAGACAATTTATGCTGCATTTTTCGCTGAAATATCAAAGAAACGTCAACGATGTCCTGTTGTTAACCCAGAAAACACCTTTTCTATGAAACTTTGAAAAGTTGTTTTAAAATTATTGCAGAAAATTGCGTCGCAGTGGAATGGAAGAATGATTCCTTCGGCTCCCCGTTCTCCAATAAACAATAAAATATTTAGCAAAGCTTTTCGCAAGTATTTTTGGAACTATAATTGTGCATTTTATTATTATCTGATTGTGGAGAAAATTTATGCTGCATTTTTCTCTGAAATGTCAAAGAAACGTCAACGATGTCCTGTTGTTAACCTAGAAAACACCTTTTCTATGAAACTTTGAAAAGTTGTTTTAAAATTATTGCAGAAAATTGCGTCACCAGTGGAATGGAAGAATGATTCCTTTGACTCCCCGTTCTCCAATAAACAATACAATATTTAGCAAAGCTTTTCGCAAGTATTTTTGGAACTATAATTGTGCATTTTATTATTATCTGATTGTGGAGACAATTTATCCTGCATTTTTCGCTGAAATGTCAAAGAAACGTCAACGATGTCCTGTTGTTAACCTAGAAAACACCTTTTCTATGAAACTTTGAAAAGTTGTTTTAAAATTATTGCAGAAAATTGTGTCACCACTGGAATGGAAGAATGATTCCTTCGGCTCCCCGTTCTCCAATAAACAATAAAATATTTAGCAAAGCTTTTCGCAAGTATTTTTGGAACTATAATTGTGTATTTTATTATTATCTGATAATGGAGACAATTTATGCTGCATTTTTCGCTGAAATGTCAAAGAAACGTCAACGATGTCCTGTTGTTAACCTAGAAAACACCTTTTCTATGAAACTTTGAAAAGTTTTTTTAAAATTATTGCAGAAAATTGTGTCACCACTGGAATGGAAGAATGATTCCTTCGGCTCCCCGTTCTCCAATAAACAATAAAATATTTAGCAAAGCTTTTCGCAAGTATTTTTGGAACTATAATTGTGCATTTTATTATTATCTGATAGTGGAGACAATTTATGCTGCATTTTTCTCTGAAATGTCAAAGAAACGTCAACGATGTCCTGTTGTTAACCTAGAAAACACCTTTTCTATGAAACTTTGAAAAGTTGTTTTAAAATTATTGCAGAAAATTGTGTCACCACTGGAATGGAAGAATGATTCCTTCGGCTCCCCGTTCTCCAATAAACAATAAAATATTTAGCAAAGCCTTTCGCAAGTGTTTTTGGAACTATAATTGTGCATTTTATTATTATCTGATTGTGGAGACAATTTATGGTGCATTTTTCGCTGAAATGTCAAAGAAACGTCAACGATGTGTTGTTGTTAACCTAGAAAACACCTTTTCTTTGAAACTCCGTTCTCCAATAAACAAGCGAAGGCCGCCAACTGCAACGTAACTAATTACTATTACCCTTTGCATTAAATAACAAGGAAAGCTCTGGTTGAAAGCGCGACTTCACAGCCCCGCCAGGAATTGTCTTTTTGTTATGTCGACGCAAAGGGTTGATTGATTCCAGGTACGGAGCCTTTTCCATTTTCTTTTGATGGAGTGAATTGATTAAACGAATAATGGAGGCGAACAAAGACCTCACCGCCCGTTTCATTAACCCCGCACAAAAATATTTCCGCGAAAAATGTGCATTTCCAATCGAAAAAGGTCGATTGAAAGCCACGGCTTTAATAATTCCAGATTGGACCGCCGAAGCTCCTAATGAGCTTGGCGAAACTTTCGCCGGGATTCACCATGAATACATAAATAATTCCCCGATACCACCCAATTTATCCGATCACACCTCCGAGTTAATATCCCCTTTAGTGCAGTCGTATTTCTTTGGGCGAAGAAGCCCAATTTGTAACATCCAGACTATCGATTCGGATGGTTCAATGCCGGACGATAAAAGGTACAATAAACGACGAAGTTATGGGAATGGGGAGTAAATAAAAAACGGAACGTCATAAAATATAGTGATGTTTTAACATTCATGAAGCAGTCTTGGGTGTAGAATGTTGTGTCAGACAGTCAAGAGGGTCATTCGAAGGGACTGGTTTAATCATGACATAAAAACGCAATTAATTTGGAACATCATGTAATTACAATTTGATCACTCTGTTAAAAGGGGTTAGTGCTCCATAAACCCATTGCGAATTTATGAATTGTGTCTGCATGACAAAAGGCGAATCACTCTGCATGCATGATGTTTGCATTGCATCTGCATTAATTGTCGCACTATTCCAAATCAATTGAAATTGCGACGATTACACCAAGTTATAAAGAAAATAAAGTTGAAAGGAGTTTGCAAGAACTTCACCACCTCGAAGAGTTTGATCGAAGACTTGAGCAAGAATATGGAAATCAGTTCGAATGTTTTAACCGGTAATAGAAGTCACCAATTTGAGCAAATTTTCTTTACAAGGATTGTTGGGAGTTTAATTTAACTCGCAAGGTCACAGTCTGGATGATCCCAGATCCAGAAAGGTCCTGGAAATAGATCCAGAAGTGTTGGAGATTCAGTAAGAACAGACACAAATAGCAGATGGTGAAGCGTTTTTGACGGACTATTTGTCACAAGAATTGCAACAACTACATTACCATGACCTCCCTATTTGCCAGATCTGATGCTCAGTGACCACTCGCAATTTCCAAAACAAAACAAAAATTCGTGCTACTCAATTTTAGAACGAAGAAGCATAACAATGATTTCTAAAGAGATGACGTCAAGACCAAAAAGTGTTCGAGTCTGAGTTTTCCGGCCGAGGCGCAGCCGAGGCTTCACACAGGCGAGGACCAAAAGCACTTTTTGCAGAGGTGCACGTTAATTTTTTTATAAAAGCAAAAGACATCATTGGAAGAATTACAACAGACCAACAGATGGAACCGCGGTGAGCGTCCGAAAAAGTGCGTCCGAAAAAAATGTACTTTGCGTCCGCTTGTGACCATTCTCATTAAAAAATCATTTTATTTACAGAAGCGTTGTTTTCCTCGTGATAATTTTTATCGTTAGACCAATATTTTACTGTTTACCATTTTTATTTTTAGTCAGTCTCAGCCGCCGTGGAAATCCCGCCATTTATATTTCGAGCCACACTTGCCTTGTTAAAACTGACGTACAAAATTTAATTTACGTGGTGGAAGTCTCTCGGGAGAGATAAGAAAAGGAGTGCCAACAAATCAAAATTATGCTTTTAGTCTCACACGATGATTTTAATCGTGAAATTTATACAGCTTCTTTTCAGGGGACTACAAAAGCTC
The DNA here is from genome assembly GCF_963966145.1 of Tenebrio molitor. NCBI lineage: Eukaryota > Metazoa > Arthropoda > Insecta > Coleoptera > Tenebrionidae > Tenebrio > Tenebrio molitor. Next base: position 5,031,556 of record NC_091053.1, read on the forward strand.
GTGATTTATCGAGAGTTTCTTTGATTTCTCTAAAGGAAAAACTCTTGTCACTTTTAATTCAGCCCAAAGAGAAATTAATTGAATTGTTTCGTGCGGGGGTGGGCATGCAAATTTTTCTCGATGATGCAGCTAAAGCTCTGAATTATATATGTCTGCTGTTGTTTGGTATTTCCGGAGAATTCCTCGACGAATGCTGAGGGGAATTCGCGCACCGAATAAAACTCCGGAGCCGGAGTTATGAATAGCTGTTCGGTGGGACCGGAGCGGCGCGAATAAAATGCATTTTGATGAGTAGCCACACCAATTATAAAGTCTAGGTGCGTTTTCTTTAGATAGTTTTTCGGCGATCCTTCACAAGATTGCGTCCTATTATTTTTTTTTCGAGCTGTGGTGATAAGAAAAAAAATCAAGAGTGAACTTACTGCTTTTAAATTAATTTAGAATCTTGTTCTTCGCCCTAAACAATCGTGGAAAAAAACTTGTCTGAATTGAAATATTTTTAAAAACAAACTAGATGAAAAACGAGAATTTTTTGTAGGACTAGAAAAGTTGCCAAGGCAAGTGGTTACAGTACTGTACAAGAAGTAACTCTTTTTCGGACGCACTTTTCAAGACATGGACCGTGGCGCGATCTGTTGCTCTATTTAGTAAGTTAATAACGAAACCGACAAAACCGAGTAAATCGACTGAAAATGAACGAACATTTGACAGTTAAATTTACCTAACCAAATTGTTTTATTTGTTGTATCGTTTACTTCTGGTAGTCGTTATTTGGAGAAAAAGTAAGAAAATGAACGTTGACGGAGTCGATAGCGACGAAATTGACGAAGCGATGATTGATAGGCCGCCGGACATTGCAGACGAAGCAAGAGTTGTAAAACAAGACTTGCTTTCGAAAAAATCTGGAGATCTGTATAACATTGAAAATGTCGACCATAAAGTTTATATTTCTTCGCTTTTTGTGAAAAGAAAGCAAGTAAAACATTTTCACAGGATGTCTTTTGCTTTGTAGTTGGTACGGTTGCCTAAAAAATGTAACGTGCACCTCGGCCAGAAAGTGCCTTTTGTCCTCGCCTGTTTTGAAGCCTCGGCTCCGCCTCGACTAGAAAACCCAGACTCGGACAAAAAAGATGCACTTTTTGGCCTTGATACACAAATAACCATTAGATTGATTCAAATTAAAATCATTTATTATAAGTCAATACAAATTTGATCTATTTGTTTCTAGATAAGTTCCTTGAAATCTGGAAATTGAAGTTTTTTTCCCTTGTACCTTTTTTTAGATTTAAAAATATAAAAATATGTGGATATTTATTTTGTTCCCTTAAAACACAACTGATAAATTTTAGGAATTCCTGGTTGAAACGAGAATTTTGCTGCTGTCACAAAATCTATAAAATACTTTCCTTAGATTTGATTCAGCACTGGGGACAAATAAGATGTAAACATTTATTTTACAAACATTTTCCATGCAGCGTACAAGACTGCATTTTTTTTGCTACAACAAAATTACCAAGTTCGTTGTATTTTTAATTAAAAACAACCCACACACGTTTTGCATTATTTTTCACAAATTTTATATTTTTGCTCTAATTAGTTGTTTATTTTCAATTTATATACAATTTCATTACGTTTCAGGCAATGCAGAAATGAATACAATATATTTATAAATCGAGGAAATTATTCTGTGATTGTGCAAATTTATTGCAAAACAAATTTAACTTTTAATGATGTTCTAAATTTGCACCGAAAGAAAAATTTACTATGGAAGAATGTATTATTCTAAATTCACTGAAGTCTTATCCTTCTGATTGCTGTAATTAGGATTATAATTGAAGTTAATTGTTAATTCTCAAAAATATTTGTTGTAATTACCTGATAACAATTTTGTTTTCATTCTTTGCTTTCATTTGCCTCAGTTAACTCATTTTTCGTTAATTAATTTTTTAATAAATTGTAAACTGATTTTGTTCAATGATTACAACGTTATAATGAAATTACTTAAATAAAATTTAAATGTCTTCAATTAAAAAGTTTTTCAAATAAAAAAAGTTATCGAAGATCAACGCCCACCAGAGTAAACTTGATAGAATATCATTTATTATCTCTGACGTTGCAGAAAAACCAGTTCGATCTTGTTTCTGAACATGGTCCCAAGACAATAACATATGTGGTGTGATGACATCTTTTCACGTCCTTAAAAAAATCTTTTGTTTATTCCTAGCCTCCGTCATTTATCTATGTCGCGTTGCTGCCGCACCATCCAGAAATGCGAAAAAAATTTTATAAATCACCTAGAGCTAAATCTGGTGAATAAGAAGCTTTCCCAAAGGCTTAGCACATTGTACAGGGTATTTCACGAGTAATAATGAGCCCGACGGAATTGATAATGCAACCCACAATACATTTCCAATGAAAAGCTGGATCCTGAAATTAAAATATCCAGCTTTCCTTTGGAAATGTATTGTGGGTTGCATTTTCAATTGCGTCGCGGTCATTATCACTCCTGAAATGCCCTGTATACAGGGTGTTTTTGAAAGTTGTGTAGAAATTTGAACCACGAGCTACTGTCAAAAAATAAAACGACATTTATTTTTTGAGCTACGATTTTTTTAAATTGCTTTTAGTCTTCTACATTGTTCCACAACCTCGTAGGTAAAATTTCAGCACAATTTAAAAATACACCCTGTACATAGATCATATTTTCAAAATCACCCTGTATAAACAGTTTTCCCCAAAACTACGATTTAAACACGCATCTTGATTTCTACGTAAGTAATGATTTAATTCACTTTTTGATCGTCATATACTTTTTTTTATTCAACGTAATATTCTTCTCATAATAATATTCCTAATATTATTGGCCACATAGCGCAAGTTTTTAGACTACCTCATAAAACAACTGAAATATTTCACATTGCTTAAACATTTCCCGGCGCATCCACCCTTATTGCAATTTATAAATGCGCATATTTTAATATAAGGTAAACCCGGGGAAGTGTGATTTTGGGGCAAGTGTGAATTATGTAGCTAAATTTTTTAATAATATTCATATTGTTACGCCATCTGTTGGATAGGTAGCTGCATCTATTCCATACCAAAAGCTGCTAAAACCAACGTTCTAACAGATCTCTACGTCGAGGTATTTCACTTTCGGTTATAACCTCTCTGCTAACACTGCACATGAGTGAACCCATGTTTTTTCCATGTGTTTAAATTCAGTTTTATTGCGAGGTAAGTTTTCATTTCTATACATAATTGTGCTATTAAAATAGTAAATTTAAACGTGAAATAGTTGAAAATACGCTGTAAATGGTCATAAGGATTTTTTTGGACTAAGTCACACTTGCCTCAGGAAAAAAGGCAATTGAGGCAAGTGTGACTGATATTGTGGGGGAAAGTGTGAACCTATGCTATTATTTGATTTCATTTCAGAAAAAAATGGTTCGAAACTATCAAAGGAAAACTCAAAGGGCGTCACAATATACCAAAGAGATATTAAACAATGCAGTTGAAGAAATTAGAAGAGGAACTTTGACAATATATCGTGCACATAAATTATTCAACATTCCCAAAACAACACTTTTTTACCACTTGAATGGTAGTCGTGGAAACAAGAGTAACACACAAGGTCGGTCACAAGCCATCCCAATCGAACATGAAACACGCTTGGCTGCAGCTCTCAAAATAATGGAATCATGGGGCTTCGGCATATCACGACAAGAAGTTTTTCAAATTGTTACAGAATTTATAAAAATCAACAAAATAAAAACACCATTTAGAGACGATTGTCCGGGAGATGACTGGTTCATGAATTTTAAACGAAGGCAAAACTTGAGTATCAAGAAACCTCAAAGCGTTGAATACTCAAGAAAGAAAATGACCGATCCGTTTGTGATTAATAATTATTTTGATATTTTAAAGAAAGCTTTGGACGATTTAAATCTTAACGATTCACCAGAATTAATATGGAATCTTGATGAGTCGTCATTTTCACATGATCCATATAAAACAAAAATTGTAGGTGCTAGAGGCAAGCCCAGTTCCAGAACCACCAGCGGTCCGGGTCGTGAAAACACGACAATTCTATCAGCTGTTTCGGCATCAGGGTTAAAAGCACCACCTTTAATAGTATTTAAAGGGAAAAACATTTGGGATAGTTGGATAACAAATGAAGAAAGTGGTTTTGCTGGAACAGCATATGCCGCAAGCCCCAAAGGTTGGATGGACTCCGATATTTTTCACAACTATTTCCTTAAAACGTTATTACCAGCTCTTGGCGATGTTAGACCTGTCTTGCTAATATACGACGGACATAGTACACACGTTAACGTGAAACTTATAGAACTAGCTCGTGAAAATCAGATCACGATCTTAAAACTACCACCACATAGTAGCCATCTGCTACAACCCCTAGATTTGGCAGTCTTTAAATCTCTCAAAAATAACTGGGACAAAGAACTAGTCGTTTGGCAAAGGAAAAATGTAGGTGTGAAAATCCCCAAGAAGAAATTTTCCGAGCTGATAGGCCAAACGTGGAGAAACCTTAGTCCAGATATCATAAAGAATGGTTTTCGGAAAAGTGGAATCTTTCCATTCAATCGTAACGTAATTCCTGAAGAGAAGTTTCATCCTGATGCTTTGGCAAGGTGGAAGAATTCTCAAGCAGAACTCGAAGAGCCTCAATCAAAAGTCAGGGAGTCTCAAGCAGAACTCGAAGAGCCCCATGCAAACCTTGGAGAGCCTCAAGCATCAACATCAAATGGATATACTCCTCACGTTTCAAAATCGAATTTGTTAGATCATATTGGACAAACATCAAGAAGTGAAGTATCTTTTGAGCAGTTATTATTAAATACGGTAAAGCAAACAGATAGGAGTGAGACAAAGGTAAAGAGAAGAAAGGTGGCTAAAGGCGCTGAAGTTATTACTGCAGATGAAGTGTTAGAAAGACTCAATGGTGAACAATTAGAAAAGCAAACAAGTCCTTTAAAGAAGAAAAAAAACCCTTCAAAGAAGCAAAAAAGACGAAAACGGCAACGGAAAAATAGTTCTAGTAGTGAAAGTTCTAATTCTGAAGAGGAACTTGTTTATATAAACTCAGAAGATGATTTAGATCCCGAAGTTTTTGAAGATGACGACATTGATTGTGAAATGTTTGAAGAATCAAATGAGCAAATTGGCGTGGGACAGTGGGCCTTGGTTCAATACTGTACTAAAAAAAGTGTAAAACATTTTGTAGGACAGATTATTGAAAATACCAACGAAGGATGGCTTCTAAAATTTACAAAATATAGGGACAAATATTTCTTCTGGCCCGAAAAAGAAGATACGGATTTAGTAGATAGTGAAAATATCTTAAAAATACTTCCAGAACCACTTAAAAGTCGCCGGGGGGATAATCTCATCATTAAAATCGATTTTACTAAATATCATTTTTAACTGTTTGTTTAAATGAAAACTGTAAAAGTTTGTAACTTTTTTACTAATAAAGATATTTTTACGAATAAAAAAATACATTGTAGAGACTGGTACATATTTTCACACTTGCCCCCAAAAACTTTCAATATTGCACACATTCCCATTCTATTAGTCGTATTCACACTTGCCCCAAAAACCTGGGCAAGTGTGAACCATGGACATTATTTAACTTTTTAATTTTTTCTAAATTTATTATCACTTTTAAGTAATAAATAACACCACATAGATTAAGTATAATGTTGAAACAATATTTAAAAAAATAATTAGATGCATTGGTCAATTATTTTTCACAGAGCTACCGATTAAATTTTAACTTACCTAAATAGCGGTCACACTTACCCTGGTTTACCTTAACTATTAGAGGTGGAGAAGTGAGCTTCTGCGCTTTTACCATACAAGAATCGATAAAAGTCTGTCTTAAGCTTCTGTTTCATTTTTAATGTTAAAACGCAATCTTGAGCTTATCTTTGCTACCCCACAACAAAATCTGCACTGCACAATTTTTAAATCTAAAATACATATAAAAAAAAAATAATTTCAAAGTATTTTCATCTACAGGGTGTTCGGTAAATGTCCGGCCAAACTTTAACCGCGAGCTACTGGCTTCATGTAGAACTCGGAAAAAATATTTAAAAAATTAAATTGACATTTAATTTTTGAGGTACAATTTTTTTTAACTGCTTTTAGTCTTCTACGTTGTCTCACAACCTCGTAGGTAAAATTTCGGCACATTTTTAAAATACACCTATCATATTTATAAAACGTACACCAATGCGGTTTTCTTGTTTTAAAGCATATTTCCTAGAGGTTACTTCGCATTGGCGTACGTTTTATAAAATATGATATACAGGGTGTATTTTAAAAATATGCCGAAATTTTACCTACGAGGTTGTGAGACAACGTAGAAGACTAAAAGCAGTTAAAAAAAATTGTACCTCAAAAATTAAATATCAATTTATTTTTTGACAGAATTTTTTAAATATTTTTTCCGAGTTCTACATGAAGCCAGTAGCTCGCGGTTAAAGTTTGGCCGGACATTTACCGAACACCCTGTAGAATCTAAAGCACCATCCTGTTGAAACCACACTGTCGAATCTCGCCTCCTAGATGTACTGTTTTCTGAATTGTGGAGAATACACCGCAGTATGAAATAGACTTTACAAAGGTCGCCCCAATCCTCTATAATCCTAGATTACACGCTGCGAGGATGTCTGGTCCGCACTGATAAAACTAATAGTTCAATATTCCTAAATCCACTCTTTATCTCAGTTTTTTGATAACCAATTTATATAAATTAAAATGAGCGCATTTGTGTTTTTTTCGACTACTACTGATAAGATAGCGTGATACTTTCTATTTTGTATCACTCCTTAATGAACGAGCTACCGACCAGTAAAAGTCCCATCGAAATCGATTGAGTATTTAAGACAACAGAAGAGCACTAACATACATACAAACATAATACACTACCTTTTCTTCTCCACCATTCGCGTAAAGAGAAACACAGTTGTGAATTAAGTGCTGAAGTATCTTCCTCGTTCACTTTATCCAGTTCTGACTCGTTTAAAATGTATTTAAGACGCTGTCGTAAAAAATCATATTAATTATTGTAATGAAAACGAAAGGTGCGCATTATCCGGTAGAAAGGCCAATTATTTTAATTACACTTGTGCGTTGATTTCATCTCTTTCTTTCGTGAAGCGTGAACAAACGATTAAAGCACATCTGAAAGGACTCTTGAACATTACCCGCCCTTATACAAAACGAGAGCTTTCTCCAACTTGTAAATCAACAATTACGTTTTGGAACTGAACAGACAGAGAAAACTTGATAAACTCCCACATGACCACGAACACAATTATCGAGCAAATATTTACCGTTGCAAGAGCGTTATGTTGTGGAACAATCCAAACTGGATCCATCTATACATTTCCACAAACACTAAAGCTTGTCCTAAAACACAGATGACCCTTTATCTCGACCCAAACAGCAATCCGAAAGTAGTGCACAACTATTGTGTTTTGCTTTGGACTAATCATGAACCCGGAGTCGGTGACCGGAGAATTCCGGTAAACAAATTTCCCCTGTAATAATAATCGAGTCTGTGCATTCATTATCGTGGAAACATGAATTCCACAATAAGCAAAAGGACCTACGCTGATTAAACATGAAACTCGCATAGGGCATCTAATTTTGTTCTTTGTGCCAGCTCGTTGCGAATTTCATTTGTGAAAGTACTCGAGATGTAATTGCGAAATTAATAGACTTTGATTTGGTTTCGTTCGGCACAAAAATTCCCAAACAATTTAGTTCAAGAGTTGAGGAAACATTTTCTTTCTGTTTCTCAGAGAGACAAATTAGACACGACTCGTTGGATGCGGTTTGTGACAACTCCTCAATCCATATTTGTTGCAGATGCGGAGCCGTGGCAAGATGAGCGATCCTCTTGAGAAATGCATCGCAAGGTCCGTGACAAGATGAAAATTCTCGTGCGGAATACGTGCATACCGTAGTACCGAAATACATCCGCCCATCTTCGATAGCAAGATGAATTCCACGCAAGAATTCCTCTACACGACCAACCGTTCCTACCTTGACAATTCCTCCTTGGAGTTCGGCATTCCGATCAATGGCACCGGCAACGACACGGAACAGGGTAATCACACTTTCTTGTCAACGGTTCCGTAATAAAAGCATTCTTTGTGGCAGATGGCAATCAGTTCATCTTGCCTGTGTGGAGACAGGTCCTTTGGAGCATACTGTATGCGGGCATGGTCATCGTGGCCACCGGGGGGAATCTGATCGTGATCTGGATCGTCTTCTCGCACAAGAGGATGAGGACGGTTACGAATTATTTTTTGTGTAAGTGACAACGACTTGTCCCTGGAGACTCAAATAAATAATGAAGACCAATTTACAATATTTTTTGTTTGACTGTGAATAATTCCATAAGGGGGGGACTAACAGTAAATTGGTACTAGAGTTTTGTGCTTCTATTTCATCATAGAATCACGTGACGTAAATATTTTGCCCCATTTTTTGTACACCCTGTATATTCATTTCTCTGTCGACTGGACCATATTTGTACAACACGTTACGCAGCAATTAAAAAAATAATTAAATCAATTAAAATTATATTGTTTTCACCTTTTATGACCCGCTTGACTGTTAGTAATTCCATAAGCAGGGGACTAGGAGTAAATTGGTACTAGAGTTTTGTGCTTCTATTTCATCATAGAATCACGTGACGTAAATATTATGCGACATTTTTTGTACACCCTGTATATCCATTTCTCTGTCGACTGGACCATATTTGTACAACACGTTACGCAGCAATTAAAAAAATAATTAAATCAATTAAAATTAAATTGTTTTCACCTTTTATGACCCGCTTGACTTAGTAATTCCATAAGCGGCGGACTAACAGTAAATTGGTACTAGAGTTTTGTGCTTCTATTTCATCATAGAATCACGAGATGTAAATATTTTGCCCCATTTTTTGTACACCCTGTATATCAATTTCTCTGTCGAATGCGCCATATTTGTACAACACTTTACGTAACAATTAAAAAAATAATTAAATCCATTGAAATTAAATTTTTTTCACCTTTTATGACCCGCTGAGAGACTTATCATGTCTGAGAAGCTCTCGCAGCACTTTTAAGAAGTTTCGCTTGTCTGGATCTCCTAAAGGAAGCTTTCCCTACGGGAGCCTCAACTCTCTTATCGCACCTAAGTCCCTAACAATTTCCAAATATCTTGTATTCGCCGCACATGCAGAAACAGACGTTGAAAAGTACAAGACAGTCATTCTTTTACGAATTTTATTCTGTTCCAGTGAATCTCTCTGTGGCAGACACCATGGTCTCGACTCTCAACGTGACATTCAATTTCGTCTACATGCTGAACTCTCATTGGCCTTTCGGAGAATTGTACTGCAAAATATCGCAATTTATCGCCGTTTTATCCGTGTGTGCGTCGGTGTTCTCTTTGATGTCCATCTCCATTGACAGGTAAATCGAACGCGTTTGTTTAAAACTCAGCCAGTTGCAATTACAGCGTGCAACAAAAAGTAAACTAGAGTCAATTAATTTTACTTGATTCGACGGTATTGGAAACGAGAGAGTTTCAGGGCTTGACAGCTCGTCAAGTGATCTTTAAACATGATAAATATTTCTAACAGTTATTTGTATATCAAGGCGAAAAAGTGCATCTTTTTCGTTCGAGTATGAGTTTTCTGGCCGAGGCGCAGCCGAGGCTTGAAAACAGACGACGACGAAAAGCACTTTTTCGCAGAGGTGCACATTTTTTAGGCGACCGCACAAACTACAAAGCAAAAGACTTCATTGGAAAATTTACTATTTGCAATACAATTACTTATTTACATAATTTATGGTGACAGGACAATTATCAGTTTTGTCGGTTTCGTTGCTAACTTACTAAACAGACCAACAGATGGCGCCACGGTCAGCGTCCGAAAGAATTACTTTTCGTCCGCTTGTTACTACGTAAAATTACCGTTTTCATTGAGGGTGCCTAAAAAATCTATTTTCTTCGGTAGCAGTTCGATTAAGCGTTTAAATGTTTGATCCGTTAATAAACAGTTTCCAGTTCATTGGATTTATTGCAATTTGAATATTCATTACGGCAATCATCATGTGAGCCGTATAAGCTGTTGGCACAATGGGAAATACGAAATAAACACCTCGGGGGTGTCCACCAGAGAGTTACACTAGATACGAGTGTGGTTTATGTTTTTTATTCATGACAAAAAAAAGGTGTTGTCACACAGATTAAAAGTTCTTGATCAAAAAATGGTCGCACAGCAGGTGAAGTGTTGAGCATTAATAAAAAAGGACTGGTCGGGTTAGAGTGACCCTCGCATACAAAGAGACCTTTGAGTGACAATATTCTCAATGGGATGTATTGCATATATGTGTTATGAGGGTTGCTATGAAATGTAATTTCTCTTGCTTTGGTGATTCTCGACTAAACAAGAATAAATTATCACCAGGTCTGATGAAATACTGTAATAAAATACTCGGCTTCGCCTCCTAGTTGTCGCGCTGGAAAATGCACCTACCGTACTCTAATGTAAATAACTATTCTGAAGAAGTAACGAAGAAGTACACTTCAAAGGGACATTTTTGTGTTTGGTAATGCCCCAATTTACACCTCTCTAGGTGCAGAGGATGCTGTGTTTTGAACAATATCAGTCAACCACAATACACTCCTGATCTAGCTCCCAGTGGCTCCTTTTTATTCAAAGATTGGAAAAAAGAGCTACTGAAAATAAAATGAAATCTACCGTTGATGATCAATAGATATACTATGCACGTTTCAGCTCAAAATCCCATGCTTTTCTTTATGGAGGTTCAAGATAGGGTTCAGGGTCATTTGTCTGGCTGTATGTAGTTCCTTACCTATCTAGTGAGATTTTAGTGACATTTTTAGTGACTTTTAAAATGATTTCAAATCACTTGTAGTTTACATTTATCGCGTGGGTAAAATAATTGTCATAGATTTTTTCTACGAAACTATCAAAGAACCAAGAGAGGGAAAGTACAAAATTAATCTTATCTATTAGTTGATTTATTTATTTCATTGGGATTCCTGTATTGCCGACGAATTTAGCAACACGTGGTGGAAAGTGAGCTAGAGAAAGTGTAGCGGAACGGGAGGAAAAGGCAGAGGAAATTATAGAGACCAGCAAAGGAGGAGAAAGAGAAAAACCAAAGCAACGTAGGAAGTGGCTAAAGGAGATGGGGAGGAAAAAAACAAGCAAAAGAATAATTATATAAACAGAAAAACAGCGACATCTAGGAGACAAAGAGCAAGCCTATAAACAAAGGAGGTAGAAACCGATCTTTTAGCCAAGGAAATTTGGAGGCGTTCCTGGAAAAAAAAAGAAGAAAAGAAAAGAACAGGGGAAGGCAGAACACGAAGACAAAAAGAAAAGGAAGAGGAGGTATTTAAATTAAGCAAGAAAACAGCAAGATCACCTGAAGTAGAGGAGAAAACAGGCGGGAAATGGAAAAAATACTAGAAAATAGTGGAAATAAAAGAGGAAATAAAGGAAATGCGAAAAAAGAACCAAGAAGTCAAGAGAGAAATTGAACGACTAAGGGAAGAGTTTAATAATAAAGGAAAGGAATGGGAGGAAGAGAAAAACAGCTTGACAGCACAGCTGGAAAGGAAAATGGAATATGAAGAAAGGAGGAGAAGAAAAATAGCACAGTGATAACAGGATGGAGAGATAAGGGAAAGAGCAAGCAGCAGATCAAAGAGGACACGGAAAATTTTATAAAAGAAAACACAGAGGAAGTTAAACTCAAAAATTGTTACAAATAAACAAGGATCGAATTCTTGTGGAAATGGAAGAGTGGAGTGGAAAAGAAAAAGTGATGAAACTAAAAGGAAAACTGAGAGGAAAGAAGAAAACAGAGAAGATATTCATAGACAACGACATTACAAAACCAGAACGAGAGATACAGAAAAAAACTAGGAACCATCGCGGAAGAAAAAAAAAGAGAAGGGAAAGAAGTAAAAGTGGGATATATGAAAATAACAATAGAGGGAGTACAGTGAAGATGGAATGAAGAAAGGGAGATTTTTCAGTAGGAAGAGGAATAAGGAATGGAGAAAACGAAGACAACGGGAATGGAAAAAATACAAAGAAAAAGGTAGATGGACAGAGAAAATGGGATCCGGGAAAGAAGCACAAAGGGGAACGCAGAGAAGATACCAAGGGGAGGGAACAAGCAAGGTGTAGAATGTGCTATGAGGAGAGAGAGAAGAAACAATCGAGCATAATTATGTGGAATGGATGTAGCGAAATGAGAGAGGGGTGAGAAAGGAGCGGGGAGAAATACAGAATGAAGACGGAGGGGAGATAGGATGAATGAAAGAGATATGGAAGAGAAGGGAAAGGATAAAGAAGGAGAGAGGTGGGAATAGGAATTAAAAAAGTAATTTTCACGCGTGCGATTATAACACTTGCCGCGGTCGTGAGTATAAACTTCCCACATGTAAAAATAAGTTGTTTTATGCACTTGTTAGATAAATAACTATTACCATTTAAAAAATTACACTTCTACCCAGTTCAGGAAAGTATCCAAAATAACTTTTGTTTTTTTAACATCCTATCACACTTCACTTATTTTTCTAAATTGTTTGTTGCAGATACATGGCCATAATGACCCCTCTGCGACCCCGAATGGGCCGCACCGTGACCGTTTTGTTAGCAGTGTCTACTTGGCTGTTGGGCATAATAATAGGCAGTCCGTCCCTGATGTTTTTTCGCACTTACACGATGCCCTACAAAGACGGCGAAGAAAGAGTAATCTGTTATCCAGAATGGCCCGACGGAAGCACCAACGAGTCAATGATGGAATACATGTGAGTCTTGAAAAGCTTTAACACAAATTTACAAAACACGAGTATAAAATATCTCCGTAAGCATTTAGCAATAAACTTCAGCGCCATAACACACTCTTGCATAGATGTATTTTTTAACTTTCGCCGTGAAAACTTGTACACAATGCCATCGCCATGAAATATTTATCACCCGAGCTCTCGCAAATGCTAACTTGTCGCATTTACAAGCCTCGGCGTTGATTTACACCGCAACTTTTCAATATCATGTTTCAGATACAACGTGGGATTTCTTTTCGTGACTTATGTGGTGCCGATAGGATCGATGACGTTCACCTACGCCAGAATCGGCATCGAGCTCTGGGGATCCCAGAGCATCGGAGAATGCACGCAGAGGCAAATGGAAAATATCAGGAGCAAAAGAAGGGTAAGTGACCTATTATTAAAGGGAAAGAAAGCCGCAAGGTCAAACGTCAGCTGCTCGAGACGTTCTCAATACTTGCCGACTAAGACACAACTTCCTCTTACGGAATGGATCAAGTTCCCACGAACTAGAACTTGCCAACCGCCAAACTTATAACACCCTCTGGAATTGTGACGATATTAAAAGATTGTTGAAATATTGATGACTAACTTGGCAGGAATGCTAAGTATGTCGAGGTGTGGTGTGTGCACTAAACAAATCTTGTAACACGACGATGAGGAATTTGTGTCGTTGCGGGATAAACTGAAATTACACTGGAAAGTGTGGAGGCTTGGAATGCTGAAATTGCTTGGAATCATGTCTGAGAATTAAAGATGACATCTGAACAAAAAAAATTGTAGAGAGTTGTGTAAAATGCTTTTTCTTCAATGCTAAAACCTATTTTACCACTTATTCTGGGATAATTATTACAGTAAACGTCTGTAAACTTTGCCGAAATCGAAAAGTTGTTTTTTAGGTTAGCAACAACACGTCGTTGACGTTTCTTTGACATTTCAGCGAAAAATCAGTGACGTCGCGTTTGGCAATACAATGGTAAAACACATTTTTCTCCCAGAATAAGACGAATTTTAATGTTTAATACAATTGTTGTCCTTTCTCTTAAATGAACAAAAGAATTTTATCCATTTTTATTTTAGTACAAATTAATTTCCTTGTGCTTTGTCGAGTAAATAATGCTGGAAGTAAATTTAAAAAATACAATCAGAATCCAAAATAATTATATTGTAAAAATCTGGTTAAATTTTTTTCTGTTATTGTCACCATGAGCTGTTAAATTGTTCGAAACATTTCTTCGTCTTCAAAAACAAATATTTGTGACAATTATCAGGATCTTGTCGTCTCTCTTAAATAAACAAGTGCCAAGCTTCCTTAACCCATTATCGATTTTCATTCCCTCATTATACCTTGACCTCTCTACAACCAAAATATTTGTCGAAACAGACCCGGAAACGCAATAACACTCCACTGTTGTCTTCTGCTGCTTTTGTTTGGTTGAACATGCAAATGAATGTATTCAAAACAACTTGATCCATTTGTTTTTTTAGTACAAATTAATTTCCTTATGCTTTGTCGAGTAAATAATGCCGCTTTTTACTTCCTTGACCATCCGACAATTTTACTTTCTCTTTACAAAAAATGTGAACTCCACACAAAAATAGAAAGCAATTTGTCTTCGTAAAATATTCAAATGAAGTTGCCCCGAATGCTTTAAAAATTATATTTATTATATATCTGAAGCTTTCACAGATTAATTAATACAGCAAGAGTAATCAAGTAATGGATGAAAGCAGCAGAGACATGGAAAAACATGAAAAGAATATCATGCTAAGCTGTATAAAAATGCTTTTTTCTTCAAACGTCCGTAAATTATGACATTATACTACTGCATTGATAATACTAAAGTGTCACTTCGTTGTCATGGCATCTAACGAGCTGACCAGCGTCCGTGAAGTTATTACCTCCGCTGCGGAGCGTCCGTGAAATTATCTCCGCTGATGAGCGGCTGTGAAGTAAACTAGCGAAATCGTTTGAAATTCCTACGTCAAATTGTAACAAATTCGTGTCTGAATGTGAGATATTGAAAGCTGAAGTGAATAAATAAGGTTTAATCAAGAAATTTGTACATTATTGCAAAACGTACTTACAAAATCTGTCCAAATTAAAACGCGTTGACAGACGGATAATTATTCCGGATTTTGTTCACAGCGTTGTCATAACGCTTTGCAAAACGAGCTATATTAATTTATCAGTCTACCCAATCTCCTACCTAGTTTCTTAACATTTCTTAAATAATTTGTTATGAAGGTTTGAAGAAAAAATAATATATGTTATTTGGAGCAAAAATGGTTTTATGTGCTTTGGCTGCAGCACATAAAGCTCAATTTTTGCTCCTCATAACATAATATACTATTAAATCTAGTGTACATCGCCAATCAACCAAACGATCTACACATTTATTCCAATTACATCCCGGCGCATCAGCCATTTTTGCTAATATACAGGGTGTATCCGAATTCGACCGACAAACTGTCAGGGCAGATTCTATGATCAAAAATAAGCATAAAACTCTTAATACATATGGGGTCAAAAATGCATAGTTTGCGAGATAATCGACTAAAAAGTTCTACCAGCAACAAAAGGAATCGGATGGAATTTTTTGATGAAACAAAAATACAAAGGAGCTATGTACAATTTACAAAAATTGTCAAAATTTCGCCCCCCCTGTTCAGATAACCCCATAAAATCCAAGGAATTCAGATCGTAATTGTTTTTACGTTTTTTTGCTTATTTTTGATCACAGAGTCTGCCCTGAAAGTTTGTCGGTCGGATTCGAATACACCCTGTATATTCCGAGGTATCTTGACTGCTATCAGCGACGGAAATTGGCAAACTTATAACACTCTCCAGAATGGCGATATTGAAAGATTTTAATAATGAATTGCACAGGAATATCAAATATGTCGAGTCAATGTGTGTGAAGCAAATATAATTTTTAACGAGGAGAAGTTCGTCGTTCTCTACTTCCAAGAGACGTCTGGATCAAGTAGAAACTGTACTCCAGAGTGTAAAAGTTGAGGATACTGAAAATGTTTATCAAAATTGTTGTTGCTTTACTTAAATAAATAGTTTTAAAACCAAAAATATAATACAGACTGTCTATAAAAGAATGTAGGCTCGCAGATGACTCTGGAATCTGAATTTGCCACCTCATTTAAATTCATGAAATACTAATCGCAAACTGTCAAATATTCACAACCTGTCAACACGAAGTCATCTTAACGTCATTTCCGCTTTCGAAGTCTTGCTTTGTTGTTTCTTGCGTTTCCGGTCTGTTAGCAAAACCAACTTGTTCTGGGAGTTGCATATCGTAGATCATGCTAATATTATTCGATTTCTGGTGAAAGAGTCGGCAAACTTTCTACGCTTACTAGGATCCCACAATCATTTATAGATACTGTGTATAATATGCGTGGAGTTTCATTTCTCATTACACTTGGACCGATCTGCAACCAAAGTATTTGTCAAAACAGACCCTGAAACGGAATAAAACTTCACTCATATTTTATTTTGGGTTGCTTTTGTTTTGGTTTACATGCAAATGAATGAATTCTAAAGAATTTTGTCCATTTGTTTCTTTTTTAGTACAAATTAATTTGCTTATGCTTTGTCGAGTAAATAATGCTGCTTTTCACTTCTTTCGCCCTTTACTTAAAAATGTGCCTCAAATAATATGAACTGAACACAGAAGTAGAAAACAATTAATTTGTCTTCGAAAAATATTCAAATGAGAATGCTTTCAATATTAAATTTCTTTTAAATCTAAAGCTTTCACAGATGTTTTAATACAGTAGAACTCGTCAAATAATGACTGCGAGACTATTAAAATAATTTTCTTCACTTCAGTGACAGAAACACTTATCTGTTGAACGTCTTCGATCCCATAGCCCTTTTTTTCGAAAACTAGAAATGTAGAAATTTCACGAAATCATGTATAAAGAGAAATTTTAAAAAAATAATAGAATCACAATCCAAAAAAATATTTATATATGGATATTTGTATAGAAATCAGTTCTCTGTTTTTCTCTCCATAATAATCATTTGGAGTTGTTAGATTTTACCTAATATTTCGTAGTTTTCCGGAACGAATGCCAAAAAACAAATATTTGCTTTCCGATTATTAGCATAATAATTAGATTGCTGTTGTTCCTCTAAAATAAACAAGTAGTAAGATGCCAAAACAACATAACATAATAAACGTCGAATTTCATTTCCTCATTATACCTTGACCCTTCCACAATCAAAATATTTGTCAAAACAGACCAAGAAACGTAATAAAACACCACTGTTATCCCATTTTATGTTGCATTTGTTTCGCTGAAAATGCAAATAAAAGAATTCTAAAGAACTTTATCCACATATTTTTTTAGTACTAATTAATTTTCTTATGCTTTGTCGAGTAAACAATGCCGCTTTTCACTTTTGTGACCATCTGATAATTTTACTTTTTTTTTCTCACATAATGTGAACTCAACACACAAAAATAGAAAGCAATTTGTCTTCATAAAATATTCAAATGAGGCTGACTCGAACACCTTCAAAATTATATTTGTTTTATATGTAACGCTTACGCTTACTTTTTTATTTAGCTACTTATCATATAGCGAATCGCTAGTCTATTAATAGTATATTATATCATAAGGAGTAGAAGTGAGTCTTTTTGTGGCAAGCCCAGAGATTGATGACCGAGACGCAGTCGAGGTCGGCAACTGGGCGAGGCACAAAAAGACCTTCTACTCTGAATGATATACTATTTTATCTTCAAGAGAATTACAAAAAAAATCGAACATGAACTCATTTATTTTTTCCTGCAGTTACTGACATTAATATTACAATTCTCAAATTTTAAGGTAACAGTAATTCCTACTTCTAAAAAATACCCTACTACTACTAACAAATTATCAAAACGTAACTAGCAAACGATTACAACATACAAATGTTCACTTTTTAACACCGAACCACCATCTTGCTTGCTGATTTTGACAGCATGGACACGCCCAAAACAAACGACTCGTCAAATACGACAGTGGGGCCGGTCAAATATTGGTTAATAATTTCGTTATTTTGCTTTTTAGGGGCTTTATTTTAATGGGGGATAATTTAATTATTAAATATTTCGTGCAATTGATAATTGTAATCGTGACAAATGCTTCAAATGACCTTTCATTTGACTCCGCCTCTGGCACACTTCTACTCCTAGGACTTGAAGTACTTCTACTCCGCTCAGAAAAAAAATGACACTTTAACTGTCTCTGTGGAGATACACAAAGGCGCGATTTTCGACCGCTTGAAGATAAAAAAAATCTTCTGGTCAGTGATCAAAACAAGTACCAGTTGAAAGTCTTCAACCCGGTAGCTCTTCTTTTTCCAAAATATGCAACACACAATTTTGCTTAGCAGCGGCAGAGACATGAGAATAATTTAATGCAATTATTTGCTGTATTTCTATTTGTTTGTTTCAAATACAATTTGTATCGATGACAAGAACTGACAGGTATTTTGTTAATTTGCCATAACGAACACTATTTCACAGCTTTTAACTTTACCGTAAACATTTATTCCAATTATATCCCGGCGCATCCACCATCTTTGCCAATATTTAGGAAGAAAACCGCCAAATTTGTGACGCTCTCTCGAATTGTGATATTGAAATATTTCTGAATTATTAATAACAAATTTCACAGTAATCTCAGATACGTCGCCGGTATGTGTGCAATGAACACATTTTGTAACACGACGATGAGAAATTCGTCGTTGTTTTGTTCCAACTTACGTCTGGATCAAATTCAAAGTATTCTCGAAAGTGTAAGAGCTAGGAATGTGGAAATTGCTTGGAATCATGTTTGAGGGTACAGAAAAATTAACAATGACATCAAAGCCCGAAAAGAATATCTTTCAAAATATTTGTATCAAAATCAGTTGTTTATTATTGTTGTTTTCACCATAAAAACCATAGAGGATTTGTTGGATTTTACAAAGTATTTCTTAATTTTCTGCAATAAATACCACAAAACACATACAAAGTGATCAAAAATGAACAAATCAAGAGTGCTACCTCGTCTTTTGTTTTATCGAAACGTCTGTCTTACTTTGATCGTACGAATAATTATAATTGCTATGCACAGTCGTTTTATTGGTTGCCTATTTACCCCGTTACAAACTAACATTCTAATAATAATGCTTTATCTTCAATGCTAAAACCCATTTTACCACTTATTCTGAGATAATTGTTGCTTATAATTACAGTAAACGTCTTTTCTAGGTTAAAAGAAGCACATCGTTGCTTTAAAATTAACATTTCTTTGACATTTCATGAGGATGATGCGAATTTTAATGTTTATTAAAATTATTTCTCATTCTCTTGAATAAACAGGTGGTAATATTGTGAAAATATTATAATATACTGTGCGCCAAATTTTATTCCTTATTATACGTTGACCTTTCTGAACCAAAATATTTATCAAAACAGACCCTGAAACGTAATAAAACTCCACTGTTGTCTTCTTCTATTAAGTTGCTTTTGTTTTGGTGAACAAATTTGAAAGAATTGTATCTATTTTATTTCCTTAATATAAATTAATTTCTGAATTCTTTGTTGAATAATGGTGCTTTTCACTTTTTTGGCCATTCGACGATTTTACTTTCTCTGTATAAAGAATGTGGCTCATATAATGTGAACTCAACACACAAAAATAGAAAGCCATTTGTCTTCATAAAATATTCAAATGAGGTTGGCCCGAATGCCTTCAATATTAAATTTATTTTATATCTAAGGCTTTCACAGATCCTGTAATCCAATAGAACTCGTCTGATAGTGGATACAAGTCTATTAAAAAAATTCTCCATGCCTGGGCGATAAAACATTGATCTTCCTTGTAGTCCTCCTTTTTCCAAAATACAGGGTGTTATTGAAAGTTGTACAGATATTTTAAACACGAGCTACTGGCTTCATGTAGAACTCGGAAAAATATCTAAAAAATTCTGTCAAAAAATAAAATGACATTTATTTTTTGAGCTACAATTTTTTTAAATTGCTTTTAGTTTTCTACGTTGTCCTACAACCTCGTAGGTAAAATTTCGGCACATTTTAAAAATACACCCTGTATATCATGTTTTATAAAATGTACGTCAATGCGAAGTAACCTATAATAGGAAATATGCTTTAAAATAAGGAAACCGCATTGGTGTACGTTTTATAAAATATGATATACAGGGTGTATTTTTAAAATGTGCCGAAATTTTACCTACGAGGTTGTAGGACAACGTAGAAGACTAAAAGCAATTAAAAAAAATTGTAGCTCAAAAAATAAATTTTTTAGATATTTTTTCCGAGTTCTACATGAAGCCAGTAGCTCGTGGTTAAAATGTCTATACAACTCTCAATAACACGCTGTATACAAAAAAAAAAAAAACAATTCAGTTTACTAAGAAGCAGAAGCAAGAATATTAAATGCAAATATTTGGTTTATTTATTGATTTGTTTGTCTCAAACACAATTTCCATCGATGACAAGACACGAAAACTATTTTGTAATTTTTGTGACGAACACTTCAAACCAGCTTTTAAATCTGGTTTCTAACAGAACCATGTAAACATTTATTCCAATTATTTCCCGGCGCATCCACCATTTTTCCAATTATATAATCCGCCGTCCTTCAACTGCTCCAACTTCGGAAACTTAGTTTCGCGATGCACATATTTTTATCGAGTCTTACAAAGTAATAACGCTACAGCAAATTACATGTCAACTCAGCTAAACGTCTGAAAATTTCCCGAGCCAACTATCATCCCACCGAGATGCAAATCTGTCCCTCTATTAAAACGAATTCTTCAGGCGTGAAGATTACTCAGTACAGTCCCCACCATAACGATCCTACCTTGTTTATTGAATTCATGATACCTACTTTCAATCTCTATTACAGTAAGAGCGACGGGAAATAAATTAAATGTTGTCAGACTGCGACACAGTTCCACTAAATGAGAGAAAAATTGTGAATTTCCACACGCTTACAGCCGTCTTTGTGTTTCCCTAAAGCAATAAATGACACAAATCGGATTTGTTCATTGGTGGGGTCTTCCTGACGGAAAGCTTCCTACTTTTAAGCTCTTCTCGAGTGGTACCAACTAGAGCACTAAACAAGTTAAAGCGAAGTAAAGTGAAAAAAGTATTCCAGAAGGATGTGAAGCTATAAAGTACAGACTGTCTAAAAAAGAATGTAGGATCGCAGATGGCTCTGGAATTTTAATTTGCCACATCGTTTAAATTCATGAAATACTAACCCAAACTGTCACATATTCACAAGCTGTCAACACAAAGTCAACTTAACCTCATTTATGCTTTCGAAGTTCTGCTTCTTGCGTTCCTGGTCTATTTATTCCTAAAAAAAAGCTTTTTCCAAAGCTGTAAACAAGAATTTTTGGCCAACTACCTGGACCAAATCAATTTATATTTGATTTTCTTTGTAAAACACCTATTTTGTGAAGCTAGGCAACCAGCAAAACCAATTTGTTCTGAGGGTTGCATATCATAGATCATACTAACATTATTCGACTGATGAAATGGTCGCCAAACTTTCAACGCCTACTAGGATCCCATATTAATTTATAGTCGAACGAGGGGTCACCCATCCAAACACTGACCCCGCCCCTTATTGATTAACTTCACTGATCGAATCTATTAGTGTTTTCAAACCAGTTAAAATTGTATAAATTTTAAAAATGAATAATTTCTAATATGTGTAGATGATTGTGTTGAAACAGCAAACACTGTAAAATCTTATTTAAATCCGTCGTCGAGCAAGAATCCCAGTTACCAAACAGAATTAACACATGGCGTCATAATACGCGGGACTTATTATTGCAAGCATCCAGGCAAGAATTTTTGTGCATCTGTCAGGAAACGTAATGCTCGAAATAAATTAGAAGAGTTGGTGGGACAGATCCGTCTATTAATCATGCCTCGTCTCACTCGGCTTTGTTTCCAGGTGGTAAAAATGATGATGGTGGTGGTGATAATATTCGCAGTGTGTTGGCTCCCCTATCATCTCTATTTCATCGTGATATCGTACTTTCCGGAAATAACGAGCTCCACCTACATCCAAGAAACCTACCTGGCTATTTACTGGCTAGCCATGAGCAATTCCATGTACAATCCCATCATCTACTGCTGGATGAATGCCAGGTGAGCACTAATACATAAATAAAACAATCATCTCCGGCCGTTACACTTCATACAAGTAATGACCTTCTTTACTGCACGCCGTGCGGTAACAAATGTTTTACCACACACGTGCGATAAAGCAGACATTACGCAACTCGGTTGAATATAATTGTGTCCGAATTATTTATAAAGGATTGGGTGGTTTTAAACGGAAATAAATTGTATTAGATTGAATCTCTTAAGAGTGATTGAACCTTCTGGATCGACTGATCTAATCAAAGTTAAGTAATCTCCCGGAGTCGATAGATTTATCTCTTGTTGCGCATCAAAGAACAAGTGAGATCCAGACTACTTTTTAATCGAAAATGTAAACATTCTTGTAATTACGATGACAGTTTCATTTTGTGTTGTTCTATTTAATGTGCATCCCTGGAAGCATCCACCTGTATGAAATTTCGCTATTTGTTCTTGTAATTTGACTGAGTGCCAATTAATTTTCTCTACAAAAGTGATAAATGCGTTCTCGCATTTATCCAACTCGGTAATTAGTTAATTTAATAATTAATTAAATGTGTCTTGATGCGCGAGTCAAGTCTTGCTTGATTTCTCTCAAAAATCCACACTTATCGTCATCTGCTTTTTAAAGCAGGAGTCTTGAGCTGTTGTAAGCTGGCTTGTAGAGATAGGCGCGTCGCTTTCCCTTCAACTTTTATCCATTACTTCTTCGTCCCAGCTAAGCGTCGGTTATTTTTGTTCTAAAAACAATTATGCCGTGTAATCGATAGTGCGATCCAAACCAATCACGCCGAACAAAACGGCCTGCAGGATCGATACACTCCTGCAGGATCCTGTTGTCCGTCTAACAGCAGGACGACATTGACGTATCGGCACATCGCACAACTTGATGGATTATGTGATGGTTTTAACTCCGGTTATAGACAATGCCTCGTCGGACAAAGAGCAGAGACACAGCAGGTTTAAAACTCCTCCGGAGCCATTAAACGCGACCGCGTTATTTCCGGAGCCGATCGCACAATTTGTCGATATTATTCATAGGAGCGTCCCGGAAATGGACGCGTTTTGTCCCGCGTCGGTCAACGTTGGAACGATAAAAACGCCGTCTGTAATTAATCGGGAATGGGACTTTTATGGGACAAATATTGCGAAGCGTTCAGGGAAAACGCGAATCCAATCCAGTCAGTTTTTTTATTGTTATTTTATGTGATTCCAGGTTCCGTAGGGGATTCAAGCAGTTTTTTTCCTGCCTCCCTTTCATCCACGTCAGTCCGGGGGCTCTAACTAGAAGAGAGGTTTTAACCAGCAGGCGGCGCTCCTACTCCGGATCCCCGGACCACAACCGGATTATAAGAAACGGTAAGTGCCCGCACTAAAAATTCAAATTAATTGGGTGTTGTTGTCTTTCGAAGCCCAAGAAATATTATCAAACACGCTTAAATTTTATTTCATATAAATTATATTTGCCGACGCAGGAATTAATCCTATTGCAATTTACGTCGCCACCCTTTCACGTTTACTCCCACGCGACAACTCCCTTGGAAACCTGCCCACGGTCGAAATCTACAGAGTATTTTTCTTTATAATTAGCGAGGTGGCTCTCCAAAAGACACTTGGCAGCCCTCATCTGCGAGGGAAGATAAATATAATAATGATGACTAGAGCTACAGGTACAAGTGATATTTTTTATATTGTGTGGCTCCTGTGGGGTCTGTCTTCAAGTTAAAAAAATTTAGCATGAGTCCGTAAGGGAAAAAAAAGATAACAGTAATTCGCAGTGGAAGTTTCAGAAGAGTCCTCTGGGGTATAATACATTCCCTGTATCCTTTACCCCAAGAAAAATTACATAATTTGACGCAGGAAATTTAAAGCAAAAATGAAATAAAAACGAAAAGTGTTGTAAAATATCACTTTCAGATTATAGAAAAATCAATCAATTTTCCGGCGTCTCCATCATTTTATATTGCGTAAGTAGCTATATAAATCGGGTTCTAGCCCAAAGTCCCGTTCTTTTCTTTCTTTTTGCATTTCAAGGGTATCTGTATATTTGGTTGCCTATCTCTCGCGCTCCAAATCGATTTTGCATCTTCCTTGTTTCAATCTGGTAAAACCTACAGACAGTTTCTTATTATCCACTTTGGTCCTGTCATAACGTTATTCACTATCCTTCTTGTGGCTCCAGAAGCTTGTAATATTTACATTCACTCTGATTCTACTGTGAAACCTTCAAGAGCAGAGTTTTCTTCGTCGCAATCGTTGAAATCTTTATCAAACATTCAGAAAACGCGTCAGGCTTTTCTTCACATTCACTGAAGAGATCTTCGCTTTCTGACAATTCTAGAGCAGCGCTGTAAGACCCAAACGCCACGTTTTCTTCCTTCGATGTTTCATTTGTCAGTTACAAATGATACATTTGTACGGAAATAACAAAACAGCTCTTCACCTAACTAGACAATTAGCGCGTGAAATACAATATTTCCTTCTTGCATTTTAACATTTTAAAAACTAGAAACTATTGAATTACGTTATTAGGTAGTTGTAAATGGGGCGGCAGATCGATGACGGTTTTCATTGAAAAGTTATTTTTAAAAAATTGCCTCTGAATTCCCTAGCGATTCCGCTTGGTGTGCTAAAGGTTAATGTGCATCACATATTTATTGTGCAATAAGAATTCAAGTTTAATTATGTAGAACTTGTTAGCAACGACAAATGTTGGTAATTCGGGAGATGGAATTCTCAATTCTGTTTCAAACGAAAATCTAATTGTTTCAATAAATTAGTGCAGTCGTTTTACGTTAAGAATTCAGTTAAAAAGAAAAAAAAAGGGTGTGTGCTTAAGACCGCACGACAGAAGTGAAAACTTCTATGATGCTCGTTACTGATTTTAAGTAATATGTAATATTCTATAAAAAATATATCATTATGGATGATAGTACTTGGAGGAATAAGGTGCAAGGCATAAATAATTAATATTATTTAAATCCAATGCTGTTTTTAAATAAACATCAAAAATCTGTATTTTTCAATAGAAACTGTAAATACGTCCGCGTTTAGAGGTACACTCTTGCAAAATTTGTGAGGTTAGGTTTGGATGTTTAAGTTTTATTTTCTTGACGATGATATTGATTGAACACAACACAAGTTTTCATAGCAATACCTACCCTGTATTATGATCATTTGTCTATTTTCCTCTTCACATTTTGCTACACAAATTTTACCAATAGATGAATTGTTGAAGCCATAGAATTGAGAATTACGTATTAAATCCTACATTCATCTGTAAACTTACAATATTTGTCGTGTCTTTATCGTTTATATTATATAAAACTATACAGGGTATTTCACGAGCCTGACGAAATAATAAATTCAACCCACAATACATTTTCAAAAAAAGCCGGACATTTTAATGACAGTAGCCAGCTTTTTTCGGAAATATAGTGTGGGGTGGGTTGCATTTTAAATTACGTCAGGCTTGTTATCACTCGTGAAATATCCTGCAGCTCTGCACTGAGGTCAGTCAGGTCACAACACAACGTACAATGAAAATTTAAAATTGACAAGTGACTCACAGTTGATTGTTTTTCACTCGCTCCGCTAAAAAACTCGACTCCCTTGATTTTAGCTTGCCATGTCGCGCTGCGAACGATTTTCCGATTTTAACTTGTGCTGCGAACGATTTTACCGTGTCGCATGAAACTAATTCACTACCCGGGAATAAAATGTAGGTATGTGACGCGCCTAAAGAAGTTTTCACTTCAATTATAAGCTAGAGACTTGGTGCAATCAACAATCATTATATAACTTATACAGATGTCCTCGAAATGCATGTTAAAAAAATATCGGTAGTTGGTGACGATTAGTAGAAGATAAATACAAATTTTTTTTCTAGTAAGTCTTTTTGTTTTTGAGATATAAAACATTGAAAATTTGCTCGAAATTTCCAGTACGCTACACAGTTGAAGTAATTGGGAAAAAATAAAAAAGATACTAAACATTTCGAGCAAAAACCCTAAAACCGTAGCTCAAGGTTACTGTTAATTAAAAAGCAACTACAACTTTGAAATCCGTTACTTGTAATAATGTTTTGCCTTTTATTCCTTAGAGCAGTCTTATCAAAAGAGATCTCTCTCTTTTTACTAACACAATATGTACATATTTAAGCAATCAAATTAAAAAAAAGTCAGCCAAGAAATCAACCCACTTAATTTTCTCGTACATTTTCTTTGAAATTTAAATTGGTATCGACGATTCACAACTCCTTAAACTTTTATGGTCGCTTGCAGTTTGTGATAACTGAAATTGATGGACACGCTTTTCCATTAAAGTGAAGTATCATTTAATTTTAATGGGACCAGGTGAACGAATGGGATATTTGAAATAATAACGATGAATGAAACCGGTATAAATATAGCCCAGTCTGCAGGAATCGACATTCGTGTTTTATGGAGCTGAACAAAATGTAAAATTGCTGACACTCATTAAAGGCTCAGAGGAAACGGTCGGGGGCCGAGAGACCGCCCCTGTCGCACATCCACTCCAACTTTTTCGTCTCGTCTCACACAATTTTTACAAGATTACTTTTCGTGAAACGTCGAGGGTAAATTGTGTAATTTCTCTTTTATAAACGAACAATCGGCCGACGAAGATAAATCATAAAATCAAGAAGCAGTAAACTTATTAACGTCAACAAGCTTCTGATAAATTCGATAAAACGGAATCATTTTGTTTGTGTGAATATTGTTAACTAAATTGTTTGATAATAATCAATTCTTTTGCACATTGTCTCGTTCAGTGTGGTTCAGGAGTAAACAATTTGATTGACAACTTTCTACACAACATTTATGAGGTGATTTTTAAATTTCACACCGTTGGCATTATTTATTTTTTTAACGTTGGACACACTGTTTGATTTCCGTCATCAAACTGAACATAACATAACATAACATGTTGCTAAATTTGCACCGATGTCTTAGTATTCTTCTATTGCAAACTAGTAAAACTGACAACAATGGACTAGTCATTGATGCTATTTATAACCTCAAATTTAGAAAAACATAAGCTAAACTCAACAGACTTTACTACCAAATTCAATCCAACATTTCCATGACCTCGCATTATCCCAAAACAACGTGAATCCATTTTACTCTTCTAAATTTGTATCATTTGTGTTCACTCAATACTTTCAGCAAATTGATTGTTCACCACCCGCTTTTATTATTTTACAGGCGGTAATTCCCCTGTGTCGAAGCCCAGACCACGATCGCCTCAACACAAGCCGCCATGACACCACTATTAACGTAATACCAACCCAAATTATTTTATTTGTTAACGAATACCAATTTACGATATCCTGATAATATTTTTTTTGTGTGGTGCCCCTTTCTATGGGAATTCTCTCTCTCGCAGCTAGATGTTAAATTGAAAGAATCATTCGGTATCGCATTTCATAAAAATGTAATAAATACTTCTATCTCGAATCCTACAAGAAAAGTGCATCGAAAGGTTGGACGATATCTTCCCGAAATCAGGAAAAAAGTGACCCAAATACCACGGGAATTGTCTGAAAGTACGTGTTTCCGGTCACGAACTTGAGACCTCACTTCAAGGAGTCGTAAAGTTGGACGCATTGATGAAAATTGATATCAGCTTGTGACGTACCTTAGATAATTCGACAAAAGTAGTAACTTTCCAAGGGTGTAAACGATTTATTTCCCTTTTTATGGATCCGAACTGGTTTCCTTTTATTACGCTCTTTCGGTGTTAAATATGCGAGGATGACCCGAAATCCACGGATTAAGGTTTCCCTTATCGAAGTGATGAAACCGCTCCCTCGACCTCCTCAATGTAAAATAACAAAATTGCGATTGTGCGCTCGATAATTACGAACAAATCGTTTTTCCTGCTGAATGCAGAGTAGTTTTAATAATTGCATTAATTTCGTGGATACGCGACAGGAATACGAGCATGCCGGTCTGGTGGGAGTCCTCTTAACCATTTGTTTCAACTCACGAACCAACACTCCCTTCACTAATAAAGCTAAAAAATGCGGAATATTCAAATCGAGGATTCTTACGACCCATGAATCTATAATCAGATGCAAAGACAATTCCCTCGTATTGATAATCTGAGTTGAGTCGAATCGTTAAAAAAATACTGAAAAGCGAAGCAAGAAAAATCAGATAATTACACAATCGACAGCTGTGTTAATTAACCCCTCCATTCACCAGATCTAAGCTCCACTTTTATTGTCAACATTGAAAAGTATTTTCGTGGTATTTAGTTTCGGAACAATGAAGTGGTGAGGTCGGAGGTGAATAAGTAGCTCGAGGCAGTTAAAGGAATATTTGAGGGATTGTTGAAGCATCTTGAGGAACTGAAGGAACTTCTGCACCAATGTGGGTTTCGGTTTGGCTGTCTGGAGTGCGAAAAGAACACTCGTGGCTTCCGAACTGTATATTTACAACACATGGAATAAACGCTATTTTTTGTATTTTTCGTTTATAAGCCATTACAGCAGTCAAAAAAGTGGTGTAATAGACCAGTACAATTTACATTATCCAGGTTGGTAACTTTCAATTTCAAAAATTCCAAACGCCAAATCACGCTAAACAAACGATGTAACAATAACTTCAAATTGAACATTCAGATGGTCCACTGTAACATTTGTGTTACCAACCACTATAAAATTCCCCAAATTTTAAAACTAAGATTTGACATTTAAAAATTTCAAATGGAATGTCTTTTGTGCCTTTTAAAATGCTGAGAATGAAGTACACCCCGACTTACAGTTTGACGAAGCGTTAAAAATATCAATATTACATGTTCCCCTAAGAAATTAATAGCGATTAAGCGTAACAAAACACGTATGTTGGGCCCCCTTGTTGTTTTTTTGAGTGGACATTAACGTTTCGTTCGTTTCCAGGAACCATCCGCATGAACTACATCACTCGGCCAAGCCCCACGTCTTCGACAAACACTTGCTACTCCAACCTCCCGGACGAGACAGCGTACCACCGCGGCCAAGAACCCCGCCGATGGAAAGGAGACGAGTTGCGTTCGGTATCCTGACAGAAACAGTTCGGCCCCGCTACCGACGACAAGAACGACAAGACCTCCGTGCGTCAGCGCCGCACCTGGATCTAGTGCCAAACCTCGCGGTCCAGCCGCCGCCGGCCCTGGATCCGCGAGGAAACCGTAGTCGAAACGGACAAAGACGTGATAGAGACGAGGATGTAGAGTGACTAGAGGGCTGTGAAGAGAGGGCGATTGTTTGGCACTTTTACTGTATAGAGCATGTCGACAGGGTACTATTTGTTGTCTTCGTTTTCGTTAACTGTAACACATGACATATCTCCAACAGCGTAATAAACAACCAAACATATAAAGTGAAGGTGTCGTATCTATTTGTACAAATCTATTAGCTTCATAATTTAGGAAGAAAGATTGTTAGTATTAGGAAAAACAAAATGACGACTGTCCTTCTAGGTGGCAAATCATCTGTCGGGAAAACACAAGCGCTTTGAAGTTTAAGCCATTTAACATAAAGCTTTAAGTGTTCCTACTTTCTTCGATTCCTTCATTGCTAACTTGATCCTCGTTTGGGCTGTAGTTTTGTAAAAAAAAAAAGTAAAAAATCTCACCAAACAACAACCAGACGACACTGTGTGACCAAATATGTGATACAATTAAATAATTTTAACATTTTCAACATTATAATAATTTTTCTATTTATTTTCCATGTATATACTTGTTACTACTCCATGTAAATTCTCTGTATCATTGTTGTAAATAACATAAATGTAAAAATTACTTTAGCACCACATAATATATCGATAAAATGTACCAATGGAACAATAAAACGTGTATATCACTGTACAAATTATTTTTATTTGATCTGAACTTTCGAATGAGAACAACTACCAAAATTAACTTCTAAATCGACAATTTTCGAAATTTCCTTCTGTAACAACGCGTGCAGACTCTGCCCATCATGTTTGTACACCCAACATTTGTCCTGGGCAATAAAATCATACCGTTTAGGACCTGACACTGGAGAACTCAACCAGATTTGTCTATTCGGCAACTGTCTATTGATCACGTAGGTCCCATATTCAGGTCCCAGATTCACCGTCAACACGCCATCCTAAAACAGTTACTTTAGACAATTTTTAACACTTTCGTTACCTGCATACACTGTATGAAACGTCTCCCGATTTTAAATTGTAGGCTTCTTCTACAATCTCTTCGAAATACTCCGTCAAAGATTCCAGCGTCTCTTCGCACACTTTTTCAAAAGTCGCAACGTCGACGACACTGTCTTGCGACTCTTGCGTGGGGGCTGTGGAGAAACCTAACCTATAAATCGCACTAACATGATTTCTACTAGTTTGGCCTAGAACGGGACTGGGCACGCTAGAACTGGCAAAATACAGACTCCTTTGGGCAATTTTTGCCAAATTACGAGCTCTAACGCAAATTCTGGCAGCCTGCATCACTGACAAAGTTAGGTTATGTTGACTCAACTGTCTCGACAATCATCACAAAAAACCAGGAAAATGTTGTTACAGATTGATATCGATGATTCTGTGGTGCATTTTACAAAGAATTTATCACGTTTTGTGCTATTTTATAAGATTCGAATTAATCTACGAAGTACGTCTATCACATGCACTTCACATCTGACTTGACGTCAGTTTAGGACTTAAAAGTTTATTCGGCTTAAAATAAGTAGGTACAGGTAAAATTGAAATACGATACTTAACAAAATAAAAGTTTTGTACAAAAAAAAACCATGGTCACTGTTGCTTTGACGCCTGAACTAATTTAGATTCGTGTCATCGCTCTTGAGGATCAAATCGAACGTATCCTGTTCCAGCGGCTTCGAAATCCAGTTGCCTAACCCAGCTTTAACGAACGCTTTGTACAAACTGTCCTTGGCCGTCTGCAAGAAGAACAAACCAGTAGAAACTCGCCGGAGTTGTGAAATTCGCGTACCTTGTACGAGTGCACGGCTTCCTTGGCTTCGGAGTACGAGCCCGGCGTGTTCTTCTCGATCTCGGTGATGCTGGAAATGTTGCCAATTAATCTGACGAACCTCTCCATCAACTCGTATTTGCAAAACTTCGATCTGCCCTTTTCGGGTTTGCCGACGTTCGTGTTGATTATCTCGGGTTGGGGGAGGCCGGTGCACCAGATGACGGAAAAGCTGGGGGCCTTGCAGGGCATTCTGGTCTCGCTGGAAGTCAGCAAGTACATGGAGGGCCGGTTCAGGCGGAACGGGGGCGGCAGGCCCTGGATGGTGTTCTCGATTCTTCCGTATATCGCCCTGAAACGGCCACGCCGGTCTACCAAATTCAAAGACCCTCTGGGGCGATTACCTGTACAGGTGAGATTCTCGCATCAGACTGCCCAGAACTATCGACTTCAGGTAGATCGGCTCGATGAAGTGCGAGAGGAGAGCTCCCTGGACGCCGACGATGTTCCACCGACAAATCTTGTCGGAGCACGACATCGTCAGCAGTCTCTCCCCTTGCAAGATCCCATCCCAGGTTTGTATCAAACTGGTGTTGATCTTAACCGGGATGGTTCCTTCTCCTGACTCGACTTTGGTTCTGAGCAATCCTCTGGAACTCCTGTTGGGGTGCTTGTCCACGGCTTCGCACTCCTCGTGCGGACTGAAAATTCTCGCGTCCCCGCACGGCGCAGTGTTGATGTAAAGGTGAAACTCCAACCCCTCCTTCAGCTTGTATCCCTTGCCGTCTTCGCGCAGAGTAAAAATCGACGTCTCTTCTTGGGAGTTAGCAACCAAATCTAGCTGATCGTAAAGGTAACTTATCAGACATCTTCTGGAGACGATCTCGGCGTGCATATCGTTCAGCGAGTACCCGATCATGCTTATGTGTCCGCCTGATATGCATTTGGTGCCAGTGGTTACTGAAATTACTTCGAAATCTGACAAATTGCCGTTACGCGTCATCACGATGCCGGCGAGAACTTTGCGCTTGGCGTGCAGCGGGTCCTCGGCCATTAGAGATGCGAATTTGTCTTGGATCAACCTGTCGAAGGTGGATGCCAATTAACGAACACCAACAAAAGGTTCGATGACGCTTCCGCGCACACAACCTTCTACCACGTAATAAAAAAAAAATGCCATCAAGGTTAACCATGAAAAACAAAACGGGGCGTCTTAGCTCATTTCGCACAATTTGTATGGGAGTACCTGTTATTAGAGAACTGTCTCTTTCCTGTTACAATGTAATAAAATAAAATTGTAAAACACACAATGTTACTATTTCGTGATCAGAATAAATTAGAAAAACATATAATGAAATACTAAAAGACAGTAGTGACATTTCAAATAAGAACTTAGCTAAGACATTGATTTTTGTTTTTCATCGGTGATTTTGATGGCATTTTTTAAATCTTATTATTAAAGTGCATCTAGACCTCGGATGTTATATAGATCAAAAACGTTAAAAATTATTTCATTGAGGATCAAGAGCAGAATTCAAAAATGTAATTATTTTTTTGTAATTCGTCTCCATTTTCATTCTCTAATAGACATATTAACGAACGCGACGTCATCATCTGCGATGTCATTATAGACATTAATTCACGGTATATTTTAGGAAAATTTTTAGGTTGGCAAAGCTTGATGCGGAATTATCTTGTCATGTATGTCAGTTTAAATTAGAAAATGTGTCAAGAGCAGGAAGTGTCCAGTGGAAAAACTTGACCAAAAGATTATCTTGATTATCTTCCATATTCGTGTTTTGTAACAAAATTTTATTAAACAAAAAATGGCGACTATTATTCCGGACACGGAATGTTGGCCAACATTTTTTTGACATTTCTAAAAAAAAATGATGTAAACCAATCATTAGCGTCATTAATAAATGACAATTATTAAAAATCACTTTGAAGTATTTATTCTGACATCAAAAAAGCAAGGAAATTGCATTATCGAGTCAAAAGTTGGGTTATATTCACACATGTTTGTCAGTTAAATGTCAGTTATGGCCAAGCTTCCCTGTCCGGAATAGTACAGTCATGACCACGGAATTTCGTCAGTCGGTGTTATTCAACTGACATTAGCTGTAAAACAGATTTTATACAAGGTGAGTCCTAAAAAACGCCGCAAGCCATATCTCC
The DNA here is from genome assembly GCF_963966145.1 of Tenebrio molitor. Taxonomy (NCBI): domain Eukaryota; kingdom Metazoa; phylum Arthropoda; class Insecta; order Coleoptera; family Tenebrionidae; genus Tenebrio; species Tenebrio molitor. Next base: position 5,064,780 of record NC_091053.1, read on the forward strand.
GTTATTTATGGCTTGATTTAAATAAAACAAAAACTAGAATAAATCACTTTAAAAGCACTATAAGCACAACATAGACTAATTTTTTTTCAAGAAGTAATTCAAGGTCAGATGATAATCAACTTTGTTTTTTTAAAAAGCTTGGTATATTTTTTTATACCCATTTTGAAAGAAATAATTTTTCTGAATCCACCGATATGTCGCATGTTAAAATGCATTTAACAGTTTGTTACCGCGAAAATAAATATGTAAATAAAATAGCGTTATTGGAAAGTTTTTCTTCGAAAAAAATCAGGTATACTATGGAAAACAATCCTAAACGCAATAACAATACTTTTTGAAGGACAGAAACAAAAAATAATATGCCAGAACGTGTAATAAATATTGCGTTTAGGATTGTTTTCCATAGTAACGTGATTGTTTTTGAGGAAAAAATTTCCAATAATGCTATTTTATTTATTTATTTATTCTAACATGCGGCATATCGTTGAATTCAGAAAAATGATCTCTTTCAAAATCGGAATAAAAAAATATACCAAGCTATTTGAAAAAACAAAGTTGATTATCATCATTCTGACCTTGAATTACTTTTTGAAAAAAAAAGTCTATGTTGTGGTTATTGTGATTTTAAAGTAATTTATTCCAGTTTTTGTTTTATTTAAATCAAGCCATAAATAACGGAGATATGGCTTGCGGCGTTTTTTAGGACGCACCTGTATATTTATAACCCCACAGTGGAATTTTTGACATGGACGTCATGTGGTATTTTGATTTTTATTGTGCGTGACAAAATTTCTGTCACAAAAATTTTAAGTGTCAGTTATAATGACAATAAAGCTTAGGCTACACAAATTTTTTCGAATTGAAAGTAAAGTAACTGACGAAATTCCGTGGCCGTAACTGTATGTAAGTACTATCGGTGGACATAAAAACTTGGGACAAACGTCACAATTGTATAAAGTCAAAAATCAGAAATATACATTGGGTAAATTTGGCTTTTTACAAACAAGGTTATAAAAATTATGACATATTGTCAGAAACACCAAGTTAAAGTTCAGTTCTTTAACGTTCTCTTCATTGACAATGATTTTATATAATAACACAATTGATCTAGCATCTCTTACATTCAAGGAGTTAATTTTAAATACTGACAATTTTTATTTTGAGTGACAATTCAAAAGTCTGATATACAATGAGCAAATTTTGGATGTCCCAGGTTTTAATGTCCACCGATAGTACATCAAATTTTTACTTTTAAAATTAAGACATTACCAACCGCCGCAAAAATCCCTAAATAGACCAAAGTAATATTTTTTGTTTAAAAACGCCATAAAAAGGACAAATTACAAAAAATAGTGTAAAAAAACTCGTTTCATAAGACTTTGAAGCACCTTGCAGTAGGCCAAAGTCTTAAATCATTTAAACGCTGTTCAAAAATCAAAAAACCATTGTGGTGCAAATAACACACATTTTTCATGATATTTCCTATTCGTTATCACAGTGACAGATAAGTCATCTGCACCACAATGGTTTTTTGATTTTTGAACAGCGTTTAAGTGGTGCGCTTCGCGAAACGCGCTTAGACTAAAGTCGACAATCAGCCGCCATTTTCTAAGATGCCGGACGTAACAAAGGTTCGTCTTGGGTAACTTTTGGTATGTTAATTGTTTTAGATTCAGAGAAGATTTTTAAAACATAAAAACACATTTTATTGAAATATGTGTATGTGCAAGGTACGCGTAATTACTAGAAATGCTATAATTGGCTATTACACAACTTCGACTCTTTATTAAAAAGGGAAACAATTTTTCTATAAAAGAAAATACTGATACGAGAAATTCGGTCAAGGTTTTCAACGAACCACGCATTACGATTACGATTGCTTAAATCTAACCTCACTTTTTGCGTTGTTTGTTTTAAGTTTTTGCTGCGCAGACTGACGAGTGCAGCGTTCACAATCGACTTTTCAACGCCAACTTTGAGGAGAAATTTAAGTGAACGCCCTATATTTTACACCATTATATTCTCGTTGTCTTACAATGAAAATAATTAAAAAAAAAATTATTATTGAATAAAATCTTAATGTCCTTTCGCGACTTCCTCATTGGTTTAAAAAATAAAAATACACAAATATTCTCTTTCAGGTGAATCTGCACGATGAAATGTCCAAATCAACTTGAGTTTTGTTTTCATAAGAATCCGTGGTCTAGTCATCATCGACTGAAACAACAATTTTCTTAACAAAAATTCATTTTTTTTTTAAATCATGTAAAACCAAACAAAACACCCTTTGTGACAAGTGATTTAACGTCGCTCTTATACTCACCTAAAAGGCCGATACTCACCTGTTTGTTAAATGGTTGTCCACCGAACACCCGGTTACCACAGTATATTCTTAAGCACGTTTAGTGCCGGTAACATTGTGACTAAGTATGGCAACGTTCAAAGAGGCAGAAAAATTGCCATACGTTATCACAAAAAAATAAAAATAAAACTTCTCTAAATACGGGAGCTCTAAGAAATTTACTTTGTCTGTAAAATAACGTTTCTTATTAATTTTCGCAAAACTCAAATAACTGCACCGCACAGAGTCTAAACAGTCAACTGTAGACTCCGTGGGTTGCGAAAAAAAAACTCCCAAGCCTCGAGGTTAGTGCGTCCAAACAGTTAGTGTACCCAAAAGATGCAAAACCACGCTCACCTGCCTATATAATCTGCCCTCTCTTGTTCCTCGACGAGCACGCTCGACTTCTTAGACCCATCCAAACTCAAGTCTTTCAAGTTGAAGTTTAATTTAGCTAGTGCGGCAGTGGCGGCTGCCGTTTTCGCGCGTTTCTTACTAGAACCTGCGACAATCACCATCAGAAAAAATAATTACTGTGTCTGACTGCTACTACCGGTGCCGATAAATTTCTCAACGCCTAGAGTAATCGTGTACTTAAACCTCGTGTAAGCACAACCTCCATTTTCTGCGCATTCGTACTTAACGTTCGGGTACAACTCGTTTAACAGCATAACAGGTCCTTTGACTATCACATTTTTTGAGGCGCTGTGCTTTTTCTGTACGGCTTCGAACGCGTCGCTCGTGAAATCCATGTTAGTGACGTCGGCGCCGGTGGTGTAAGTCATGTTCGCGTTGGTGGGGAGCTGAATGAAGGATTTGAGTGCCTCTTCGGCTGCTTTGCATTTAGCTACTTTTTTCGAACGGCCCTCGCCGTAGTAAGTCTGCCCGTCGACTTCTACGCCCACTTTGAATAGTGGGGCGTGTAAGGGGCCTGTTTGTTCGATCAAGTTGTATTTTAACCCGAGTCTTAATTCATTTAGGATCGAAACAGGATTCTTGTCTTTGATTATCGATGGGTCTAGCTTCTTTTTCTTTGGCTCTGGGAGCGATTTGTCGCCTGGAATTGGTCAGAAATTAGGATTTGAACAGCACGGTCGTGCTGTTTACCATTTGTGGCTGCTCGTTTCGTAGGACCTGTTGGAGAGGTCACTTTATCACAATCGTTGGCCATTACTGATAAGGGTGACGATTGTGCTCGATTTTTTACACATAGAATTGTACGTTTAACCCTAGTAAAGCTAGTAGGAGGTGTAAGACGGACCCACAAATTTCCAAACAATAAAAATTAACTAATCTACCTACTAACCTTGATTACACATAACCTCACAAAAATTGACGTTGCCAATTTGCAACAAAAAACGTATGGCAAGAAAAGCCAAACGAACAGTCCTTATAAAGGACTGTTTTGTACAAATATTTGTGTTTCACTAAAAAACTGATTGATACCGAGTACTAAAAATTTTTGTTAAAAATTTGGAATCTGCAAAATTAAAAAAACAAAAAGTGAACTAATTTCTTTGGAAATGATCTAAAAAATTACCTGTTACTGTAACAACACTAGAAATTTTGTTCTAAAGGGAAAAATGTGTATTAGGAGGAACTTAAGAAACTTTTAATTTCAGGTCAGGGATGGACAAAATGACGGGAAGTGCAAGAAAGGACTGTTTTTTGTGGAAAAAAAATGTATACAAGATGGAAACGAATTGAATTTAATCTCACGAATAAAAAATTTAAAGTTATGAAATTGAAGCATATTTAAAAAGTAGCAAGGCCAGTTATGTCATTTCTATGCTAATCGTATAAATATGTTCTTTCATTATTGTCTCGCGATGAAAAAGTGTGCACGAGATTGTGCATTTGCATTCTTTCTGAATTCTTCTTTTTCATATTTTTTGCCTTATTTGCAGAAGTTTTGCTTTAGTAGTGTGATTACGCACCTCTGGAAAGTGGAAATATTATTGCAAGGAGCAAAGTGTATAAACAGCATTAGAGAGAAAAATTCGATGAATAGATTTAATTTTTCGAGAACTAGACCACAACACTTTCTAGAACAATCAATTTAAAAAATTAAATTAGCTCTTAAATGTAAGATTAGTTTGTACATTTTATTACCGGGAAAATGTCTTGCATATTAATATTAGTTTGAAAATTTGAAATTCCAAGATAAGCGCCATTTTGTCAATGTATCTGGTAACTTTAGTGGCAGAGTGTTGGTCTGTTGGTAGGGTTCAGAACATGGATTTCTGTGACATGAGTTTTGCACATGTGTGTATGAAGTTAACATAACCTCAACACTTTCGATTTATAAACTAAAATACCGTAGATGTAAGATATATTTCTAAAAATGCCGAAAATAAAAGCAGAGAAGAAGTGTAGACCCCACACAGCCATCGCCAAGCAAGGCATCACTTTCAACAAGAACTTCGGCCAGCACATCTTGAAGAACCCCCTGATCATCACGTCGATGGTAGAGAAAGCTGCCTTGAGACCCACCGACACGGTCCTCGAAATAGGTCCAGGAACCGGTAACATGACCATGAAACTGTTAGAAGACGTGAAGCAAGTAGTGGCGTGCGAAATCGACCCCCGACTAGTAGCAGAATTACAAAAACGCGTCCAAACCACCCCTTACCAAAAAAAACTACAAATCCTGATCGGTGACGTTCTTAAGACCGAGCTCCCGTACTTCAGTGTGTGTGTGGCCAACATTCCCTACCAGATATCGTCGCCTTTGGTGTTTAAATTACTTTTGCACCGACCAACGTTTCGTTGCGCTGTTCTCATGTTCCAGAAGGAATTCGCCGAGCGACTAGTTGCAAAGCCCGGGGACAAACTGTACTGTAGATTGTCAATAAACACGCAACTCCTGGCGCGAGTGGATATGCTAATGAAAGTGGGAAAAAATAATTTCCGACCGCCGCCTAAAGTTGAGTCTGCTGTTGTCAGGATTGAGCCGAGGAGTGATCCACCAGCCATCTCCTACACTGAGTGGGACGGTCTGACCAGGATTGCGTTTTTACGCAAGAATAAGACACTGGGGGGCGCGTTTCGACAGAATGTGGTGTTGGCCATGTTGGAGAAAAATTACAAGTTGCACTGCAGTTTGCATAATAAGGAGGTGCCCCAGGATTTCAAAATTAAGGAGAAAGTTGAAGGGATACTGACAAGGTTGGGGGCTGAGCAAAAACGGGCGCGAATGATGGACATCGATGATTTTTTGGCGTTGTTGCAAGCGTTCAGTGATGAGGGAATTCATTTCTCGTGACCGAATCTAATTTGTAAATACATATCAGAATATTTTTAATGGATATTTATTGTTTTACTATAAAATAAAAATGGCAACTAAAAAGGCGTTTTATTGGGTAACCCGGCTCAAAAAAAACTCATTACATAATTATTAATTAGATATTGTATTTAGATTATTATCACTCATAATGCTTTTCTTGTTTCTTCCCTATCCTAGCGACTGCCTAATAGGAATAGCTGATAATCAGAACTCGAATTGACTAATAAGTGATAATCATACTTGGTCCTTTGCACATTTGGTGTGCCATGCTGTGAACTGAAATGTCACAATTAGACAAAATTGACGAATAAATTCATGAATAAATCATCAAAGTTTTGCGCACAATAAACTAGGGACTTTTGCACCGCCAATGTGTTGCCAACTTTATCCACTAAACTTGTCCTGATGACAATTGTTAGCTTTAGGAAACGTAGGTTAGGCAACCGTGTTAACTAGTAGGAGTAGTGCGGGTGGTATGTGTTTGCGGCACAAGGCGAACCACCCCTACCCTTGTAGGAGGGAGAACCGCAGCTGGACGGTGCAAGACCGGACCACAGTAGATTTACTCATTTTCTAGCAAGGACCGCCAATACCGCCATGTCTGGCTGACGAAACATCAAAGGTGCCGACCCTAGCTGTCCCTACTGAATGAGTAAATCTACTGTGACCGGACCGCGGCCTCTTCCTCAAGCAGCGCTCAACGAGACCAGTTCGATTTCTGTTATCTTTATCTACCTTTATTGTGAAATACACATATTCAATTACTTCAGTATTTGTTTGCCGACAACCCCCTTTGAGCTTCTCCAGAACCACCTGACACGAGTCCAGAGAGGAAGACGAGACCCAACACAATGCTATATTATTATTTAAATTACCTCACCAATATCAAAACAAATAAACACTATAATATAAACGATGACAATAATACGCCTTTGTCATTGCAACTTTCTGAACTGGCTCTTCAACAGTTATGTTTGTCTGTTTCTTCATTAACATCAACAGTTGGAGAAAATTTGTCAGCATCAGCAGCGTTACCCAGATCATTTCCTGCTTCTTTTACACCAAAATTTAACCTTCACGAACTACAAAAAAACAACACTAGTTCGGTCAATAAAATTTGTTATTATAGTACCTAAGAAGCGTTACCTATTAGTAGTTTGTCGACATTTTACGGTTTTATTGTGAGTACCCACTGGTAAATTGTGAGAGGGAATGGCTGTGAGTTTCAATTGTCTCACTTGACACCTTTTGCTGTTGTGTAAAAAGCTATGGTAATTGTTCACTTTAACTACTTCTGGAATTTTCGCGTTTTTTCTGGCTAGACAGCCTCAGGGCGTCCTCCTAGATCGTGTCCCACCATTCAAACCTTGTGCAAATGCCTTTTTTTTTCTCTCTTGTTATGTTTCAAGGTCGCGTCAAGGTCGCGCCAAGTCTTAGTATAACTAAAGGGTAAGGAAAATTTTCATTTGCACAAGGTTTGACTGGTGGGAAACGATCTAGGAGGACGTCCTGAGGCTGTCTAGCCAGAAAAAACGCAAAAATTCCAGAAGTAGTTAAAGTGAACAATTACCAAAGCTATAATCATCAAAGCTTCTCAAACTTGCCCAAAGGTATAAAATCGGTTGGTAGAAAGTGCTTTGTAACCCCCAATAAAAATATCTCCGAATTTAGCCTGTCCCTGAGTCTGCTTGCAAAAAATCGCAACATGTTGACCTGCTGCAAGGGGTTTTAAACAGTTTATTATTAGGGATTGATACCCAACTCTTAGGGGCCAATAAAGCAATTGACTCTATTCTCACTTATTTCTAGAAGCTCTTTAATAGGTTTTCCGATTTTTAAAACTTCCTGCTTGGTATTTTTTAGAGTTTTTTATTGGGAAATAACATCATGGAAATAGTGCAGAGAAATGTCTTTGCTCACTGAATATCACACTGTATCACACTGCGGCACGGAACAATAACACTTTGAGGTACTCGTTATCACTTCATGCACAATTTATTATGAAAAATAAACGAATTTGGCTATTTTTTGGCGATTGAAATGTATTACGGCCAATACGTAAACATTTGTTTTCCCTATTTCGTTAGTTCAAAAATTACCACCAGAGGTCAGCCACTTCGCTGATTTTCTCCAATACCCTCACATGTGACTTGACAGTTTTCACAAGTTTTTTCAAGTTGGTACAAACTACGGGGTGATCAAGAAGGACTGTTTAAGTTGGTAACACTGGATCATATTTTAAATCGTATAACAGGAGTAACTTCCGGTTGTTGGTGACTTGTCGTTGTTAATGCTATACCTATATAAGATATTTGTCAAATAAACCAACAAAACATATCCAGTTGCAGTGTTATAAATAACCGAATTAAAAAATTTTCTTAAATGTACTGCCAACTTAAACAGTTCCTCTTGATCACCCGGTACAAATTTATAAACCGCAATGTAACTAGAATTCTCCAAAAAATTCACGAAAAATTAGAGCTGGTTCTATGTTGGCAATTTATTGTCGTCAATTTATTCACGACAATTTTGTGTATTACACGCAACAATAAATTCAAGGTCAAAAAATTCATCAATTTCTTTGACCGTGTAAAACAAGCATTACATTCAGGTTTCACGCCTACTTCGACTACAATCATTTAGAATAACCCTGTATAACTAGTGGTGTGATTATTATCGATGATATTATGAGTGAAATTGAGCTGGAGATTTCACGAGTCCGAAGGACGAGTGAAATATCCTGCTTCAATTTCACGAATTTAATATCACCGATGATTAATCATACCACGTGTTATATTCGATGAGACAATATAATGAATGAAATACAAAATTATTCATTCAGTAAATAAGATAATAATTTTTTTGTTTTTTATTATCGCTGCGATAGCCATGCAACTAAGGACTTTACGGCGTTTTCATTGGATCATTCATGATCACGTGATACATGAATTATATTGTCTGACGAATACAACTCTTGGAATCGTGACTATTGATATTATACCATCGTAGTTGGCGTTGAAAACCCACACAAATTTTGGATGTGCCGCCAGCTCCGCAACGTTAGACAAACTAGTAAACACCACAGAACACCTAGACTCCTAGACACTAGACAGCTAGACAGATTTCCGCTACCGCCAGCAGCGCTACCTATTGGCGATACTAGTCTCACTCCTGTAAGAGGAGTGAAGGCGCCCTATGCTGGTATATAATGCATTGAAACTTGAAAGTTATGCCAATCCATGTCAATCGTTACTTCTCCAGCAACCTTTTATGACCGTAAACATCCTTAAACGGCCCATCGGGTATCGCATCGCTTTGGCGCCAGTGGCGTTCCTTTAACCCCCGAAACAAGGTGTTAGAGCTAAAGTCAAAACGAAACATGACAGGGTGGAGCTTAGGATGCGCGCTCTCCAATTTACCGCTGACATGGGCGTATCATACAGTCGTCAGTTTAGGGGCAAAAACTTAACCAAAATTCAATTTTCATCATCTGATGAAATAAATTCTACACCGACGTCATCCACTTTTGTTGTAGACAAGATCATTCCCCTAACATTCCTCTATAGCGTAAACAAGAAAATTTTTGACTCCGTCATATACGTAAGCTGGATTCAACTGATGTACATTCGTCTTCTGCGCAAACCACGTGATGACATGTTTCGTTTTGACTTTACCTCTTATATAGTCTACTTTTTATTAAAAAGAACCACAACACCGCAATTTACACCCAAAATAGAGCTGACAACATTGTACACTTTTGACATAGGGTGAAAAATCTCATCGTATAAAAATTGAGGTTATTAGAGATATTAGTAGCGCAGCATGTTAATAAAGTTAATAACAACTAATAACAACTCATTTGAGAGTTTAATAAATTTCTTACTTTGCGAGGCATTTTTAATAACACATTCAAATTTTAGCTGCGAGTTTGCGTACTTTCAAGGACATTAAAAATGACAGATGTTGGCTGGAATAGCCAATAGACATAATTAAATTCCCTAAATTTAGTAAAATTTTATATACAGGTCGCTACAAAGTATGGCAACAGTTAAATATCTCGAGAATGGTTTCTTGGAAATCCTTGAGATTTGGTATGGAGTTAAGACCATTTAAATTCTATTCTTTGCAATTTTTTCAGTTCTATACCAACATTTGTTTTCGAGATACAAAGCTAACTAGAATTTTTTTAAATGACATCAGGGGTTAATTTCATGATAGAGTGTTTTTTTTTTTAATTGAACACTGTATCACATAATGATCGTTTCATTTTTTGTGTGTCATCAAAAGTGTCATCACTTCAGCACAGCTTCGTCTCCTATCACCATATCCAATCATCATTAGAACTTCTATCCGCTCGGTTTCACTTAAATAAGGCATTTTTATAATAAATAAATAAGTAATAAATAAATTAATAATAGAAACTGTTTTCAAAGATAACTTTTGACCATTCTTATTTAAACTATTATTACATGTGATACATCGTTGAATTCAGAAAAAAAAACCTGTTTTCAAAAATCATAAAATTAACCCCTGTTGCCATTTAAAAAAATTCAAGTTAGCCTTGTATCTCCATTCTCCATTCACCATTCTCGAGATATTTAACTGTTGCCATACTTTGTAGCGACCCTGTATATACTTTTATACAGGGCAAGTCACGTAAGATTTATTTCTGAATTTATTTTGTACGCAACCAAAAATACTAATTACGCTGACCACTTGATACCGTTTATAATGTGATTTCATTTAGTAATCAACGTAGGTATGTAATTTGGCTAAAAATGTCAAAATGACAGTTGATGAATTTAATTTTTGATTTCATTATTCAGAACAGGAAAACGTCATTTTGACATTTTCATTCAAATTACATACTTACGTTGATTACTAAATTCAATCATACTATAAACGGTATCAAGTGGTCAGCGTAATTAGTATTTTTGGTTGCGTACGAAATAAATTCAAAAATAAACCTTATGTGACTTGCCCTGTATATATCAACAGGTTGTGGTTCTTTGTTTAAAAAATAGACTGTACAACAAATGCAGCAGTGCGCTCCGTCATGTAGGTACACACCAATAAAGTTGCGCGGCAGACAATTAATCATTCAAATAAAAACGTATGCCCCCATTTCTGAACGCAAGTGATACGCCACTGGACAAAACTCCACGGACAGATTTGGATGACTCAACGTGTTCTCCTTAAAGTGTGCGGACTATACAATAAATGCATCGCTGCGTCCCGTCTTTTACAGTGGACGATACGCCACTGGTAACGTCCCCACCAACCACCCTTGTTTACCAACCTTTTATGGCTTTCCACGATTTGGCGGGTGGCATCACTTTTTCAAACTGGCCTTCCCTCCTCTTACTTTAACCTCCTTGCTTGCGGTCCTTGCTTGCGGCACATTCAACTAAGCCACCAACGCTTACTACGATCATTTATAATAACCCTGTATAATTGATTTCATATAAATGTTCATCAAGTGAGCTGTGCATGTGTAATAGTATATTAAAACATGAGTTTTATAAAATTTATATTAAGACACGAGTCAGATTTGCAGCTCGACTGCTGCAAACAGGATTGCCTGTAAATGACGAGTGCCCTTAAGTTTTATAAAACGAATTTTTTATGCTATTTTTTCTAATTTGCATATTACGAGTACCTAATAGTAGATTACATACCGAGGTGGGAAGTGTTTCATTCCTGTCGAGAGCTAAGATAGTTTACGAAGGCGTAGCCGAGGTGAACTAATGCTCGAGACAGGAATAAAACACATTCCCACTAAGGTTTGTATCATGGAGGTAGTATTGACTACTACCTCCATGGTTTGTATACTATTTTATTCGGAATCATTACATTTTTAACAAATAAACAATTAATTTGATGCAGTTTCATTTCTACTGTTTTTCGACTTTCAGTAAGTACGCCACTGGAAAAACCTTATAATAGGGCGGAAAGTGGCCTATTACTGACCAAGAGAGGGAAGTAAAGATAAAAAGGAATGGTTAACTTTCCGCCCTCGTATAAGGTTAGGAATGTGCATATTACAATACGATTCTGAATAAATACATGTTTTTTTTTACAAATAAAATCAATTTTGGTAATTTAGGGAATTTTGTGACAGTTGGTGGCACATTTATTTCATGGTTAACATTTAAAGAAAATTCTAAATTTGAATCTACATTTACATCTACATAATTGTCATTTTTCGCAAGTGAAATTGCAATTAAAGATGAATTATTTAGAAATGCAGCAAATAGCAGAGAAAACCAGTCAATTTGCTGCCGGCAATGTGTGTTACCGACTGAAAATAATTCCTAGATTTCGGATGTGTTAATAGTTTATTAACGCATTCAAAACGAATGCGTTAACAGCTTTGTTAAAACAGCAAATTAGAAAAAGTCACATTTAATTTCGTTACATTACAAAAGTCACATTTATGAAAGTCATGTCCAATAAATCTTTACGTGGTAAAAATACAAAGACAAAAACATGTAAATAGGTGTCCGTTTCGTGTCACAATATGGCATGGCGGTACCCACGAAACTGTGTTGCTATGACACGTCCCTTTTGACAGTAAAACCTGTCATTAATTTTATAAGAAAAATATTAGAATAATGGATAATTTAGAGGAACGCGCGATAGTTATTTATGATACAAGTGTTAAAAGTAAGATTTTATTTTTAGAGAAGGGAGAAACAAACCCTTCGAACAAAATAAAATCACTTTTAACACGAATATCATACTTACTCTATTGTTTCTAAAAAAATCTTTCTTTTTTTTTCTTTCTTTGCAATGTTTTACATTAAAAATAGAATAAATTAACGATTCTTATTCTCGAAATAAATATCTAATGGCACCCTTGATTGAAAACAAACATGTTCAAAATTATGTCCCGATTAAACATAAACAAATGTCATTCCGCGGGAAATTCAAACTTCTAAACGGTTTAATTTTTCCAACGCTTACTCAGCCCAGGATTTCATTTGAACACGCGATTTTATTTCTTCACAAGATTTTAAGCAAAATAAAAACAAATCCAGCAAAACATTTATTCTAATTATAGGACATCGCAACGATAACGTACCCCGCACCCAATAAATAAACTTAATCGTCAAAATAAATCATACGTGTAAAGTTACACATGGTCAGTTGCATCAGTAAATTATTCGTGAGTCCATGTTATGGTCGAGATAAGGGATTTGTATCAGTAAACACATAAATACAGAAGAGAACGCTTCTCTCTGCATCCTGTGCCAGCCAGCGACTAATCAAATTAATTTAACAAAACATGGCAACGAAGATAATTTTGCTGTGGTCCGTTCTTTTCAATTCGGCGCAGAGCCAAATACTTCCACCTGACTTAAAGCTGGGAGTGGCGACGGCTTCCTATCAAATCGAAGGAGGTTGGAATGCGAATGGTTAGTATCAACACCTCACTACGACCCTCCTAATCTTGAAATAATCAGGCAAAGGGGTGAACATTTGGGACGAGTTGACTCACACCCACCCTGACTTGGTGGCAGACCACACCACCGGAGACGTAGCCTGCGATTCCTACCACCTCTGGCAAGACGACCTCAAGATGTTGAAATTCTTGAAAGTGGACCACTACAGATTCTCCTTGTCCTGGTCGCGACTCCTTCCTGGAGGCTTCACCAATCAAATCAACCCAGACGGAGTCGCCTACTACAACAACTTAATCAACGCACTCATCACCGAGGGAATCGAACCCATGGTCACTCTTTACCATTGGGACCTTCCCCAAAACCTGCAAAACCTCGGAGGGTGGACCAACCCTCTGATGGCCCTCTACTTCGAAAACTACGCACGAGTCGCGTTCTATCTCTTTGGAGGTAGAGTCAAAACTTGGATCACCATCAACGAACCTTCTAGTATTTGCGTGGGAACCTACGAAGACGGCGACGGAGCGCCCGCTTTTGTTAATTCTTCAGGAATCGGACTGTACTTGTGCGGAAGAACCATCTTGCTAGCTCATGCTGCAGCCTACAGAGTTTACGACGCAGAATTCAGGAAGAAACAAGGAGGTGAGCACCACGTACAAAGAACAAAATAAATTATATTGGAAGTTTTCAGGAAGAGTTGGCATCACCATTGACTCCATATGGGCCGAACCCAAGACAAACAACAGTGCGGATGTGGAGGCGGCTACGAGAGAGATGCAATTCGGGGTTGGAGTTGTCTTCTCTTGTAAAATACACAACTGATTTGTGTTTTGTTGCAGTTGGGGTGGTGGGCCCATCCGATTTTTTCAGTAAGTGGGAACTACCCCTCGATTATGATCTCCCGAGTCGGAGACAACTCCAAACGAGAGCATTTCATGGAGTCCAGACTGCCGCCGTTTACCCCAAAAGAAATAAAACTAATCCAGGGGAGTTCCGATTTTTTCGGATTGAATCACTACCACACCTGGTTGATCGCCAATCAGGATTACCCCGACAGCTCGCCGTCTTATCACAAGGACAAAGGCACTAAAGGAACGCAAGATCCCGACTGGGAACCGGGAATCGTCCCTTGGGGCTTTCGCAAGTTGCTGAACTGGATCAAAAACGAGTATAACAATCCTCTGGTGATCGTCACCGAGAACGGATACGGCGACGGGGGCGCCGTCGACGATGTGAACAGAGTCGTCTTCTTGAAGGTACCTAGTCAGATTTAATCCAACTCTTGTGACACAGCTCTTGCAGGAATTCATGCGGGCTTTGGTGGCGGCGATCCACGACGGCTGCAACGTCAAGGGTTACACTGTCTGGAGCGTTATGGACAATATGGAGTGGAGGGCCGGCTACACGTAAGTGATCCCCTTCGGCTTACAGTCGAGTAAATGTGGCTGTTGCAGGGTCAAGTTCGGCCTACACTACGTAAATTTCACGGATGTTAAGAGGACAAGGACGCCGAAATGTTCGGCGTACGTCTACGCCACCATAATCAAGGATCGCGTTATCCCCGGAGAGTGAAAAATGCGACTTGAACAAAGTTAAAACAGTTGTCAACCTTAATAACAGACAAATTAGGATAATAAATCAGGAGTTTTCAGAGCGCTTTTATTTCGAGAGACGAGATTTTGGAGTTTTGTTATGCTTGTGGCAGGTAAGCGTCTCACCTGTCTACCTGCTTATGTAAATCTGGAAGACCAGTTTCTCAAAAACGAACTGTCGAGGCGGAATTATCATAATTTCTCGCAAGAAATGCACGAATTCGATTTAAATCGTTTGAAATTTCTAGGCGAATGTGTTATTTGTACCAACTTTTGTGGACGAAAAGATTGAGGTTAGAATTATTTCAAAAGAATAAAAATTGACACAAATCGATCTAAAATAATCGTAATTTGTGTTTTTGGACTGACTTAGGATTCTTTTGAGAGTTGGGATTGTCATAATTTGTCACAAGAAATGCATGAATTCAATTTAATTCGTTTTAAATTATTGGGCGAAGGTGTTATTTCCATAGAAAAAGATTGAGGTTAGGATGTTTTAAAAAGAATAAAAATCGACACAAATCTATTTAAAATAATCGTAATTTGTGTTTTTGGACTGACTTACGATTCTTTTGAGTCGGGATTATCATAACTTCTCACAATAAATGCATGAATTTAATTTAATTCGTTTCAAATTTTTAGGCGAAGGGGTTATTTGTAGACTAAAAGATTGAGGTTAGGATGATTTAAAAAGAATAAAAATCGACACAAATCAACAAGTACTATTTAAAATATTCGTAATTTGTGTTTTTGGACTGACTTAGAATCCTTATGGTTGTGGAAGGCTACAGTGTGTTATAAAAAGCAAACAAAAATATTTGAGACACAAGTTCTTCACCTCCATCTGTTTCTTGCATTTTTATAGGTGATTTACCACTTGCGTGTTATGCTAAATTAATTTCCAAAGTACCTGGGCCTTGTTGTTAAGAACAAGAACAACAAGAACAAGTTCAAGCAGGTGTCCTGTCAGGATAAAGCTTCGATTCGCAAGAGTTGTTGATATTGTTGGTTTTAAAATGTTGGGTCAGTCTTTCTAAACCCGTTCTAGCTCCCAGTGATTACTGTTTGTTCCTGAAATGAAAACATCTTCCTGATACCCATTCCATAGATGGTGGTGAACGAGTGTCTTGAGGCACAAGAAAGACTTTTTTCTTGCACTAGACATCTTAGTGTCTTGACTGTCTTGGATGACTACCTTGAGAAATAAATTTTTTTAGTTTTTTATTTCTTTAATTCTTTATTAACATATTGTTGGGCCACCTCTTGCTTCTAGTGAAGTCTCGTTCTTCTTTGGTATGGTCTTCGACAAATTTTGGCAGTCTCTAGCAACATTTTGCAGCATAAAGAACGTCATCAAGATGTGCCAACATCTTTAAAAAACTGTAAATCTGCTACTCGCTCCAATATTGACCAGAGTGGTTCAATATGGTCGAATCTGGTAACTATGCTGGACTGGGAAAGTACTGGAGTTCTCTTTACTACCTTTCAAACTTGCAAACAACGTTTTGTTCGTGATGAGATGCTCTTAATTGTCCAAAATGACCATAACGCGCATTGACAATATCACAGAATAACACGATATGTTTCAATTTCCGAATCTAGATTCTTCGGATACCCTCCAAAAGCTAGAGATGTTGCATTTTCTCATGGGCTATGATTGACATCTGCGCAAACGACGAATATCGGTAAGGTAAGTAAGGGCGCTTTCGTTCACTTGAATTTCAGCCCCGCTACGCAATTCGCGTGAACGAAAGCTTTGCATTCCTCACTATTACTGTAAATGACTATTGCCAAAATCATTCAGGTGTAATTTTGTGAAAAATATTGGCAGTTTTGACGTGTGAAAATTAACAGGATAGAAATTTTCTTAGATTCGCTACTAGAAAATTTAAATTTGACGACTTCTCATTCATACAAAATGACATATTTTTACAGTAAAATGGTAAAGACAGGTGCAAGAAACGGAAAAAAAAATATAGAAATCTGAAACTGTGTCAGAAGAAAGAAGGACATAACAGAATATGAGGTGTGTAAGAAAAAGTGAAAGAAATTGTAGAATACGATAATATTGCAATTTTCAAATTAGTTAAATAACTGAGTTTAGTTAATGTTTAGGGTTCTGGAACCAGTCAATTTTTAATAATCAACAATTTTTATCAGGAGATTATTATCATTTGTCCTTTGTCTGTTTTTTCTTGTTTCTATTATTTTTATTATCATCATAAGTGGACAATAAAATTTCGCTTGAACATCTCGTTTCTTTATTCTCCCAAAAGTATTAAATCTGTGTTTATTTCTTGGATTATTTTTTTTTTTTGTGCAAAAGCTTGACTGGGAATGACGCTTTAACCTGAACCATTCAGCTCCCCAAAACAAGTTCCATAACCTCTTTGATCCACCTTTTCAGGTATTCAAGTTGCGTTAACGGCTGCTGTTCGCACCCTTCCCTAATCTCCACCCTTCATCGATAACCCGTTTAACCCCGAACAGGTACGTTCATTACCTGGCCAATTTATTCGTACACAAACAGGCCAAGATCCCTCCGGCCACCCACCCCACGGCTGGGGTGGAGAGACACGAGGAGGCCCTCCCAACCACGCTGCATTGCTATTACACTCTACTATTAGTTCTGTCCTGGCTCGCGGTCCAAACACTTCGCGTCCATCTCTCATCCGAGCAAACAAGCACGCGGTCTTCCTTCGTTTCGGTTTTTGTTGGTGTTCAGTGTTCATTAGTGCCTCACTGTAAGTAACAATCAGAATCGTTAAAGATAAGCCGTTTTGCCAACAAAGAAAACGACGGCTCGCCACGATTACGTTGATGTTTTCAGCCGGTTTATCTTCGGATTGATAACTCGTGGTGTTCACTTCATTTAAATCGGTCTTCTGTTCCGATTTCTCAAGAAGCTGTGGGTGTTTATCGATATGAATGATGTTTTCGTTGTGTCGCTGCCGCGTGATTTGTTGGCGTGGATGCGACATGGGGGTGCACCAGACAGGTTTGCACATCGACACCCCCTCAGACAAGTGTTTTCGTTCTTTCCTTTGATAGCGAAATATTTACACGATATAAATATTTGAAAAGGGATATCATTTATTTTACAGACATTTTTAGATTTGTCCAAAGCGATATTTTTGTATGAAAACTTATTGCCCAATCTAATCTTTATCCCATTCTTAGATAAAATCAACTGAAATCCTAAGAAAGGAGTGATAAAACTTATCCTGTTGGTTCTGTAAGAATGTTGCATGTACCAGGTGTCTCGATAAAAAATAAATTTTTATCAGAAAAATCGTCAGAGTGTATTTCTCTCTTTTATTTAATCGATTATCTTAACACACTCTGTATATAATGTCTGAATCATAATTTAGAGAGGACCTAAGTTTCATTTTAATTAAAAAATATATTTATTGTCTATTAATTATTGTGTTCTAGTAAATATGCTCCTACTGTTATAGGGTATTGCACCATCTTGTTGAGTCCATTAGTATTTATCACATCTTTACGGACAAACCATAAACCATCGTTTCCTACTATCAATTAAGATTTACTGAATGAAAAATATGAATGGTACAAATCGGTTTATTAGATTCTAATACAGGGTTATAAAATATTGTACCATCGTAGTTGGCGTTGAAAACCCGCACAAATTTTGGATGTGCCGCAGCGTTAGACAAATTATGTCTATTTTTTCTTGGTAGGCGATTGCGCGCGCCATTTACAAAATCTTGCAACGAAATGCAACCTCCCTATTGGCTACTCTATTCCATTAACCAATAGGGAGGTCGCATTTCGTTGCAGGATTTTGTAAATGGCGCGCGCAACCGCCTACCAGGAAAAAATATATGTACTATAGTAGACAGATTTCCACTACCGCCAGTAGCGCCACCTATCGGCGATACTAGTCTCACTCATGTTATGAAGCTTACGGCACATTCTACTAAGCTACCAACGGCTACTACGATGGTACAATATTTTATAATGACCCTGTATATATTTGCACCGGAGCCAATATTCGTGCAATTGTTAAAACAATTTATAAAAGTTGTTAAAGTTTTGAACATTTGGGTTTTTGGACATTAATTTACCTCCGTATCGAAAACTGTAATACATAGAGTAAAATTTTACAGAGTCTTTTTTGTAGAGCATAAAATTTTCTACAAAAGAAACATTCATAAGTGTCCCACGAAATGATCCAATTTTGCGTGACTTACAGATTCGGCAGTTCGCACCAGTTTAGAAACAATTGTTGAAAATAATGTAAATGCTATCTAAAAAGTTCGGAAAAAATGACGTACTGTGTGGACACTGTAAAGAAATCTTTGATGCCAATTAAAAATCATTTCCAATCATTTTCGATTTTTAACACTGTCAAACATAAAATTTTAATTTCTATTTTTTAATAAACTTTGAAATGCACTTTAATGTGTTCTGTTTATCTCAAAATTATGATTCTTTTTTTAGAATGTAGATTTTTTTGTCTTTTATAGGATGGGATACTAGTTTTACTAATAAATCGATTTGTATCACTCGTATATTTTTTTCTACTGTTAAAAGTAATGCGAGCAAAGTTTTAAAATGACTGGACTAGTAAGACACGGAAGGCGGGTTACATAATTTTTATTTTATAACAAAAATTGTAAATTATTTACTATTAAATTTGAATATTTCGTCAAGAAAAAACTTTTCCTATTATTACTAATTATCTCTTTTTTGCATTTGCTTCTGGTTCATCACAAAAAAAAATCAATCCCGCTGAGAACAAATCTCTTTCGAGTACTGATATAGAAAGTATGATCCCGCTGAGACAATCTAATGCGACGTTGCACCGTCTTGTTAAATCCAAATAGCATTTTAGTAAAATCAATTGTTGAAAATAATTTAAATGCTATCTAAAAATTTTGAAAAAAATCACGTGCTGTGTAGATATTGTAAAGAAGTCTTTGATGTCAATTAGAAAACATTTTCAATCATTTTCGATTTTTAACACTGCAAAACATAAAATTTTAATTTCTATTTTTTACTAAACTTTGAAATGCACTGTAATGTGTTCTATTTATCCCAAAATTATTATTCTTTTTTGAAACGTTGATTTTTTTGTCCTTTAGAGGATGGTAACAGAATCTTTTTTCGTAGAGCATAAGAGATATTCATAAGCGCGAAATAATCCAATTTTGCGTGACTTACAGATTCGGGGTTCACACCGGTTTGGTTCAGAAACAATTTTTGAAAAAAATGTAAATGTTATCTAAAAATTTTGAAAAAATTCACGTACTGTGCAGACACTGTAAAGAAATCTTTGATGCCAATTAGAAATTATTTCTAATCATTTTCGATTTGTAACACTGCAAAACATAAAATTTCAATTTCCATTTTTTACTAAACTTTGAAATGCACTCTAATGTGTTCTATTTATTCCAAAACTATGATTCTTTTTTATAATGTAGATTTTTTTGTCCCTTATAGGACAGTATACTGGTTTTACTAATAAATCGATTTGTATCATTCTTACATTTTTTTTTCTAATTAATGCAAGCAAAATTTTAAAATGATTGGACTAGTAAGATATGGAAGGAGGTTTACATAAATTGTAAATTATGTATTTTCTATTAAATTTGAATATTTCTGCGAGAAAAACCTTTTCTAATTATTACTAATTATTATTTCTTTTTTGCATTTGCTTCTGATCCATCAAAAAAAAATCAATCCCGCTGAGAACAAATCTCTTTCGAGTTGTTAAAAAAATATTTGCATGGATAGTTTTTACGTTATTATTTGTGCAATCGCTAAATGGACTTGAATTGGACTTTTCATCAAATCTCGAAGATGCGAGCATAATAAAACCTTGTTTTACTATCTGCACTTCTCCGAAAAGTGATTTCCTCGAAGCGCAGTTTCATTCTGTCCAGATAATCACATTTATACGAAATAAATAGATTCGGTGATAAACAGAAGGTTTACGGTCGAGGTGGCGAGTGAGGTCGTGCCTCATCCTGTGTACAACTGCGGTGTAAAATTCATTATAATTGTAGGGAATCGAGGGAAATGCAACCACGAGCCCACCAAGTGATCTTTGTCCAAATGAATAAACATCGTCTGAACTGATAATGCCGTAAACACAATAACAACGCCGCCATTTCCATCCTAATATCTGTAACCACCGTCGAAAAACGATGTGAGGTGCTCCCATCTACTTAATGCTGTGATTCCACCCCTAGTATAGTGCGACAACAAGTAAAGCATGCAGTGTGTGTTGACCTTCGTCTTGTTGTTTTGTGTCTTACGTGCGAACACTTATCACAGTGATAACAGGACTAGAGGCCACCACTTCACCGCCGAGGAGTTGCTCTTCACCACCTTCCCGAAGAAGACCTCCGACGATTTCGACTTGGACCCCTGCAAGGCCGGTGAGTACCGCAACCGAGCGGAATGATTAATGGGGGTGGCGAGGCGGCCGGTTTTATGAATGACTAATGAAGAGTTAATTGAAAGTGGCAACAATTTGTAGGGCTCACGAATGAGCCGTTTAGTATCAGCGCTAATGCTGCTAGTTTAATGGCGTGGGTGCGAGGGTGAGCTCCGAATAAACCCCGAACTGTACCATAAGTCAAGGGCTGAAGGGATTACGGCTCTCGTTAAAAAATAACGGCCGACTGTTGCCAGACGGGCGGTATGTATGGCCTGTATTATTCAGGCGGCGGCGGATTGGGGTGGAACGACTAATTTGTAACCATCACCGACATTCCGATGATGGAAGTCCGACGAAAAAACACCCTCTAGTGTAATTCCCGGCGAAGGGATGTTGCGATTTTTAACGAGGATTCATTGCTTTGCCCAAATTTTCCTTCTAAAAAAACAATTCTACGAGAGCTTCCTAAAGCTTCCCCAAAGCGGGCTACTAGTCCTTTCAAACATCTCGTTCACTCCCGGTGAAGCTGTCTGTCTCTAAATTTGGTCAAGTTTCTTCAATGTAAATGGAAAATTAATCAACAATTATTCTCTTCCAAATCCTGTTAAGATTTTTTTCGCACTTTTCATCCTTCCAAAATTTTGAAAATCAGTAATTTTTGACTTGCCATATCGTGCTTATTCTAATAAACTTGCAAGATTTAATTTTTGCTCCACTGATCTAAATGTTTTAGAATCTAACTCTATTAGAGGAATTGGATTATCTCATGGACTGTGACCTTGGAAATATCTGCCCGAAGGCGGAGCGATAAACCAGCGAAAAATCTGTAAATGAAAACTGAGTACTTATAACTCATAGCCCATGAGAAAATCCAACTCCTCTAGGGAGAAATTTTCAAATTTATGGACATTTTGACCTGATCTGGCTCGAGGCAGGTTTAGCAAGTTTTGAAATATTTCTTAATAAGTTTTTAAGAGTCGGAACTGTTTCAATTGGTACACTAGACAGTACTGTTTTGAAAGAATAAAATTTCATTTTAATGGAGATTTTATTATTACTATTCTTTGTACGATTTTGATTTTAGATTTTTAATCCTCCACATGTAGAGAATCAATTCCTCATATTTAATTCTTTTTTTTAACAACTACTTCGGAAACAAAGCTTTCGAAAATTTTTCAACCGCTTGTTCTAAAAACCAGAGGAAATTACAAGGTGCCAGATCTGGACTGTAAAAGGGGCGACAAATAATTGTACATAATCTTTTCGGCTGTATTTTCTTGGTGATTTTAAACAGCAACTGTGTTTTCATCCATAAAAACAAAAATCCATACATATTTCTTTACATAAATCATTGCCAAGTGACAGTAAAATTTTTCTTAGTTTTTTTACAAATAAAAAGAAAGAATCTCATTGTTAGAAGAAGAAGTTACAAAATATTTTGTTATGCTTATCCTATTTTCTCTATTTTTTTTAATTGCCACAGTTTTAAAATAATAATAATTTACGCAACGAGTGGGATATAGACATTATTATCGCATGCATGTGAAGTTTGTACGACGAGGCCATCGACAAGGTTTGTGTAATCACACAAGTGCGATAATGTGTCCTACGTGTTGTCTACAAAAGTTTATGTACTACTGCTGAGAATAGGAAATTATAGCAAGGCGTTGACAACTACGTACCTAAACAGTAAGGTTTAGATTTTTGTGAATCTTTGCTAAAATAACTTCTATAGACACGATTTGTTTTCAGACATAAGCGTCAATCGTTATTTTAGTTATCGTCTGAAAAGTCAAGACTGAAATATTTACTTTACCACACGGCGTGTGGTAAAGTGGGTCATTAATTTCTCAAAATGAGCGGAATAAATAGGATATATCGCACGGCCATAGATAAAATATGACATTTCCCATGAACTTGCATGATTCTATTTTTAAATAATCGTAACAGTACTTCCTGCATCTTCCAATTTTTTTTGTTTTTATTTTGTTCGGCTTATCTAAAATGTCTGGTTTTTAAACTGATCCAAGCAAGCAGCAAAAATATTGTAGGGAGTAAACAATCTCCCCCAGAGTCCGAGTTAAAGGATAAGGCAAAAAATGTCCGAGAAATACCGAAAGCTCTTCACATTATCTGACATATTATGCATTTTATTCCAGATTTTTTAACCACAAGTGGAAAATTATAAAACACATGGAATTTATCCAACAACACAAACAACAGAGATAATTTATTGTTCCATTTTTTACTACTCATCTAAGTGGCAGTTTCCACAGTGTAAAGATAAAAATGGAAGATTTTTCTTGGGAATTCTACCACATCATATTCTTATTTCTCTTGTCAACTACATATTTTGGAATTTTATTAGAGCCTTTAGTAGCATTATTTCATTTTTTTCGAAGGTAAAATAACAAGACCTAATTTTTTTTATCGGATAAATTTTTCAATTTCACGAAAACTTTTTACGAGTTGAATTTGGGCATTTTTATTCTGGTTAGGCCCAAGAGCTTTAGCTCGAGGGTTTAACCTTTGAACAAAAATGCCCAAATATCAACCAGTAAAATTGTCTAAAGCAAAAATATTTAAGTGAAAATTGGGAAATTTATCAAATATAAAAAATTAGGTCGTGTTATTTTTGGCAAGATTAATTCCAGAATACAAACTTTAACGTTATTTATTTATTTATTTATTTATTTATTTATTTATTTAACCTACAGTTATTAAAAACAATTTGAGAATCATTTTTGATTGGATGACAGCAAGCACCCTGATTGGCTGAACACGCACATGTGATGTACCTGGCAATTAAAATCTTGCTCTTACGCTTTGATAAAATATTGCAAAATCTTAAGTGAGTATTTTCAAGTTTTTCAATTGGACGTGAAGCTTTTTACAAAGCCTTTCCTGAACTGACCGGCTCGTAATCAGTCATTTCAGCACTTGTAGACCAAGTCGTTTCCAAAGTTCTTCAATGGGTGACAAGTCTGGAGTCTGTCGCGGTCAATCTATCCTCTTCTTTGCTTTCCAAGTAATTTAACCGTACTAAATACTAAATAATATTACATTTAGTGATCAGAAACAGTTTCGCCTCACCCAGTATATCCTCCGAGATTAGTCCCATTAGGCTGTAACGGTGTACTGTAGGTGTGCTGTGACGTCATAAATTTAATCCCAACCACCCATTGATGCGACACACGTGCATGTCGGTCCGTTAACAGAGCCAATTAGTAGCTCATTAGCATTGCCAATGTTTAACGAAATGCTTGCGATAATTGGCCCTTTGATCGGCCATGCACGAGCGACAAGAGGGGCTTGACACCTAGTTAATTTCGACTTGCAGGTCAGGACTTATCATTGTTATGCAATAACGACGTTCACGTTATTTTTAACGTAGGTTATTGAACTTGATCGAAGAAGCTGTTGGTGATTTTGCAATCCTTCCGTCGTTATTTATATTTTGAAAAATTCATCAAGACTTAAGGGAGGAGTGTCGGGGGTGGGAAAGGGGACGGTCGATCGAGTGGGATCCGGACTGTCATCGGCAGTGATGTCAATCGAATCATGTTCGAACGGGATTTCTTCGTTTTATCGGATCGACTCGGATATCTAATTGAAAATAGCACTTTTATCATTTCGGAGAAACATTAAAGCGACTTGGAGAAAAAACATGTCAATGATATTGCAAAAAGGTCAATAGCGAACGCAGACTGTACACAAACATTTGTGAAAGGACAACGGGCAACACGATTAGACAAAGAACAAGCTTCAAACAATTAAATCATTAATTTAACAAAAAACTGGTCTAACTGTATGAAAGAATCTTAGGTCGAGTCTGTTCAAAGGATTTCATCTTGCAAGAAGGTACCTGTGATGGTAGAAAGGACCATCTACTTGTAATGTTCCAAATCTTGTAAGAATTAATGTTTGGTCCTTCAAGCCGGATACCAGCACATTTTAATTCTCGCGAATTATTAATTAATTAATTGATGAGCTTCGACTTCACTCCTTGCTTGAGTGTTTTGACTCAAAGTGATGACCTCAAGTAACAAATCTTTCATCTAGGTCCAGGTTAATAATGAGGAAATTTTGTCTCTTGTAATTTTTTTCTGAAGCATCTGCTGGAAATTCACAGCTCTCACAATTGAAGTCCTGTGGGACAGTTTATCAAGGTAAATTTTAAATTCTAATGATTCTTGATATCTGATGAAATGTTCAATTTAATGTTAAAATAATGCTGTTTTTGATGAGATAATTGTGAATCTGGCGTTGTGCCAATCCACTCTTGATTAACACGAAGCGACCGGGATCGCGTCCTGCTCCTTGGACGTCCCTCCAGGAGCGACCAAATCCGCTGAAATAGGAATAATTAAAAGGGGAGAGGGAAGCGTTCCATTCCAGGAAACTTTCGACAAGATTAATGTCTGTGTAAAGCGCGTGCTGTTGTTGTCATAAACGTGGAATCACGCAGCAGGAATACTGCATAAACCTATTAGTATTGTGTAAAGTATAGTAAAATGACCGTAAAAAGTTTGCCGTCCCCGGACCGCCGTCGGTAATAAACGCAATGCTTGTCGTCGGAACACGCCATTTCATGACGGTTTGTCGTCGCCGTCGACATAAAAGCCTTCACGGATCATTATTTTATATTGACACGTCGACGTCCCTCTGGTTTTATGGCAGGCGAAATTATTACAATTTTGAGAGGTGTACCGAGCTTGTCACTCTATTACCGCCAACTTGGCTCTCTATTCAAATTTCAGCTTTGTCTTGTTAAACTGGATCCCGTATTGTGGCAGCGAATGTATGCAGCATGCCGGATCATGTTACTATTGTGTCGAAAACGTGTAACGTATTTCCAAGTGCGCTATCAAACAAATGGAAGTGCTCTAATCTCATCCCAAATGTACACTGCTTATTTGGGCGAAAGGCACACTTGCTTCAAATGGAAAAGAGGTTTTGTGGCTAGATATGAAAAAAATACGCAAAGATCTAGACCTCGTAAACATGTTAAATCATGATACAAGAGGTGTTACGGTTTTGAAATCTGTTCAAAATAAAGAAATGTAAAAGAGGTGGCAAAACTTGGAGGTCTAGAGCAGAATGAGGTGTTGCATCGTGTTGTTGAACAAATTGCAACATGTCCATAATGGCTACGAAACAAATGAGAACAATTTTAAAAAGTTAATACATTTTGAATATTTGTAAAAGAAATGTTTTTTTGAGTTTTTACTTAAAATCGAAAATAAAAAAAAATCGAGATGTCATTACAATAGTAACTGTCATTATTAATTATTGACTATTAAAATGTGCTATTACAATATGTTCATTTTAGGCCAAAAAATTTCATTGCGCAGTGTTGCTTCACAAATGGAGAAAGACTTGAGAACGGCGAATGGTCTTATTCGACACCTCGAGTTTTTGAGGAATTTGAACAAAAGTCTGGACTTCCAAGGCACTTGCCTTGATTATTTCATTTTTTCATACCTGAAAAACAACGTGTTCAAAAACAGGCCTGGCACAATTCCCGAATTAATGCAAGTAATTACTGATACATACCTGCAATTTAATTGATTTCCCGACTTTGCAAAGGTCATTTGAAAACATGAAGCGAAGAGAGTGGGATTATGTTTGGAAGCTGAAAGCAGACATTTCGAACATTTACTCTAGTTCGTAAACACGATTGGAGCTCCTCATGATTCTTTTACAACTGACAGGTCACACATAATGCACACCTTTATAAAAATCAAGATTTCAACGTTCTCAAAATCTCTAACCTAACTTTTAAAACTGACATCTGATAATTGAAATCTTAACGAATTGCCAACTGAAATTTTTGATCACAGCCAACTCTAATTTTTTTTTCGATCTCACGGTATTTTCAGTAAGTGCTCAATTGAGAATGTGGAGTTTCTTTTTATTACTATTGACAAAAATTTTGCTCTTAGCTAATTAGATTTCTTCCTTTGCAACACTGAAAACTTGCCTTGATTTTTTTTTTTTTAATTA
Organism: Tenebrio molitor; assembly: GCF_963966145.1. Lineage (NCBI taxonomy): Eukaryota > Metazoa > Arthropoda > Insecta > Coleoptera > Tenebrionidae > Tenebrio > Tenebrio molitor. The sequence continues at coordinate 5,091,817 of NC_091053.1, forward strand.
ACAAGAACTACCAAATTATTTTTCGGCTTCCCTAACTGGTAAACAGACCTTTACCTTTCAATTTAGGTAGCTGCAATTTTCGAACAAATGTTCTAATACAAATGTCCTACGGTAGGTATTTTTCAGTGTTCAAACTAATCAGGCACTCGGCTTCGCCTCGAGCCTGAAAACTAGTTTTCGCGCTGTAAAATACCTCTACCGTACTCTAATATAAATTGTAAAAGTGTAAAAAGGCTTAGTCTGCTCTACATACGTTGCTGGTTTTTTTAGATACAGACCAAAACAGAAGAACAATAAAATGATCCAAAATATCAGGGTTTCAAGGAGATTTAAAAAAAATTGAAACATTTTGAGTGAAAATATTTTAACCGGTTTAAACAGAAACAAGATTATTGACGAGACTAAACTAGAGAATTTAACTGAGATAAGATTTTTAGGAAAGTACGGTTGAGACAGTCTTGAGTAGTGAGAATTTAGATTTATGTAAAAATAAAGAAAGAGAAGGAAATAAGAAACATTGTAGCGTTTTGGATAAAATGAGGTTAATGAGGTCATTCCATATCAAATCAACCAGTGCATAAAACCTTGACGTCATGGGTTTAGTTCATTTTTGGAATATTAATAGCTTGCCACCAAAATAGTTAAAATAGGAATTTTTGATCACAAAAGCCAGAGACCTAGATGAGTTATAGATCCGGGTTGAATACCATGGACTGAGCTGTATTTGATTACTATAATATTGTATTTTTACATTTTAAAAAACCTACCGGTTTTTCAAAAATTTTATTTTGAAATTCTCAAAAATCGCAACTCAAATGGTCAAATTGTAATTTTGAAACTTTAATATTCCAGTAACAAATGGCCAAAAATGTTGAAAATGTTTATTTATGCAACATGTGCGAAAATACTGATTTTTTAGCAGTGTCGTAATGCGAAAAAATGCTTTTTGCACGAGTTGCATTAATTTTGAAACTTTAATATTTCAGTAACATATGGCCAACAATGTTGAAAGTGTTCATTTATGCAACATGTGCCAAAAGACTGCTTTTTGGGCAGTGTTGTAATACGAAAAAAATGCTTTTTACACAAATTGCTGTAATTTAGAAACTTTAATCTTTTTCAGTAAAATATGACCAACAATGTTGAAAATGTTCATTTATGCAACATGTGCGAATAGACTGCTTTTTTAGCAATGCGAAAAAAATGCTTTTTTCACGAGTTGCATATATTTTTGCAGCATCGTCTCTGTAAAATAAAATTACTACGAAAAAATAAAGAAATATCAAAATGTGAGCAGCATTGATTCTCTTCTACTCTCATTGCTTTACAACTTCCTTTAATGGTGGCGTAAAAAATATAGTAAACTGTCTTATGGCAAGCAACAAACTTATCAAAAACAAACCAAATCCTTGAGATCGCATTCCAAAATAACTATTTTATTTTATCGATGATCTTTTATTGTAGTTCAGCTGTTCCACTGGCGTGATTTTCCATCCATTTTATGTAAATACATTAACCTTAATAAGGTTGACCAAAAATCCTTGATACGTCGCCTTTTAAGACTAAATCTGTCACGTAAGCAAGAGGTTACAACTAACAAATGATAACGCTAGAGTTTCACACATCTTATTTACTTCTTAGGAATGATCCTGCCTGGGAAAGAAATCACCGAATACGTAATTATCTTGGGTCAGTTTTAAATTGATCTTATTTGAAATATGAGCTACAGAAGCTAAATTATCTAGTGGATTCTCTCATGGGCTGTGGCCTTGGAAATATCTGCGCGAAGGCGGAGCGATAAACCAGTGAAAAATCTGTACACGAAAACTGAAAACGTCCGGTCAGTTTGTAGCTCCTACTTGAGACCGATATTCGTCGTTTGCGCAACTATGACTCATGGCCCATGAGAAAATCCAACACCTCTACTACACGTTGTAAAAAGGAAATGCCCGGAAATGGAGCCTTGATAATGATTTGTCTCAGAAGTCAGTTGTAGGAAAAAAATGTCTTAGCTGTTGACAGAGAAGCAGCTGTTATTTCTTCTATCTACTCGTATTTCATCGTGATTTGTCTATCTTGGAGAATCCTATCGTACACCAAATTGTTGCTATCTTGGATCATAACAACTGTGTGTTGTTCTTTGCTGGAAGCACATTCATAAGCGAAATAATTGACCCACAATTCCAATTTTACAAAAATATATTTGACATATTTTTTATATTATATTTTTTATTAGATGAGATGAATTAGTCTGAAAACCGTGTCTGTCTCTATGTCTTAATTTCCGCAAGAAGTGCAGTCGCTGTTTATAAAGGAAACCTTGTTCAAACTCCTCGGCCGTGATTTGCACGATTGACCTAATTAAATTTCGTCCTTGTTGAATTTTTCAAGTGCATCAATCATCGCGGCGTTTCTTTTGAGCTTGTAAATGATATACAATTCCGAATGATTTATAATCGCCGCGTGTCGGTCCAGCCCTGTTCTGTAAATAGCAGTTGTAAAGTTATTGATTGCAAAAAGCCGCGGTTAATGAAGCCTTGTATCATCTGATGGAATTACAAGGGCTTGTCTGAACAACCTTAACAAGGGTTTGATGACCAGCTAGGTATCAGAGATCGATTTAGAAATGTCATCACTTTGTCAAGGATTAATAATATCATCCTTACTTTTAAAATCACCCTTCAGGTTTCGTGATCCAGTTGTCTCTCAGAGAACTAATTCATTTGCTCACTCAAGTGAGTTGAGTCCTTCCATGTGACTAAACACAAAAACAATAACACGAAGAAAATGTCCTTATGAGGAGTAAATAATAAAAACAAAAAAAGGAAAAGCACAATAAAATCAAAATACAAAAAAAAATTGGATTTTTTTTGCAAACATTTCTTGACAGAACTAGAACCCTTTGGAAGTTTTTGGAATTTTCGTAATATTTTAATGTATGCTTCTCTACTTTAAAGCGTTGGATATGTTTTTATTTGCGAATTACATTACTCTAGAAAATTTCAATTGGTCGAAATCGGGTGAATCACTGGCTTGGTGCTGTAATTAAAGCCTGACATGCACTTTCTTTACTCAAACAAGCTTCCAAGATACGAAAAAGTGATCCCTAAGGCTTCTAGACATGTTCCTGCTTTTGGAAAAATACAAATAAAAAAACAATAAAAACCGATACGTCTATTCCAATTTATTTCTGATATGATGACCCAAGCGCGGCCCGCGATAAGACAGATATGACAGTACAGTAATTTGTGGCCGCTTCTCTTTCAGACAAGTTGTCTCAATTCAACAACAGCTGTTATCTCCTGCCATGTCTTTTTTCTGTAGATTTGGAATGACGTCGATACAACAGCAGTTCTTACGGGTCACAGTCGTAGATAAGCGTGCAGATCAAGGGCGGACATACTGATTTTCACCTCGAAAGAAGTCGACTGTGTTACGCAGCGCTCTGTTAATTGCCCTCTGTTGTTGTAATTCTTGATGCATCCATTAAAGCGGTGTCGCAGCAACTTTGTTAATTTTCTGCTATTATGACGACATCATCACGATGTAATCGGATTGTATGTTCAGATAATGCCATCAAGGGGACTAGACCCTACCCTGTTTGTAATTATAGCGTAACATTAGTAATTTGCGATTTCCAATTTTGATAAAAGCGGATTGGCGTGCGCTGCAGGAATCGAACGAAAGAGAAAAAGTTGTAAATGAAACTGTCCGTGTTGCTTTTCTAGCGTTTTTTCTTGTTGCAGGAGAGTTTATGGGAGATATAGCTTTGCCGAAACCCAAGCCCAAAGACACTATTCTTCAGGAGGAAGTGGAGCAGTACAAACAGGAGGTCCTCGAGGGTCTCCAAATCGAAGAAGAAGGCCTCACCGACTTCATCCGCAAGAAAGCGAAGCAACCGGCTGCGATACCAACCACAAGAAGCTACAATGACCCCTTCGACAACATATCAGAGATGGACAGCACGGTCCACAAGAACGGCCAAATCTTAAAAACCGACTTCTCGGATCAGAAGAAGAAGAACGCAACGAACGGTGAAGATAACTTGAAGATAAGACACCACAAACGAAATGTGGACCGGAGGCAGAGGAAGAGACACCAGAGGAGGAACCGGCGCGGGGAGGCGAGGCACGAAGAAACTCCAGTTCACGACTTCGAGCCGAATTTCGACATGAAGAGGAAGAGACCGGTGGTGAGCGAGAGCTCGAGCCAGCAGTCCCACAGAAGGGTGACCAGAGCGGCTACCGCCAGAAAGGAGAGGGTGTGGGATTATGGAGTCATCCCCTACGAGATCGACGGGAACTTCAGCGGAGGCCACAAAGCTCTGTTCAAGCAAGCCATGCGCCACTGGGAGAACTTCACTTGTGTTAAGTTTGTGGAGCGCAACAGGAACGAGCACCCCAACTATATTGTCTTCACGGAGAGACCTTGCGGGTAAGAAGAAAACTGTCTTTGGGGGCCACTTGGGAAAAACCTTGTCTTTCCCAAATCATTTGGTTGTTGTGTCTCTGATAATATATTTCTTTTGAGGTGCCACAATCTGGTCCTCCCCGAGTTGGATTGATTTTTGCTCTGGTGCAAAGAGATGCTTGCTTTGATTTTTTGCAAACTAGTACTGTAGTTGACTTTCTACTATTGCCTTGCAACTTTGTAGATGTTGCTCTTTCGTCGGGAAGAGGGGGAACGGCGGCCAGGCCATCAGCATCGGGAAGAACTGCGACAAATTCGGGATCGTGGTGCACGAATTGGGTCACGTGGTGGGATTCTGGCACGAGCACACGCGCCCAGATCGCGACAAACACGTCAACATCATCAGGGAGAACATCATGAGCGGTGAGTAACGAGCGCGTGGTCTGATCAAAGGAACTGATGTGGTTTGTAGGTCAGGAGTACAACTTCAACAAGCTCAACGATGAAGAGGTGAACTCTTTGGGACTGATTTACGATTACGACTCCATCATGCACTACGCGAGGAACACGTTTTCGAAGGGGACTTATTTGGATACCATTCAGCCGATCGACGTTCCCAATAGAAAGCGGCCCGAAATCGGACAAAGAGTTCGGCTTAGCGAAGGAGATATAGCTCAAACGAATCTCCTTTATAAATGTCCCAGTAAGTAGCACAGAGGGGGACAATCAATTCAATTTTATTAAATTAAATGTTACGTGTGCATAAATGTAGCGTCGCTTCAATCATTGGAGACAGGCGGACTACACATTTATGTGAACAAGAAATTTATTTTTAGATATCCCTTCATGTGCACCGCAGAAACATTGGCGCAACTTGTAATCATCTCAGATGATCTGCTTTATTATTAAATAGCGCTACTGTGTCGTCACAAATTGTCAATAATATATTCTAAGATTATTACATTTGCGAAATCGTTTTAGGACAGAACCACAAAAAAGATACATAGGTACTGTTCTTTTTGTAACAGAAGAAACCACAGAATATTGCAACGGAAGTTGGAAATTGGAAAATTGATGGTTCTAAAGTGTTTCGGTTTTGGTTCTTGGTTTTCTAAGGAATCTTTCCAAGAAGTAACGGGTGGTGTACTCCAATTACCAAAAGATTCCAAAAAACACCATTTCAAAGGAAAATACAAGATTTTGGAAAGTAACGCAGGCATTTCGGACAATGGAACTCAAAACATTAACAATTGGCTGGCAACGAAAATCTACTATGGATTCCACGTCGATCTTTTTCGTAGGAATGTAATCTCTTCTTTTGTACCGTCGAATCCAACCAACTGAGGTCCTTTGGCTTATTTCATTCGTTTGTTGAAAAAACCAGAGTAGTTTAGAAAAGGCTAAAATGAACAAAGTTAAAGTCTAAGAAATGTAAAGATAAAAAAATCCAGGAGAATCAAAAATGGTACCACCAAGATACATTTTGGGAACACAGCAATTATTTGGGGCTAGATCTGGCGAGTAGAAGGCTGCTTAGATATTTTGAAGTCACCATCACGGATAGCAACTAAAGAGATGGTTTTGTGAAAAGGAGCGTTATGTCATGGAGTACCATACTTCTTCTTTTCTTCTTTTTCTTATAACCACCGAAAAATAGTTAGACTACCTTCAACAACTTCTCAAAATCTTGTATTTTCCTTTGAAATGGGTATTTTTTGGATTACACGAAGGAGAATCCAAAAAAATCCATTTCAAAGGAAAATACAAGATTTTGAGAAGTTGTTGAAGGTAGCCATTTCGGACAACAGAACTCAAAACATTGACAATTGGTTGGTAACGAAGATCTCCTCTGGTCTTCATATGAATTTTCTTCGTAGAGTGTAATCTCTTCTGTTGTATCGTCGAACCCGACCAACTAAGGTTCCTTGGCTTATTTCATCAAGATCTGAATGCGCCAACTGGAACATTCGTTTGGTGAAAGAACCAGAGTAGTCTAGAAAAAGTTGAAATGAGCAAAGCCAAAGTCTAAGAAAAGTAAAGTTAAAATAAAATTCACGAGCATCAAAGATGGTACCACCAAGATACATTTTGGGAACACAGCAATTATTTGGGGCTAGATCTGGCGAGTAGAAGGCTTGCTTAGATATTTTTTGAAGTGACCATTATGGATAGCAACTAAAGAGATGGTTTTGTGAATAGGAGCGTTATGACATGGAGTACCATACTTCTTCTTTTCTTCTTTTTCTTATAACCACCGAAAAATAGTTAGACTACCTTCAACAACTTCTCAAAATCTTGTATTTTCCTTTGAAATGGTTTTTTTTTTGGATTTCACGAAAGAGAATCCAAAAAGTACCATTTCAAAGGAAAATACAAGATTTTGAGAAGTTGTTGAAGGTAGTCATTTCGGACAATAGAACTCAAAACCTTGACAATTGGTTGGTAACGAAGATCTCCTCTGGTCTTCATATGAATTTTCTTCGTAAGAATGTAATCTCTTCCGTTGTACCGTCGAACCCGACCAACTGAGGTTCCTTGGCTTATTTCATCAAGATCTGAATGCGCCAATTGGAACATTCATTTGGTGAAAGAACCAGACTAGTCTATAAAATGTTAAAATGACCAAAGCAAAAGTTTAAGAAATGTAAAGTTAAAATACAATCCAGGAGAATCAAAAATGGTACCACCAAGATACATTTTGGGAACACAGTAATTATTTGGGGCTAGATCTGGCGAGTAGAAGGCTTCCTTAGATATTTTGAAGTGACCATCACGGATAGCAACCAAAGAGATGGTTTTGTGAACAGGCGCGCTATGTCATGGAGTACCATATTTCTTCTTTTCTTCTTTTTCTTATAACCACCGAAAAATCGTTGCACACGAAGGAGAATCCAAAAAATATCATTTCAAAGGAAAACACAAGATTTTGAGAAGTTGTTGAAGGTAGTCATTTCGAACAATAGAACTCAAAAGATTGACAATTGGTTGGTAACGAAGATCTCCTCTGGTCTTTATATGAATTTTCTTCGTAAGAGTGTAATCTCTTCTGTTGTACCGTCGAACCCGACCAACTGAGGTTCCTTGGCTTATTTCATCAAGATCTGAATGCGCCAATTGGAACATTCGTTTGGTGAAAGAACCAGACTAGTCTATAAAATGTTAAAATGAGCAAAGAAAAAGTTTAAGAAATGTAAAGTTAAAATACAATCCAGGAGAATCAAAAATGGTACCACTAAGATACATTTTGGGAACACAGTAATTATTTGGGGCTAGATCTGGCGAGTAGAAGGCTTCCTTAGATATTTTGAAGTGACCATCACGGATAGCAACTAAAGAGATGGTTTTGTGAGCAGGAGCGTTATGTCATGGAGTACTACACTTCTTTTTTTCTTCTTTTTCTTATAACCACCGCAAAATAATTGCACAGGAAGGATCAAAATCTCCTAAAGCTCCTAGGAGACGATCTAGACTTTACGTTCTATTTATATGACTATCTATCTATCTATCTATCTATCTATCTATCTCTATGACTATATTTACCAGCAAGAGATTCACTTCTATCGCACAAGATTCTTTAGATCCAAAACAATTTAGAAATCTTTTGCAAAATCTAGTTTCTCTATTAAGTACTTGAATGAATCATATCTTTTAATGGATTATGTGGTGTGAGGGGCAACTAATAGTACCTGTATTACCTACTGTTAACATTTAGATATGCAACAAAGATTTCGGAACGCTATGTCTTACTTTTTGAGTCCTCACACCTTGCAGTATTCAAATTGTTTTGGAGGGGTGCAATTTGCAATATTAAGGTACCACCACCAATCGCAAATTTGAATTTAGTAAAAAATATCTGGAATTGTCTACAGTGATATTCCAATTCTTCAAAATTTATTCTTTGGAAAGAACTCAAAACTAGGATCAAAGAAGTGGTTGGGGAAAAAATAGAAAAACTATCGATTAAGATTTATTACATTTCTCTTCACGTGGCAAGTTCTGAATGGTAGGTACTGGTACCACCTTGTATTGTAATAATCTGGTTAATACAAGAACCATCACAACCAAGCATTATCAAATATCTATTAATTTACTTAGTTTGTCTACACAGACCTCCATTTTCATTTTCCTTTTCTTCTTTCTCTTCCAGAATGTGGTCGAACCTACCAAGCGAACTCCGCAACCTTTTCTTCCCCATCTTACGCCAACCACAACGGTCCCGAAGAGGGCGAAAAGTGCGAGTGGCGCATCACAGCCACTCACGGCGAAAAAATCGTCCTAAACATCACCGACTTGGACATCGAAAAATCTCCAGACTGCAGTACCGACTACATAGAAATCCGAGACGGCTACTGGTACAAGTCCCACTTGTTGGGAAAATTCTGCGGAACTGGAAAACTCGATTCAATCACGTCGACCGGAAGCAGAATGTTGATCAACTACGTTGCCAAAAACCCCAACGGACATCGAGGATTCACTGCCAACTACGAAGCAGTCTGCGGAGGAGAACTGTTCATCGACAGCGAAGGCCACTTAGAATCCCCCAACTACCCCGAAGAGTACCAACCCAACAAAGAGTGCATTTGGAAGATTACCGTCCCGGAAAACTACCAAGTTGCCTTGAGGTTCCAGTCGTTCGAAGTGGAGAATCATGATGGGTGCGTGTACGACTATGTAGAGATCAGAGATGGGTTTTCGTCGGAGAGTAGGAGTCTTGGGGTGCACTGCGGGTACAAAGTACCATCAGACATCATATCCAGCTCGAACCATCTCCTGGTGAAGTTTGTGTCTGATGGGTCTGTCCAAAAGGGAGGCTTCTCGGCCACCATCATGAAGGAGTACGACGAGTGTTCCATGATAGACCACGGATGCGCCCAAGAGTGCATCAATACTTTGGGGAGCTACGAATGCACTTGCAGGATAGGATTTGAGCTCCATTCCGACGGGAAAAACTGCGAAGGTTTGGGATCTGGTACGGTAGTACCACCTTGATACATCGGTTTGTTGTAGATGCGTGCGGTGGGATTCTAGAAGCCCCCAATGGTACCATCACGTCTCCATCTTTCCCCGATTTGTACCCTCTCAACAAGAACTGCGTGTGGGAGATTGTGTCTTTGCCTCAGTACCGAATCACTCTGAACTTCACCCACTTCGATCTAGAAGGGAACAACATGCACCACGCCCAACAACAACAGTGCGACTACGATCGCTTGGAAATCTACAGCAAACTGAGCGAAGAAAAAACCAAGAAACACGGGGTCTTCTGCGGGTCCAAAGCCCCAGGTCCAATAATCTCAGAAGGCAACGTGATGAGAATCACCTTTAGCTCAGATATCAGCGTCCAGAAGACCGGTTTCGCGGCGATCTTCTTTACCGGTAAGTTGTAGAATCTTCTTGTGGATCACAAGAACGGAATGATTTGTTCTTTAGATGTGGATGAGTGCGCGATTAATAACGGGGACTGCCAGCACGAGTGCATCAACACCGTCGGCTCCTACAAGTGCACCTGCCACAACGGCTTCACCCTCCACGGGAACGGCCGCGACTGCAAAGAGGGCGACTGCAAGTACGAGATCTCCTCCCCTTACGGCAGCATCGGCAGCCCCAACTACCCCGACTACTACCCCAGCCAGAAAGACTGCGTCTGGCAGTTCATCACAACCCCCGGCCACAGAATCCGCATCTCCTTCCTCTTCTTCGAGGTGGAGCCCCACCAAGAGTGCTACTACGACCACGTGGACTTCTACGACGGTCCCTCTCCCGAAGCTCACACTCTGGGCAAGTTCTGCGGATCGAAGCTGCCCCACCCGATCGTCTCTTCAGGAAACGAGCTCTACATGACGTTCAAGTCGGACGCCTCGGTGCAAAGGAAGGGCTTCTGGGCGACCCACTCCGCAGTCTGCGGAGGGATTCTTCAAGCGGTTCCTAAGAAGAAGCACATCTACTCGCACGCCAGGTTCGGCGCGGCGAATTATGACAATAAGGCTGACTGCGACTGGACGATCAAAGCCATCCCGGGGTACAACGTGAGGTTGTCGTTTTTGACCTTCGACCTGGAGGACGAGAAGGATTGTGGCTACGATTACGTCGAGATCTTCAGCGGGATGGACTCGAGTGGTCCTTCGTTTGGCAAGTTTTGTGGTTCCTCTGTAAGTATTGTGAATTGAGAAAGTAATAGAGAATTTACCAAATGTCACATCCATAGAATCCGATTGACATACTGTCGCCGTATGACGCCCTCTTGGTGCGCTTCCGCTCCGATGACACTTTCGTCAGCAAAGGATTCAGTATAGTGTACGAAGCTGTCGAAGGCTCCTTCAGCGAAGAAGTGTAAAATCGTGGTACGACGCGGGACAACTGTTCAATTCTGGAGTCAAAGTTATGGCAACAAACTGACTAATCCATATGATTTGCTCAACATTAATTTTATTTTGCTACTAGGCCGTCTCTAGTATTTATTAAATATTTGTACTTATACTAGTAAAATGTCTTCGTAATACCTGATAGGAAATATCTGTTCGTACAATGTTACACTTGTAATTACGAATAGACTGCGGACTTAGATTTTACGTTTCGATCTTCTACTCATCTATATAAGTAGGTTTTAAGACTAGAACTGTAAGAAGTTGTTATTAAATTCGACGTGCCATTGTAATTTAACTGAATCCATTTTTTCGAAGAAATTTTCGAATTTGTACGATTTTTGTCAAATGTTAACTGATTGTGTAATGTCGATAAATAATATTAACATGCAAGTATGCGTTACGTGTTTCATTTGGACATTCACAATTTTTTCTCTCCGAATAAATATCACTGGGAGCTAGATCTGGTGAACAGGAGGGTCCCTTGATCTTGTGAAGTCACCAACAGGGATAGAAACCATGAAAGAGCACTCGTGTGTTCTGACAGAACAGTCGAACGTCTGGTTATCTTAGGTTAAAGGTTTTGGATTTTCTCATGGGCTATGAGTCATATCTGCGCAAACGACGGTCTCAAGTAGGCGCTACAAAACATCGTCGTTACCTTAGTTAGTTTATTGCTTCGCCTTCGCGTAAATATTCCAAGGTCACAGCCCACGAGATAATCTAGCACCTCTACTCTGTGGAGTCTTCGCTCTATGTTTTAGACACTAATTATAACGAAGAAAAACACTGAAGCAATCTAGTTTCTTTCAGATAAAACACAACAACTACTAAGTCTGCTGATCACTCTACATTAACAATACAGAAGTTGTAAGTTTAAGTTTAATTCATGTCATAAAAAAATCATCATCTTTAAATGGGAATCGATAAGCAACTAATGCAGGTATTTAAAACGAGGTAAAAGTAGACAACAGAAGTACGTGTCTTTTAGCTGCTTTGTGAAAAGAGATTCTACAGCAACTCTACAATGACCAAAATATCTCAGTTCAAAGGTGAAACTCCATGGTACAATTAGTCATATAATGTCACATTTAAATTTCAGATTCTGATGATCCCCTTGTGCATATAAGAAAACTGTTTATTGATTTTGGCTACAGCAAAATTACAAAATGTGTCAATGTTTTCTACATGATCTTTCACACTTTCGTCATGTTGCTTGAAATTTACTTCATGATTGACAATTTCAGTCTAGATTTGGTAACAAGATATGCACCACCACTCGCAGTTTTACTTTACGTAAGCATAATAAATCATCATCTCCTTTGGTTTAAATTTATTTTCAAATTAGGTGCTAGCTGCGATGATTTTTGCTGTTACTACTGAACATCAAAATTTCGAAATACTTTCCATTGAGGATACTTCATTTTGGTCCATTGACAGTGCTGGTCCGGAAGTGCGATCGTTCATTTTGAAAAAGTTCACAAAAATGAATCTTTACTTTTATGCGAATTGTGCAGTTGTTGTAGCTTTTATAATTGTGATGTGCCCATTCATCGGTAGTCACAAAGAGTGGCTTCTTGCCGAAATCGTTTTCGATCGATATTTGCCGTCATGCTCAAGACTCTTCTACCATCTATATTTTTGGTCAATTCCCTTCCTGGGGTTCACGTCCTTACGCCACAGTGCTGCAATCTTCTATCAAATAGGAGAACTGTTCTTACAAATCATATTGATCAAGCAACACATTTTGCAAGCTTGTGTGGATAATTTCGATTTTGACAAACTGAAGATTGGAGAGCAGATTATTTATCAAAATAAAATCTTCAAAGTGCTTTGTTCTTGCACCACTCATCACGCTACACTACTCAGGTAGTACCCAGTACTCATCTTCAGTAACCATTTTCCAATTATCATTCTTACAGAGTGTTCAAGAAAGTGTCCGACATGGCAAAGATGCCTTTGTTGATATTTGGTGTGTTGGGTGTGCTTTCTTACATTGGGCTTTTGTTCTTATACATCACTGTAGGTTGTCGAAAACGTGAGACCAAACTAACAAATTATGAATTGTGTTTTAGGCTTACGAGAACGCCAGTTTTGTCTTAAAATTGCGCATGTGGATGTCAGCTGCCACTGTTGTCATCTTGGCTTCTTACTGTTACGCCGGTCAAACACTTATCGATGAGGTACGGTCAGACGTAAAGACAGGTGTTAAATGACTTTCGTCACTGTTTTTAGTCGAGCTGTGTATTTGATTGCTTGGCGCAATGTTCGTGGCACAACTGGGATGCCAAAAATAAGCAAATTTTGCTAATCTTCATGGCAAATTGTGTCAAGCCTTGTTCTTTGGCGTTTGCTGGAATCGTTCTGAACTATAATTTGGCTGTTTCTGTCTGTGAGTGACGTCAAAAAATACAAAAAACTGACATTATTTTGTTGCAGGTGCTTCGCACAGCTTGCAGTTACGCTCTTGTTCTGTATAACTTGCGAAGCGCTTGAGTAATTACACAAGATGAATAGTTTATAATCCTGGTTCGATTTTTATTCACTTAAGTAGTTCACTAAGTACTTATTGTTAAAGTTTACATCAAATAATAGATCACCATCACGAACTTCTTAAATAACGATGGACTGCTAGGCGCTGTGGCTGTGGTTATAAAATGCATAAAATGATCCCCGCATGGGTCCGCCATGATAAGCCCAAGTCTAGTGAGTTTTTGTCTCGACGTTTGGTAAGTTGGCAAGAAACCACTATCTGTGACGTGTAAAATTAGCCATAAGTGACTTAAGCTTGTTTGACACGATGCTAAATTTTGTAGAAAATTTGTTAGAAAATGAGAGAGACCCTCGATCAGGACCAATGAACTATCAGGATCATAATCTGTCTTTGTCAGATCCTGATCGTTCATTGGTCCTCTCTCATTTTCTAACAAATTTTCTACAAAATTTAGCATCGTGTCATACAGCCTTTAGACTAGGCAACTTTGTAAACAAAAAGAGGTAGTGCAGGCGGTATAGTGCTTCCGGTTTTATTAAGATTTATCTGTTTTCACAAGAATATCAATAGACAACTTTATGCTTGTGTCGTTTTTGCATATTACAAATGAACCAAAACCAAAACCTACCGGATAAAAGTCAAATAAAGGACGCTAATGTTTAATGGGCATTTTCCAATAGCATAAAAATTCAAAAAGCGCGCCATGGTTGCGGCAAGGTTGCGCCTATCATAGCGGACCCTTGTGGGAGTTGTGGAGGTCATTTTCACTGCATGAGATTAGCCAAGATTAGCAGTCCATGTTTATATAGGAAGTTCGTGATCACCATGCACATATTCCAATGAGTTTTTTTTTATAAGACAAAGTTAGTCTTTGGTAATTGTTCACTTTAACTACTTCTGGAATTTTCGCGTTTTTTCTGGCTAGACAGCCTCAGGGCGTCTTCCTAGATCGTGTCCCACCATTCAAACCTTGTGCAAATGCCTTTTTTTTCTCTCTTGTTGTGTTTCAAGGTCGCGTCAAGGTCGAGCCAAGTCTTAGTATAACTAAAGGGTAAGGAAAATTTTCATTTGCACAAGGTTTGACTGGTGGGAAACGATGTAGGAGGACGTCCTGAGGCTGGCTAGCCAGAAAAAACGCGAAAATTCCAGAAGTAGTTAAAGTGAACAATTACCAAAATTAGATCGAGTTCTATTAGTCAATTTGATTAATTCATAACTTATAAAAAGCTGTTGCACCCTGAATATTTTTCTAAACGTTTTTTACCTTCATTACCATAAAAAAAAACGCACTCCGCGAGTTCTGGGACTCCTGTATATTGCAAAACATTTGTGGTCAAAAGCGACGGTGAAGAACAAAGGAATTCCTTGGTGTCTTTATCGGCATATTAATGTGAATAGAAATCTATATATTTGCGGCGACTTGTATTTTTGATTCGTAATTATTACGAAAAACAACTCACGGTTTTCGAAATTTATATTTACAACAAACGATAACAGTGTTATTTGTAACATCACATTGTATAACAAAAACGCGATTCACAGAAGTAGGTACATCCGAACTGTGTGGTGCCGGGAAGAGAAGAAAGTTTGTAATTTTTCCTCTTCAAGTTCCGTTGACGTCTTGCCAAAAAATGTGCCAATGAGAAGCGACGATGGAAGCTTCTGGTGTCGCGACTTCTTCAGCAGCAACTACAACACGCTACCAAAGAAACTATCGAGTGCATAAACGCTAAATTGTGTGAGTTATCTGTGTGACATTTAATAAATGCCTAAATATCTTGCAGTGTTTTTACCCAACGGAATATTGCAGTGAGTGACGTGTTTAGTTAACTTAACCTCAATTGGAGTTGTCACTATGTATTCCTAAATTATACACGACCACTCCGTAACTGAAACTAGTGCGCGTCGTCCGCGCCGATAATAACAAGTCGTGCCATTCGATGTGAAATGGCCACCAGAGGCACTTGGATCAGTTGGATCGCGAATGAATGGAAACTGTAATAACTACGGAAGGTTTACAACTAGAATAAATATCAACCGTTAATTCGTCATTGATTATCAAAATAACAATAAATACAATAAGAACTTCAATCATAATCGGTGCCAATCATTTTGTAATATTAATTTGTGTTCGCGAGAAACAGCTAGACATAAAAAGGGTGTGAAACTCGAATAAGTATCAATTGTCATTGATTGTCAAAATAACAAATACAATAAGAACTTCAATGATAATAATGCAAATCATTTTGTGATATCAATTTGTATTCACTAGAAACAGCTAGACATTTAAATTTTGACAATTTGAATAAATTTTTCCTTCTGTAATTTCTGTAATACTATTACAGTTTCCCATAACGCGCGAGGTGGTGACATCTACCGATATTTTGACTTTTTTCCGGACGCAGAGTTTTGAGCGATTGGCACGACTTGTTATTACGATCAGCGCAGACGACGCTAGTGCGCATCACCTGCAACAATATTTAAATTTGTTCTTGGAAATTTGTTGGCGATACTTACAGAAACGCCTTGTTTATAGTCGATAGCGATTCCAGCAAATGTTAATGAACGACGTTTCAAAGAATTCGCCATAAAAATGAGTAAGATCTGTTTATTTTTGGCATCCCAATTGTACCACGAACATTGTGTTAAAGTATCAAAGATTCCTTCCATCTGGAAATAATAAAAAAAATACGAATTCATATCTAATTTTACTAATTGTACCTGGTCAGAGATTTTCTGGCCGGCTTGACAATAAAGAGCAATGACAATAGTTGTGGCAATGGACAATATTGCCAAACGCAATTTCATAATGGTACTCGCATTTTCAAAAACCTGAAACATCGGTATTAATTTATTTGTTTCTGGATTACCGTAAATCGATGTACATTCATGACGAAGAATACCACCGCGATGGAAGTAAGTACACCTGTTATCATAACTATGACTAATCTTGATTTCACAATTCCCAGCATTTTCTTAAACACGCTGTAACCATAATAGTGTATAAAATTATAATGAATGTATATCATCACCACACGTTACTATGCAGATGTGATGTTTGATGCAAGAACACAAAGTGTGGAAAATCTCATTTTGCCAGAGAATTTTTTGACCAACTTTGAGTTTGTCATAATCGGGACGATCATCAGAAACTTGCAAAATTCGTTGATTAATTAAGAAGATTTGCAAACTGAGTCCTTCTATCCCGTACAACAAGGCTCCAGGGAGCCGTAGTGTTGCGTAATACATTACTGGTGAGGACCAAAAGAACAGCTGATTGAAGATTTTTGACCCAACTCCAAAGTAATGGTCGAAAGCGACTTCACAAACATTCCACTCGCGGTGATCACCAAAAATTGGAAACATACTTGTACTGGAGACCAAAACAACCGCGTAAATCGAGAAATACATATAGTTTATTTGAGCCGATTTTTTCTTAATGAAGTGTTGCACTTCAGGACCGACGCTGTCTGTCGACCAGAATGAACTATTTGACTCGCCGACTATCTTTAAAAGCACATCTTCCATAAAAATGGCAAACGCCATTACCATTAACACCTATTTGCATATGTTAGACAAATTGGACCTTTGAATGACCCTACTTACATAAATGGATATCAGAAGAAAAGGTCCGTACGTTGTGATCATATCTGTGCTGAAGTTGTTAACGATGAAGCAAATCTGGAGAAGGAAGGTGAACAAATAAAATATAAAGAAGAACCTGATAACGCGTTTTGCAATTTTATGATAACCAAAGTGAATAAATATTTTTCCCAAGTAAAGAAATGGATCATCATAGCCTACAATTTGAGCACGATATAAGAAAGCAGATTTTTTTTTTGGAGAATTTACCACTAAACCCAGTTACTTGAGGCATTTTACTGGCAACTGAAAGCAAGCCTATTTGCCATTGGCGTCTCAGGCTTTTATGTATTTAGCAGCTATGGATTTGCTCATAATGATAATTATTATGACCTAAACTTCGTGTTCCAATGTCGTAATGTTAATGAGTTTAGGAAGCTTTTGAATGTTTAAGAATAAACTACATATGACCTTAACCTGTGTAAATGGCAGTGAAATGTAAAGAAAATAGTGTGAAAAACTGATAAATCACTACATACTTATTTATTTAACTCAGGAAAATTGTAAAGAAATATAAATATGGAGAAATATAAATAAATAATAGTTTCTGCTTAAAAATAATTTATGTCGAAAGCTTATTGTTCCCGAATAGCATTTTTGTTTGAAAATTAGTTTAAAAACAATAATGAAACAATATTCTGTAATTATGTTCAAATGGTCGTAACTCCAGAACGAATCGATGGAATTAAAAAAAGAAATAATTGTTGAATAAAGAATTGAAGGGTCTTTCCAGTGATAATCACGATAATATTGTAAATGGTAGATAGTAAATGTAAACGGTAAATGGTAATTCCAATAACGTCCAGAATAATTCTGGATGTAACATTAAAAATTAATAAAGGACATTAAGAATATGTAAATTTTTAAAAAATATTATATTTTAACAACGAATTACTCCACACTTATAGAAGTTTCAGACTTTACTTTTATAATTCATCCTTAACAGAAAATAAATTTTCATTCTCCGCAAATTTCAACGAATGCCAAAACTCTCTGGGAGTCAACTCGTCAACTGTTAGGAGTTCGATTTCTTCAGGTCTAAAACTGTGTATGTTGAGATATGTCAACTTATCATATGCGGTAGGTTCCCATTTTACTCCTTCTATCACGGGAATGCTAAAATATACCTTGCTAGAAACCAATATCTTATATTAAAAGAAGTACCTTGTCTTCGCATAAGAAATCAACATATCTACGATAATATCTTTCAATTTTTGTTCGTTAGGAGTTAGCGGTCCTGGAACGAAGAAATTGCCGAAGAGATATTTGCCATCTGCTCCGTGACCTACAACTAAAACTCACATTAATTACAATGTAAAATTGTCAATTGTATGTTACTTTTCGCTTCGTTGTTTTCTTCAGGATAACTAAAATAGTAATAATAGACTGGTGAAGATGAGGCTTTCGCTTGCATTCTGACAGAAGTTTCTGCATCAACTAGAAAAATTCTGTCGCTGAACATTTTTATCACTTTGTCTTTGTTCTGATCAAAATTAATTTGACCTTTTCCCAAATAAAATTCCGTAATTTTTTTTGTCGTATCCTTCCACAAAGAGGGAGCTAAAGTATAATTGAAGTCGAGCAAGTCTGGTGCAAGTGGTGCAGAGGAGTCTTACACATAACCGGAAATGTACCCTCGTGTAGTGTATTTGAACAAAGCCATGGTACATTGTTAATTTTACCCTTTGTCAGGAGAGAATACGGATGTTCACTCAAAAACGGTTTTGATCCTTTTTCAACAACTGGAGTGGACGGCATAAATGGGAAGATCAGATGACTGAAAAAGAGTGGCAGTTGCTTCAGAATCTGTTTGTGATGTCTTTGCTTCAAACAATCCGCTAGAGCGCGAGTGGGAGTTGAAGGACACCCAACGGCTTCAGCCAAGCGCTGGGCTTTCTCTAGTGCACCTTTTTGCAAAGAGAAAGAATTCAGTGCCACACCACTTTGGGAGAATCCGCGATGGAACAAGCCTTTCGACATTTCGGAGAAGTAGTGTAAGTGGACGCTTGATCCTCCGGCTGACAGTCCAGTCAAAGTGACCGAATCTGGGTTACCACCGAAACTTGCAATATGGTTTTGAACCCATCTCAAGGCCATGACTTGATCCTTCAAACCATTGTTCCCAGGTACGACATCGTCTTCGGTACTCAAGAAACCAAGAATTCCCAGTCGGTAGTTGAAAGTGACGAAAATCACATCTCGATCCATCAACACTTCAGGCCGAGAATATGCTAAGCCATTACCATACATATAACCACCACCATGGACATGTACTATAACGTCTAGCTTGTCTTGAGAGTTGGAGTTTTCTCGAGGGACGAACACATTAATGTGTAAACAATCTTCGTCACCTAATTTCCCAACTATTATTTGATTGTGAGACAGTTTCTTTAACTAACCTCGAGTTGCATTTGTCGTCGTAGTGTCTGTCTGCGCGCAATTTGTCGGTTTATTGGCATCCCAAACGCCGGACCAAGGTTCCGCTGGTTCCGGTTCCTGCAAACAGCTAATTGAAATATATTCTAAATTATAACAAACATCTACTTCAAAGCGTCTGCTTCCTATGGGCGGTTTAGCGAATGGGATTCCCTCAAAAGCCGAGAACTTTCGACCGTCATGGGAAGTTTTCAAATATCCTCTTATTTTACCCAATGAAGTTGTCACCACAGGTCTTTCGTCCTGGCAATGACAAACTAGACGGGACTGTTAAAACAATCATTCGAATATCTTAAACTAGCAGCTTACCAGAAACTAAAACTGTAATAACAAGTAGTCTTGCCAACATTTTAACACCTACACTAGTCGTAACTATTCATCGTATCTCACTAATTATATACTTGAACGGAGAATTTTCTCCCACTTACTTACTTACTCATCATGAGTTTCATTGTTTCTCTAGATAATTATTAATTCTATAAAAATATACTTACTTGCATCTTTGTCTCCCTGATTTTGTTTTTATCAACAAAAATTTGGTAATGTGGCAAAATAAAAGGGTATATTTTCTTAGCACAAACGTCTAAACATGTTTCATCGTCACGACACCTAAAACGTCGCTGAGAGGTGTAAAATTTGTCTTTTTAAACTGAAATGATTCATTTTAATTAGATGTACCTACATACAGGATGTTCCAGAGTTGCGAAAAAGCTCCATAACTTGTTTGTTATTAAAGAAATCAACTTTTTCTTTTTTCTAGATGATAGCTACGCTTCTACTGCATATTCGTAATATATTGCGGTATATACAGGGTAATTTACGAGGAATAATGAGCCCGACGGAATAGAAAATGCAACCCACAATACATTGCAACAAAAAGCCGGACATCGAAGCGGTAAATGTCCGGGTTTTTCTCCTGATGAATTGCGGGTTGCATTTTCTATTCCGTCGGGCTCATTATTCCTCGTAAATCACCCTGTATACAGGTGTCCCAATATTATAAAAACACTAAAGTTATGTTTTTTTAAATGGAACCTACCCAGTTTGATTTCATTTTTGGATTATATGCAAAATTGTGAATCAAATCTACACAGGTCGTTTTTACTTATCTGCCATCGTTTTTGATCAATGGCGTGCTTAGTCGCATATGCCTACTGAGATTTTTTAAATATAGCAAACTAAAAATGTCAAAAACTCATTTTTTTCAAATGGCACCCCGCATTTATTATTACACTGGTGGAAAGATTTTTTAACAAGCTTTCCAACGGAATAGGGTATAGTATAGTCGAATGTGAAAATTAAGGGTGCTATCTTAAAATCACTAAAAATCACTAAAATAATTGAATGTTTAATTGTTAAACACTGTTTTGTTGGTTGATTCATCTTTATGAAGTGACCATATTGTGTGATTATCTTTTGTTAGGCTACTAGATTTTTCTATTGTCTTTTTAACGGAAAGATTGCTCCAAATTTAGAGATTTTAGGATAGCATCCTAGATTTTCAGATTAGACTATACAAACCTTATATTGTTCAAAAGCTTGTCAAAAAAGCTTTCGACCAGTGCAATAATAAATACGGAATGCCATTTGAAAAAAATGAGTTTTTGACATTTTTAGTTCGTTATGTTTAAAAAATCGCAGTAGGCATATGCGATTGAGCAGGTAATTGAGTAAACACTCAGCAGATGCGGCAAACATTCAGAAATCAAACAGCGTCAATCATTTTAATTTATGTGGAACGATTTGGAAGGTACGAATTTTCGAAGGAACTCCTGCAATTCGAAATTCTGGTAAAAAAAGCGCCACTGATCAAAAACGATGGCAGATAAGTAAAAACGACCTGTATAAATTTGATTCATAATTTAGCATAGAATTCAAAAATAAAATCAAACTGGGTAGGTTCCGCTTAAAAAAACATAGCTTTAGTGTTTTTATAATATTGAGACACACTGTATTAATACAAACAAACAAACAAACAAGTTATGGAGCTTTTTCGCAACTCTGGGACACCCTGTATAATTTTTCAGGAAGCGGTTTCTGTCGCGCATTGAATAAAAATTTTGATTCTTTAAAATTTTCTTTAACAAGTATCGAATTGTGAACAATTGTAATTTTCTTTCGGTGATACATATCTGTAATCATTTTCTATACAGCATTTTGTTGTATTTTTTTTATCCCTGTATATTTATTCGCTCAAATTTTGTATTTTGTTTGTTGAGTAATCCACGTTTTATTACATTTTTATTTACTGTTTTTGTTTCTAAATATTATCAACAGAGACAATTTATTGTCTCTAGTGTAAACACTTTAAATATTAGTTTTTCATTATCATTATGACTCATCAAGTTGTTTTAAAATTATTTTGCTTCGTAATCTTATAATTTATCATGTCATGGTTGACTCTAAAGGCGGCCATACATCAAGGCAGCAATTTGGCAACATGTAGCATGCTGCAGTTTGTTGTACAAACCAGCTTGCTGCGACTAAGTAGCATGCGATAGGCCATTTATACCTGCTTATGTAATATTTACATTTCAAACGTCGGATACAATAATTGCATGCTCTTGTCTAAATCTAATAAAAGAAACGCGAAAGTTAACTCACTTTGGGATAGAGCAAAAAACAAGGAGTAATCCTGTTGAAAGAGCGACAAGCGAGCGGTATCAGAAATACATAAATTTATGTGAAGACAAATCACAATCGAAGAAGAATTCAATATTCCTAGAGGGATTTTCAATGGTTTCACTTTGTAGTTTCCTAGTGTCCTTGTAGTTTCCTGGTGTCTCAACGAAAGAAGTATTTAAGCAACCTCACCAAAAATAAATAAGATATCATTTATTGGAATACCAAGAGTGTTTGGCAACAATACAGGATGTTTTCGAAGTTGAGGAGTTCCTTGTAACACGAGATACTATACATTATTCTTAAGAATTTTAGCCTAAATCTTCTTAGTAAAATGTTTGTATTAAGGGAGATAATTGATTGTATATTTTTATTGTTTTCTACAATTTTGAGTCCGGTCCTGTCTATTTCTCCGCTGTCCTAGATTAAGTAACAGTATTAATTCATTCTCAGGAAAAAAATTAATAAATCGAAGAAAGCTTCTTGAGCTATTCTGAAATCATCTGGATGAACTGAAATCAATAAACGTCAATTTCCAACAAGATTAAGCTACTGCTCACACGCCAAGAACAACAATTATCTAGGGGAGATCTTCACAGTGCGATTGATAACCATAGGACTGCGTCCAAAACGATCAGCTGACTTGTCTCATCTCCAACTCTTTTTGTTCTTTTTATTTAAACGTAAATAGTATCTAGAAATCAAAGTTGCAAAACTGCAACACTTGAAATGCTGCCCAAAATTTTTAATAATTTAAAGAAAAGAGTTTCACATATCATTTATTAATATAAAATAGTTATTTGTATATCAAGGCTGCGAAATCGTTCTTTGATGTACTGAGAGAAAAATTGTCACCGAGGCGCTCGCGGGCGGGGTAAGACAATTTCAAGGTCGTCAAAGGATTTTGTGGCCAAGGTGTACTATGACGGACAAAAAATTTTAGCCGTCACTATCTTGACATTCACGTAAAGTGTAAATAAACCTTGAGGAACCGTAATCCCACTTTCGATTCTTGTGATTTTAATTTGCACATTAAGTTCTGTTATGATAAGTTGTATCATCTGTCTCTTTCTAAGTCATAACTTTTTATCTGCTCCAGTGCTCCGCCCATATAAATTGACCAATAAGAATCAAAGCCAGATTCAGTCTGTATAATTTTTCATCACATTTGCCACGCAAAAAAGTTAAGGTTAAAATTTTGCTGTCAAGTCTACAATTATTATTGTTTTGGGATTATACAGGGTTATTCTAAATGATTGTAGTCGAAGTAGGCGTGAAAACTGAATGTAAAATTTATGGTTGCCGCTCCACATAAAAAAATCGTCAAAATGATGTGTTAAATTGGGTGCAAAACAACTCACTATTTTTAAAATTGATTGTAGAACAACTCAATATTTCTGGATTCAATCGTTAATTTAACAAAAATAAATAAAATCCTCATCACTGCACTTTTCACCTAAAAAATGACAGTGACAGCCACACAACTGACAGTTCACATGAAAGCGGCAAAAACGTAATAACATGGGCATAGCCTACTTCGACTACAATCATTTAGAATAACCCTGTATTTTAAACAGTGCATTACTCCACAGTTACAGAAGTTTCAGACTTTACTTTTATAGTTCATCCTTAACAGAAACTAAATTTTCATTCTCCGCAAATTTCAACGAACGCCAAAACTCTCTGGGAGTTAACTCGTCAACTGTTAGGAGTTCGATTTCTTCAGGTCTGAAACTGCGTATGTTGAGATATGTCAACTTATCATATGTAGTAGGTTCCCATTTTACTCCTTCTATCATGGGAATGCTAAAATATACCTTGTTTGAAACCAATATCGTATCTATGTTAAAATAGTACCTTGTCTTCGTAAATGAAATCAACATATCTACCATAATATCTTTCATTTTTAGTTCGTTGGGAGTTAACGTTCCTACAACGAAGAAGTATTTGCCATCTGCTCCATGACCTACAACTAAAACTCACATTAATTACAATTTAAGATTGTCAGTAATTGTATGTTACAGTTCGCTTCGTTGTTATCTCCAGGATAACTAAAATGGTAATAATAGACCGGTGAAGATGACGCTTTCGCTTGCAATCTAACAGAAGTTTCCGCATCAACTAGAAAAATTCTATCGCTAACCATTTGTATCAACTTATCGTAGTTCTGTGCAAAATTAGTTTGATCTTTTCCCAAATAAAACTGTCTAATTTTTTGTGCAGCATTCTTCCACAACGAGGGAGCTAAAGTATCATTGAAGTCGAGCAAAATTGGTGCAAATGATTCCCAGTTGGTACTGACATTGTCTAAGTCCTTCCCAAGGACTGAAAAACTTCCATTAAAAGAAACAAAAAGAAAAGATGCAGAGGAGTCTTACACAAAACCGGAAAAGTACCCTCATTTGGTGTATTTGAACAAAGCCATGGTACATCGTTAATTTGACCCTTTGTCAGGAGAGAATACGGATGTTCACTCAAAAACGGTTTTGATCCTTTTTCAACAACTGGAGCGAACGGTGCAAATGGCAAGAACAGATGGCCGAAAAAGAGTGGCAGTTGTTCCAGAATCTGTTTGTAATGTCTTTGCTTCAAACAATCGACTAGAGCTCTGGTAGGAGTTGAAGGACATCCAACAGCTTCGGCCAAGCGCTGGGCCTTCTGCAAGCTCGCTTCTTGCAAAGAGAAAGAATTCAGTGCTACACCACTTTCGGAGAATCCGCGATGGAACAGGCCTTTGGACATCTCGGAGAAGTAATGGAGGTGAACGCTTGATGCTCCAGCTGACATCCCAGTCAAAGTGACCGAATCTGGGTTACCACCGAAATTTGCAATATGGTTTAGGATCCATCTCAAGGCCATGACTTGATCCTTCAAACCATTGTTCCCAGGAACGACGTCGTCTTCGGTACTCAAGAAACCAAGAATTCCCAAGCGATAGTTGAAAGTGACAAAAATCACATCTCGATCCATTAGGATTTCAGGCGGAGTAAACATTAATCCACTACCATACATATAAGCACCTCCATGGATATGTACTATAACGTCCAGCTTGTCCTGAGAGTTGGGGTTTTCTCGAGGGACGAACACATTAATGTGTAAACAATCTTCGTCACCTAATTTCGCAACTATAATTTGATTGTGAGAATTGTGAGACAGTTTGTTGTTTATGTTTAACTAACCTTGAGTTACATTTATTTCCATTAAGCCTGTCTGCGCGCATGCTGTCGGGTTATTGGCATCCCAAACGCCGGACCAAGGTTCTGCTGGTTCCGGTTCCTAAATACAAGCAACCAATTTAAATTATTCGAAGTGATAACAAACATCTACTTCAAAGCGTCTGCTTCCTATTGGTGGTTTAGCGAATGGGATTCCTTCAAAAGCAGAGAACTTTCGACCGTCATGGGAGGTTTTAATATATCCTCTTATTTTACCCAATGAAGTTGTCACCACAGGCCCTTCGTCCTGGCAACAACAAACTAGACGGCACTGTTAAAACAATCATTCGAAGAGGTATCTTAGACTTGCAGCTTACCAGAAACTAAAACTGTAATAACAAGTAGTTTTGCCAACATTTTCAACAATTACACTAGTCGTAAATACTTATTATGTAACCTATGTCAACGATAATACTCGTATATTTGAACCCACAATTTTCTCCCACCTATACTCATGACTCATGTCATGAGTCTCATTATTTTCTACTATAGGTAATGGTTAATTCTATAATACTTGTATCTTTATCTCCCTGATTTTGTTTTCAACATAGATTAGGTAATGTGGCGAAAAAAATGTTTTTTTCAATATGTACAAATATCTACGATAAATTACAATGCGAATATAAATATGTACAGTGAGGGGCAAAAGTAACGCAACAATTTCATAAATCATAAATTGTTGAGTTTTGAAAAAAGAACAAAAACAGGTCGATTGTTAATTTCAATTTCACGTTTATTGACATAACATTTTTTTATACAGGGTGTTTCTTGTCAAAGTAATCATATCATCATTTAATTTTTTAAATAGCAACCTATAGTCTATTTTTTAATCAAAGAACCACAACACCGCAATTTACACCCAAAATACAGCTGACAACATTGTACACTTTTGACATAGGGTGAAAAATCTCATCATATAAAAATTGAGGGGTTATTAGAGATATTAGTAGCGCAGCATTTTAATAAAGTTAATAACAACTAATAACAACTAATTTGAGAATTTAATAAATGTCTTACTTTGCGAGGCATTTTTAATAACACGTTTAAATTTTAGCTGCGAGTTTGCGTACTTTCAAGGACATTCAAAATGACAGACGTTGACTGATATAGCCAATAGAAACCATTAAATTCCCTAGATTTAGTAAAATTTTGTATTTACAAACCTAAATCAACAGGTCGTGGTTCTTTGATTAAAAAATAGACTAATTTGTCACCATTTTGATAGGTCTTTTAACTATCATCTCTACATTTTTAATATGCATTTTTTCATTCAAATTTTGTATTTTGTTTGTTAAGTAATCCACATTTTGTTACATTTTCATTTATTGTTTTTGTTTCTAAATATTTTTCATTATTACTATGATTTATCAAGTTATTTTAAAATTATTTAACACGACTTCATCATTATAAATTTCCGATATTGGCGGAGCTTAATTATACAGGGTGTCGCAAAATTAACGTATTCCAAGTCGGGGGTTTTGTAGGGAAAAATCTCAGGAATCTCGAAAAAATAAAATAAAAAATATAGGGGGGGTCTTTACAAAGATATATGGGTCTGAAGGTTCAAACTTTTCATCATGTTTTCTTCAAATAGAAAATATAAATGGTTGACTTTCATTTTGAAATATGGTGAGAATGATTATGTAAAATATTAAAATATAAATGAAAAGACATCTCTTGAGAAAACAGCTTTATCTCGAAAAAATAAAAGTTTTATTTTTCCAATTTTTATTCAAAAGGGAAGTACAACATAGAATATTAATCAGGTACTTTTGAACAAATATTGACAACTTTGATATTTTTTTTTAAACATTTTTACTTGGTCAACAGGATGTCTCCTACTAAGCCCCGAACTCGGAATACGATAATTTTAAGACACCCTGTATAATTTTTTATTATTTTCAAATGTATCAGTAATTGTATCTATTAAAACAAAAATCTGCTGTATTGACATTTATTGCAACTTAATCGGTAATTTTGATAAGGAATTACATAATTTTGGAGATATCATCGTTAGTCATTATCAGCGGTTGTAGGTAGTGATTGGCCAAATATACAATCAGAAAAACAAACTAATAAAAAACGATTCATCGTTATCTTTCGTATTTTTCACAAGTTTTGTTATTTGATTTTTTGCAGATAGCTCGTACACAAAATAAAAAATTTGAACTTGTTTGAAATGAGTACGAAATACTTAATACAAGGTACAAGGTGATCAACAAGAAAACAAATAAAGAGGGCTACCTCATTTTTTGTTTTATCGAAGCGCCTGTCTTAGCTTGATCGTACACATATGATACTTGCTATACACAGTCGTTTTATTGGTTGCCTATGTCTAGAAAATTCTATTATTAATTAATTAATTAATCCATTAATGGTTTACTCGTATCTTCAATGGTAAAACTCATTTTACCACTTATTCTGGGATAATTGTTGCTTACAATTATAGAAAACGTCCGTAAACTTATCGAAAATTTTTTTGAAGGTTAACATGAACACCTTTGCTTTAAAACTGACGTTTGTTGACATTTGACAGAAACATCTGCTTACCAGTGACGTCGCGTTTGGCAATAAAGCTACTCGTAGTAAATTACTGAATCTTACGAATGTAAAATGTTACTTTTGTTTATTTTATAAATTTTCCCCATCATCAGATAATAATAATTCTAAAATTCATGAGGGATGATTTATTTTTTATTTATTTTCCAGAACTGCAACACTTAAAATGGTGCCCAATATTTTAATTAATTAAAAAAAAAAAATTAATTTAAATAAAAGAGATTCACATATCATTTATATTAAAAAACGTTTCAAACGGTATGAATAGTTCTTATTACGATTTGTAATATCTTTTTATCTTCCTAGATTGTAGCATTAAAAAGTTAATAAAAGACATTGAAAGTAATTTAAAAAAAAAATATATTTCAAACAATGAATTATTCCACAGTTACAGAAGTTTCAGACTTTACTTTTATAATTCATCCTTAACAGAAAATAAATTTTCATTCTCCGCAAATTTCAAAGAATGCCAAAACTCTCTGGGAGTCAACTCATCAACTGTTAGGAGTTCGATTTCTTCAGGTCTAAAACTGCGTATGTTGAGATATGTCAATTTATCATACGCGGTGGTTTCCCATTTTACTCCTTCTATCACGGGAATGCTAAAATATACCTCGTTAGAAACAAATATCGTATATTAAAAGTAGTACCTTGTCTTCGCAAATGAAATCAACATATCTACCATAATATCTTTCATTTTTGTTTCGTTGGGAGTTAGCGGTCCGGGAACGAAGAAATTGCCGAAGAAGTATTTGCCATCTGCTCCATGACCTACAACTAAAACTCACATTAATCACAATGTAAAATTGTCAATTCTATGTTACTTTTCGCTTCGTTGTTATCTCCAGGATAACTAAAATAGTAATAATAGACGGGTGAAGATGACACTTTCGCTTGCATTATGGCAGATGTTTCTGCATCAACTAGAAAAATTCTATCAGTGAACATTTTTATCACCTTGTCTTTAATCTGCTCAAAACTCTTTTGATCTTTTCCCAAATAAAACTGTCTAATTTTTTGTGCAGCATCCTTCCACAACGAGGGAGCTAAAGTCTCATTGAAGTCGAGCAAGATTGGTGCAAGTGATTCCCAGTTGGTACTGACATTGTCAAAGTCCTTTTCAAGGTCTGGAAATCTTCCATTAAAAGAAACAAAGAGAATAGGTACAAAGGAGTCGTACACATAACCGGAAATGTACCCTCGTGTGCTGTATTTGAACAAATCCATGGTACATCGTTAATTTTACCCTTTGTCAGGAGAGAATACGGATGTTCACTCAAAAACGGTTTTGACCCTTTTTCAACAACTGGAGCGAACGGTGCAGCTGGCAAGAACAGATAACCGAAAAAGAGTGGCACTTGTTCCAGAATCTGTTTGTGATGTCTTTGCTTCAAACAGTCGACTAGAGCTCGAGTAGGAGTTGAAGGACATCCGACGGCTGAAGCCAAGCGTTGGGCTTTCTTCAATGCATCTTCTTGCAAAGAGAAAGAATTCAGGACCGCACCACTTTGGGAGAATCCGCGATGGAACAAGCCTTTGGACATCTCAGAGAAGTAGTGGAAGTGAACGCTTGAACCTCCGGCTGACAGTCCAGTCAAAGTGACCGAATCTGGGTTACCACCGAAATTTGCAATATGGTTTTGAACCCATCTCAAGGCCATGACTTGATCCTTCAAACCGTTGTTCCCAGGTACGACATCGTCTTCGGTACTCAAGAAACCAAGAATTCCCAAGCGATAGTTAAAAGTGACAAAAACGATATCCCGATCCATCAACACTTCAGGCCGGGAATACATTAATCCACTACCATACATGTAAGCACCACCATGGACATGTACTACAACGTCTAGCTTGTCTTGAGAGTTGGGGTTTTCTCGAGGAACGAACACATTAATGTGTAAACAATCTTCGTCACCTAATTTCGCAACGATTATTTGATTGTGAGTCAGTTTGTTTAACTAACCTTGAGTCACATTTGTTTCCATTAAGCTTGTCTGCGCGCATTCTGTCGGATTTTTGGCATCCCAAACGCCGGACCAAGGTTCTACTGGTTCTGGTTCCTACAAACAACCAATTTGAATGTATTTTAAATTATAAGAAACATCTACTTCAAAGCGTCTGCTTCCTGTGGGTGGTTTAGCGAATGGGACTCCCTCAAAAGCCGAGAACTTTCGACCGTCATAGGAGGTTTTAATATATCCTCTTATTTTACCCAATGAAATTGTCACCACAGGTCTTTCGTCCTGGCAATAACAAACTAAACGGCACTGTTAAAACAATCATTCGAATATCTCAAACTTGTGGCTTACCAGAAACTAAAACTATAATAACAAGTAGTTTTGCCAACATTTTGAACACTGACTCCACTCGTAAATACTTATTATATAACTTATCTCACCGATTATATACTTGAACAGATAATTTTCTCCCACCTAAGCTTAATTTTTCCTACTTTTAAGATACTGATTAATTTTCTAAATATACTTGCATCTTTATCTCCGTAGTTTTGTTTTCATCAATAAATATTTGGTAACGTGGCAAAATAAAAGGGTATACTCTCTTAGTACAAACGTCTAAAATAAATTACAATGCGAATATTTAAATTTATGCTTTTTCACCGGATTAAATTCGAGATTACTTTCATCTATCAGTACTTAATTAATTTATTTTTTGTGCTGTCATGGTTGTAATTGACATTTTACGTTGATGATTACCGTGCGGCAATGGAAATGAGAAAACTCTAGTGCTGCAAAAGACAAAGGAGAAATCTAAGGCAAGAAAAAATAAATTAATTGTGGCAAATCAATTATCACTGAAAGACAATTATGTCTCCAATGCTATAAAACAAAAGGTGCTTTGTAAATATTTAAAAAAACCTAAAATGTGTTAATTTTAGGTTAGGGGAGTTTATTTATACAAATTTCGGTTGGTAAAGCTCTGCAAAGTTGAATAATCTATTGACATTGATGAATTTTTGGTATTCTGCTTCATATCGACCTGCGGATTTTACAGCTAGTAAATTTGCAGTGACTTTGTCTGCAAATTTTTTGATACGTGAGGGAATTTCCATTTTTTTAATACGAGTTTGAATTTGAAATTCGATCACTGACAGATTGACATTTGACATATTTAGTGATAAATTGAATACCAACATAATTTTGTTTAAGTAACGTTTATTATTTTAACGATTAAAAAATATTTTTGTTACAAAAGGCAGCACAAAAAATATTGTATGGTACATTTGTGAACACTCCATTGCTTTACTCACTCACATACTGTATTTTCAATTTGGTTGTAGGTCGTAAAATTTTATGGTACTTTACGTTAAAGATCTTGCGGGGTTTATAAATCCTAGTTTACCACTAGCAGGTAATATTTTAAGCAGGGTTGTATTGTACATTTTGTATATTTGCATTGTACGGCAAACGGCACGCGCCGCTTCTCAACCTTTTCAAACCCAACCATTGTGCCCGTTAATCGCTCATAATATGCAATAAAATTTTACGACCTACAACCAAATTGAGAATACAATACAGCGCTCGACTGCGACTCGCACCATACTACCTTTCGTAAAGCAATGGATCGTTTTCAACACTTGTAAATAAATAACTATTATTGTTACGATATCTAAGATGTCGCTGATGAATGTAAAATTTCTCTTTTTGATAAACATTTTAATTCTTCAAAATTTTCGTTAACGAGCATCGAATTGTAAACTGTAATTTTCTTTCGATGATATTTGTAATCATTTTCTGTACTGCATTTTATTGTATTTTTCTTATCCATGTATGTTTATTCGTGCAAATTGTGTATTTCGTTTTTTAAGTAATCTACGTTTTGTTACTTTTTTACTTATTGTTTTTGTTTCTAAATATTATCAGCTGAGACATTTAATTGTCTCTTTAATTGTATAAACACTTTAAATTATTTTTGATCATTATCATTATGATTTATCAAGTTATTTTAAAATTATTTTGCTTCGTAATTTTAGAATTTATCATGTCATGGTTAAATCTAACACGACTTCATCGTTATCAATTTCCGGTGTTGGCAATGCTTAGTTATATGATTTTTTTAAATTTTCAAATGTATCATGAATTATTGTATTAAAACAAAAATCTGCTGTATTGACATTTATTCCAACTTAATCCGTAATTTTGATAGCGAATTACATAATTTTGCAGATATCATCATTAGTCATCATCAGTGGTTGTAGTGATTGGCCAAACATTCAATCGAAAAAACAAGCTAATAAAAAGCGAATCATCGTTATCTTCCGTATTTTTGCAGATAGCTTGTACACAAAAAAATTGAACTTGTTTAAAATGAGTACGAAATAACTACTTGATACAAAATATTTGTTATCAAATTGTTGAAATACTGAAGCGTAACGTAGAGTACTTCTGGCAATAATCAATATTTACTTAATCTAGTCGTATCAAAAATTAGGTTATCACAATAAGACAGCAGTAATGAGTCATCACACAATTTTGTCAGAAAGAAAATTTTTATTTTCCGAAAATTCAAGCGTCTTCCGAAGCTTCTGGAGGGTACAAGCACTCTATCTCTCTCCGTTCAGAAATTCTTATATTTAAACATCTTAGCTTGACGTATATTATGACTTTTATGAGGTGCCACTTGACGTCCACAATTTCCGGTCTTCTACAATTCTCAAAATCAGACGTATTTTCCCTCTTACAAAAATTATCTACCCTGTTTTCGCATACGAAACCAACATATCCAGCAAGACATCTTTCATTTTAAGCTCATTTGGAGAGAGCTGTCAGCGTTTGTCACTTTGGCCTGTCATTTCCGCGTCCACTAGAAAATTCCTAACGCTGAATATCTGCAGAAAATCATAAAAAAATTCTCGTCGACTTGTTTATTCTTTAAATAGAAATTTTTGATTTTCCTTGTGGTGCTCATCCAGTACCACTTGGATAAAACATGACTGAAGTCCAGCATAATCGGAGCTAGAAGTTCCCAATGGTACTTAATGGTGTCAAAATCGACATTAAGTAGAACTAAAAAGGAGCATCAGTGGAGAGTTGAAAGAGAAAAATTTTGGCAACTTGGAGATAACCCTTCGTGAGCTGTGTTCGATGTGATCCACGGCAAATTCTCTAATTCCCCTCTGTAGAGCAACTCGAAAAAATTGTCATTCAAGAAAGAATTAGACCATTGCTTCTCGATAACTGGAGCAAATGGAGTTGATGGTGTATAGGACAAAACCAAAAACAAAAACGTTTTGTCGATGAGTTGATTGTAAGGTCTTTGCTTCAAGCAGTCTACCATAACACGTGTTGACCCAATGGGGCACCCATCGCTTCCCCCAAACGTTTAGCTTCACTCGCTAGATCCTTCTGTAGAGCAAACGTGTTCAAAGCTACTCCACCTTGAGACAACCCTCGATGGAACAACCCTTTACACATCTTAGAAAAATAGTGGAGGTGGACACTTGATCCTCCAGCCGAGAGTCCTCACCAAAACCATCTCAAGCCCATTACTTGATGTGTCAAACCATTGCTTCCAGGTACGATCTCAAGAAATCTAAAATATCTAACAGCTCAAATATCTTCGCTGTCTTGAAGTAAATTTTTAGATGGAGGCAGTCTTCATCAACTGAAGGAAATCTGCTGGTTTAGAATTTATTTTGACAAGAAAAGTTGTGCTTTTTCTGGAGGCTGAAGATTCACAGCGTTATAGAGAAATTTGCAAAGGAAAGGAATTATCACAACAGTTAAAAATAAAGTGAAAACGTTTACAACACCGTTTATTCTAAAACTGGACAAAACATTTACAATTCATCTTTGACTGGAACAAGATTTTCATTCTCCAAAAAACCCAAAGCTTTCCAAAAATCTCTCGGCGCCAGTTCTTCAGTACTTTCCATTTTGATCGACTTCGGTTCAATATTTTCAAAATGCAAATAGACGAGCTTGTCGTCTTTTGTAGGTTCCCACTTGACTCCATCCACTACCGGTTCCCTGAAAAGAATTATTTTTCACTCTTCACTGAACCTTCCTACTTACCCAGTCTTGGCAAAGGAAATCAACATGTTCAACATAACGTCTTTCATTTTCTGTTCGTTTTTGGTCATCGTCTTCCTCTGGAACATGTTGGAGAAGATGTACTGAGCGTCATCAGCGTGGGAAACCGCTACAAGAAACAAATTAAACCCAGAATTATTTTTTCTTCTACTATACTATTATTTTGACTGTGGTCCCCAGGATAACTGAAATAGTAGTAGTAGACAGGCGACTTGTTAGTTCTGGCAACCAGTTTTGCAGAAATTTCTGAATCGACCAGAAATAATCTATCACTGAAGAGCTTGACCAACTTCAGAAAGTTGTCAGAACTGATTTTTTCCTCTCCAAAGTAGTACTTCCTGATTGTTTCAGCTGTATCTTTCCATTGAGATATCGGTAAAGAGTAGTTGTAATCAAGCAAGAACGGTGCCAGTTCAGTCCACTTTTCATCAATTGTCTTCAGATCCTTGTACAAATCTGTAAAAAATTGTAAGGGGCGAAACACGAGTACTTGTGGTACTCACATGCTCCAGGTAGCATCCCTTCGTGAGCTGTGTTCGACACGATCCAAGGCAAATCTTCGATTTGCCCTTTTGCGATTAACTCGTATGGACTCTCACTCAAAAATGGATTAGATCCTTTCTCTATGACTGGAGAGAAAGGAGCATAGGGAGTAAATAAGTACCCATAAAACATTGGCATCTTGGTTATCAAATGTTTGTAGTTTCTTTTTCGTAAGCATTGAACCAAAACTTCACTGGAAGTAGTGGGACACCCCACGGCGTCACCCAACGACTTCGCTTTCTCCAAAGGCTCTTCTTGCAAGACCCAAGGGTTCAAGGCGACCCCGCTTTGCGAGAACCCTCGATGGAACAACCCCTTACTCATGTGGGACAAATAATGCAAGTGGACACTTGACCCCCCAGCTGACAACCCAGTCAAAGTGACAGATTTTGGATTACCACCAAAACTTGCAATATTGCTTTGTACCCATTTCAAGGCCAACACTTGGTCCTTCAAACCATTGTTACCAGAAACTACGTCGTCTTCAGTACTCAAAAAACCAAACATTCCTAGGCGGTAGTTAAAACTAACAAAGATAACATCATGGTCCATCATGAATTCAGGATGGGCGTAGGAATGGCTGTTGCCGAAGACGAAAGAACCCCCATGGATGTGGACAATGACATCTAGCTTCTCTTGTGGGTTTGTTGGGCGAGGGACGTACACGTTGACGTAGAGACAGTCCTCTTGGCCTACCAGTGCAGACAATTTCGAAGAGTTCTTGAGAAAAAATTGGCGACTTACCATCAAGAGTGGTGAGCTTAATCATCCCAGTTTGGACACATTGACTTGTGTAGAAAGCATTCCAAGTACCACTCCATGCTTCTACTGGTTCAGGTTCCTGCACAAATATGTCTGGAACGTTGGCAACCAAGAACAGGACTCACCTGGAAGCGGCGATCACCGACTGGAGGTTTCGCGTAAGGAATACCTTCAAACGCCGAAAATGTTTTCCCACTGGTTGACATTTTGACATAGCCGCGGACTCTTCCCAGAGGAGTTTTTACAACAGGTGTCTCTTCATCGCAACGTACACCTGAGAGCTAGAACTAGAATTTTGCGAAAAAAGAGGCAGAAGGTACTTTACCAAGAACAAATAAAGACAGAAGAAAATACTTTTGCAACATGATAAACTGGATTTATTATAACTAAATAAGTGTCTACATTTAAGTTCACTCTAATCAGAGAAGTGATGAAACCTAAAATATGTTTTGAGGCATGATTCTTATCATTGACAGCCACTCGTAGATCCTGCTTATTTACCAGATTTGTTGATTCTAGATAAAACTTCAAGTAATGAAAACCGTAGTAAAAATTTTGATCGGAAGATATGACTTGGCACTTTTATTTTTAGTTGTCATTTCCCGGAAAACCTAGCGATTGCCAGAAATGCTCTACTTCTAAGTTGTCTTTCGTCTCGAGATGTATCTTGTCTCGTTGGAAACCAGAAACCTCCAAAAAGTTTATTTGGTTGCGCTTTGCAGGTCTCCAAACGACACCATCTATCTTAGGCTTGCTGAAACCATCACAATAGAGTTTTTCCCAAAAAGAATTGTGCCCACCTGGTCTTAGCATATGAGACCCACATATCTACCATAATGTCCTTCATTTTGAGCTCATTTTGTGTAGGTTGTCTACCTTCCCTGTCGTAGAAGAAATACTGAATGTCATCTGCGTGTTCAACTCCTACAAAGAAAAGTTGTGTTGTTGTTCACAAAACAAGCCAAAAAATATACTTTTCTTGGAATCTCCGGTGTAACTCAGCCGGTAGTAATAGACAGAAGCGTTGGTAACTGTCGCTTGCAATTGTATAGATTTGACCACACCAGCAACAAAATGTCCATCAGTAATAATCTGCACTAACTTGTCATAATTCTTCGTGGTAAAATTGTGATTTTTTCCTAAATAGAACTCTCGAATTTTCTTCGCCACATCTTTCCACATCTCTTTTGGAATGAATTCGTCGTATCGTAACACAAACGGCGCCATTTTCTCCCAATCTCTGTTGACCCTCTCCATATCATTTTCAAAAACTGTGACAAATTGTAATTTGAGTGGTACAAAATCAAATTACCTACCAGAAACTGTTCCTTCGTGTGGTACAGTGGAAACAATCCATGGTAAGTTCTGAACCCGTCCCGTTGCCAACAACTCGGCTGGTTCTTTGTCCAAGAATGCATTTGGTGCTTTCTCCACAACTGGCCCAAAAAGAACAACTGGAAAGAACATGTAAGGTTGAAGCAAACTAACTTTGCCCAAAATCTCCCGATGAGGTTTGAGTTTTAGGCAGTTCACCAAGGCTCTGTTTGGACTTTTGGGGCACCCAAGAGCTGTTCCCACAACTTTTGCGTCAGCCAAAGGTTTCCTCAACATGGTCCACGGGTTTAGAGCGCACCCGCTTTGGGAGACACCTCTGTGGAAAAGCCCCCTAGACATGGGAGACAAATAGTGCAAGTGCACACTTGCACCCCCTGACGACGCTCCAGTTAGGGTGACGGAATCGCAGTTGCCACCGAAACTGGCGATGTTGTTCTTGACCCATTTCAAGGCCAAGACTTGGTCTTTCAAGCCGTTGTTTCCGGGAACCACAGAGTCTTCGGTGCTCAAAAACCCAAAAACTCCTAGGCGATAGTTGAAAGTGACAAAGACCACATCTTTATCCATCAAGTACTCGGGATGGGCATAGAAGTGGCCACTGCCAAACATGAAACCACCACCATGGATGTGCACTATGACATCCAGTTTCTCGCTTGGATTTGGATGGTCTCTTGGGACATAGACATTAACATAGAGACAGTCTTCATCTCCGAATATTTTCGAATCGTTTGGCGAGATAATTATTTGAGAGCATTCGTAAAGAGATGTTGCGTTCCAGGTTCCGGTCCAAGGGTCGATTGGTTTCGATTCCTGAAGAGTACCAATTTAGAAGATTATTATTCATTTTAGAAGACTTGTTACTTCGAAGCGATTTGATTGGGCGTAGGGGATGCCTTCAAAAGCCGAAAAGTTCCTTTGACCAAAAGAAACCTTGTGGTGGCCACGGATTTTGCCCAAAGGTGCCGAAACGATTGGACTGCTGCTTTGACCTTGGCATGCTATCAAATCAAACTCTCTTATCACATCCTCACTCAACGGAGAATTGTTAGAGTCGTTTCTTACCTGTTCCAAATAGCAACAGAATTGATAAGAGCAATATCATGACTGGTTCGAACCAAATACTTTAATGCCAACACATTTATTAATAAAGCAGTAACTGTCTGCTTTGAAAACAGATACGAGTATTTAAGGTCAATGTTAGATAACCAATACAGGGAAACAACAAAACAAGAAGAATCGTCGAGAAAGAGGTTCTCAATGGTTTATTACGGGACCAATGTTATCACAAAGTACAGTTTGGACATTACAATCTGCTACAAGAAAATTGTTACAGCTCATCTTTCATTAGAACTAGATTTTGGTTTTCTAGGAATCCCAGCGATTGCCAAAATTCCCTCGGGGCCAAATTTTTGACAGTCTCCACCTTGATGTCTTTGGTCTCAAAACCTGTGATGTTCGCAAGTGTGATTTCAGGGAATTTGACTGGTTCCCAGGCCACATCATCAATCACCGGTTTCCTGAAAAAAAAATGTACTTCTAGTTTTGGAAAAACACATTCTTACCCTGTTTTGGCAAACGTGAGCAGCACCCTCATCAAAATCTCTTTCATCTTTAACTCATTCGGGGTAGGCTGTCTTCTGTGGATATTATAGAAGAAATATTGCGCATCGTCACCATGGGAAACAGCTACAAGAAAAGAACTGTCATCTGTAGTTTTGGGTCACCTTCTACTTACTTTTATTTGCACTGGAGTCGCTCGCGTAACCAAACTGGTAGTAGTAAACAGGTGCTTTGCTATATTTGGCTTGCAGCTTCACAGCAGCGTCCACATCTACCAAAAACCTGTCGCTGAACATCTGTACAAATCTCGTAAAGCTCTCTTCATTGATATCTTGATCTTCACCAAAGTAGTACTCTCGAATTGTGTTAGCCGCGTTCTTCCACCATGGTGTTGCAAGAGTGTCGTTGAAGTCGAGCAAAGAAGGCGCAACATCTGTCCAGTTCTCATTAATGTAAGCCAAGTCGCTGTGCAAAACTGTTACGAGAATTAGAAGAAGTGTCAAAAGGGTTAGAACGGGTCTTACAAGACGCTGGAAAGAATCCCTCGTGGGATACTGTGGAGACCAACCACGGCAAGTTTTGTGTCTTTCCTTTGGCCAAGAGAAAGTACGGGTTTTTGTTGAGGAAGGGTTTCGGTCCTTTCTCCAAAACTGGAGCGAAGGGTGCGACTGGGAGAAACGCGTACCCAAAGAAGAGTGGCACTCTGGACAACAGATGCACTGCAGGTCTTTGCTTCAAGCATTTGACCAGAGCGAAAGTGGTAGAGGTGGGACAACCTACGAGTTCTCCCAAATGTTTAGCTTTGCCTAGAGGGTTGTCTTGGAGGGCGAAGGAGTTCAGAGAGACACCGCTTTGGGAGAATCCTCTGTGGAACAATCCTCTCGACATGTCTGATAAGTAGTGGAAATGAACACTAGATGCTCCGCTTGACATGCCAGTCAGAGTGACGGATTCGGGGTTACCACCGAAGCTTGCGATATTCTGTTGGACCCATTTCAAGGCCAAGACTTGGTCCTTGAGACCGCTATTCCCCGGTACTACGTTATCGGCGGTACTCAAGAAACCAAAGATTCCTAATCGATAGTTGAAAGTTACAAAAATCACGTCCTCGTCCATGAAGTACTCCGGATGGGAGTACGCGTGGGCGCTACCGAACATGAAGAAGCCTCCATGGATGTGTACTATCACATCTAGTCGCTCGGTGGGGTTGGGGGTTTCCCGAGGGACGTACACATTAACGTACAAACAATCTTCGTCACCTGTTGGAGGAATTTAATATGATGGGCAAAACATATTTTGGTACTACTGGAGGAATGTCATTTGGGCAAAATACATTTGGGTACTAACCTTGAGGCCCCGCTGACGTAAATAGTCCAGTTTGGGCACATTGGGTGAGGGAGACGGCGTCCCATGTACCCTCCCATGGTTCCACGGGTTCCGCTGGTTCGAATCTTCTCTCTCCAATTGGAGGTTTGGCGTAAGGGATGCCCTCAAAAGCGACGAACTTGTTGCGTTTGGCTGACTTTTTTATTTGGCCTCGGATTTTGCCCAAAGGGGTTGTTACCGTTGGGCGTTCTTGAGGGGTGTCGGA
This sequence comes from Tenebrio molitor, assembly GCF_963966145.1. Taxonomy (NCBI): domain Eukaryota; kingdom Metazoa; phylum Arthropoda; class Insecta; order Coleoptera; family Tenebrionidae; genus Tenebrio; species Tenebrio molitor. The sequence continues at coordinate 5,131,395 of NC_091053.1, forward strand.
ATGAACCAGTGCGAAAAATAAACAGAGTAAGAGGAGCCACGTCTGAGACATTGTAAGCGTTGAGTGAATCGTTAATAAGTGAATGTTTGTGATTTAAACTGGGATAATCTTAAGTGTTTATCAAACACGATGGGAGATAGATAAAAAAAAAATGTAAGCACCTTACGAAAGAGGTTATACTCGTAGATAGTAAATGTAATCTAAAATGTAAGTGCAAAGAGAAGAAAAGAAAACACAAGAGATCCTAGAACTGTAGTGTTGGAGTTGCTGAGAGGATTCAGAGATGATCTTTCAGTTAAGTCCCACTTATAAATAGGTTTTATTAAATATGTTGTTCACTACAATTCCAGAGGAACGAACATAACCTCAAAAAAATTGTGAAAAATTTGCTTTCGTCCGAAATATGTAATAGAAAATGCCTTTTTATGACCTGGCAATAAAAGTTACAATATGAATTTAGAACTTGAATGAAATTTGTAAATTTTGCCCAAAAAAATAAAATTTGAAGGCCAAAAACTTGTTAAATGATTGTCTTGCAAAGATTGTTTTTGCAGACTTCTTTTCGGCTTTCACGCTTCCTGTGTATAATTCATTTTACCCAAATGTGAAGTTTTCAATTGCCAAAATGTTTATTGACAGACTCTGTACATTGAGAAGATATTTTTTTTAAATGCTTGATAAAAGACTGCAAAGAGAAATGTGTCGGAGATGTTTTATTGAAGATTAGCTTTCTTGGTTACTTGCAGAGGTGTCGACTGACACCAGATAAGTAATCTAACGCAGCAACAATCAAAATGATTTCTTATATTACCATGAAACCATAGATTGTCACCCAAGACCATGCGTCTGAGAAATGTACACCCAGTATACAACACATATTTTGATTAAGTTAAATCTGGAAAATCATTGCACTGAATCATAATCAGAATGTGCAATGTTTCAAATAGTTTCTTCAACTCCATAATGCAGGTGCGATGGATGCATTAGCGATTCCGATAACTCCCTTCGCTGGTGCTTCTCGGAATTGTCTTTCTCTTTTTGTCGTTTGCTTCAGGTCGCGCAGAATTAAATAAAACCGGTGGAATTTGGTCATTTAGGAAAGATAATTCCTCTGGTGCAGTGTTAGTGCAATTCAGCAGCAAAAAAAAATAGGTGAGTTATTATTAAGTTTTTAAATAATATCAGTGAGTTTAATTAAATGTAAAAGTAAATTATTTCAATTCAAATCTTTTAACTGCTTTTGTGAACTTCGGTACGTAATCTTATACAAAAAAATTTATCAAAATTAGGTAATTATTTAAAATGATACCTTTCTATAACTATATAGAGTGAGCGGCAAAAGTATGGAATAAGTTCCTTAAAAATTAAACAATTTTTTTTCGAAAAAATCTTTGGACAGGTAAATTTTAGTTTATTTTAATACCAAATAAAATTCCAAGCAGTCATTTGTTTTCGAGTGATCATGTCATCAATATTTTTTTAAATGGAAAGGCCTTTTTTTTTTATTCTGATAGCCCCTTTAATTGTCTAAACGACAGTATAAAAATTTTGTTATTTTACATAAGGAAATTTTTGAGAAAAAAAAAAGTTGGAAAAAATAATTTTATAACAAAAACAAGTCGAAAAATGAGGGAGGTAAATCAAACAGTCAAATGTTACTGTCAATTTCATTCGTATGTGTTATTTGTTTTACAAAACGTTTTCGAAAATGACTCATTTAACAGAAACGCAACGTATAGAAATTTTAATTTTGATTGGGTGCGGGAATAAAATAGGTAAAACTAAAACGGGAGGAATTTCTTCATAAACTTGCTTATTATCAACAATCTGGGGGATGACAATTCGAACATTTCATTCCATAATTTTAAGTAGTTACTTAGTAACACAGTTTATTAACTATTATTATTTTTTCATTTTGCATAAATCCTTTTAGGCCAAATTTCTCAACTTACAACAATATGCAAAAAAATGTCGTGTACAACACATTACGAAAGTCTCTTCTTTACACTCATTTGCTTGATCAAACTGCAAATTCATGAAAAATTGTATGACTTTCATAACTTTATAGTTGTTCAATACAGGGTGTTAGGGAATGGTTGGAAATAAATTTCAGGGTGAACTCCTTACGAAAAATGTGGCTTAAAACTTAAATAAAGTTTTTCGTTAAAATGAGTAGTTTTCTCAAAAAATAAAATGTAGTCCACTGTTGGAGAATTTCTCTAATTAGTTCATTTGTCTGCCTAAAATCGCATTGGTTTTGAATTTAAAAAAATTCAACTTTCCACGTTTAAATTTTTTCTTTAAACCATTATTAAATCGTAGTATGTATTTCAAACAAAATACGGATATGCCAGAATACGTTTATTTTTATTTTTTTCGTTTTTTGAGAAAACTACTCATTTTAACGAAAAACTTTATTTTGGTTTTAAGCCATATTTTTCGTAAAGAGTTCACCCTGAAATTTATTCCCAACCATTCCCTAACACCCTGTATATCTACTTACTATTGTGTTTGAGCGTTCGACATTTTCGAAAAATCGAATTTTTCGACATCTACTCAATCGATGTAGATGAAATTTATACCACATAAAATATAAGTACTTTATAACATTATCGAGGATATAGCATGAGATTCTTTTTTATTGGATGCCGCGTTAATTTTTTATTATTTTTAAAACACAGTTTTATTAAAAATCAGTTTTTTTTCAAACAGCTGTCATTTCTACAAAAAAAAAAAACTGTTTTCCCTATGCTACAATTTAGCCATTACCATTCTTTACAAGAAAACTTTTTTTTTGCTTTTCGGGCGATGTCTGACAGAAAAAAATTCCACCAAAAGATTTTCAAAAGAGGGTCCTGCTAGAAAACTTATGGCTCAGGCATTTTTGAATTGTTTTTATTCTTTTTTTTTAATTTGTTCATAAAATTATAATGTATTTATATTTTTTTAATATGTCATACTTACCTATTTTTCTGAGCGCCAAGGTGGTGTAACCGCTTTTAATATCATTCAACAAGAGTAACTTGTTAAACTATGAAATTCCTTAACTACCATGTCTCGTTCAACTGATTAACTAACCAAGTTAGTCGTCTGGTTCAAAAATCTACTCCTTATTTTTTTTTAAATGATGCTCACCTGATCGGTTTAAGATTAATTAAATTTGAATTTTCCGCATTTTCTATACAAAGTGATCACAAAAAAACGCCCCAGCTAATATCTTTCTTATTTGAAATCCGATTTCAACGAGCGTACATCAAATGAAAGGGTTCAAAAAGTACTATAAACTGGATATAAAATGTTGCCCTTAGCAACCCTACCTTACAAGGGTCAACTTTATTTTTTTAAATGGCAACATATAATTTTTTTGGTATAGTTCGATTCATTATGTTTTTCTGACTTCAATAATATAGCACACTCTGTATATTTAAATGTTATTCTAACATAAGAAATAAATATTTAAAAAATATATATACAGTATGTCCCCGGATTGAGTTTACAAGAGGGAAAACATTTTTATTTTTGATTTTACGCAAAAACTTCAGAGGAATAACATTTTTTGCTTCATCTGAAACCCCCATTTCTGTTATTAAAAAGTCTTTTTCAACACAGAGGAAGACTTAACATTAAAATGAAAGAAAATGCAGAAAAAATATTTTCCTTTTTTTTTTGAAAAAATCAAATGATAATTGAATATAAAACTATTCTATTAAGTATGCACCGTTTTCTGTATATCATTCAACCCTGTATCGAAGTTTAAGCTTCTGAACACCCATGCCTGATACATAAATGTTGGGAAATTTTTCATTAAATTTTGTAATTATGTGACAAAAACCGGTCCAACATTGGATTAAATAAATTCTTTGTTCTAAAGACAACATTTTGCAACCGTAATAAGTTGTTTGTCAAAAAACCAGGCCAATTGTAATAAGATTTATAACATAAAAATTAATTCTAAGTCCAAATTTGAACAAAAAAGGTTAATTTAAGAATACAGTGTATCAATACTGAGATTTTAATAACGGAAATGGGGGTTTCAGATGAAGCAAAAAATGTTATTCCTCTGAAGTTTTTGCGTAAAATCAAAAATAAAAATTTTTTCCTCTTGTAAACTCAATCCGGGGACATACTGTATTTGTCGTAATTTTTGTTTATTTTTTTTACAATTTCGTGTTGTGAAATGAAATGAATAATGACGAACTTATGGATATGTTACAAGCATATTTCGAAAATAATATAAATTACTGCATGCAGAAAAACTGGTGCTTATTTTGATTTGAAGTATTTGAACAGTTCCGTTGAAAATAATTTATTGTTATTTTTATTGTTTGTATTAATGAATAAATATTGTTTCAATAGCTACAAGAATGTCTTCATAATTCATGGCCTGTTACGAATAAAATTTTACTTATTCCTAATAATTTGTAATTGACTTTTATTTATTTTTTACGTTGGAATAACATTTAAATATACAGGTGTGCTATATTTTTGAACTGAGAAAAACATAATAAATCTAACTGTAGCAAAAAAATTATATGTTTCCATTTAAAAAAATTAAGATGACCCTTGACCCTTGCAAGATAGGGTTGCTAAGGGCAACATTTTATATCCAGTTTATAGTACTTTTGATGTATCGCTCGTGGAAATCGGATTTCAAATAAGAAAGATATAAGCTGGGGCGTTTTTTGTGATATACTCTGTATGACAAATTTTTATTGTGATATTTGTTACACTGAAGCTCAAATTTAAGACAATCTCCAACTCGCAGTTAAGCATTGCAGTGATTCAAAATCGTTGTGGATAAATATGTCAACTATGTACGAAAATGTATGTGGCAACTGTGTGGGTGGGGTAGAGTTAACATTTGTATGACATTTCATATGCGTGCATTTGATTTTTTTTTTTATATCTACCATTGCACATTGACTTGACAATTTTCAAAATTGCGCGACTATGAACTATACTTACCAAAGAAATGTCAATTCTATCTTACCCACATAGTTGCCACATACATTTTCGTACATAGTTGCCATATTTATCCGCAACCATTTTGAATCACCTAATATTATTTGTAGTTCTCCAAGTATTAAGCATTCATGTTTGTTTCAAATTCGGACTATCTATGAAAATGTGGCATTTTAGTTGGCACTATTGTGATTTTAATTATAATCGTGTCAAAAATAAATTACTCCCTAGAATTCGAACTTTTAGGGAAATAACGTTTTTCATGTTGTGTGTAACTAGAAATTTCAAAAGTAATTTTGAACGCCTAAGGTTGGTTATTTATTATGAATTGAGAGATTAAGTCCAACTAAATATGCCGCCAGAAACTAAAATTGATTGTCAAACGAAAAAACATCTATCACTCAGCGAGAAATTACCCACTTGCAACTTTTACAAGGAATTGGCTGCCTTACACTTTAGATATGGTTACGAAATCTTTTGTTTGTCACCAGAAACCACATGGCTTCCAACCTAACCAAATTTATGGGAACCTAATAACGAATCCTAGGGAGAAAAAGGGCGTGAGATTTAAATATGAATGTTTTTATTCACAGAAAGTTTTTTGTAGTTACAAAAAATTCTCTATATTTTGAACTTAAAAAATATAAATGTAATTAATTAGTTAATTAAACTACGTTGTTTTGTTATTTAACGGCAAAAATATGTTGACAAGAAACAGTGTTTCATAAAGATATTGTATTGCTTTATGATAAAAAATACAGTCATGAAACAAAAATTTTGTGAATCATGTAGGAGACGCTACCGCTACATGACACACTGTTAATTCACGACGGCAAAGTAAAATCAATTAGTACTGATAAATCATAAATTAAAAAGTATCTTTCATTTTTCCTCCAAAATTTAAATTACTCTGAAACGGTCAACGATCAATAGACCAATAAAGAATCGATTAATTATAGTGGAGTGGGGGTTGCTTGCAGAGATTCTTTCTTCAGTTTTCATTACTGCTGGTGTCTTGCAGGGCCCTAAGTAAAAGTGATGTTTGTTGTTGTTAATTAATACCAGTAAATTTATTTATTTTAGGATACGTAATCGCATAATTTAAACCTTCACAAGATTTTTGGAGCCACTTTAAACAGGTATAATAAATTTGATTTTGTAATAATCTGCAGTAATTTTTTAAAACAATTCTAGCGGCAATATTTATTGTTAATGATTAGCGAGCAGTCTCAATTATTACTTTTATTATTTTTTAAAATGAATTGTTGGAATAAAATTGTAAAAAACGGTTGATGACGTCTGGTTTCTTAGAACCGACCAATCACAGTGAGCCAGCAACAAATCTAAAGAACGCGGTTGGTCTAAATTTGATTGATGGCTTAAATTATGCAAAATAGATTCTGGTTGTCTCTTTAATTTCCCCCGTTAGCTTTAAGTATGCAAACAACATAGTTTTAATTGTTTCGTCACAAGTAATTTGTTAAGTAAAGACTTCAAACAAATGAAATTCTTTTTGTTTGATTTGTGCAAGAACAGATTTTTTTGAAATTTGTAATAACGTCCGTAAACATTTTGCTGGATTCTCTCTGGGCGACATTTTGACTGCCACCGGTGTTGTTGTTTTGTTGACATTTTGTCGACTGTTAAAAATGACAGTTCCGATTGAGGTTATGTAACAAAAAAGTTTTAAAATATTTAACACAAAGCTGTTAATTTGGCGCAAAATCCCAACATTGTGACAACTCGCAACAGAAAATAGCCGCTTCAATAAATATTTTTTCAATTTTCGAACGGCGCGGCAACAATGTCATCCAGAATAAAAAGGAAGCACAGGTCCGAATGTCCCCGATTCGTTTTGTTATCGCTTTGTTCAACCGCTTTCGTTCATCTTTTAGGATGTCTTGTTGGGACAAAGTGGACATGGACGTGCTAGAGGCGACGTCCGAGAATTTCCGCATCGAGGTGGACCGAGCGTTTCAGACCTTTCTGGCCGACGACTCGGGCAAAGAGTACTCGTTCCCGTCGAATCTGAACAACTTCGAGCGCAAACACATCCACCAGAAAGCCGCCATGTACAATTTGGTGTCGCGCTCGCACGGCAAAGACCCCAATCGGGTCCTCACAATATACAAAAAGGGCAACAAATCCAATTTCGAGTCGTTCTACATAGAGATCACCCCCGAATCCACGCGCGAACTAGAAAGAGTGATACAGACCTACCCTCCAGACAACCCCTACAGGAACACGGTGCGCCTGAACTACACCGACAAAGTGTTCGGTAAACTGTCCCTAGGCCCGCCTCCTGAAGTGACCGAGCCGCGACCCGCCCCCCAAATCCTCAAATTTCAGCAACAACTCCCCATTTTCGAGATGAAGAGCACCGTCGTCGACAAAGTACGAGGTAACGACGTGCTGATCATTTCGTCGGAAACGGGGTCAGGGAAGACGACGCAGATCCCACAGTATATAATGGACGACGCGCGCGCCCGCGGCGAGAACTGTCGAATATTGTGTACCCAACCTCGCCGCATCTCCGCCGTGTCCGTCGCAGAGAGGGTCTCTCAAGAGAGGGGCTCAGTTTTGGGGGAGACCGTCGGCTACCACATCCGACTCGAATCGAAGCTGGGGACTAACTGCAACCTCATCTACTGCACCAACGGGGTCCTGATCAGGAGTCTCATGTCGGGGGATCGAGTCCTCTCCTCTTTGACCCATATCATAATCGACGAGGTCCACGAAAGGGACAAACTGTCCGACTTCTTGCTCATCTGTCTGAGGGAGAGCTTACGCAAAGGCGTCAAGATCAAGCTGATCTTGATGTCGGCGACCATCAACGTGGACAAGTTCCAGTCGTACTTCGAGGGGGCCGAGGTGTTGTCCATTCCGGGGCGCTTGTTCAGCATCAAACAGTTCTTCCTCGACGACGTCCTCGAGCTGACAGGCTACGACGCGGTCGTAATGGAGAGAAGAAGCTTGTTCAACGAGAACTCGGTGTTCTACACCGAAGAACAGAATTCGCAGTTTGACGATGTCATCATGCAATGCGTGCACAGCGGGGGCGTCGAGAACGAACAAGCATGGGCCCAGCTGTTGCAGTACATGCTGACCGAGAACATGTCTGTGAACTATCAGCATTCGGAAACAGGACTGACAGCTCTGATGGCCGCAGTCTACCAAGACAACATCGACATGGTGGAGAAACTGTGCGGTTTGGGTCAGTTCGAAAAATACTTAATGTAACGTGGAGGTAACAATGTAATGTAGATGCGACATTACACGTGTTATCTCCACGTAACATGTTACCTCGATGTAACACGCGCTCTGTTTTGCTGCAGGGTCCGACCCCCACATCCAGTCCAAGAGCGGCGTCACCGCCATCAGTCTAGCCGAAGACAAGCACCTGGAGGAGATCCTCCTCATCTTGAACATGACCTCGCGCCCCATCCTCCCGAGGGAGGACCTCCTCACCCACTACTACAAGACCTGTGCAGACGAGGACATCAACTACGACCTCCTCATCCGCTTGATCTGCACCATCCACAGTCAGTATCACAACGGCGCCATATTAGTTTTCCTGCCGGGATACGACGACATTATGATCTGCAACGATCGACTGTTGGAGACGGATCTGGACAAGAGTACCTACCGAGTGTTCTTTCTCCACGGTTCGATGAACATCAAGGAACAACATGAAGTGTTCAAGTCTTTGGGCGCCACCAGGAAGATTATTCTCTCGACGAATATTGCCGAAACCAGTCTCACGATCGACGATGTGGTCTACGTCATAGACAGTGGGAAGGCGAAAGTACAAACTTACGATTCGGTGAGTAGCGACGAAGTTGGAGCCAACTCTGGAAGTTCTTGTCGCAAAATTTAAAATTTCTGCGAAATGCAAAATTATGTTTTTACAAAATTGTTGCAGTTTTGAAACGGTATTTTTGGATACGTAAATACAATTAAAATTGTTTCCGTCACGTAAGTATTACAGCAAAAAAAAAATTCTTGCGAAACTGATGTAAGTTTTGTGGCGGACGCTGTCAAATGCCAGTTGGTTCCTAGAAAAGTTAAAAAATTCGTTAATATCCGATGGAATCAAATATTTATCATTCATTTGTTGTTAAACAGGATTCTTCTAGCTGAATTGTGGATTTTAAATTTTTTTATGGACTTGCGTGATTTTGACAATTAAACTAGTTTCAGTTGCACCAACTTCATCGTCTTCAGTTACTATGTAAGATTCTAGGGATATTTCTTGTTTAATCAACATAACTCAACAGGTGGTAAATCTGAATTTTTATTATGTTTAAAAAGATGATTTCCAACTTTAAAAAACAATTTCATCGAAAATCACGTCAAGTTTCCCAGAATAAATCAATAAAAACATATTTGGTAGGCGGTTAATGGAAAAACGCGCCCTGACCTTGTGACACTTCATTTTTACGAAATTCAGCCACAAGATAAAAATTTCTCAAAAAATTAACATTAGATCGTACGTTACGTGACGTAATGTAGCAAATTACGTAAAAATCAACGGAAAATTATGTTACCGTACGTTTTGGCCTGAGTATCGATTAAAAATTATTAAAAACTGAAAATCGTCGTCGACCATGTTCATAATTTACTGTTGTTGACAATGTGGCAATGTCGCGTTGAGATTTTAAACCCGCATTAATATTCCGGTAATTTTTAATATTCACCCTTTTACAGTTTCATCCTTTATTATGATACATTTCGTCGCTTTACAGCGAAAACGGACCAAGTCACAAATTTTTCAAACAGCTTTAACGTTTTATTTTTTGACATCGCCGACAACTCGAGGTCATGCAATGTTGACATATCTATTTAACCTAAATGTCACTTAAATTATTAATAATTTTCAATTTTCACCAAGTTAAATATTAAAAATCCACTCGTTAGACACGCTAAATGTATCTAAATAAAATTAAGCATTTTATTTACGTTTACATCGTATTTTTTATAACAAACAAATTTTTCAACATGGTCCTCAACTTTCAACAAATCAGTATTAAATCCACCGCAAAAAAAGATCGGGATATAACTTATTGACAAGTTCTAGAGCTTCACTGGGTGTTTTTAAGAACACTCGGAAACGTCATATTGATGTTCTGTATGCTGCTTCTTAAGAAGAATTCAAAAGTTTTTTCTTCTTTTTTTTTGCTTCTTGGATTCGTGTTGCTACAATTAGGCACTTCTTTACCCGTTACAGTGTAGCGGTCTGTCCTCTCTCCAAACCCAGTGGATATCCAAGGCGTGCGTGAAGCAGCGCGCCGGTAGGGCCGGCCGCACCCAATCCGGCGTCTGCTTCCACCTCTTCTCGAGGGCGCGTTACGACTCCTTCCTCGACGAGAGAATCCCAGAGATCTTGAGAGTGCCTTTGGAGGAGCTCTGCCTGAACACGAAGACTCTAGCCGGCAACCTGACTTCCATCTACAACTTCCTAGTGATGGCGCCCGACCCTCCCTCCTCCAACACGGTCAAGACCGCCATCGAAAACTTGGAGTGTCTGGGGGCGCTCGACAAAGACGAGAATCTCACTCCTCTCGGGGAATATCTCAGTCAGCTGACCATCGAACCTCATTTGGGCAAGATGTTGATCTACTCGGTGATCTTTAAATGTCTGGACCCCATTTTGACGATAGTGGCGTCCCTGGCTCAAAAGTATTTAGTACACTTCAAAGAAGATTTCAGTATTGTGGATTTTGCGGTTTCAGGGATCCTTTTCAGCTGCCCCCACAGGCGAATTTGAGGACTTGCGCCGCTGAGAAGCGCAAGAGTCTCATGGCGAGTACCTTCAGCGACCACATGGTCTACCTGAAGGCGTTCATCAAGTGGCAAGATTCGGTGAAGTACCGGAAAGAGAGAATATTCTGCAGGGACTTCTTCATAAGTCCCTCGACGATGGAGACCATCCTGAAGACGAGGTCACAGCTGCTGGGACAGTTGAGGGCGGCTAAGTTCGTCCCACCTAATGGGACCTCGATAATGGCGTTGAACGCCCACTCGGAGAACTGGCCTTTGGTCAAGGCCGTCATCTCTTCGGGGTTGTATCCGAAACTGGCTTTCAAGAAGAACGGTCATTTCTGCACCAGGTCTTCGTTCGCTTCAATTCCGACTTTCTTGTGCTGATGTTAAATTGCAGGACCGAGAAGAAGGTGTTGATTCACAATTCGAGTCCGCTGAGCAAGGAGTCGATGGCGCTGTGGTTGGTCTACGACGAGATGGTCAAGGTTCGGAACGGGCACCAGGTCAGAGGGGTCACTCCAGTGACTCCAGTCACAGTAAGTAGCGACCAGTTGTGCTCTTTGTGGATGCTGGAGGAGTGGGTTTGTTGCAGATCTCGCTGATGTGCGGCATCAAGACCACCAACCCCATGGAGAACTACCTGGAGATCGACGAGTGGTTGGAGTTCGAGTTCCCCACTTCGCACATCATCTACCTGCGCCGCTTCATCGAGACCATCATCAAGAAGAAGCTGTTGAGTCCGACCAACGCCCTCAACGAGAGCGACGAAGCAGCCCTGAACGCGTTGGCGCGGATCCTAATCCTGGAGGACCGCCACGCCAACCTCGTCATCCCCGTGGGGATCAAGCAGAAACCGAAGTTCTTCGAGCTGAACCGAGTGCTCGACTCGGACCAAGCGGACCACAGACCTTTCAACAACCCGAACAACTTCAGGTACAACCGGTACCACCCGCCCCGATCCAACGGCCACTTCGCCGCCGCAAACGACACTGCCAGTTATTACGCAACGAACGGCTACCACGGCTACGACAACGGCAACTCGGTGCTCTTCGGCAACGGGTATCTCGCGGGTTCGAGTCGGAGCACCGCGACAGCGTACCAGATGTGTCCGCCGGTGGCGTTCATGGGCGCGATGGACGCAAGCCCGTCCACTTCCGGGGCGCGAGCCCTGCCACAACCCGTCTTTCCCACTTTCGACAATTCGATTTTTCTCCTGATCAGGGTGAAGCAGGAGAGCAGCATGAAGATCGCATACGATTCGAACAAGTGGGTGTTCTCGCCGCAGACGGAGAAGCAAGTGGTGTCGCTCGATAATGTGAGTATTTTGACAGAAATGAACTGGTAGAGGAAGCTTGAACGTTGGCAGTGAGTGTGCAATGATGGGACCCTGAGAGGCAGAAAGTGAGGGAAAGGCGTTGCGAGAGTTCCTAATGTAAATTTTGAAAATATGGTCCTGTCAAAATTTTATTTTGCTCCGTTAAGGATGTATCGGACCTGTTTGAATGTGATGCAAAATTCATAAAAACTGGTGAGGTTGTTCCTTTTAATTTAATTAAGATCCAAAAACGTAATTTTTCTATTGAAAACAGTTCCACAAAGTTCAATTTTTATAGCATCGTTTCTAGTGATTATTGAATATGGGGTTGGTATTGATAATAAATGTTAGTGTTTAATGTGATGTCGTTTTGGATCAAAATAAACCATTAAGGCGGTAGATTATTATTGTAACAACCGTCGTCTGCGCTGATCGTAATAACAAGTAAGGTACTATATCACAAAGGTATCGCCAACGGTGCAGAGATATATCTCCTTCTCTTTTAATTTCGAGGCAGCAGCGAAATGTCATTAATGTAAATTCAGCTGTCAAAATTTGAATTTTCAAAGCGTTTGTTGTGTCTTGTGGATGTTTTTATATTTTTAACTGTTGTGATTGATAATTTTTAATTTCTTGTTGTTTGCTTGTTCGTAGTTTTAGTTTTTATAGATAGGTAGTTATATACCTAGGTGGTGTTTTATTAATTGTTTTCAAAACTATAAACATGGTGCTTAAGTGTTGTGTTGCAAATTGCAAAAACAGAGCCGAAAAAGGACGAATAGTTTTATTTAGTGTCCCTATAGGTAAGTGTTTTATAGGTATATTTCAATATTTATTCATTTTTATTGCCCTTAGGTACCAAAAAATTATTGCTGCAACAGAAATGGCTTGACGTGTTAGGCAGATCATCTCCTAATAGAAATCTGCGAGTTTGTTCTGTAAAATACTTCCTTTCACTAATTAATTTACCCTATTAAACAAACATATATTTTAGGTACACTTTTGTGAATTTGATTTTGATGTTAGTACTCGTTTCAGCGTGAAAAAAAATCTGAGGTTGCAGCCTAAAGCAGTTCCTCATTTAAATTTAGGTATAAGAGAAGATACTGCATGTGGTAAGTATGGTTTGAAGCAACAGCTTCTTTCCTTTTGCAATTTTTATAAGCCAGGACCAACTGATAAGAGAGATTCACCTTAACTTTTATCACCACATATACATAATGATATTAATTTCGTATGTATGTAATTTATGTATACTTATATGTAACTTAGGAAGTATTAAACTAAACTAAAGCAATTTCGTTATTTTCTTTAGATTGCATATGTTCCTTCTCTGAACCAAACATTCCTGGGACCAATTTTTCACTTCCTGAAGCCATTCCACGCTCCACCTTCCCAAATATTAAAAAAATAATTCCTTTACCTGACACAAGCCCATGCTCCTCAACCTTAATCAGCCTTGATACCTTATCCACAACTTCTACATCTTTTAAAAATATTACTGAAACAGATCGTGAGTATTCATAGCACACAGTAATATGTATTTACACACTTTCGCTTTTGAATTATTAGATATGGAAATACCACCCTCTGAATCCTCTCCCGAACCCTCATTTAATATCAATAGTAAGTCAGATGAAAGAATAGTACATTATAAAAGAAAAATTGATGCGCTTCGCCAAGAGAATAAAAAAATTAAGACGGAAAACTCCACCCTAAAAGAAGGTTTAGATTCTTTTTTGAATGATGATCAGAAATTATCTTTAGGACGGCAATCAATGAGGGGTACCAAATGGTCCAATGAAACCATGATGAAAGCGTATAAAATTCGATTGGCTTGTGGTTCCACCGGGTATGAGGTTGTTAAAGAACTTGGACAACCTCTACCAAGTCAACGTACATTACAACGAAGAATCGAGCATCTAAAATTTTCTCCTGGGCTACTTCAAGAAGTTTTAAATTGATGCCGGCTTTCTTAGAGAGGATATTGAAAATATAATCTCCAAAGGTGAATCAATAGGACTACAAATTGACGCTGTAGTTAGCGACATGGGAGGTCAAAACCAAGCCCTTTGGAGATTATATAATATTCATGCAGGCAGGGATTCTCTAATCCAAAATTCAGCCCCACATCCTTTCGATCCTACCAGAAAACTATATTTTAATCCAGATGCCCCACACATTTTAAAAAATTTACGTAACCACCTAACTAATGGTCAAAAAATTACCATTTCTGACGAATTTGTTAAAAAGAATGCACTACCAACAAATATTGTGGATATTGAATACATAAAGGCACTGATTAAAATTGATTGCAAAGATCTTAAATTGGCTCCCTTTCTCAATGAAAGTTGTGCAAAGCCATCACATTTTGAAAAGATGAAAGTCGGTTTAGCGGTGAGACTTTTGAACCACGATACAGGCGCGGCTTTAAGATACTGCGTTAAGAGGAATTTATTAAATCCAAACGCAGTAACGACAGCCTGGTTTTGCGAAACCATATTTAGATGGTTTAAATTAGTGACTAGCCGCAGTAGATCTCTAGCACTGAGCACTAAGATTAGTGAAAAGTATATGGATGCCATCAATTTCTTAAAAGATGTGATAAAACTGTTTGAACAGTTGAAAATTGGAACACAAAAAATTTGGAAACCGGTTCAAACAGGGGTTCTTTTGGCCACCACCAATGCAATAGAACTTGCAGATTTTTATTTAAAAGAAAAAAATTTCCATTATGTTTGTTTAGGCCGTTTTACCCAAGATGCTCTAGAAAACTTATTTTCCAACATCAGATATATAAATCCTGTCCCGAGTCCAAAATTTTTTAAAATGGCCATTAGAATAATTTCAGTGGCACAATTTTTTAAACCTAACAATCGTGGAAATTATGAAATAGATGACTCAGAGTATTTTGCGAATTTTTTAAACACAACACTCATTGACGAAATTGAAATCGACACTTCTTCACTCAATGAAGATTTTGTTGAAGATTTAAACATTGATGAAATACAAAGTTTGTATTATTTAACTGGCAGAACAATACATCAAATTATCAAGAATAGTCATCTGACTTGCAAGGTATGTTTAGAGGCAATCCAAACCAGTCCAAAGGATCCCTCGATAACTCAGTATAAGCAGTTGACTGAACTGAAAGCATTTTCAGATAAATTAATCTACCCTTCAAGGTACTTTAAATTAACCTTACCTAATAATTTATTTTTTCCTCTCTGTTTTTGTAGAAATGTGTTCAAATTAGTTGAAAGTGCAGAAGTCTATTTCCAGAAGTATCAAAGTTGCTTAATAAATGGAGAAACCAAACTGAAATTTATATCCAGAAGCTTTTTGAGAACAACACCTGATAGCTTGCCCAAGTGTCACCACTTAAAAGAAGCTATTGTTAATTTATTTTTCAAATCCAAAATTTATTTCCTTCTGAGATCTGTCAACAAAAATTATCACAAAGACAATGATCCCATCAAGTGTGACAGCAAAAGCATTGGCATGCGAAGAGCTGTAACAAATATTTATTAATCCTTTACAACCTAACCTTTATTATTGACAATGAATTTCAATACTTACCTGTGTACTTTCTCCTGAACGACAAAAATTTTAGTAGTTGCCCAACACATTAACACTAAGTCAAACAAAAATTATCAATTATAACAATTATAATATAAGATTTTCCAGTCTGTTTTCCTGCAGAGAATAATCCATTTGCAGGAAACTTATAGTATTAACAATTTCCAGTTTGCATAATAATATTATAAAAGAATTAAGTGTGAGGTTATTACTAATACTAACATTTGATACTAATGACAATGACAGTTGAACAACTGTGAAAAATTCAAGCTCCCTAAAAAATACTCTTCATCTCTTTCTATGTAAGTTAATCTGTTTCACACGATACAAACAACCCTTGAAATTGTGTATACTTCTAGCTTTGTCACACTCACGGGATTTATTGATAATGTCCTCTCTTTTAATTTCGAGGCGAAAAATTGTGGAGCGGAATGGCGCTACCTTCTAGATATAGTACCTTAATAACAAGTCGTGCCAATCGCTCAAAACACTGCGTCCGGAAAAAAGTCAAAATATCGGTAGATGTCACCACCTCGCGCGTTATGGGAAACTGTAATAGTATTACAGAAATTACAGAAGGAAAAATTTATTCAAATTGTCAAAATTTAAATGTCTAGCTGTTTCTAGCGAATACAAATTGATATCACAAAATGATTTGCATTATTGTCATTGAAGTTCTTATTGTATTTATTATTTTGACAATCAATGACAATTGATACTTATTCGAGTTTCAAACCCTTTTTATATCTAGCTGTTTCTCGCGAACACAAATTAATATTACAAAATGATTTGCACCGATTATGATTGAAGTTCTTATTGTATTTATTGTTATTTTGATAATCAATGACGAATTAACGGTTGACATTTATTCTAGTTATAAACCTTCCGTAGTTATTACAGTTTCCATTCATTCGCGATCCAACTGATCAAAGTGCCTCTGGTGGCCATTTCACATCGAATGGCACGACTTGTTATTATCGGCGCGGACGACGGTAACAACATTTGAGAGTCAATTTGAAATTTAATTTTCAACGAAATGACATTGCATCATCAATACCAACCCAATTCCATTAAAATAAAAGTCACTAGATAATTATTTAATTAATGAGCCGAAATAAAAAAAATAGCTGTATACTATTTTCTTTGTACTCTTAGAATTAACACAAGTGATTCCATAGGTGCCGTCGAGGATTGGCTAATATACAAATTGTAAACCTGGAGATAATTCCAATTTACATTTTACTTTGTCGCCGCTCGTCACTCTCAGCCTCTTTCGGTGCTTCACAGTAATATTTTGCAGGGCGGCATCAGCGTCTACCTCTTGTACACTGTTCCCAAGATGAACACTTTCTACGGAATAGCGAAGTACGTCTCTTTCGACACTTCCAGACAGAAGTTGTCGGCTGTTATCGAGTGGATATTCAAGAACACAGTTCCTTACAAGAAAGTCAGGTTTGTTTTAACGTTTTTCCATCATCAAGTGGTTATCTTTGGTGTTTGCAGCCACTTGCGTAATCCACTGAACAACAATCGACTAATCTACGACGGACTGGACGGTCAAGTCGTCGATATGGGAATAGCGATGAAGCTTTGGGACCTGTTCGTGGAAAGCGGGAGACCGCTGTACAAATCACTTCCATGATTTGAATTCTTTTTGTTGTTAGATCTTTAACTCTCCATTTATTAATATTCTTACTAGGTTTACATTTTTTTTTTTACCTGTTTTGTAGCATGCATTTTTTAAGTATAATTTGATTTGAACGAGTTTTGTCATAAGTTGTGATAGATTCAGTCTATTGATAATATTAAAAGTGATTAACTTTTACGTTTTGGATTCGTTTAAGCGTGCTTGCACCAAGCAGAGATCAACATGGTTACATTATTTTCAGAGAAAAATTGATTTCGAGCAAGATCTTTTATTTTGTATAAGAAATATTGCAAATAAAATTTATTACTGTACCAGATTTTTTAATAACCCTTTCCATTCGACAAAACACAATTGCGAAATAATTACATACTCTTAATTTTTTTTTATCTCTTACGAAAGTCATCGCAGATCATTACAGTTTTCTACATTCCACTTGAATTTCTTTATTCTTATTCAACATTCCAGCTTGGACGTCTTCAGTTATGAGTGTACTCCATTGGACTAATTAGCAGTAAATAAAACGTGTCAATTGTTTCACACAGATGAACTCATTTTAATTGGTCGATTTTACTTAAACTATGATAATTAGGATGAGTATTCAATTAATTTGGTTCTCTTGGAGATTGTAGTGAAGTAAAAGTGTTTAAATCAAAAAGAACTTTTAACCTATTGTGTTGGAAATTCTTGTGAACATCCGCAAATTAGTTATTAATTTTTAACATTATTTATACTTCCTTAAACATTAAATTAAAATATACAAAGCAAATTAGCTGCGGTTGCGATTATTTTTCTTCATTAGTGTCAAATTGATTCGGACGAATTTTGGATTTAAGTGAACATCCAATTTAAGCTTATTATTTGTTTTGTTCTTTTTTACTATAAATTGTGTACAGCGGCTGCAGTTTGTACAAAAAAGAGGTACGAAATGAAAGAAGAAATGTTAAGAGAGGTAACAGAAAGAAATATACCTAACAAAGTGGGAAAATTCGTGATAAATCAGGAAAAATTTACAAAAAGACACATAAAACTAAACAAAAAGGGCAAAAAGAGATTATATTCTTCCAAAATACTCCAAAAAGGACAATGACAAAAAGCATTTAGGTATGCTAAACACTACAAAACTATGGCAAAAAATAGGCATTTAATGAAAGGACGAAAAAGACTAAAAACTTGCAAGAGACTGCAAAAATATCATAAAATAGCAGGTATATTATAGGTAGTACAAGGGACTGAAGTGAATAGTGAATAATATGAAGTAATATAAATAAACAATAATCATTTTGATGAGTTTGTTATATTTATGAACATGGTCCTACTTGGATTGCGCAGTAGGTAACGTCATAGCAACGGTGTCAACAAAATTTTTCAATTTAGTGCTGAAACGAAAAAGAAAGTAAAAGAAAAACGAAAAAGGACATAACATCTCTTCACTTTCCTCTAATATTGACTTATCATCAAATACAAATAATCGCCCATTTAGTTTCGTTAATTGTAATACCTAATGTAAGTAAATATCACTTATACTGTTAATTCAATTAATGGAGATTTATAAAGTTTAATTTTTTACTTTATATCCCTAGGGATTTGAAATGTCACTTTATGTCCCTAGGAACTAAAACAGTCCCTGTTATAAGGCATTAATGTTAGTAGTTTAGTCCCGGAAGTGCAAAAACATTTTTTATTAGAGACAGTAGGGGAAGCCGGGGCTCAAAGTCTCAATTTTAACATTTGATTTTTTTGTATTAAGAAAGAGCACTCACTGTTTCAAAATATTAAACCATACATAAAGCTTAAACATTTGGCTAAACACAGAAAAGGTTATTTTGTTACACAATGCGGTATAAAAAAGCTCAGGATAATTAAACACAGAATAATTCCAACAAGAGGAATATATTTTGTTTTTATAAAAAATAAATTGATTTTCTAAATAAACAATATAAACGACCAAACTTCTTCAGGCCTGAACTGACCTGTCCTGACCTGACAGACCACTAGGACCAGGCTGAGGACTCTCAAAATGTTCTTGGGCTCTGGGAGGTGTTATCTTTTCCTCAACAAAAATTCTTATTCCGATATTTTTGGCAACATTTAGTCCTTCAATCGACAAATTTGATCGCTGATTATCAAATAATAAAAAACAAGGATTCTCATTTGAACATTTGGTAATTAACCCTGGACATAATGAGACATTTCAGTCCCACAATGTAGTTACCGTGTTTGAGAAATAAATTCTTCTCCATAACCTCACAAAAGAAGATCACGTTAAATATAACACTGTAAAGCTGTTCACCAGCAGAATTTAGCAGTTCGAGATAAGAACTACATTCTAAATGATGCAAGTGTTAGGTAGGTATTAAGAAAACAGTCTGCAACCAAAACTTTACTTTTATTGGTAAAATTTACATGTTCTGTTCGCAAATCACAACGCTAAGATTTACAAGTTCCAAACTTTTATGGTACACGCAGTGTCACTCTCTGTTAATTATAAGGTTTGGAATTAGTGCTGACATCTCCTACTAAAGAAAATACCAAAAATTGAGTAATAGAGAAATGGAAAATTATTTTTCATCAACAGTCAAATTGTAGCTTACTGGTTTAATTTTGTTTTGGAACTTTTGGAAATAAAATAAATAGAAATTTCTGAAAAATTGTAAATCATGTTTTTTATTTTCACTTACTTTTTGACAAATCTTTATCCCACATAAATTTCAAGGATCACGAAAGATCCCAATCGATTTCACCTTGCGAGTATCACCCAATTCCCATCCGGCTGGTAGCCAATCGAAACTTGACTCATCGGCAACACTCTAATTAAACCAAGTGCAAAATTGCATTTTAATCACCGTGCACTAATCCAGCGATCGTGATCCGCCGTCGAGGCGGCCTTTCGTAAAGGTCACCTCGACGTTTCGACCCTCCACCTTCGGGACCACATCCGTCACGTTACAGTTCCGAATCTGGGAGCTGTGAACTCTTTTCCTAATCTTCCACAGTTTCCATCGCAATTGTTGGCCTTTGTTAGCAATGCGTGTGAGTGTTGTGAAAGGTCGGACCCTGGTTAGGAAACCACGGTGGAGAGAGCGATTGTTTGGGATCATCTCGACATCTTCCAGTGAAGCGCGCTCCGGTGTCTTCAGTCTTCTTCGCGCCGTCCGATGTTCTTCATCCGCACGCTCCGACTTGCAGTTCTAGTGATTGTTGTTGTAGTGTGACACTTACCACCAGGTGAGTCCAACTTCTGGAGGATGTGCAGTGGTATTCCCCCATAATCCTACCTCGTCTCCTGTACTTCCCCCAAATACACGATTTTTGTCTCACCTAGTTTTTTGTCAACGGCGAAATTAATCTGATCCGGCGAGAAACCGGTTTGATCGGTGTGGATAGGTCAGGTTTGTGAAATTATGTAAAGTATCGATGACACCGCCATAGCCGGTCCGGAATTGTCTCACATTGACTTCCGTCTCGGTGTTAATGTCTTTGTTAAATTTGCACATGTTGAGAAATTGTAAATTAATTTTTAATACGCTCGACGTCTTTCGTAATGTGGGACGGTCGTGGAAATGTCACTATGACTTTAACAAAAGATGCTAAATGTTTGCTAAATGATTTTCGTTTCGAAATCTTAAATTAAGTTATAATTTAGCGAAGCGGGAAATGGTGTTTATGCGTTTTGGAGATCTCGAATGAGAACCGATTAGAGCCTTGGTTAGATGAAATGTCACTTGATAACGTAACAGAAAATCTGTTTATGACCGTGCGAATTGTCTCTTACGAGGCTTTATTGCTTTATATAGTGCGTTCATAAAATATCTCCTCCACCATTTTGAATTTCAGTTTTATTGCACTTAAGAGTGATCTGAAATATTTCTAGATAAAACATCTCCCTTTGCTTCTTTTACTAACAAGTTTTCTTATTTTTAATTTTTCTTAAATTACAAGAAAATTTATTTTTATGAATCAATGAGCTAATCTACACAATTTTTAAATGAGGACTAAACCTATCAAGCCACCCAATTCATAAAACCTTGCTTCATTTTTGGAATTTACCCTAAGGTAATTTAAAATTTTTATTGACCATTCATTTTTGATTTATTGAATTTTCAAAATGGTCGAAAAATATTGACAATTCGTTATAGCTTTTAAGTTCATCAATCATCATTAAAATGGCGCCTGACCTACAGGTTTACAACACTTAGGTAGGTCTGAGCATACATTTTTTGAATTAAGTATAGCGGTCGGCCATGAAAACCAAGGTTTTTCAAAATATTTCTTTCTCGTCCTTTTTGGATGGATTTTGCTGAACTCTTTTAGTTGGTTTATATTTCCTAATTAATAATTCAAGTTTTAATTAAAAACTTTGAACTCTCCAAAATGTCTTAGAAACCAAAAAAAAAAGTGCAAAGCATCTTGACAAATTGATAAATGCTCAAATTCAACCTTGAAAGGTTGGTTGAGTTGTTCCACTAATGCTTCAGTGAGATATGCAAGATCCTAAATCACTTCTCCACATCTGTTCAATAGGAGACAGTTCAGGCCACAACGCAGGCTAATTGACCGTTTTCTCCAGGAATTCCGTTGTTTATTAGAATTGTATCGGTGAAAATGGGTTTTTGTTTCCTTAAAATCCATATTAACAGATGCTTGTTTCCTTAAAATCCATATTAACAGATGCTCCATCAGAGATTCGCTAATCGAAACTAGTAATACATTGTACCTTTTCTTGAGGATTTTTTCAAAGTCAAATGGGTCATAAAATAAATTACAAGTTTTTATCTTCTCAGATTCTCTTTTATAAAACAAAATAATTAAGACAAGATCATCATTTATATTTTATTAGCTGTTGACCCTGCTTCGCCCCGAGTGGTTTCATCTTGATCTTGATCTTCATCTCATCTAGATCTTCATCTTGATTTTCATCTTCGTTTTCATCTTGATTCAATCCTAATTGAATTTAAATTTTAAATGACTACTTGAAAATTTCCAATTAATTTTTTTGTCAGAAAATTGAACATACGCATAGGGGTGCTACTCCCCACCCCTTGCAAAGTGGTGGATGATTTGTATAATGCAACTTAAGTTACAAAACACTGTAACTATTGTTGAAAATTTTATCAAAATTACACTGATAATTCTCTAATTAAAAACGTACAAGAGGTACATATATACATAAAGAGATATTAGTAGTTTATTTAATGAGTTCGTGTGTAAATCGGGCCTTTTTTCTTGCAAGTGGGCCATTTTTAAACGCGAGTGAAACGAGCGTTTTAAAGCTCCACGAGTGCCAAAAAAGCCCAATTTACACACGAACGAGTTGAATACAACATTTTTTTGTACGGCGAGCCCCTTAAAGGCTCCAAATCGCTTAAAATCTTTAAAATTAGCTTGACGTTTCGTTTTCACAAGTTGTGACATTTATCAAAATCCGTTCACACAGGAGAAAATTCTCAAATTCTGACAGCTCGAACAAAAAATATTTTTTATACAATATACATATACATTTTTCGTTTTATAATAGTTGAGTCTTGTGTTTGTGGTGGACGTAGTGGTGGTCCGGTTTTTTATTTCTTTTATTTGTTATCTAAACCAGTGAAGCTCTTTCGAATTTACACTACCAACCATAAATATTTAATAATTTATTGAACATCCTGGTCATGAGGAATTGAGGACAACTCTAATGGTGATAATGGTTAAGAGTTAGAGCTCTCAGGTTGGTGAACTTTAAAGTGACCAAAACAGAAAACGTAAATTGCTACACCATTTTTCTTGAATGCATATTTGTTAAAATAAAATTTTGGAAAATTAAAAAAAATTAATCTGAGGGTTCAATTATTATTATTCTGTTGTTCTTTCCTTGAACGTGGCCAGCAAAGCTTCTAATAATTTTTTATCTAATTTTTTTATTAACTACAGCTTAACCTACATAAGTAAACTTACCAATATGAACTAAATGTCAACTGTGTTTTAATAAAAAGTACATTCAAAAAATGCACGGGTCGCTCCAAACAGGTTATTTTCTGAACGCCCGTTACTTCTGTTTTGATTAATCCAAGAGTCAAGATTAAAAAATTAATGTAAATTGCAAATAAAAAAAAGTATTTGGCATTAAAATTCCAGTAAAAATTATTGTTTCATTCAACAAACTTCAAAAACTTCCAAAACAATTTTTTTGGATTTGTTTTGGTCTTGTTTCTTTTACAACACTTTAGAGAAAAAAATTATTTTCGTTGTACCACTTGTTCAAAATTATTTGAACCATTTCCGAAGCGGAAGTGACATAACTCGCTCATCACTTTCATATTTACTTAATCGACATATCTGGTAAATAGTTTAATAGACGAATTTTACTACCCAATGAAGATGCACTTTCGCTTCGGCGAAAAGGTCGCAAAGAAAGCATCACCTACGACAGCTGCTGAAGATCTTCACCGCAAGTGAATGTTGTCCGAGCATAAATCACCAACACACAAACATCCATCCTCGATCTAAATACCTGTTCACAATTCCAGCCAGTACTTCTACTACGCTACGCTACGTCGTTGCGCAACACTAATTTTGTTCGTCAATTTTGATTAATTTTTCGGTTTGGCACAATTGACAGATTTCAGCGCCAGGTCCATCTGCACTGCGTTTGCATAAGAGGATGCGCAGATTGTGGCGAGCTTATCGATAAGATCATCGCCGGTTACATAATTCGGCAAGAGGATTAGTGTGTTAAGTAATGACATACGCGAACTGGTAGAATGTGCATCTAGAAAAAAATCAATAAATAAATAGTGGGTCAGCGAGAAATGTTAACACGACTAAAATAATTGTTAGAAATGTCAACTCTTCTAATGCTGCGAAGTGGATAACGTGGGATTTAATTAAGGGTAGTGGGGGTGGATTCGTATTGGTTGGTATAGATTTTATACAGAACAAAATAAATTAAAACACTAGGTATACAAGCGTTCTAAACATGTTCAATAGGATGTAGTTCAGGCCAAGATGGAGGTTAACTGTTTTCTCAGTTGTAGAATTGTTCTAGTAGAAACGCTTGTTTGCATATTTTGTGTAAACAGATTCAAAAAAATTGTACAGTGTTTCGAAATAAAATTAAAAAAATATTTTGAAGATATGCTTTTTGGGTGAAGTGAATTTATACCTAAAGTTGTCGCCTGTTTCTGAAAGAGAACTAAGTAAGAAAAATTCATCATTTCTATTATGAACAATATGTTAAAAAACTATACAGGGTGATTTTGAAAGTTGTGCAGATATTTTAATCACGAGCTACTGGCTTCATGTAGAACTCGGAAAAAATATTTAAAAAATTCTATGTCAAAAAATAAAATGACATTTATTTTTTGAGCTGCATTTTTTTAAATTGCTTTTAGTCTTCTACGTTGTCAAACAACCTCGTAGGTGAAATTTCGGCACATTTTAAAAATACACCCTGTATATCATATTTTATAAAACGTAAAATAAATGTCATTTTATTTTTTGACATAGAATTTTTTAAATATTTTTTCCGAGTTCTACATGAAGTCAGTAGCTCGTGATTAAAATATCTGCACAACTTTCAAAATCACCCTGTAGAGAGGAGAAAGAAATTCTTATTCCTACCCATTTGGTGAAGACATTATTTTGACAAAGTCTATTTGCTTAAAGCAAAAATTATTTTACATTCAACTACTTTGTACGATAATCTACACTTCCTCTTGTTCACAACACAAATACTGTTGTGAAAGTAGATTCATAAGGCAGATGTTTTGATTGGTCATTTAAATAAAACTTCCTTACATAAAGCCATAACCAGAGTTTTACATAAACACAATTCAATTCACATGTGTATGTTTTTGAACGCCATTTTGAATAAAGATAGTGTAAACAAATTGACAAACCCATTTGTTTTAAATAGTCTACGTTGTGAAGTATCGGCTGTTCATTTAAATTTCCTGTCAAAGTTGGCATTGATTGTGAACGCACCACGGATATAGATCACGGATCAGCTGTTTAAATCTGAGCTCACTGTTTGCATTGTTTGTGATTTTACTCCACAAAATGACAAGTGGTGCGTTCACAATCGACTCTTCACTGCCAACTTTAGAAATTTAAATGAACACCCGATATATCACTTGTTACAAAGTGAAGCTATTTATATTAAATAAGATAATTATTTTTATAATGTTTTATTGTAGTTTTTGATAATTGTTGAATAATTTCAATTAAATAATTTCAAATTTTATTTCACTTTAGACTACATTTTACACATTACACTTCATAAAATTGGACAGATAAGACAGATTTTTTATTGATTCATTTTTTTAATTTTTATAAACGAGAAGCTTTGATTTAAAAATGTGAAAATATGTATTTTTTTTTCTTGTCCCATTATAACAAAGAAAAAAAGTTTGTCGACTTGCATTTCATACAATCAGACTTTTTGTACTTCAAGAATGAGCCTACGAAAGGACGTGTTTAAAGATTGTCAAAACACCAAAATCGGATAAAAATATATGGAGGCATCGCGGTGCTCATGTGGCGTGGCGCTAACTAACAACGATTGTTAGGAATGCGTGACAGCAGTTGACATTTTTTACATCTCGTTCGCGTAACATGTAAATGAGATACACTTTTTCTTTTTTGCACGCGTGCCTACTCGCTAATCTTGCAATTTAAACGACTAAACTGTTAGTGTTAGGCGAGGACGATGTCCAAGAGAAATTTAGAGCTTCTGGAGATCTAAAATGAGGTCTGGATTGCGATATCCAAGTCAAATGATATAAACGAGTGTTGTCAAAATTAGTAGAGGTACAAGAATAAAAAATAAAAATAAATAAAACAACCTCAAAATTGCTGCAATACCGTGTGGTTTCCTCTTCATCACACTCACGTTACTCGATTAGAAACAATACAAAGAAAATCTATTAACTATTTATTACGTAAATTAAATAAAGGTAAATAAGTTTATGACCAGAAAAATTAAAAATGATATTTACTTTAGCTGCTACAAACTATTTCATAACTCAGTGTCAGTTGATTGTATTGCTCTCGTGAAGATATTTTACAGTAGAGTGGATAGCTTTTAGCACTCGTAGCTTAAATATTTTTGTTGCATCTTTTTGCCGAGTCATATATGGTTATGGTCAAAAACTTTCTGTCTTAGATATGGTTGAATGACATTTCAAATGATATTTTCAATATTTTAATATGGCATTTTTGAAATTATTATTTAGCTGTAGTGTTGATTTTCGTGCTTTGCTATTATTATTATTACTACTAAAAAATAATCAATAGAGGTTGTTGGAAATGAAATTCTCCACATCTATTCAATAGGATTCAGTTCAGGTAAAGATCCAGGTCAGTCGAGTGGTTGAGCTAATAATGCAGTATATAAATTAAACATTTTTTTATCCTTACCTTTTATGTTTTATCCTTGTTAAGATAAGATTCACAAAAAGGACGGTGTAAATTAGAAAGTCATCTCTTACTGAATTAGTAAATCACCATATTGGTGAAAAATTGTTTTACTTTTACTTACGTAAAATAGGTTTCAAGAAGTTTTCGTCACCGTTTTGACAATATTTTGTAAATTTTGGCAGGAGTCGTTAATCTTATTCGTTTTTTAAATCATCCTTTTTAGTAAGGTAAGATGATTAATTATTAATTTAACCATATTGAGCAATCAAATTGCAAGTTAGCAAGAAACATGTGTTCGTCGTATTTATAAAAACAAATAGTTACTTAATAACATGTGCGAATTCTCCAGATAGAGTTCGAAAAGATTTTAAATTATAAGTCATAATATATCGGGTGTTCATTTAAATGTCTTCTCAAAATTGGCGTTGAAGAGTCGATTGTGAACGCACCACTCGTCAGTCTGCAGAGTAAACAAACAACGCAAAGAGTGAGGTTAGATTTAAACAGCTGATCCGTGATCTATAATCTGTGGTGTGTTCACAATCGACTCTTCAACGCCAACTTCGAGAAATTTAAATGAACACCCGATACTTTACATTATGTGTTTGCTTTCTAGTCTAGTTATTTTGAAATATTTTCAATTTATCCAAATAGTCTTGTTGAATCGTTCAAATTTCCAAATATGGAAAAATGCTCTCCTCTCACAATATTTTTTGCAAATTTTTTCAATATGTGTCTTGGATTTCTTCCTAAATCTTGCACTTTTTTTCTTCTCCTCTATTCTTCCTACTGAACTTTGTTGCTTTGTTTTCCTTCACAATTCCCCGTTTACAAAATTGTTAGCTTGCGGTAATTAGGAATTAAAAAATGTGCACAAATCAAGCTTTAGACTATAAAGAAATTAAACTAAAAATTAAAATAAACATCTAGTTCTGACGCTTCGAACGCCGTGCTTAGATTAAAATCGAAAAAGAGCTAAGCGCGAGGCGAGCTCGTTACAGCGCAATATATCCGGAACAACTTTGTCATTACTGCTCACCTTCCTGACGTCCTACCACAAAGTGTAGGACACAGTTAGGACTTTTCCCTTTTTGATAGACTTTCTTTGAAGGAAATCGTTCCATCAGCTCTTGGACTGCCAAAACGTCCAAAATATTTTTTGAATGTCACAACTAACCTAAAAAGTATGTGTTTAAATACATAATAATAATAACAATAACATTCCTCTATAATTCAACAAAAAATTCAACAGTGTTTTTAGTACATATTTGCAAAAGATTTTTAAAAGTGCAAATCCAATACTTCACAATATTTCGCAATTCTGCATCTAATTTACATTTGACACTTTTCATTTTGACATTTGACATTTTCAGTCAAAGACACGAAAAATACTTTTTGAGTGCACGTTTTTCGCCGAAGCCTCCTTGTCTTCAGCACCTCTATAATTAAATTGCAACATTTTGCATCGGTCTTATTAGATCCTCCGCTTTGTTTTTTCTACATTAGCGGCATAGGTCAAAGTTACACATCGCGCCGTTGCGCAAGCGTAACCGTAACAGGATTATGTAAAAAAATCGATTGAATTGTTCCACGCATCTGATAAGCCGGCAGGAAATCCCATGCCAGGCCGGAATAAGAATGAAGACTTTAGTTGAATTAAAATAATAATTAGATGAAGGGGAAAGTTGCTCATCTCTTCAGCTTTCATCGTGTGGCGTTCACAGCGCGTGGAACGCTACCGGAGCGCGTTCCCATCGGCGATATTTTTTCAATTATTTTTTAATTGTGTCGATTTGCTCCGTTTTGTTTGTTTTTTTAATATGAAATTGTGACCGACATTTGGTAATTTCTTATCGCGAGATCTGCACATTCTTCGCTTATTGATGGTTCGAGATGGCTCGAGGCGCTCCCATTTCGGTAGTGTAGCAATGGGTCGATTTTCATGGCTCGAATTATTAATTATCGAATTAATGCGATAAGCTGGGGATTTAAAGGTCGCGATGGGAGTAGGATGTTGCGAAATTGGAGTTGGTGGCATTTTTGAAGGAAGCCAAGAGGGCAACTGGAAGATGATTGATTGGGAAAAAGACTAAATATTTTTTGTGTCATATTGGGAAATTTTAGACAAATTGCAAACAGTTTAACGACACGAGAGAGAAAGAAACTATCATATAAATACTACTAACGTAACTTAAAAAAAAAAAATGTATAGATATTTTTTTGTAATTGCTATACAAGGTGAATGTGAAAGTTGTAAAATGTTCTTGAGCAATATGTTTAAAATGGTTCCAAAGCAATCAAAATTTCAAATTAACCATCGATGTCTCTCAAAAATGGATTAAACAATAATTTTTAAAATGTATTGTTCTTTGCAAATCTGACATCATTCCTGTTCTGTTTTGGCAAAGTTGTTCAGTCTTATTTCACTAAAATATTTGCATGTAACGAATGAAAGAAGGAAGGAAATGAGATTTGGTCGACAAAAAAATATTATGAAACTCAAATAAAAATCGGTACATCTATTAACATTTGACTTGATATTTCGTAGATGTTATCCGAAATTAATTAATTCTACAATGTTTGGTTATAAAAGTTTGTCATTATTGTGGTACCAAGTAGAATGGCTTCTGCTGTTTATTTATGTAGAGTTGTGAGCGGTAGAAAGTTACAAAGTATTACTAAACAATAACAGTAAAATTTTTGTAGATCTCACCTGGTAGATAATTGTTTTTATAATGCAGATTGGCAACATTTTAATTTTTCATTCTTAACATTAATATTATTTGAAAGTGTGGCCCAGCGTTACATTAGTGTAGAGGCCTTGGATTCTGTCATGGGCTGTGACCTTGGAAATATCTGCGCGAAGGCGGAGCGATAACCAGTGGAAAATCTGTAAATGAAAACTGAAAAAAAAATTTTTTTGTTAGTATTTGTAATTTTAGTGGACTCGTTTTCTGCACAAACCAAACCACAATCCTAAGTCTTCGGGTGCACTCGAGAAACAAACAATCTGAGGTGACGTTGCAGATTTGTAAAAATTTTCGAAATAAGATTGCTGAAATAATTACCAAACCGATTCTCTCTATTATTAACATAGATAAAACGGTGGCATTTTCACAATTTAGGTCTTCGATTTATTGTCCTTCCAGCTAGCCCAAATAAGACAGTCAAAATTAAAATTGCTATCTTGCCCAACACTGATCCACTTTAGATAATAAGAAAAAGCCGCACTTCTAAAGTGCAACATCACCTTTAGACGTGCATAATTATCCACTTTTGTGCACACCTCACAACGGCAATTAACAGGAGCATTGCAACTCCTTCGACATAAATGTAACAATAACATTGATTATTCCATGAACTGAAGAAGCAATACGCTATTAGCCAACATACAAAGCAACAATAAGTGTGTGTTGGACAATTAAAAAATAATATCGCTACAATAAACACCAATTACATGAATACATTCTCGTGATTTTTTAGGTCACAGATTCTTTATTAAAAATTGTCAAAGCACTGGAATTGGCTGTTGTTGGAATCGTCTGTAACACACTTGTGTGAAATGTGTGTTACGTAAATAACGGAAGATTCTTCCTGTCTCGTTGTAAAAATCAGTTGCAATGAGATGAGCTGTGGTTTAATTAAGAGCTGTTAATGTCACTGATCTACATAACAATGTAGAGAGCGACGAGATTCACACACTGGAATTTTACTGTTTTTGTCTAAAATGGTAACAGTTAAGAGAGGCAACTCTTGATGGTACTCGTACTACAAGTTGATTGGGAATTTTAAATTTCATGATTTTAGCAAAGGATGTACGGAAAAAACTTTCTTTAAAGGAAAACTTGGGCAGGATCGATATTCTAAAATAAACAAAGCAAAATGTTCAAAATCTCTAAAATGTGTCTAATGAGATAATTTGGAAAAATTCAATTAAGAGGAAAATGTGATGGTGCTGAAGAAAGTAATTTTCCCTAATTAGTACCAAATTAGTACTAGAAAAGATACCTGATGTGTATTGAGAGATTGAAGAGAAACGAAATATGTTTGTTTGCGTTGATAATAAGGAAATTAAAATTTTGCAAGATAACATAAATACCTATATATATTTTTTTTCCTTGTAACTTTTGGAATTGCAAATTTCTTATTCTATTTTTTGTATTGTGTCCAGAAAAATAAGTAATAGATGAAGAACCTATTTGAAAGACAAAGTTCAATTAAATGATAAAGACTCTTACCATTAAAATATGGCGTACCACAGGGGTCTGTTTCGGACCCGATATACATAAATAACCTACATAAAAACACACAAAATCCAAATGTAACGTTGTTTGCCGTTGATGATGAAAAATTCATTACAAAAGACATTCTAGTAAATTCAAGGTAATGACGGAATTCCTGGAGGCAACGCTCGATTGACCCTCATTGTCGCCTGAACTATCTCCTATTGATCAGATGTGGAAGAGTAAAAGTGTGATTTTGCAACAATATTTCTCACAGAGATACTTCGAAAGTTTGTGGAACAACCAGCTAAAATTTTAACACATTTTTATAATAATTTCCATAATCTAAGCAGTGGTATGAGAGTCAAAATGGTATCTACTTTAACATTTTGAAACAAACCACTTCAACTGCTACAGCAGGAAAGAAATTCAATTCTCTTTTTAATTATTTGCAATATGTCTATTTTTAACTTTTCAGTCATAATTGTCCAGTTAATACTAAATCTATTTTTGGAGAATTGTTTCAAAGTTTTTTTTCAAAAAGTTGGATGATATACGTCAGAGACATTAATAAAAACATATTTTTTAAATTACAAAAATACTTGTTCAAAATTTAATTCTTTGACGAAGCCACAGAAGTTCAAAAAAGTATTACATGATGTAAAATATTTGAGTTAATGGTTTTGTAAAAATTCTTGTGTTAGAATGGACCTAAAATATGTAAAATAAAATAAAAAAGATAATATTTCTTAATTCTTGAAATTTTCATTATTTACACAAATACCAGGAAATTTGGAATCAGAAGCGAGCGCCGTGGATGCGTGGCAAACGCGTCCGGTTTAAATTCGGGTGGTTCGGGGTTCGAATCCCTGGCTGGACGTAGTTGACAAGATGCGTTTTTTCAGAAGTTTCCTCCTCAAGTCCTGTGGAGTCATACGTGTTGCTACAATGACAACATCCTCTGAAAGCACTCGACCCGAGGGAGGGGGTCTCCCCCTCGGTGGAGACCGAGGGTTATAACGGTCTCTAGTCCGAAAAGTCCCCAAGTCATAACAGAGCCCAGTGTTTTTTTTTTGGGTTCAGATTCAATATGTTTCAATTATTGTAACCTTAGACACAGAAATTTCTTCAATATTTCTAGAGAAAATATAAATGTAATTTGACCAGTTTGAATAAATCATTGTGAGAATGTAAAATTGTAAGATTTCGCCATCATAAAAAAACCATAAATCATGCAAGTGTGTGTGTTCTGGTAAATTAATGTTAAACTGAAAGGATCTACAATATATTCATGAAACAGTCCTCGGGCACTGGTCTAGCCTGTCATTATCTATCATATTATTACCGACTTTATGTTTTAATTTAATCCTGAAATTTCGATAAGTTCTCAGTTTGAATTATATCAGAAAACGTGGATCGCCGATCTACCTGTCAGTTGCCAGAAATGATTTCTTCCTTATCTTTTAATTTCCTTAACCTATTTAGGTTGTTGCTTCGCTGAAAATTTTAACTTGGATATTAAAACTTAACACAAAAACTTGTAAAATCACTTATTTTTAAAATTAAGTTCTAGTTCAAAATATCAATTACTTTCAAAAATTCTCCAAATTTCATTTATATGTGAGAGAATGTTTATACCAAGCAAGCATTAGTAGTTGTGTTGCAACTTTTTTAAATGATACACAATTTGACGAATTTTTAAATTAAAATTTTACTGCTCTTGAATGTTTGTCCCACAAGATGTTTCAATAATTTTTTGTGCATCAAGGTCGAGTCTGAGTTTTCTGGCCGAGGCGCAGCCGAGGCTGTACAGGCGAGGACAAAAGGCGCTTTTTGGTACAGGTGCACATTACATTTTTAGGCGACTACAAAGCAAAAGTTATTACAAATTTATTTTTTATCAACAATTTTTTTTAACAGTATTTGTTATAAGCTTGCCAACAGAACTAGAAATTTACTATTTGCAATACAATCACTTATTTACCTAATTTATGGTGACAGGTCAATTTGTGGTTTTGTCGGTTTCGTTGCTAACTTACTAAACAGACCAACAGATGGCGCCACGGCCCGCATCCAAAAAAGTGCGTCCGAAAAAGAGTGATTTTCGTTGCCTCCCGCACGGGTCTGCATAGGGCCCAACTCTCTCTGCAAAATCCCGATTGTCACAACGACCTCCGTCTTCACCGCACTCGTCCTCAAACACCTTCACTCCACTTCAGTTCGCATTTCGACATTTATCACATTCGAACCACTTCCCGGCTCTCACCGACAGGCTGTGGCAAATCGGTCGGTTTCTGCGGTGACCTTTCCGTTAATGAAATAATTGTTATAAATAATCGCGGGCTTATGGGAAAAAATTCGAATCTTGCGCGCTCTCATGACTGCTCTTTGACGGTCAAGTGATTGTGATCCATCCTCGTGTACTCCTTGACCTGATCGACGGAACGTAAGGAATCGTACATCGTGGCATCGCAACTTTACGAAATTAAATCATTCTAGCGGAGGAACTAATTGTATCATGGATGACACCAATCGTGTAATTCTAATAATAATAATGGCGGCGAGGATTGTAATAAAATGAAGGAAATACAACAAGGCGGGTTTGGAAGATTGTTCTTGTTGGTAGATTGTATCTTATGGTAATGATAATTTTAAATCAAAAATTGTTAGAAGGTTGTATTATGTCATTCATGTGCGGTAGAAAATGAAGGTCATTATCACACTAGTGACGTAATGAATTTATTACTTAATTCCAAATGAGGGAATAAATAAAGTTATCAAAATTTATTGAAACGTAAACAACACAAATTATACCTGGAAATAACATAAACAATAAGAATGATGTAATTATTAATTACACATTTATTATATTTAGACAAATTGATTCTAGATGAGGTCATTCTGACAAATTTTTGTTAAAAAGTTCCAATTTTTCATTGTTAATGCATACTTGTTGAAGCTTTCATATTTTCTGTTTTTCTTAGAACTCTGGAAGCTGTTCTTATTTTTACTTCTATTTCTCGCCACTATGACACTTTACAGTTAAAAGGTGCACTCCTCAATGTGCAAGTAATGACGTACCTAGATGATCTCCGGAAACATTGTCTTGTATGTTGTATGTTCTTTTGGAGGTGGTGATTTAAAAGACGAAGCAATCTTCTCTGTCATCTTCTCAAGCGTATTCTAACAGGCTATTTGATCCATTTGCCACTTCTACAAAGGACAACCAAATCGTTCGTATATTTTAGTATAATTTCAATCATATTTAGTCCGTCAATACGTCCAACACTTACAACAAAAAAATTCGAAAAATGTTTGTTTTCGTATTTGATATTATTATATAAATGGAAAACCTGTTCTTCTTGTTGAACGTTTTTTGAAAGCAGATTTGTAAGTTCCTGTTCCCTGCAAGTTCTACCAAGCCCAATTATCAATGTATGAAATAATATATAACCTTGAAATCAAAATACTATGAAGATGATATCATACCATCTTAAACATTTTACCTTTATCAGCAAAAATTTTGTATTGTCCGCATCTTGCACCAACTTGATAAGATTGTGTAAATGTTCATGCAGATCATTGTCCACAACATGCATAATAAGTCCAAAGATCGTTCGAAATAAGCGAATATAACCTTTTCATTTGAAGTATTTTTCACTTTTTTTTTCTTAGTACCTATCATTCAGCAAAACATTTGTAGGTTTCTTCATATCTTACTCCTTGAATCAAATCTTCCTCTCAACAACGGACATCAATGGGGAAATCTTTAATTGTCCATTGTGAGATGGTGTCCGTTAATGGGAGTTGGGAAAACTTAATACATATGCATATAATTACGTTTCTACAAAAATGTCCGTTGTCAGGAGGTGTCCGCTAAGGAACTATTCACTGTATGATATTTGCAAAAAAAAATAATGCGAGAGGTCAAATATGGTTTCAAGCGCAATACTTTGATTTTTAACAAATTCTGAACAGTCGTAAATAAAATTTGAATGTCACAAAGGATTGTTATACTATTCGTGTGATGACTCGATTCGGTCTACGACCTTGTCGTTCAACTTTTACAGTCGTGTTGTAATAATGCCTTTACCCCACTTGTGACATAAAGAACTATTACGTTAAAAATTACATTAAATTTGTCATTTTCTCAAAAAAATTGTTATGTAAGGTAACAATTTTTTTATTCATCGTTTAGGTACCTAGTAGGAGGGTCTATCAAAAAGAGAAGAAAAAAGTGGGGGTTGTCATTTGAAAAAACCAATGATGACGTCATTGTGCAAAAATACATAACGTCATAAGTAAAATTTTAATGTCATGAGGTGGCTAATTAAAAAATAAAATCGACCTGTTCGAGCGTTTTGGTTGAAAACATTAAATAACGCAATTATAAATTTTGTTCCTTACTTTATCACCACACTGTATAGACAGAATCCGATTCAAAAATTGAAAAATTGATTCTACCAAACAAATATTAATCGAATACGAAAGTAACATCACTTTCGACAATTTCCACATGATTTATACATAATGTTACGGTAATTTAACCGTAATTTGTTTAAGTTATAAATAGTTATTTTGCAATTTACATCACTAGTCGATGCGTCGCTTCCATTCCACGTGCTACAGTGTCTCCAATCCCTTTTTCTGTTTAATGTTATTTCTTAAACAGTTGTTTACATGATCTCCATAATTCCACAATCTTTACCTATTTCTTGTATTTACTTACTGTGACCCTAATGTCATTCTCATTACGAGCTCAACGATTTTTCGGTCGGCTATTAGCTTGGTTTTCATTTTTTTTAGACCATAACAGTGAGTTGACAAGTTGGATTATTATTTTGTTTTGGTGAGTTAAATGGTATCTGATACGGGGTTTTCGATTTTGATGACGCTTTTTCTTTTGCTCCTCATTGTTAAGTTTCTGAATTGATGAACCTTAATCCAACCTTCTTTCTGTTCTTTTTCCCACTCGCTGTCTTAGTGTGAATTTATTATTGTTTATTATTCTCTCTATTCTTTAATAATAATCAGTATGGTATTATCTATCATGCATTTGTTGAGTAAAAAAAAAAATTTGATCTATTCTTTACATTCTACAAACCAAAAAAATCAAAGCTAATAACTATAGGCTCTGCAAGAGTTTTGATCATTTAACTACATGACCATTTAGTAAATTAAAAATGTAAACATTTCTGTACAATCTTACAATTTAAAACAGCACTTACTGTAGTTTCAATTTGGTTGTAGGTCGTAAAATTTTATGGTACTTTAAGTTAAAGATCTTGCGGGGCTTATAAATCCTACTTTACCACTAGCAGGTAATATTTTAAGCAGGGTTGTATTGTACATTTGATATATTTGCATTGTACGGCAAACGGCACGCGCCGCTTCCCAACCTTTTCAAACCCAACCATTGTGCCTGTTAATCGCTCATAATATCCAATAAAATTTTACGACCTACAACCAAATTGAAACTACAGTAATTAACATCTCTAGACATTTGAAAGAATCAGAATTGCTTGCCTTGTGGATCAGAACGAAATTCCCAAAACAAGATTTTCTTACAAAGAACTCCACTTTTAAACAAACTTACCTTGCATGTTTTAATATTGAAATAATATAATAAACAACATCCAAGCCCAGTCTTTGATAGACATGAATCCACTTTTATTACCGATTTTATGTCTTGTCAATTCTGACCGTGCTCAACCGGTTAAGTAAAATTTTTAAGTGAATTTGGTGAAAGATGAATTAGCCAGTTAGAAAACGCTTCACTAATTGTATCTCAGTAGCACGACAAAAGTTTAATGTGTTTTTAGGTTGCACTAATAATTACGAGTCAGCTAAGAAAAATTTCTATTTTGTCAACAAAACCTAAATCTAAGATTAAACGTTTTGTCTTTTAACAAAAATGTTCTAATTTAAGATCCATTATCATATAGAGGGTGATTTTGAAAGTTGTGCAGATATTTTAATCACGAGCTTCATGTAGAATTCGGAAAAAATGTTTAAAAAATTAAATGTCAAAAAATAAAATGACATTTATTTTTTGAGCTACAATTTTTTTTTAATTGATTTTAGTCTTCTACGTTGTCAAACAACCTCGTAGGTAAAATTTCGGCACATTTTAAAAATACATCCTGTATATCATATTTTATAAAACGTACACCAATGCGGTTTCCTTGTTTTAAAGCATATTTCCTATAGGTTACTTCGCATTGGCGTATATTTTATAAAACATGATATACAAGGGTGTCATTTTAAAATGTGCCGAAATTTTACCTACGAAGACTAAAAGCAATTAAAAAAAATTGTACCTCAAAAAATAAAAAATAAATGTCATTTTATTTTTTGACATAGAATTTTTTAAATATTTTTTCCGGGTTCTACATGAAGCCAGTAGCTCGTGAGTAAAATATATGCACAACTTTCAAAATCACCCTGTATGTATATGTATTTGTATCTCAAAGTAAGCGTTGAAGAGTTGATTGTGAACGCATCACGGATTACAGACAATTGTTTAAATCTAACCACACTTTTTGCGTTGTTTGTGTTTTTACTGTGCAGACTGACGAGTGGTGCGTTCACAATCGACTCTTCAACGCCAACTTTGACGATAAATTTAAATGAACACCCGAAATATAATCACATCTGTTCTGTTTGTTTAAAATTTGGCAATGCATAATTAATTCGGTCTCGTTGGCATCACACCAAATAATGTAGGTTTACAGGGTGTCAAAACATAACAAAACACAGGAAAACACAGTTTTCCTCCGTACACTTGAGAACCTACTCAGTTTTCGTGTGGCGCAATTGTCGAGGAAATGACTTCTGCAACAGTTCTCAGAGTAAAAAAGTGAAGGAATGAATGGGTACGCTCTTGTGTAATTATGGAAGAAAATATAATACGACGCTGATAATTACGACAAGAAGTGCTCTTCATTTTGTACCACATTTGCAATAACAATTTGGTGAAGCATCATTTAAATAATGATCACATTGATCATATTGCAAAAAATTATTCTTATGCAATGGTTTGAAGCAGTTTTCCTATTTCTCTAAGTACTGACTTACGTAAGAGCTCAGAAAAAAATTAATGCAGATTGTATTTGTCAGTCTTGGCTCAGTTATAATTCTACAATTAAATGACTTTTTTGAATGATTAGTTTGACCATAGACGTACTCGTATATACAGAGTGAGTCGTTTTCCACAGTTGTGTCCATAACATAAAAAAATTGGTTAGATCCTGATGGTACCTAAATAGATATAGGGAAATTTTTTTCACATATACAGGGTGGTTGATAATGAGTATCATCATCAGTACCAAAAATCTAAGGTAATTTAAATGAGTGTTTTGTGCTCAATTTGTCACGAGGTATATGAGATATACTATAAACACGAAAGGAAACAAATTTGTTATTAATTAATTATTATTCAAAAAATACATCAAACGATATTTAAATTTATGTATTTTATTATAACATTCTGACTCTTTGGAGGCCGCGTAGTGATGTATTTTTGACGTCAGATTGTACCAGAAAAAAATATGAATGATTTGAATTAACATAAATTAAACATAAATAAAAAATATTGGTTTAATAGAAATTTTATTTAAATGGACATATTCCAAACAATAACAGAGAAAAAACAAATACAGAAACAATTAAAACAGAGTTTTTGGTGAATTTGAATTTTAAATTTAGAGGGAATTCTCCACGGTACAAAGGACATTTTCGTGGTGTCAGTTGAATATAAGAGTATATTTTTTTAAATATATAATTTGTGAGGTGGCTTTATGTGCTCTGCGTCGGACCTGTCCTCAGACACACAGAAAGATATAATAAAGTACAAAAAAAATAAACAGAACTTTTTGTTAGCGTTCTTATCCAGACCAGAAGAGAATCAACTTCTGGAATCTGTCTCTGTTATGTATGAACATTTCTCACGAAATTTTTATCACTGAAGCTCACTTTCTATTGTATTTTTACTAAATGAAATTTGTTAATATTCCGCAGATTACTGTATTGTTTGTGTAAATACCTAACACAATGTAATTACTGTAACTTCTCAAAGCTATATCTGTCACAAGTCCAAATCTCGAAAAAACCAGAAATCACGTCCAATTAAATAAAAAATTCAGTTCGACTCTTCAACAACAATTAAGTTGCAAACTGAAAGTTAAGTATGTCTTATTTGTGGTGCTGCAACAAAAACTTTCTTCCAGTTGATAAACAGCAAGCCATTGCTCTCCTATTTCCTCGATTCTTCAATTTCCTCGTCGTTAATTAATTTTACACCGCCATATGATGGGTCGTCGCCACCGGC
Source organism: Tenebrio molitor (assembly GCF_963966145.1). Lineage (NCBI taxonomy): Eukaryota > Metazoa > Arthropoda > Insecta > Coleoptera > Tenebrionidae > Tenebrio > Tenebrio molitor. The sequence goes on from NC_091053.1 coordinate 5,170,610, forward strand.
AACCCATATTTTTATCCGACACCATTGTTCCACCGTGCGATGCACTCAATTTTACCATTTCACAGCGTTAATACCGCTTTATTGAATAATTGTAGAGCAGCGAGTATCTCACGCTACTTTTCGAGAGCGACTCATTTCGCCCAAAAAAAAAAACCAGTGGCAATTTTATTTTGGGGATAATTGCATTTGCCATATCCTGATTTGCTGCGCAAAGGTCGCGCCGATAAACAAACACAAACTGACATTTCGTTCGAGGAAGAAATGTGTAACAAGGTTAGTTTTTTGGAAGAATCTTGTTCGAGTTATGTAACGCTCCGAAAGAGCAAAAATTGGAAATATTTGTGTAGAATTAAGAATGTTTCGATGTATCAACATTCCATTGCTTGATTATTCCTTGACGAGTCCGTCGTTTCGCGTGTTAGCCACAGTGACCCACTTGTGGACCCTTCCTATCACACGTGTGACGCTTGCCTTGTGGCGGCTGTCACTCCAAACCCGCGTCTTCCTAGTCGTTATTGGTACGCGACTGTGCCACAGGGATCTCCTCCGGGGCTCTTCCTGCTCTCTTGTACCGTAATGTCATCGCAGTACCATCAATTCTTGTCCGCGTCTTTCCAGTCGTTCTTGGTACACGGCTGTGCCACAGGGATCTCCTCCGGGACCCTTCCTGCTCTCTAGTACCGTAATGTCATCGCAGTACCATCAATTCTTGTCCGCGTCTTTCCAGTCGTTCTTGGTACACGGCTGTGCCACAGGGATCTCCTCCGGGACCCTTCCTGCTCTCTAGTACTGTAATGTCATCGCGGTACCACCAATCCTTGTCCGCGTCTTATTAGTCGTTATTGGTGTGCGACTGTGCCACAGGGATCTCCTCCGGGACTCTTTTTGCTCTTCAGTACTGTAATGTCATCGCGGTACCATCAATCCTTGTCTTCGCTCGTGTTCACTCGCCTAATGACTGATGGGCGAAATGTAAACAGATCGCTACAAGCTCCAGATTACAATCTCGAAGCTATTAGTCTAGTTCGAGGAAGTCTTCGGGCAAAGACAACACTGAAAGGTCAACGGTCACACTATCGTCCTGGAGATCGGTTATTGAGTACTTATATTTGGACCAGTTGCGATTCCGGGTTTGTAATTGCGTTTTGACGTGTTGGACGTTACGAAATGCACGAAACTGTAATAAAGGCGAAGCGGAAGTGAGGACAAAAGTCTTGTCGGGTCCATTTTAGGAAGAGATTGATCGTTTAATTGGGGGAACCTTTCGGTGAAGTACCGACGTGACTCGACGTCGTGCCAAGTATGCTCCGGCGTTTAACTAACTGGAGATTAGCCGATCGTAGTAATTCGAGTATAAATCTTGATAATTGCAAACGGTGAGGAGCGTTTATTATCAAAAATTGTAATAAGTGGGTACTGATAGGTACTTTCGCCAATCAATTGTGTAAGAGGGAATAATGAGACTGGTATTTATGTGTATGACATTAGAACGTGCAGAACTACTCCATATTATGTGGGTACTGTTGCGAACAAACTATTAAGTGGTACCGCGAAAATAACTCTATTCAGTATTACTCTCCATTACAATAACTCATTCGACGATGGTAATCAAGCTTATTTTGTGAGTACAGTGTGTTATTATATTTTCATAAATGTGCTAATATGCGATGATTCCCCTAGAGCGACAGCTATTAGACAACACTTGAAGTATTGTTGTGCCCGTCTATTGTACCAAATTGGTCATTATTGATAATTTCTTACTTCGTGCAAAAGTTCAGTACTGATTGGTTTTGTAAGAACGTATTAAACAAGTTTATTAATCATTTTTATATGGGAATATGAGAGTTTGTCAGTCGTAGGTAAAAGCAGCGTTTTTCAGTAAATGTTAAATAAATGTAGGAAAAGAGCTAAAAATTGAGTAACAGATAATACTCGGTTAGTGTTAAATCAAAGTTCAGTTTTGGTGTACCGATTCAAATGCCAAGGCAATAAATTTTGTTTTGGTCATTTTTCTACAGATGTACAAAAAGTGTAAATACTGTAAATGCATTCACAATTGAATGATTGTGGGCACTGTGGCCAAGCGCGTAGCGCGCCGCTTTGCATCCGAGAGGTGCCGGGTTCAAATCCCACCAGGGCGCCTGGTCTTGTGTGGGTTTTTTCACCACATCTTGATATGGCAACAGGTCTTTCATATCAAAGATAAGGCGAACGCTGGATCAGTACTGACCCCTCAGTACCTGTACCACCTATCGTCACTGTAGACATCCCGAATCTTCCCATCATCGTGGTTGCAAAGGCGAGGAAGCCTCAGGGGGTGTGTTTAGGTCTTCATTGAGGAAAAATCTTCAGTTCCGGCGACAGAGAAATGCCCTCAGCAGTTAATTTTCTCGCAAACATCCAGTTCAAACACCTCCGGTCTCCAGCAACGCAAATATTTATAAAATCCGAGAAAGTGACCCTTTTCCAAACTTTCAATTACTAATTAGAAGATGACACAACGATCGCCGAATTTCTGTCAAAGGTCAAATCCTCAGCTATCCATATTCCTCGAAGACCACGCTAACCGGTTGAAATTTATGTTGGAACCAAACCTGCCATTAAGCTGCCACCGATTCACAACAAGAATTAGTTGCATCTCTCCGTGATCCCGTGCAATTTCCTCGCTCACGATCTTGTGCAAATGTGTTAGTGAAATCCTCGAAATGTGACACAAACCCGAGATGCACCCATATTTACATACCGATAAAACACTTTCACCCAAGACGTGGGTCACGGTCATACACTTCTTCGCATTGTCCACATTTTGGGTTAATGGTCAATGATGCAAAAGGCGCGTTTAATTAGTTGCGCAAGTGTCGCATTGTGACGAGCCTTGTCAAAATGCAAATACTTGTCAAGCTGCAATTGCAATTGACACCAAAAGCTTCGGCGATAATCGAAAATGCGATGGGAACCGCGATCAAAGCCGACTTCCATCCGCCTCATTTGAATTCAATGGGACTCTAATTTGTCCAAATTGGCGGTTGCGATCGCCGCCGGAACGTGCAGATTTGAATCTCATTGACATTTCCGATGATTTTTGTGATCTATGTCGGAGCGACTTTCGTCTGTTCCTCATCAAATGTAGAAAGTAATGACTTTCTTCGAGGATTCGTCGTTTATCGAAATGAGTTATTGTCGGCGGAGGCGCGCGCGCCTTCGAGATTAATACTTTCGTGAAGAAACTCTGTGAGAACGTTTTGTAATTTTTTTCTCTCTTGTACTTACCAGTGTGTTGTCTTAAACAGCAACACACGCTGGGAGAATTAATAACAATTTAATTACTCCATTATAACTGACGAAATTATGAAATGATTCTTAAATATTCGTGTCTGAGAAGGGAATTGCCGGCTTTGAACGAACAAATCTGATACGGCCCCGGTAAGGTCGACGTTTCGACACTTTTCACACGTTTTCGCTATTGGCCGATTTCGAACCCGACCTGTCGAAGTGCAACCATTGTGTTGCACATTTTTACAAATATCTACGATGTGTCCCAACAATGTAAAAGAACCCAGCTCTGTTGTTAACGCTATCTAGCTGCAAGATCTAAGTGAACTACATAGCCTAAAAGGTAGTATACATGGTTGTTCTGAAATTGTTTTCACATGTACAGTGTGTCACAACAATATCGTTAATTACAAGAAAAATATATACAGGGCGTCTTAAAATTATCGTATTACGAGTTCGGAGCTTAGCAGGGGATATCCTGTTGACCAAGTAAAAATATAAAAAAAAAAATTGCTGTCACTTTGAAAAAAATACAAAGTTGCCAATATTTGTTCAAAAGTACCTGATTAATATTCCCTTTTGAACAAAACTTGGGAAAATAAAACTTTTATTTTTTCGAGATTTTCAAGAAATGTCTTCATTTATATTTTAATAAAAGAGAAAAGACCCCCCCCTATATTTTTTATTTTATTTTTTCAAGATCCCTGAGATCTTTCCCTACAAGATCCCCGACTTGGAATACGTTAATTTTGCGACACCCTGTATATATTGAAAAAGGTATCAAAATATTTGAAATGCTGGGGAAAGTGAATTGATGACATCTTTGAAATGGGAAGAATTCCAAGAATAAATGAAGGAAAGATATGACAAAAATATAAATGTAGATAAATGATAGAAGAGAAGAATATTAAGACAAATGGAAGAAAGAAGAAGGAAAGAAGGGACTAAATAAGTATTACAATAAAGAGAAAAATAGAACAGATAAAAATTGCTACAGTAAGTGACCAAAAAGTTGAAAATAAGAATCAATATGAAAAGAAACAAAAATAAAGGAAGAATAAAGTGAAGAAAAAGACAAGTTCTATTAAGAGAGTTAAGAAACACCGAACTAAAATATTTTGTTCTCTTAATTTATGAGTTGCTGAAAAGTGCTGAAGTTGAATCGCCTTAGTTTTGCATTGACCAACATTTCATTCACAAATTATTCTACATAACATTAACACCATGTCAAGATTTTACGATGAGAAATGATGTACGAGGTGGGTTTACCACCTGCACACACGTGTAAATGTTACCAGTCAAGAAGAATTTTATGTATTTAGTTCACCACCGGCCAAATATCACCGCCTCACTCCAAAAACATCTTTCAAAAATCCAAAAAATGTCTTAATTGCGATTTCGCATTAAGGTCATAAGCGTGCTACGATTTCGTAAGTTTTTGGAAAAAATCATCAATCCGGCGACCTTGGACACTTCACGCGGATGCCCAACCTGTCGAATCAAGTGGCATATGAATATGACCATTAGCCACCTTGATGTAATTATTGTCGAATTAACTTTCCCATCGGTGGTAATTTTTTGCACTTGACCTCCAAGAGCCCGATCGATACACTTTCTCTGCCACAGCAATTAGGAACAATTGACGATGGATAATTCGGTGATGGCCAACAGGATGAGGACCATTAAAGGACGATTAACGCACAATTTGATCATCAAATTCGAATATCAAATTCGACTGGTTACGTCAACACTCGAAGAGACAACAGATAAAAATGGCAAGACTGCAAGAATGATGTTAGTTTGTGGAGAAGTGAAAGTCCAAAGGTGACAGGTCGTGGATCACACGGAACAAGAGGTATTCCTCTATAGGTCATCTCCAAAGATGCGTTCTCTTCAAGGTTGCTCGCTTTGCATTCAGATCCGCAACAATTCGGCAATGAAGGTTGTTTGGTGAAGAAGCGAGTGATAAATTGCGCATTATCACTTCATCGGATTATGACGATGTCCTAGTTGAAGAGTTCTCGCAATTTGTGGAGTGTTTTGGTTGAGTCGTGGTGGAGGCGTCCTTCCTAATTAAATTCATTTACATTTCTAGCTGGTTAACTGCTTAATTGACGTCTTAATGGGTTCTTCGATTTTATCAACAAATTAGTTCTCGCCGGTTATTTATTGGTTTCCTTTTAATTTACTGAAACATGTGTTAGGCTGAAGAAATTTAAACAGAATTTATGGTTGGAGAGGTCTGGTGGTAACAGATGTTGGTGCAGCGCAAGGGTCCTGGTGGAATACTCCACTAGTTCAATCGATTCTACAAAACATAATTGTCTTATGGAATATTTTATTCACTGTTTCTGTTTGGAAAAATATTCAGAAGGAAGAAAACAAATCAAGTTTTTAAATTGTTGCTTAAAAATGTGGAAGTTGCCGGTTTAAAAGCTTGACTGTTTATTTTTCGTGTTTTTATATTTTTTTTGAACATTCATCAGTTAACAAAAGTTCTTGACCTTGCAATTCAATTAATAAATCTTAGAAGAATGAATTATTCTGTTCAAAAAGATTGTAAATAATTCATAAGCGGTGAAATTAATAGATATTTAAAGTTTCTCTTAAAATATATGATTATATTAATAAGGAGTATGCTAGAGACATGACAATAAAATAAAAATTGGAAAAGCACAGAAAAGAGTTTGGCAGTTTTAAATAAGGGGTGGCAGGAAAATTAAGAAATTAAAAATAAGAATTTGACAATTTTTGTGTTAACAGTAAATAAAATGAGGCCCTAGAATGCCCCTTTGTGGAACACCACTATCAACTTCAATTAATTATCTGGAAATTAACAGATTGTTTTCAGTGAAAAATTTCTGCAGGTTTTTGAAAAAATATTCAAAAAAGTCGTTACCAGAGCATAATTGCAGACATTCAATGATTCTTGAAAACCAGTTTCATTATTAAAAAAAATTACCCTTTCAGAAAAAATGAATTTACAAATTCAGTCATTCAATTCAAAATATGAGACAAGTTTGAACATGTATTATTGTCAAAATCAGAAGAATCCTTTTGGACAGGTTAATATTTCTTTTATTCTATTTATTTATGAATTAATTGATTAAAAAAATACTCAACAAAAACTTCACTTCAATCAAATAAACAAGTTGATGATATTAATCTTTTCTATGTAGTGGAGGAGTTGGATTTTCTCATGGGCTGTGACCTTCGAAATATCTGCGCGAAGGCGGAGCGATAAACAAGTGAAAACTAAAAACCTCGACTACTTTAGCGATGGATTAAATTTTAGAGGAACACCATCTTCTCTGGCCGGTTTGTAGCGCCTACTCGATATTCGTTCTTTGCGCAGATATGACGCATAGCCCATGAGAAAATCCAACACCTCTTATCATAATAACATTTTAAATGGTTTTATTAATATTGTAACATTTCCTCCGCCGTAATTTAAAGAATCTTGCAGAAAACAATTACAGCCAATATATTTTTGTCTGTCTGGAACATTCCAGGTAGGCCTCGGAGCTTCGCAGATACAGAATACTTCTAAAAGCGTCCTGATTATTCTTCGTGCGTTACAATATTACCGGAATTTAGTAACGAAACTGGTAACATTTTAAGTTTGTTTCATGAATATTATTGAAAGTGAATGTTTAAGAGTTCCTGTTTTAGCTGAATCTGAAAGTACTTGATTAACAATGTGCACTCAAAAACTAGTTATATTTGGAAGAACTCGCAATAAATTCTCGACTAGACGAAAGAATGAAGAATTGGTAAAGGTCTTGGATTTTCTCATGGACTATGAGTCATATCTGCGCAAACTCTCTCGCCTATTTTCAGTTTTCGTTTATAGATTTTTCGCTAGTTTATTGCTCCGCCTTTGCGCAGATATTTCCAAGGTCACAGCTCATGAGAGAATCCAACACCTCTAACAACTGGACATCTCCTAAGTTGTAGTTCAAAGTAAAGTTATTAGTGTCACGATTAGAATAAATTGTAAAGATATGGGTATTATGTTAATTATTACCTAATTAGCACCTGTCGTACATACGAGGTGGCTCCTTTGATTGGTTCTTGGAGGTGTCAAGATAAGTAGCGAAAATTGTAGTTGTGGAATTTTTAAAAAAGAAGCAAAATTATTATTACAAAATGTTTGAGAAGAATTTGGCAATTTGTGACTACGTTGTATAAAATGGAAGATCTGACTATCTTGAGTATTACTTTTACGACGTAACGTAACATAAGTAATAAATACGGTAATAGATGTAACCATAAATTAAATATAAAAGTTGTGGTAGCAAGACAGAATAGTGAAATGTCAATTATTACCACAAGCGTTAGTAATAAACATTTGCTGCAATTCTTTAGATGAAAACTAAACTTATGAAAATATTTTTGATTCTTAAAATAAGTACTTAGTACAAAAAAAAAGCCGTACTTATTTTATTTGTTTCATAAATACTCGTAAGTATTTTGTAATTTATTTCTAGCACATAAAATATTGGTTATTGCTTATTTTGTGGTTTTGAAATATGTTTATTGATTTTTAGTATATTTCAAATTTACCGTTACTACTTTTTATCATTACTATTATTATTAACATAATTCGATCAGAGAAGTTAAGCAACTCTGGATGTGGTTAATATGTGGATGGGTGGCCACCAGGAAACCGCGTTCCGTTGTCACTTCATTATCATTACTGTATTTCTTGATATGAATATACCGGGTGTGTCAGAATTTCTGACACACCCAGTATATCTTTTATCCGTGGAATGAATGAATTTTAAATAAGATGTAGTGAAAAATAAATAATAAAATAATGCAAACAACGCTTTATCATTACTTGATGCAAATATCCGCACTGACTACTAAATCCGGCCTAGATGCCGTGCCCCCTTCTTAACAGTACCTAATAATTATATCCTGGATGATGATTTTTTAGAGATACATATAATTAATAAATTAATTGATACATTAATTATTTATTATTGCAAACTGTGACACATGCACGTTTTGCTGCAATTAAAAAAGTCGCCCAACTCATTAACCTGTCAATTTACATAATTCTAATTTACTTCTACAGAATATTTCTACATGTGGCTACCGCGAGGAACACTTTTACTAAGTAATTAAGCCGGTCCTGCTCAGAATATACATTTGTAATTCAACTTACATCATAGAGCGCATCATTTTTCCAATTTTTATCCACAAACAATTATGTAACCTGGCGTAATGCCAAAACAATTCCAACGGTGACAAATTTGTAATCCTTGTACCTTGTCACATATTTCTAAACTTTTTGTTTGTTTATTCGCCTGTATTTTTACCAGTGACGGCGCTTTCCATCATCGGTATTTAAAACTGCGATTAATTAATTACCGACTTGTTCTGCAGAAGAGGATCCGCTGCTGAAATCTTCACTACTTCTACCTCGACGCAGAATCATTGCGAAAACTCAAATCCGGGTTTTCCTCGACAACTCCTGAATACATATTGTCTTTCTGAAAATAGGTCAACCCATGATTCTTCGCTTTCGGTTGCGTAATCTCTGGTTCACTCTTGGTGTCTGTGAAGCTTAAGGTCAAGGCGCCCATGAAGACTCACAAACCGTTTAATAAGCTTGATATTTGCAATAATATCGCGTCGATATTCAGTATCTTATGTGCGCTCATCTTCACCTGATGCGTCGAACAATCGGTAAGTCTTGTTGAGGAAGTGACATTTGATGCTGTTGCTCGCAATTGCGGACACCTCGAGCGAAACGTGTGCAAAAGGATTTTTCGGAAAAAATTTCTTTTTCGAGAATTGTAGTTATTTGTGGAGATTTCGACGAGCGGTCGCGACACGAACTCTGCGCTTTTCGGTGGAGCGATGAAAGTTGATGCATTTTCCGGATAAAAGTTTCTCTTTCTTTGAGCGCAGAGATAAATTGGTGCGTATGTGTGGTGCGTGTTGTTGACGTAAGATTTATGTATTTTTATTGTGTCATCGACGATATTGTCTGTGTTTGTTTATGAACCCACCTTCAGCAGTGGATGACGTTTTGTGGTGTGCCACTGCTCTCATTCCGCGAGTGCCTTCTATTTAGTTTTTTTTATTGATTCCTGCTTTCTTTCATTATATTGATTGCATTTCTAACGTAATTTATGCATATTTTCATCTCAATAGATCGCAATAAATAATAATTAAAATTAAAGATAAATAAATAATATGAAGGAAAAACTAACACTACTTAATTGTAGAGTTATATGTACAGGGTGGTTCAAGTTTTACGGCCCGCACAATAAACCCTATTAAAAAAATTGTAAAAATTATGAATCGTTAGGGTTATTTGCCCTTAATATAAGGCTTCAAATGTGTGCAATCAATTTTCCTGTATCACTTCATTTAGAGCCACAAAATAAAAAAAATTGATTTTGAGCAAAAAAAAAATGTTTTTCCTACACGTTCATAATTCGCAATTAATTCAAAGAACACATTTATGAAATTCGCATCAAAAGAAAATTATTAATTTTTGAATTATTCCAATTTTAACATTAACAGCGAAAAATGACCAAGATTTGTAACCAGAGTGTCATAAATAAATACCTCATTGTTGGTAAACAACCGACAAACATCTGTTGACAACTTTTCTAGTAATTCTTAAGTATCTAAAGGGTACCATAAACAATCCACTTCAACGTCTTTTATGGCAGTGACAATTTAATAATGAATCAGCTAAATTTTGCACTTTAATATCAAATTCCATTTATTTCAAAAACCAGTGATGTTTTCATGATTTAGATGATACCAAAATTTTGCTAAATGAAAGGACTCTCAGTGAAAAATTAATCTAGCGGTTATTGAATTAAAATAAAATTTGAAATTTTTACAGAATATTCTACAGCGATACACAATCATTCCTGAATTTTTTGAAAATTTTAGATAGATTTGAAGTGGGTGTTTTTGATCGGGCGGTAAAACTTGAATCACCCTGTATATCTACCACGGATCAGTGTTAGTAACAAGATAGAAACATTTTACTGAAGAGATCTGTAACATCATTAACAATCACAATAAAAAAAGATAAAAAATCAATTATATTTCGCCTCGGATCTTAAAGACTCACTTCTACTCTTAAAGATATAATCTACTATTTTTTACTTTTCTCAGCACAGAACGTGTCTTTTCATTAATCTTTGGTATTTCTTTACGTTTGGGCCACAAGAACAACACTATTTATGATTTACTAAGTAACAGGAGCGTATATTCACTTAAGTAATATTAAATTTAAGACGGTTATTGTCTCTCGAAAATTTCTTGTGAAATTTTTTAGTCTTGCTAATAAAAGAGACATTATAATGCTTTGACAATTATCCTTTGTGCATTTCTTTACAAAAAGAATTAACGCGACATAAATATAAATGTCATAGCAGTGAGGTAATAAATATAAACTGTTGTGATAACAAGACATTAAACCGTTAAAGTAATAAACAATTTTTATTTATTAAATGTTTCTTAAATGTCTAACAAATTAAATCTTTATCGCTGAATCAGGGGATTCAAAATCTAAGAAATTCCTTTTTGAAAGGATTTCCTTTGCCATTCAACGTGGAAACGCTGCAAGCATTCAGGGCACTTTTCCAGATTCCGCATTATTATCGGAAATTGTTTATTAACTTATAATTCTTTATAGAAAGAATTAATCAAAATACAAAGGACTAAATATTTTCTAAATTATATAATCTCGGTGATAAAACTTTATTGCGATAATGTTTTTGATAAGATTTCAGTGCTTTTTCTTCCATAAAGAATATTGCTTGTAAATGCGCAAAATCAAACAATGTGGCTAAAAATCAAATAAGAATTTCACATTTCCAAAAAGAAAAATTCAAGTAATATTTGCAAATGTATTGTTGGTTGCATTTTCAATTCCGTCGGACTCATTGTCACTCGTGAAATACCCCTGATACAAATTCCTAATTACGTATTTTCTGATTTTTGTAAGATAGTGCAACGCCCTTTATAAAAGGTTTTTCTTTTGTTGCTTTTTGACATTCTACAAATCCTTGACAGACAAACAATGCAGCGCTGTTCATCCTTTAAAGGTTGATTTATTTATAGAAGCTAAAATAGTTTAAAGCTTAGAGAAATAAACATGAAATCAATTACCTAATCAAATAATTCTGCATTTTTGTTTTCATGCCATTTGCTAATTTTTTTTATCATTATTACTATTACTTTTTTGTCATCGACAACTGCCTGTTTTTTTTTGCCCCACCCTGTATATCCGTTTGTCCGCCGCATTTGTGAATTCCATTCCGTGCAACAATCCATTGTTTTCTGCATTAATCGGACTTTCGGATTGGGCAAGTGTTGGCGGGGCGTCCCTCTGGGAAGCGTTCGTTATTTCATATTTTCATATTTTGCATTTCAGTAACCCCAAAACGCAACAAGAAGCAGCACACGATGCTGATTATTGGCGATTTGTCGCAACATCCAATTAAGCGAGCGAATAACTAACTGAGTGGTTTCTGTTGCAGAGTGCATCCGCGATGGAGAGGTACCACATATTCAAATTAGGTAAGATTTCGTGATAATTTATTTGTGAAGAGCGGCCGACCTTAACCTAGAACGCTTTCTGCAAAAGTTCAACGAAAATTTATGGGATGTCGTCAGCAGAAAATTGGCAGTTTAGGTCGGTTCGTCACAGTTGACATCCAAAGGAATTAATTGGGAATCTTTTGTTGGAGATGATTGTTATTAAACGTCGTGCAGGTGACATTTAACGTCAAATCCTTGATTGTTGATTTATCGGACACACATTATAAGTCCATTAATGATTTTTTTTACAAGTGTTGAAATCGCCTGGCATTAATTTTGTCCAGGATGTCAGCGTTTATTAGATTCATTTTGACTGACATGCAATGTACAATTAATTGGTTCAATACAGGGGCGTGGGCTTAATTATTTAACAATTTCTTTGCATCAGTTACAAAATTTCGGCGGTGAGAGCATGGGAATTACTCCATAAAAATTAACATTTTAATTGTTTATAACTGGAGTGAAAGGGTCGAAGCGCATGTGGATTTGAACAGAAAAGGCTTTAGAATTGTTTCATTTACTAGTAGTGTATTTAATCACGAGAACGGAAGTTGGGCGTCTGAGCCGAAGGCGAGGACTCCAACCGTACGATGATGGATGCAAGTTGGAAGAAAACAAAAAATAAGACAATGGAAGAAAAATTGGTTATCTTATGAACTGTAAGAATGGAGAAGACAACGAACTAAAAAGCTGGAAAATAAGAAAAAAGCAGGAACTGAAAAGCTAGTAGATAAAATGAAAAGAAAGAAAGAAAAAATTACAATTAAAAAAAAAAGTAAGCTAACAGGCACAAACGAAGAGTACCACGATATGAAACAAAACTATTGGATTGACTGAACAATTGAATTTTCTTATAAATAGGACATTAAAAAGGAAAAGTACAAAAGTAACGAACATTGCCACAAAAAGTGCGAAAAATTGGATATCTCATAAACTGTAGGCCATAATAATAATAGAATAAAAGATAAAAGAAAAGAAGCCAGTACTAAAGAGGAAAAAATAAAAACGATAGAACGGTAGAGAAAGAAAACAAAAACAAATATTTTTAGAGTATCTAAAGATCAATAGAAAAAAAGTTGATGAAAAGATTGAGAGGTGTAACACAGACAAGAAAAAGAAAAATTGGATATCTTGTCATGCATCGATAACAGGTAATAATAAGTTAATAGAAAACAGAAGAGAAGAAAATAAACAAAGTAACGAAAAAATGGATATCTCACGATCTATGGTAATTACATAAGTGTATGTTGAACGAAAGAAAAATAAAAAAGGCAGTACTGAAAAGCAGAAGTAACGAAATTAAAACACAAGAAAAGAAAGCAAAAAGTAATATACAAGTGATTCACGAGTATGGATATGGACACGGTAAATATATAGGTTTACCTTTTAAATGTATTGTGGGTTGCATTTTCAATTCCGTCGGGTTCATTATTACTCATGAATCACCTTGTATAAAAATTACTGTGATCTTAAAATGAAACAAACAAATTTTAGTTTGATTAATTCCTATATTGTATATCAAACGTGCGTGTTCAGCCAATCAGAGCGCTTGCTTTCATCCAATCAAAAATGTTTACCGCAAATAAAACGTCCTGCTACTCTGTCATCTGTCAAAAGTGATTAAAATTGCATGCCAATCCTGTCAGATTCTCAAATTGTTTTTAATAATTGTGTTTTTAATAACTGTAGGTATTATAGAGAAATAATTAGCGTTAAAGTTTGTATTCTGGAATTAATCCAGCCAAAAACAACACGACCTAATTTTTTATATTTCATAAATTTCCCAATTTTCACTTAAATATTTTTGCTTTAGACAATTTTACTCGATATTTGGGCATTTTTATTCAAAAGCTAAACCCTCGAGCTAAAGCTGTCGGGCCTAAACAGAATAAAAATGCCCAAATTCAACTCGTAAAATTGTCAAAGCAAAAAGTTTTCGTGAAATTGTAAAATGTATCCGATAAAACAATGTCGTGTTATTTTACCTTGGATTAAACAATCAAAATTTCTTATAAGTATAGAATCTCAATGAAAGAATAGTGAAAGAAATAATGAATGTTGGCAAAATGGGTAAGAAAAATTGAATATCTCATAAAATGTAGGTGGTGATGATAATACCTTATACTCTAAAAGAGAAGAAGAAAAATGTGAAAATAGCTTTATAGCATTCTTCAAAAAAATTTGTAGTAAAAGTACAGATTGTGGCAAAGAAAAATTTGATATCTCATAAAAAGCTATAGATTTCATGATAAATACAAAACAAACCGGAAAGTAATGCCTAAGAATAACGTCGTATAAGAAGAATCTAACAAAGTATTGAATTCTTCCTTCTAATAATTTCTAACCATAGGGTTTTGTAGTACTGGAGAAAAGTAAAGAGCGCTCAAAAAACTGTGATCAAATGTCTAGCTAGTTATTTTGCTTCCGCGTGACATAGCTTCATCAGCTGTCAAACGAAATGTCAAATGTCATTTATTCAGCGACCAAGCAGTATTTGGAATAATTCTTTTTGCAGAAAAAAGTTACTACAGAAAGCAGCGATCGCTTCATCACAATTTCTTGAACGCTCGATACCTTACTTTCACACAAAATGGCTTCCAGATTTTTCATAATTTCTAAAACTGAAGAAAGAAGGAATTACTAAATGTAGAGAAACTTAATTTTTATTTATTATTCACGCGTTTTCCTTAATTTTTATAAAAAATAATTTTTATTTTTACGCTACTGAAATTAAATTTAGACAAGATTTTCATCTGGTCCTGAATTCTTGCCCGCAGTTACTGGGTGATCCATAAATTCTTACCAACCAAAAATTATCAAAATTCTAGTTTTTAAGTGCAGAAGATGAAGCATGAGATCACTGACATTTCCAGTATTATTAATTAAAATAAATCGATTAATTAATGACCATTCGATGCACATTTACTAAATTAACATAATAACTTCAATACCGGGCGCCTCCATAAATCTGGCATTAAACTGGGTCACCCCAAATCTCCACATTTTTCAATTTTCCTCACCAAACCTGAACGGAATTCGCCGCATCCTTGGCTCTATTAACTAACCGTTTCTGCCGGACCAGATTAGCATATTCTTCATTAGCAAGACCGTACATTATGTAAGAACAGGCCCCATTGTTCATCTTCATTGTAATTACTTTAATACTTCAGTTAACACTCCGATCAGAACAATCGGCCCTGGATGTTGCCCAATCGCAGAATTTCATCAAACCAGTTATGTGATCTGAACACATCCGCCGATTAACATTGGCACTGCTTCGGTGTTGCAAAAGATCTTCGCATCCTCGCCAAGGATCTCCCAAAATTATGACACCGCGAGCGGAAAATCGAATAATCTATAAATTAAATTGTGCAACGCTTCGTTATTATTTCATATTTACTTTTTTAATTGTTATTTGTACAATAAGGGGGCGGCACCAGAGCTAATATCACACGGTACATTGCCCATCACGTTTCCAACAATAACCGTTAAATGGGTCAACACCGACATAAATTACCATGGTCCCAGAATGATTTTGGTATGACTAACACCGGCCTCGTCATACAAACATTCAGATCAAGATCAAATCGAGATGCATCTTCGACATATTCAGTGCACGAGGCATTTCACCCAATTAACTTACTAGAAAGTGCACTTGAGAATTTTGTCCTCTGCGTGATCCATATTTCTGCTGGAATTTCCAAATACGGTGGGGTTTTCGTAATAGGACATGTTGCCCATCAGGTGGTTGATTTTTGGTTGTTAAGGTTAAGAGTCGGTGAGTACTGGTAAATTGTGTAAATGTTGCGTTCTTCAGTGATTTAGTGGGTCCCGAAACGGTGGGAACCGGTGATCAAGTGAAATGGTGGGGAATGAATTTTTAATGCACAGTTGATGTAACTCGCTTGATTAATGAAATGGTTTTGGTGGTTCTCGCATGAAAATTAAGTTGGCAAAACACTACAGCCCACATTTGTGACGAGACAAGAAGTATTATCTATAATAGTCATTCATAAATGTTTTTTAAATTCTGCAACGTCTTCTCTTGGCCTGCAACACGCTTAGATATCTGCAAAAAAATTTCTTTGACGTTATACAGGGTGTTTTTGCAATGCGTGCACAAATTTTAACCACGAGCTACTGGCTTCATGTAGAACTCGGAAAAAATATTTAAAAAATTCTGGCGTACATTTTATAAAACATGATATACAGGGTGTATTTTTAAAATGTGCCCAAATTTTACCTACGAGGTTGTAGGACAACGTAGAAAACTAAAAGCAATTTAAAAAAAATTTAGCTCAAAAAATAAATGTCATTTTATTTTTTGACATAGAATTTTTTAAATATTTTTTCCGAGTTCTACATGAAGCCAGTAGCTCGTGGTTAAAATTTGTGCACACATTTCAAAAACACCCTGTATACAGAGTGGTCATGATATAACCTGCCAAAAAAAATCCAGTAATAAGTGGCGATGGGTAGAACTCATAACAAGAGTTTGCGAAAATTCAGTGCCATTACCAAAGCACAAATTGATATGTAGTAGCAGGAAGTACTACATAAGTCCATAAAGCTGGCGCAAAACTTGCTGAGAACCACGTATTTTACGATCTGTGGTACCATCAAAGTATGAATATAATACACTAAATAACAGATGTAGTTTCTCAACAGGTGGTGTGCTTTACATTGTAAATATAGCATTACTCTTGCAACATCGCTGCCGAGCTCATTGTTTCAAAACACCATTCTGAATCTGAACCCATTAATAACCACAAACAAAAAGTACCTACCAATTTTTCTTTGTTGCAGGTCTAGCCATACTCTTTTACGCAGCGTACTGCATACGACCAATGGTAACTTACAGGTACCACTTAGTCCTCATTTTCATTGACACTCTTTCAGATGGTCAATGGCCTCAAAATTGACGACGCGGCGGACAACAACACCCAAACAAAAACAATCAAAGAAGAAGACTTAGTTTTCTATCAGGGAGTTCAAGGCAAACCTGGAGTTGACTTTCCTGTCCTGTCGCACATCCCTCGTACCACCTTCAGCTGTCGAAACGTCGACTCCGGGTACTACGCAGACCTGGAGACAGATTGTCAAGTACTGTTGGTGTGTTTGTGACAAACCCCGACTAACTGGTTTTGTTGCAGGTTTTCCACATTTGCGAGGAGAGTAAGAAAATTTCGTTTCTTTGCCCCAACGGTACCATTTTCCAACAGTCCGAACTGATCTGCGAGTGGTGGTTTAAAGTGAATTGTACCAATTCGCCGGATTTGTACGAGGAGAGTGCAGAACAGCTCCGGGAAGAAAATGCGAAGAGGAAATTGTCGAGGCGGGTGCAAAACCATGGCGCTGTTATGAGAACTGAAGAACACTCGTCGGTTTCTGCGGTACAGAACGGGAGAAACTTTGAAGGTGGAAATCGAGCTTCCAAGAGAGTTTTCACTGAAAATGGAAGACAAGAAAATAGATTTAATAATCATGCGCCCAACTATAGAGACAATTTAGAACAAGAGCAACAGAGTAATGATCTTTCAAGAGCTTCCAGTTCAGATTTCTTCCGAGATCGGGGTACTAATACACCGGTACCATTCCAGAAGGAGGATCTTGTTAGTGAAGAACCTCGAGGTGAGGTAAATCAACCGGTTGATACAGGTTTCCGGAAGCAGAATCAAAGAGGGAGGAAACCGGTACAGTTTCAACATCACCCTTCTGTTAATAATGAAGATCAAAATGAAGAGAAAGCGGGTACATTTGGGCAACAAAAAACCGAAGAACGAAGACCTGTGCAGTTCTCACAACGCTCAAAACAAGGAAAGTCCATTTCAGGTGGGGGCATTGATCAAGGAAATAGAAACAGGCAACAAAATCAGAATCAAGACTTTAGAAATAAACCTTCGAATTCTGGATTTCGGCAACAAAGTACTTCTGGTAACTTCAACAGTGGTAACAATCAGCAGTTTGGGTTTAATGGTCAGGAAGAAAAGCAAATTGTAACGAATTCGCAAAGTGGGGATCAAGAGAAAGAATCTACTTCTACTTCTAATGGTAATTTTGAAGGGCAGAAACCATTTGGTAGTCGCAGTAATGGATTCACTTCTGGAGGAAATAGAGGGAATGCTGCAAATACCGGGTTTAGACAACAAACTTCATTTGGACGCCAAAATCAGCAGACTTCAGCAGGTTTCCAAAAGAATGAGGAAAGTAAACCAGACGGTTTTCAACAGGAGACTGGGTTTGATAATAACAATCGTGGATTTGAGACAGAAAATGGTGAAGATAGATCGTCAAAGCAAACTTCTTTTGACCGTAGAAATAACGGATTCAATTCTAACAGGGGGAATAGAAAACCGATTGCAGTAAACAGAAATGGTTTCAAGCAACAGAATTCTTTTAATTCTCAGAGTGGTTTCAATTCAAATAACAATCAAAGGGGTAATGTTAATGATGGGCAAGTAACGAATAATAGAAATGGAGCAGAAAACCAACAGACTCCAACAAGTTTCCAGAAGAATGAAGCAAACAAACAAGACTCAAGTAATGGAAATAATGGTTTTCAACAGCAGGGTGGTTTTGGGACAGGAAATGGTGAAGACAGATCGCCAAAGAAAATTTCCTTTGACCATGAAAATCAAGGATTCGGTACTAACAGTGGGAACAGAAAACCAGTTTCAACAAATAGAAATGGTTTTCAGCAACAGAATTCTTTTGGAAGTCAGAGTGGTTTCAATTCAAATGATAATGTTAATGATGACCAAGTAGCAAACAATAGAAATGGAGGAGAAAACCAACGGACGCCAACAGGTTTCCAAAAGAACGAAGAAAATAAACAAGTCTCAAGTAATGTAAATAATGGTTTTCAACAACAGACTGCATTTGGTCATAGCAATCGTGGATTTGAGACAGAAAATGGTGAAGATAGATCGTCAAAACAGACTTCTTTTGGCAATAGAAATTCTAACAGTGGAAGCAAAAAACCGGTTTCAACAAACAGAAACGGTTTCCAACAACAGAATTCTTTTAGTACTCAGGGTGGCTTCGATCGTCAAAAAGATAATATTGATGATCAAATAACGAAAAACAGAAATGAAAATGGAAACCAACGGACTCCGATAGGTTTCCAAAAGCATGACGCAAATAAAGAAGCATCAAGTAATGCAAATAATGGTTTTCAACAGCAGAATGGATTTGATAACAGCAATCATGGATTTGAGACAGGAAATGGTGACGATAGATCGTCAAAGCAAATTTCTTTTGACCATAGAAATCACGGATTTAATTCTAACAGTGAAAACAGCGAACCAGTTTCAACAAACAGAAATGGCTTCCAGCAACAGAATTATTTTAGTACTCAGAGTGGTTTTAATCCGAGTGATTGTCAAAAGGATCATGATCATGGTGATGACCAAATAGCCCACAATAGGCATGGAGTAGAAAATCAACGGACTCCAACAGGATTCCAAAAGATTGAAGCAAGCAAACAAAGCTCCAGTAACGTAAATAATGGTTTTCAACAGCAGAGTGGATTTGGGACAGAGAATGGTGAAGATAGATCCCCAAAGAAAATTTCTTTCGATCATGGGTTCAATTCGAATAGCGGAAACAGAAAACCAGTTTCAACAAGCGGAAATAGCTTCCAGCAACAAAATTCTTTTAGTGTTGATTTCAGTGGAAATGATCAACAAAACCATGACCAAGCAGTGAACAACAGAAATGGTCAAGGAGGACCAGTTTCTGCTAGTTTCAATAATGATTTCCATTCTAGTAATACATTTAAGCAATTTGGTGACGACAAGACGGAAGACAAAACAGTTTCTAATAATTTTAATGGTCAACAACACAACACCAATAATCAAAATCTTGGTTTCAACAACAAAAATGACCTATCGTTTAGAGGGCATGAACCCCAAGGTACTAAGAGTCAATTTGATTTCTCCAATAATGGAAGAAATGGCAACGTACCTAGTACTACCCAAGTACCATCTATCACAACGAATACAAATTATTTTACATCACAACGAGAAGATAGTAAATTTACTTCAAACCATCAGAACCATGATTTTGGTGTTACCAGCGGAACACCAAGTACCGTAAGTCAAGAACCAATTCCGCTTAGTACCAATTCAAAGTTTGAAGATCTAAACAAGAGTAATTTTGGTACGCAGCGTCAACAGAAAATATCGATCGGTACCGGTTTTCCTAATAGAAACCAAGAAGCTGCCTTTAGTACAAATAACAATCACAACAAGAACGTGAACGCTAATGGCAAAGTTGGTACTGCTAAACAGAAAAGTACTGTTCCTTTAACAAGAAACGATATAGTAAACAGGCGATTGGAACCTAGCGACTCCGATGAAGCACAAATACCTCAGGAAACTGCATCATTTTACAAGAATTCCTTCAACAGGATAGAGCAAGACAAGAAATCTTCTTCGCCAAATCCACATCCCAACCATAGAGAGACATACAGCGAGTTGAAAGAACCCAAGCACTATTCGACCAAATCGTTTGGGGCAATTTCTTCTGTCACTCCGCAGTATTTGACCACACAACCGATCAACAACGGGCGTCCATTCGTTGGCAGTCAAGTCGGTACTACTTTCAGAGGATTCGGAAAGAATCAAGGAATTGTCACGACTACTGACAGTTATTTCACAACAAGCCAGCCTTTCAGTACTACAGACTTGTTTAACGTTGGCAAAACTGATCGTACTTTGCCTACAACGGACAGTCCAACCACAGTAACAAATGTAGTACCAAGTGAGCTTTTTAATACTAGAAATACTGATAAGACTTTCCAACCATTCGCTTTGTCAACTTTGTCAACGTTTAGACCACAACCAGTTCACGGGGTCACGGTACCATCGCAAGGTTCTTTCAATTTGGGAATAACTGCAACTCCAAAACCTAGAACCGAAAGTAGTACCGGAAGAGTGATAGATCACGCTACAGTTTACGGAAAATTCGTGAAAGGCTCTTCCACTACTCCTTCGTCCGGAAAATCATCGATTTTACTGTCGAAGTCGCTTTTCAGCGGAACCCAGAATGGCGTCACTCCAACTCCTTTCTCCCTACCACCAACCCAAAAAATATCACTTTCTAGTACAAGTTCTAAAGCTCCATCGTCGAGAAAAACGATTTCACTGTCCAAATCGCTCTTTGGTGCCACACCAACTCCTTTCTCTTTGTCGACGACACAACAAGTACCAATTTCTACTAGTAGTGATAAAACTTCAGCAGAAATTTTAAGCGTGTCTGACAGCTTCAATAGAGGTATTCCGCAGGTGCGCTTCTCCGGAAAAGTCCAAAGTAGTACCAACAGGATCCCAGGAGTTGAACTCCATTTTAATGGCAATGAGAAAACTTCACCGGTTGGCTATAACTCATTCAGTACCACAACTAAACCATTTACAAGTAGTACTACAGCGTTTTCTGCAAACAGTGGAAGTAGTAGTACTGCAATACCGTTGTCTTCAACAAGTTCAAATTCTTTCGGTACCACTTTTGGTGTTAGTAGTACATTCGCACCTAGTACCACTCCTACTAGTATTAACTCGATTGCGCATAGCTTCAGTCCTAAGTTTAATTCGATCAGTACCACTCCGAAGTCTTTTGGTACTAAAGTTTCTGGTTTCTTCATAACCAAGAACGCTGATAATCCAATGTCAACGCAGAAGAGTATCATTGGGGAGATAGTACGACCACGTCCTTTTGAACTACCTCCAGAACCTGATTTCAAAGGCAGAGCCGTATACAGTACTACTACCGAAAATTCAGTAACAACTCTAACACCAACGTATCCAACTTACAAGATATCTTCAGCTAGTCCCTTCATGGGACCATCAACTCCAGAACCGACCCAACCAACTCCCTTCACAACAGCTATCCCCACTCTACCATCTACTTTCGAAAATGTGGACAGCATGATCAATGCTTTAGCCGAGATGGCCACCCATAACAACTTCTCAAGCGACGGTCCAAGACCTGGACTTGTCATTCCTCCATCAGCTGGACCACAAACCCTCCACACACTTGCAGTGTACTTTGCAAATGCTTTGGATGGAATCGCATCGGATAAAGACGAAGAAGAGGAAGCCGAAGAAGAAGATGAAGATAATTTAACAAAAGTCGAGCTGGAGAAGAAGAGATTGACCGAGTTGTTGACCCAAATGACCATGAGTCGTTACAACGAGCTCTTCCATGATGACAAAGAAGAGAATGAAGAAACCACGACAGTTATTGCTTCGAGGAGCAAGGGCGAAGACGAGGAAGATCTTGAGGGGCAACACACAAAGGGTCTGACGCAAGAACCACCGAAAGTACGTCAGTTGGCGAAAGTTTTCACGCAAGCGCTGTCGTCGTACCTCGACGATCCTGCTACTTTCAGGAAAGTACTAGAAGAGGTACGACCTACAGAACCTCCTGGAGTGGATGATGATGATGACGAAGACACTACAGATTTCGGTGACGACGAGTTACTCAATTTCTCCGACGCCGACTCCAAATCTAGTTATCCTCCGTTTTTCTCAACACCTCCCTCAGCTAGACCCACTTGGGGGTACTTGGTCGCGTTCAACACCTCCCAAAATCTGGACGTGAAGAACTCGATTAATCCAGATTTGGAGAACTTGCAAGGCGCCGACACCCAATCTTTCGTCTCCCAATTCAACAAGCTCCAGAACCAGAACAAAGAACTCAAAGAGACAACAACTAGGAGTTCTTTGCAGTTGCCGGAAGACCACTGGACCACATCTCCTGGAGTGACTAAATTGTGGAAAAAGGCTTTCTCATTTGATCCGGCGTCGATCAACGACAATTTCGGTACCACCGAAGCCACCACCACCACAGCTGAAGACACAGAAGAACCAGAACCGACAGATGAGTTCCACCACGAGATCAAGTACGAAGTGCGAGCTTTGCCCCAACTGGAACTAAACTCGACCCAAGTCCACGGAATCCTGATCGACTTCATGAACACCACAAAGCTGGAAGACGGCAACCGCTTGCAGCGCATCCTCCGCAAGCTCAACACCACTGAAGACGAGTTCTTGGAGAAGATGAAAGAGATTGAGAACAACCCGCTGACGCGGAGACTCATTCTGCTGTTGATCAGCGAGTGCGGTACCAACGCCACTCAAGCGGTCTCCATTCACTCCCTATTGGGTTCCAAAGCGTCCAACAACCGCGAAATTTTGGAAACTTCCAGTTCTGATAGTGGGTTTGGATTGAGGCAACCTCCTGAAGCCAACAGTACCGGTGGGTACGGATTGAGGCAACCTCCTGAAGATGGCAGTATCAGTGGGTTGCGCATCGTCCACCCGAGTCTAGACGAGGAAAGTCAAGACGCCAGAGCTCTGCAACTGTTGAATTCTTTGTACACTATAGCTTCGAGGTTCGGAAAGTGATCCCGGAGAAGTTCAGCCAATCAATGCTCACCATTTCTGATTTTTTAGTTTTTGGTTGACTCTGAATAGTAAAATTATATAATAGGGTGTGTGTCTGGTGTGTTGCGTGCGTGCGTGAGCTGTTGTGACTATTTTATTTTATTTAATAATTTTTTATCACTATTTGTTAATTCCTATCAGTACCCATATTCCAATCGAGTGATTACAAATAAGTACTTGTATGTAAATTTTGTAAATAAATTGTTATTTTATAGCAGCAAGCTTTTCATTCAAACCCCATTCAATAAAAACATTTATTAAAATATAAAATCATTACAATGAAGTACAATTATTACAACCTACAACCTTGTAATTACACTTAAGTATAAATTAATTATTAGTTAAATTACAATTAGGTATGACTTTACAAGCGTTATCTACAGTTCCGTCGTCGTCTCGACTGGCGAGTGGTCGTACGAAAAACCTAAATGCGAATAGTCTTTCTTTTCTTTGAACATGACATTCTCATTGGTGGGGCTGGCATTCATCTCTTCATCATCCGACGACCTAGAACAGCAAGTTTTATCCCAATCGAAGCAGTACCTTTCAGTACCTGTTGTGGTACATGTGGTCCCTCCTCAACGAATGTTCCCCACTTTTCAAGATATGGCCGTCCCCGACACTGGACGCTCTCACCGTCGTCGCGGACTCGCTACTGACCGGACTTTGTTGCCCTAAAACACCAGTCAATCCAAACAACCCCAACGGTACCACCTCCTTACCATATTTCTTCAGATTGTTGTCTTTACTGATATAACTAACATTATCCAAGCTGAAGGCGTGGTTCTTGTTGCTGAAATCCAGATGGAGGTCGTTGTAGTCGTCTTGCTCGTCCACCGGTACGCACATCTGGAGTACCTGCGTCTCGTACTCTTTCAGATTGGGCTCGACGTAAACGGTGTCGTACCGGGTGGGACTCGCGGGTACTACGTATTGCCTCTGCATCTGGTCTTTGTACGACTTGTACTTGGACCAAGAGACGCAGATGTAGATGATTCCCACGATCCCCAAGACGAAGATGATGCAAGCGATGATGATCAAAGCGTAGGGGAAGACCTCGCCGTTGAAGGACGCGATCGACGCGGTCTTCACTTTGTGGAGGATTATCGGCTCGTGGATGTTGAAAGCTGTGTTCTGGATTTGTCCCGTGATGTCGAAAGTGATATTGTCCATTGCTGCTTTGTCGAAGATCGAGCGCTTCACTAGAGAACTGTTCCTGGAGAGGATTGTGTCGGTTTCCGGGTCGATCACGTAGAACCAGACGTCGGTTCCTGCAGGGTCGCTCTCGAGGGTACCATTTCCTCCGATGAACTCTCTCGTCGCCAGTTTCTCCACTCCCACGATCAAACCGGATTGCTCCTGGATTATCGTCGTTATCAAGGTGATTTTCTTCTGGACCACGTCGGGTTTGGCATCGCCTATCACTAGAATCAGTCTGTTGTCTGTCGTTATCAAATTGATAACGACAGGTGCTTCGATTTCGTTGTAGTCTTTCGTTGCGTTCGGATTGTCGCGAGTCTTCACAGTCAATCTAAATGGGAGATGAGAGTCGTCGAGATCTTCGAATGTCTTCTTAGTCTTGATGATCCCGGAACTCTGGTCCATCGCGAAGAAGTCGCTGTTGTCGCCGACCAGTGAGAACTTGAGCTTGCCAAACTTCCCACTGTCTTTGTCGTCGGCTTTGATTTGCGTCACCGCAGAAGAGAGAGGTGAGTTGGCAGTGATCGCCGCGTAGTACTTCTCACTGGTACTACCTGTCGGATAGATGAAATACGGAATGTTGTCGTTCACGTCGACGATATTGATGGTGACTTGAGTGATGGCGAACTCCTTATTGATGAACCCTTGAAGGGACATGATTTGTACTTCGATCTGGTACGACTCTTCGCTTTCGAAGTCGACGGTACCGTTGAGGTAGAGGGCGCAGTTGCGCTCTTCAGTCACATTCACAATGAATTTCCCTGCAACAAACCTGTCAGAAACCAAAACATTCTTGTGGACAACTCACTTTCGCTGTTTCCTGAGATGACCAGGCACTTCAAAGGAATGTTTCCTCCATGCGTCTTACTATTAACAATCGTCAGCGTCTTGATTTTGTAGCCGAAAGTCGCATTCTCCGGTACTTGGACGCTATACGACGTATCGGCGAATCGCAAACCAACTTCAGGAGCCACAGTTGCAACGTGTTGGATGTAGATGTCAAGAGTTATGACAGATGACAGTTGAGGTTCTCCCAGGTCGTACGCTCGGACGTCCACCTAAAACCAGAACTCAATTCTCTGCGGTACTGCTAGTTGTGGTGACAGTACTTGGTACTCCGTGTCGATTTCCTTTTTGAGATCGTTGGTCACTTTTAAGACACCTGCGTCAGGATCGATTTGGAAATATTTGGCCGCCTTTCCTCGCCCGATGATCTCGTAGCGCACTTTGTTCCCTGGAGCGGTACCATCCGAATCCGTCGCCACCAGAGTCGTGACCGGAGTACCAATCGCGACGTCATCCTCGAGAGTGATCGGGTGCGGGATGATCGTGAAAACGGGAGGAATGTCGTTGCGGTCCTCCACATTCACGATCACTTTCGTAGTACTACCTTCTTGGTTGGACATGTTCTCGAGAGTACCGATTGTCAAGATGTGTTGACTTTCTTTTTCGAAGTCCAGACCGCGGATGGTGTACACCGCGCCGCTGTTCTCGTCGATTCTGAAGAGATCCGTGGGGCCTTGGTGGATCACGTAGGTGATCTTCTTCACAGTATCTGGGTCTTCAGCCTGCAACATCCAAGTTATACAAATTTCCAAGAACTTGACCGTAGAGTACTTTAACGTCCGTGACGAAATAGTCTGGTACGTTCTCAGGTACTGTAGCTTCGTGGACAGATCTGCTGAAGACTGGTAGCTCGTCCTCCACGTCTTCCACCGCGATGGAGACCGTCGCCGTGGCAATCCGCGGATCCGGGGCACCATCTTTCGCGGTCACCACAAACTGGTAGTTCTGCAACAACCAGTCTAGTAGTACCGAGCTGTACCGCTCACGAGTGGTACCTTTTGGCTTTCGTAGTCTAGCGAACGGCTTGTTGTGATTTCCCCTGTTTCGTTGTCGATGTCGAATGGCAAACCAGAAGGTATTGAATAGGTGATGAGGGCGTTGATGCCTTCGTCGGCGTCATTGGCGCGGACAAAGCCCACTGAGGTCTTGTTCAGACCTTCTTTTACCGTGAAATTGTACGGATCGCCTACGAATTCCGGATTTTTGTCGTTGATGTCTGTCACTTTGATGTTTACAGTCGCCGTCGACGATAACTTGCCGGCATCCTCGGCTTTTATTATCTAGAAACGGTAAAAAACGTTGTTGGGACTGGTTTGCAAAACGAGGACAGTGCGCATTGTCGCTTTGAAAAAATCTGCTTGATGGAGAGGCGGAAAAGATAAATCCTGCAACAATGTCTCGCAGGTCGTACCGTAACGACGATTTACGTAAGCACGAACGGGTTCCAGCGAGGACTATTTGTTTGATGAATGTCTTGGAATCTACCGATTACGTAAATTACGAGTACTCCTGGTACTACCCACAGTTCAGGTCAAGTGTCGGTACCACCACCAGCATGTTTAGTACGTTTGGAACCGTTTGACATTGGATTTTTTTCATTTCGTGACGTCTCCCCACAAGAAATCAATTTCAATACAGATTTAGATTAATTTTTTGCAGGGTTTTGGTACAAAAGAGTACTCATTTTTTTCGTCAAGTCGTGGAAGTTTATCGAAATAACGGACGTCGCACAAGCGAAATCGACCTCTGGTTGGGCGATCAAGCGATGCGCTATTATTTAGCGAACCACCCAAGAATTCGCTCTTGCAAAATCGAAAAAAATTGCCGAATCACCTAGTCAAGCGAGAAAATACTTGCCAGTTTGTAGCGTGTAAGGTCCTCCCTGTCCAACTTTCTAATAACGGTGATAACACCTGACCTGGAACCTATTGCGAATTGTCTTAGATCGTTCCCGGAGACGATGGAGTAGGAAACTGGGTCGTTCTCCGGGTCCATAGCCTAGAACAACATCACTGGTGTCATTCTTATTGCTGGTGGTAAAGCGATAATAAATCTGGTACTGCTGCAGTACCGACAAGGAAATCTAGTACCAGCACCAAAATAAGTACCAAATATATTTTCCAACCCTTACCGTAATGGTGGCAACTGTGGAATTGATTGTGGCGCCCTCACTGACTTCAATATCGTATACCGACTGCTCAAAAATGGGACTCTGGGTGTTGGGTCCTGGGCTGATCGTCACCTCCACAATCGCCTGGCTGTACAACCCCCCTTTGTCAGTAGCCTGCACTGTCAAACTATACTGATCCCCCGCATTCAGCTTCCCCACAGTCTCCAACAGCCCAGTGATGGGGTTGATGGTAAACTTGTTGTTCCCATTATTGGAGACATGGTAGATCGAGTAGGTAACAATCGCGTTGTCCCCCTCGTCGTTGTCCGTCGCCTTGATGGCAGCAACTTTGCGGCGGACATCCCCCGCGGGAACCGCCACCGGCGCTATGATCGGCAACATGGGGGCGTTGTCGTTGACGTCGTTCAGATGCACCGTCACCGACATAGGGGCACTGGCGGCGGCGCCGCTCTTCTCGCGGGCCACCACCTGGAATTTGAATCTCCCGGGGTTGGGCGGGTCGCGGTCTAGATTGTTCTCGTTGACGAGGAGGTGGCCGTTCTTGTCGATGATGAAGAAGGGGGTGGTCAGTTCGAAGACGTAGCTGGGCTTGGGGTCGGTGGGACCCTGCGGGTACTGTTGTAAAACAAGGGATTGGTCAAGGGGGTGACTTACGAAGTCCTTGTCGGTTACGGTGATGACGAGGGGGTTGCCGTCAGAGTCGAGGACTTTTTCGCCGATTGGGGAGTTCTCGTTGGCGTAGCCTTCGGGGGATGAGACGGAGATCTCGGGGGGGTTGGCGTCGACGGGTTTTACTGTGATGAAGAGCTTGGCAGTGGTGGAGCGCTTCGCTTCTGATATTTCTTGAGCCTAAAAGACATTTAGATTCATGCGACACGCTAAAATCGTCGCGCGACACGCTAATATCGTCACGCGACACGCTAAAATCGTCACGCGACACGCTAAAATCGTCACGCGACACGCTAAAATCGTCACACTTAAACCTTGAAGTGAAAACTTCTTTAGGTGCACCACACGGACAGTGAGTAGTTTAACGCGACACGCTAAAATCGTCACGCGACACGCTAAAATCGTCACGCCCAAATTATCGTCAGGATTGGTCCTTGAAGTGAAAACTTCTTTAGGCGCACCATAAGGGCAGTGAGTAGTTTAACGCGACACGCTAAAATCGTCACGCGACACGCTAAAATCGTCGTCAGGCTCGGTCTTAAGCATACACTCTTTTTTTTAGATGCAAACCTGTTTCTCCTTCGATTTCCGGTTTGACCCATGCAGGAAATGAACACGTAGAGCAACCCCCGAATGCCCCTGCAGTGACCCAGTTTTCGTTCTAATCCGCCCCATTAACGACCATTGTAATTGGTGGAAATTACACGTAACGAGTGTGCCATATCGTGAATAAAAACGCGAATATTGACTGCTTAGCATAAATTAAAAAATGCAATTAAGATCTATCTGGCCGTTAAAAACATGCCCCAGCTATTCGATACGTTGCGTAGAGGACTTCACGCAACGTACCCCACGCAACGCTCCGATTTCCACCCCTTACCTTGATGATAATGTTGAACATTTTCGTGGTGGAGGTATCGACGGCTCTGATTTGACGCACTGCACCCGTTTCTGGGTCGATCTTGAAGTAGTCGGCGTAGGAGCTGGGGGTGCCGCTGACGAACGAGTAATGAATGGGGGAGTTTATGGTGTCCATGTCCACGGCCTGGATCTTTTCAGGAGATATGTTTAAAATTCCGTGCAGCACGCCGCTCGATACCTGCAACACATGAACCAACGATCACAGTTTTTAACAATCAACAAATAACCCCCCCAAAAAAAATTTGATTTTTTCTTGATGAAGTAAAAAAAAGTCATACCGAGGCTGAGTACTCCGGGTTGATGCAGGTGCCATCCAGCAGCATGCAGCCCTTGTAAATGAAGGAGGGGTTCTGGTCGTCGTCGTCCTTGATGTTGACCACCAGGGTGGTGGTGGAGGAGAGGCGCTGGTCCTCGTCGTGAGCCCGGTCCTGCAAAATAGGGTTTTCATCCGATCGGCAGTTAACGAAGCGCCAAGGCCGCTTATAAATATGAATTTTTTCCGAATCTGATTACGTCGAAATTATACATCAGGGGAGGAACAACCGTTCATTAAGTCTGAAAAAATTTTACCATTTAAATAAAAATCGGCTACTGGAATACCATTTGAACCGTAACTGTGATTTACGAGCTCGTAGGTTTGTAATTAGGCGGCGCCTTGGCGACGTTACGATCCCCAAGATTAGAACCAGTCAGTTTTTTGAAAAACTTTATCGCCCAGAAGGTGTCAGTGAGTCATGTCTTAACACTTAACACGCTCGCCGAGCTGCATCTCTGTGCAGGAGCTATCGCCTAATCTTGCATCAGGTGTGCAAACCTTTCATTACTGTTCACAAAAGGAAAAATCTCTTTGAGTTATCTCACCGTTAAGAGAAATTGACGGTTTATTTTTTTTGCGCGACCCAAGCACTGTTGGTCGTTGCAAAAACACCAGATAAAATTTATACTTTCATTATTATTACCATCATCATTATTACGAGTATTATCAATTTTATATATTAAACGTGTTGTTTGTTGTTTGTGCAACCCGTTCCATTCGTGTGTTTTATAATCCCATCCAATTTCCAAGTTAAGATGACTTAAGCCGTTTGTCGGTGCGCCAATCGGGTGCCTAACCCGACCGGCTTAAGCCTAGCCGCGACTTAATCCGCCTGTCTGCATCTTGACTCATAAACTGGTTCCGTCCAACGCAAAATCTCTAATTGAATTGAAAAAACCTATCACCGAGGAGAAACCCGCCGCTTCCGTCTCCGGCAAGACGGAGATACTGACCGTGGCCACCACGGTGACGTAATATCTCTGAGTCTTCTCGAAATCGAGGGTCCTGTTGACCGTAACTTGACCCTGATGGGGCAAGTTGATGGCGAAGTAGCCGTAACCGTCTTCGCTGTGGATTCTGTCGTCGTCTTGGTGCTCCGCGTTGTCGCCCTTCACGATGGAGTACTCGACGAGGCCGTTGACGCCGGCGTCCTTGTCTTTGGCTAAGATGTCCTGCAAGAAGGGGATTACAGCGATGTTTTCTGCGGCAGCTGTAAATGTGTTTCTTTTGGGATGATTAAATGAGGAACGAAGGGAAGCTGGGAAAAAAGAAAGAATGAAGAGGGGTTATCAAGATATGTAAAAGAATCCAATATAAAATCTAAAGAGTGAAAGAAATCAAACAACAAAAAAATTGAAAATTTGGAACGAAATTTATGTGAATAAAGTTAGAGAGAAAGGATAAAAACTTATGAAGAAAACAAGTAAAAAACAGGAACAAAGAAATAATGAAGAGAGGTTATCAAGAGATGCAAGGAAATCAAATTTAAAATCTAAAGAGTGAAAGAAATCAGATAACAAAAAATAGAAAATTTGGAACGAAATTTATGTGGATAAAGCTAAAGAGAAAGTATAAAAACTTGTGAAGAAAAAAAGCAAAAAGGGGGAAAAAGAAAGAATGAAGAGGTGTTATCAAGAGATGCAAGGAAAACAAATTAAAATCTAAAGAGTGAAAGAAATTAAATAACAAAAAAATAGAAAACTGGGAACGAAATTTATGTGGATAAAGCTAAAGAGAAAGTATAAAAATTTATAAAGAAAAGAAGTAAAAAACGGGAAAAAAGAAAGAATGAAGAGAGGTTATCAAGGGACGTAAGAAAATCAAATATGTATAAAATCTAAAGAGTGAAAGAAATCAGATAACAAAAAATAGAAAATTGGGTGGGAACGAAATTTATATGAATAAAGCTAAAGAGAAAGTATAAAAATTTGTGAAGAAAAGAAGTAAAAAACGGAAAAAAAGAAAGAATGAAAAGGGGTTATCAAGAGATGCAATAAAATCAAATATAAAATCTAAAGAGTGAAAGAAATCAGATACTTAACAGAAAAAAAAAATAAAAAAAAAATTGGGAACGAAATTTATGTAGATAAAGCTAAAGAGAAAGTAAAAAATCTTGCGAAGAAAAGAAGTAAAAAACGGGAAAAAAAGAAAGAATATAGAGAGGTTATCAAAAGATGCAAGAAAATCAAATATAAAATCTAAAGAGTGAAAGAAATCAGATAACAGAAACTAGAAAATTGGGAACGAAATTTATGTGGATAAAGCTAAAGAGAAAATATAAAAACTTGTGAAGAAAAGAAGTAAAAAACGGGAAAAAAGAAAGAATGAAGAGGGGTTATCAAGGGATGTAAGAAAATCAAATATAAAATCTAAAGAGTGAAAGAAATCAGAATACAAAAAATAGAAAATTGGGAATGAAATTTATGTGGATAAAGCTAAAGAGAAAATGTAAAAACTTGTGAAGAAAAGAAGTTAAAAAAAGGGAAAAAAGAAAGAATAAAGAGAGGTTATCAAGGGACCTAGGAAAATTAAATATGTATAAAATCTAAAGAGTGAAAGAAATCAGATAACAAAAAATAGAAAATTGGGATATTGGGAAGGAAATTTATGTGAATAAAGTCAAAGAGAAAGTATAAAAACTTGTGAAGAAAAGAAGTAAAAAACGGAAAAAAAGAAAGAATGAAGAGGGGTTTTCAAGAGATGTAAAAAAATGAAATACAAAATCTAAGGAGTCAAAGAAATCAGACAACAAGAAATAGAAAATTGGGAAAGAAATTTATGTGGATAAAGCTAAAGAGAAAGTATAAAAACTTGTGAATAAAAGAAGTAAAAAACGGGGAAAAAAGAAAGAATGAAGAGGGGTTATCAAGAGACGTAAGAAAATCAAATATAAAATCTAATGAGTGAAAGAAATCAGATAAAAAAAATAGAACATTGGAAATGAAATGTATGTGGATAAAGCTAAAGAGAAAGTATAAAAATTTATAAAGAAAAAAAGTAAAAAATGGGAAAAAAGAAAGAATGAAGAGAGGTTATCAAGAGACGTGAGAAGATCAAATATAAAATCTAAAGAGTGAAAGAAATCAGATAACAAAAAATAGAAAATTGGGAACAAAATTTATGTGGATAAAGCTAAAGAGAAAGTATAAAATCTTCTGAAGAAAAGAAGTAAAAAAACGGGGAAAAAGAACGAATGAAGAGGGCCTATTAAGACACGTAAGAAAATCAAATATAAAATCTAAAGAGTGAAAAAAATCACATAACAAAAAAATAGAAAACTGGGAACGAAATTTATGTGAATAAAGCTAAAGAAAAAATATAAAAACTTATGAAGAAAAGAAGCAAAAAAACAGGAAAAAAGAAAGAATGAAGAGGTGTTATCAAGAGATGCAAGAAAATCAAATATAAAATCTAAAGAGTGAAAGAAATCAGATAACAAAAAATAGAAAATTGGGAACGAAATTTATGTGGACAAAACTAAAGAGAAAGTATAAAATCTTGTGAAGAAAAGAAGTAAAAAACGGAAAAAAAGAAAGAATGAAGAGGGGTTATCAAGAGATGTAAGAAAATCAAATATAAAATCTAAAGAGTTAAAGAAATCAGATAACAAAAAATAGGAAATTGGGAACGAAATTTATGTGGATAAAGCTAAAGAGAAAGTATAAAAACTTATGAAGAAAAGAAGCAAAAAACAGGAAAAAAGAAAGAATAAAGAGGTGTTATCAAAAGATGCAAGAAAATCAAATATAAAATATAAAGAGGAAAAGAAATCAGATAACAAGAAATAGAAAATTGGGAAAGAAATTTATGTGGATAAAGCTAAAGAGAAAGTATAAAATCTTGTGAAGAAAAGAAGTAAAAAACGGGAAAAAAGAAAGAATAAAGAGAGGTTATCAAGAGATGTAAAAAAATGAAATACAAAATCTAAGGAGTCAAAGAAATCAGACAACAAGAAATAGAAAATTGGGAAAGAAATTTATGTGGATAAAGCTAAAGAGAAAGTATAAAAACTTGTGAATAAAAGAAGTAAAAAACGGGAAAAAAAAGAAAGAATGAAGAGGGGTTATCAAGAGACGTAAGAAAATCAAATATAAAATCTAATGAGTGAAAGAAATCAGATAAAAAAAAATAGAACATTGGGATTGAAATAGATGTGGATAATGCTAAAGAGAAAGTACAAAAGCTTATGAAGAAAAGAAGCAAAAAACGATCCTAATAACGTAATCTTGCATTTGTACATCCTTTTCTGCATTCTTGAAAAGTGAATAACACAAAAATTATATTCTATTTTTGATCTTACCTGGAAGACGGTGGTACCGATAGGGGTGAGCTGAAACCAAATCTCCATTATCTCCACCCTCCACTACTCCAACCCTTCACTCACCTCCGATATGCTCGTCTCGTATGGCGTATCAACAAACGCCGGAGCATTATCGTTAATATCAGTCAGTCTTACAATCACCGGTATGGTACGTTTCTTATGTGTCGCCTTGATGGTGCAAATTAACTAGAAAACAATTAATTACAGTTGATTTGTTGGAAAAATGGGTTGGTTATTGAATGCAAATGCATGGAGCGAACGCGAGTTTGCTGTCATGTCCCCGCAAATTATTATTTTTATTATGATTATTACGTGAACGTTTCTGGATCGTTTCCTGCACACGCACGCTATGCAAATTTCGTGTTACGGTACTGATTAATATAATTACCCAATTAATCGCCACAATTAATTGATTAAGTTTTTTTTTCTAAATATCCACGAGTGGTTTAACTAAACTGTCGAAACGTCGTGACTAAGCATGTCACGATATACGCTTGTCTTGATGGGAAGTGAGAGGGGCCCCAGCATCTTAACTACTTGTTTTGACCCAGATGGTATTGTTGGATTAATTGGTTTATTGTTTAGTGGAAATTGAAGGATCTGGCTCTAAGCCAAAAAATTTTCAAATTGTGTTTTGATTTCGATTCCGTGGGGGCTCCTTCGTGTAAACTGATACAGTAAAGCGATTGTGAATAATGCTAACAGGTTTTGTTTGTATTGTGTTCGTTTTGTAAATCGTCAAATTACATGATTGTGTGTTAGAGGAAACGTTGTACATTGTGTGATAAAAGTACATTAAATTTTATGCTGTGCTTTGGATAGACCAATTTTGAAAAAATTATCACAGGGCAATTCATTTTGTGACAAATAGTAGATTATATCATTAAGAGTAGAACTGAGTCTTTTTGTGCTAAGCCCAGAGATGAAAATAAACACTTTTATTTTCAGTTGTAACCTTATTTAGATCCTTCTATTGTTTGATTGTCTCGTTTGATTTCAGACCTGCCTTTTTATTTTTCCTGTATTAAGCTATTTCAAGCTTGTTCTGCTTCATTTAAGACATCTTCCGGTAAAACACAATCATTCAAACACATTTTGCAAAATTGCTACTTTTATAAACAACCAAATGTAACTATGATACCTGAACATATCATGCAAACGCGATTTCCATCTCGAAAAAACTTTTTTTGTACTTAACAGGCTTAAAAATGATAATAGGGGTTGCTTTTTGTGGGTGTCAAGCGGCGAAGGTGACGATATACTCAGAGGATGAAACAGGGGTGAAGCGGCGAAGGTGAGGGTATTTACAACTCGAAAAAACTATCTTTTTTTCTTGACAGGGTTGAAAATGGTAGTAGGGGTTGGTTTTTGTAAAATTAAAGTAGACAGTAATTTTCTTCTTGTTTTGAAGATCAAGTGTACAAAATTTCATCAAGATCGAAGTAAAACTGTAGATTTGCATACAAAATATACAAACAAACAAACATTCAGTTTTATATATATAGATATGAAATGTATATGTTACGCCCAAACATCGAAAGCGCTCAGTGAGCGAAAAAAACAGCCACAACGCGTTGCGAACCGTGCTGAACGACCAAATACCGAAATCTGATCATTTTTCGCATTGTGGTCGTTCTTTCTGAACACGACGCGTTGTAGTTAATACTAAAACGGCCACAACGCGTTCTGGATTATTTACGACGCTCATAAACCGATCTTTCTTGTTCAGACTAGTCACTAGTCAGTGTTTTGACGACTGCGTTTGAGTAAAGTTCTATTTGTTGATGAGCGAAATCAAGTAAAATTTTGAAGTGTGAAGTGTGTGAAGTTAGCGGAAAACAATATGAGGGAAGCATTTAATGAAAAAATTAAAAATATCGTTGATAATAGCAACGAGCGAAGTGATTATTTTACGAATGAACGGTATGAAGAGATCGTCCATGAGGTGAATGAAGCAAAACGTTTGAGAGACAGCAAAATGTCATTGTCATCCAAACAGTATAGAAGGCTGAAGAGGTACGATATAATAATAATTGGGGCATATGAAAAATTAATTGAAAAGACCAGAGAAACACAAGATGAACATTTTCGATATTTTTGTAAAACGGATGATCTTTTTGACATTATTGAATCTGCTCACATAGCAACTGGACATAAACGAACAAGAGGTACTTACCTAAACACTATTATTATAAAATATACCTAATGAATTATTTTTTTTAGTTATGGAGGCTGAAATTAACAAAAAATACTGCAACGTCACTAGAACAGCTATACAGATCTATTTGTCTCTCTGCGAGCAATGTCAAGGAAAGAAGAAAATGAAGAAGAAGGGGTTAGTTGTTGCACCAATCCTATCAAATCACATGAATTCCCGATGTCAAATAGACTTGATCGATATGCAGACCGAGCCAGACCGAGACTATATCGCTTCATATTGAACTATCAGGATCATCTTACCAAATTTACAATTCTAAAACCACTTAAAACGAAAACAGCTGAAGAAGTCGCATATAATGTAATGGACATATTTTGCATTTTCTGTGCTCCATTTATACTTCAAAGCGACAACGGAAGAGAGTTTTCTAATAAAATAATAGAAGCTTTTAAGGATCTGTGGCCAGGTCTCAAACTTGTACACGGTAAGCCCCGCCATTCACAAAGCCAAGGATCGGTAGAACGATCCAATCAGGACGTGAGAGATATGTTGGTGGCATGGATGCTTGACAATAAAACCAAACAATGGTCAGAGGGTTTACGGTTAATTCAAAGCAAAAAAAATCGTGCCCTGCATGAAGGAATTAAAAAAAGTCCTTACGAGGCAATGTTTGGTAGCAAGCAAAGAATCGGTCTGGCAGATTCTTCCCTGGAAAGGGAAACATATGAAATTTTGGACAGCGAAGAAGATTTAGAAAGAATCTTGGATGGGATGGTATCCGGAACAGACCAAGAAAGGGAAGAAAATGTGGAAATGGAAGAAAATATGGAAAGAGTGCAGGAGCCAGTGCGCTAGCATGTTCCATTTGCGAAGATTTTGGAATCATTCATCCATGTAAAAAATGCAGTTTAAAAGTTCACATGAAGTGTGGTGTTGAAATTGAAGGTCAAGTTGTATGCAGCCTTTGCAGCAGAGGTGATGCAATCCTAGAGCAACGCGAAAATGCTAAAGTCGGATTGATGAAGCAAGCTGAAAAAATGTTAGCTTTGTCCCGTGAAAAACTACCTCCTGCTGAGATCGGTCAAAATGTCGTAGTGAAAGTTCCGGATGTCGACAGAAGACGGCTTGCCCCTAGAAGTGTTGTAGCTGTAGTTCTAAGCGTTAATGAATCCAGCTTGTACAAGTTGGGAACCAAAGAAGGAGTGCTGGAAAGACTTTATAGTCGAAATGAATTCACTTTCGCTGATTCTAATTTTATAAACTCATCGGATGTTCCGAGTTCTTCATTAAATTTGAGAAAAGCTTCAGCACTTTCGTCTGGGTCAAAACAAGGATTTGTCATGTGCCATTGCAAACGTATTGTAACACTAAAAAGTGCAACTGTAGGGCCAATGAGGTATTGTGCAATTTTAAATGCCACAATAGTAGTGCCTGCAAGAACAAATGAATACCAATTTTCAATTTTACTTCTTAACTACCTGCTGTTCATTTAGTTAGTATTCCATTTTTTATAGTTTCCTGTTAAAATAAACATATTTAAACAAAAATATTTTCAATTATTATTTTTGTCAATCTATGTAGTTAAATTTCAAAAGCACGATCGGTTTATGAGCGTTTTGAATAATCCAGAACGCGTTGTGGCCGTTTTAGCATTAACTACAACGCGTCGTGGTCAGAAAAAACGACCACAACGCGAAAAATGATCAGATTTCGATATTTGTTCGTTCAGCACCGTCCGCAACGCGTTGTGGATGTTTTTTTCGCTCACTGAGCGGTTTCGATGTTTGGGCGTAACATATATATAATTAGAACTTCTTAGAAGAGTAAAAAAAGTTACCCAAAGAAGATCAATAAACTGCCCAGTTGTAATTCCTGTTCCTATTTTTTTTCCTCTTTTCTGTTATCAGTAACATCTTTTCCTTTTTTTTTTAATTGTAATTGTTTCGCCCTTTATCGTGTTTACTTATAATTATAATATGTAGTTTTTTCTCGTTTTTTTCTTTACTTTCACCTTAAAAATCCACTTTGTTCTTTTCTACATATCTATTCCCTTGCAATCAATTTATATTTAGGTAATTATTATTCACTTTCTACATACTGCACTTTTACTATCAGTTTTCCTGCTTTTACTCTATTACTTTTGCTAAAGTGTGCACTGCATTAATTTTATATTCAAAATGACATTATTGTGATTTTACCCAAAGTAACATTTTAAGTAACAAATAAAGTCTTCTTGTCAAGAAATCTGTGGTACTCTGTGTCATTTCCGCTGTTTTTAAAGACAAGAAATTGAAAATTTTGACACATCTGGTATATGAGATAACGGTACCTTACAACACATGTTCGTTTATAATGGATTCTAAAGTCACGAATACGAGGGTACCAGCACAGGTGGTACCCGCAACTAAACGCTTCAAATAACGCTTGTCAAGGTTAAGAAGTTCTGTAGTTTTGAAACATAATTTTTAGGTACTTCTCAACTTTCTCTGTCACGCGTTTAATTGTATTATTTTTTCAGCACACTTTGTAAATATAACAGTACCGCAAATTGCTTCCGGATTGTGATACAACGAAACCTTCACATTGTTGTCGTGATTTCATTACCTTCGGCTTTTTTAATCCTTCCTGACAAGAACAATGTCATTTCTTTCACACTTTCTACAACACACGCCAAAAATTCTGCACAACGAGCAGTTCCTAAGGAAATGTGAACAACCTTAAACAATCACCTGAAATAATTAGTGACGTCAGACAAGTGCAACGCGGCTGAACCTTTCACCGATCGACCAATTTCCCGGCATCGATCACGCGACCTTCGCCCCCTTTTCGCAACAAACCGAAATGTCTTCATCCCGGATTCCGCAAACGATGATTAGCGCCGATTCAAGCGAAAAAGAACTTCCTCGTGCGAAAGTGAAATCGATAGAAAGTCCATGCAAATACATTTTCTGGGGGAAAATCGTCACCTGGAAGACTATGTGGGACACGCTGTTCTCGTCCCTGTCCAGAGGGGACAACAACTGCAACTTTTTCCCGTTGAGGAAGAACAAAGAGGGGCCTTTGGGGAAGGCCAGGTCCAGGAAAATGTCGATGTTGGGCTCGCCCTCGATTGGTAGTTCCGCCGGTACTGTCTCTTGGCTAAGTGCTGAAATTTGCAGAAACAAGTCTTAGATAACCGCGATTGTGACAAAACGGTGTCACTGTTAATTAATTACCCAATCGAGTTTGCTGATTTGGGGAAAAAATTGTGTGTCTAATCGAATTGTGGCTAACAATAAATGACCCAATTAGCTACTCGGTACTCACATTTTCCTCGACTTTCTTCGATGTCCAATATTATGTTCGACTGACCTGACTCCACTTCACACAGCCCTGAAACACAATTAAATTTGTTAAGTACACAAAGTTTCCCATTTATTGTTAATGCGATTAATGTCTTCATTAGTTCTGATGCGTCAGAAGATTAGAGTGCCTCTGATGGACACGTAATAATTCCCATTTGGTCGAAATAGTAGTTAATTATCAATATGGAGGTAATATTTTTGCTGACACTATTATTCTGTTAAATGTAAAAAGTATAAAGAAAATTAAAATATTAGATTCTTCTACAAATAGTACTTGGTGGTGCTATTTGGCAATCAGGAAAACATGAAATATCAAATAAATGGGATCGTTATTTTGTTTCAAAATACAAAAGTATTGGAAAAAAATTTAAAATATTCGATTTTTTACAAATAGTACTTGGTGGTACTATTTGGTAACTAAGACAACAAGAAATAGCAAATAAATGGTAGTAATAACTTGTTTAATGATAGAAAAGAGTCGAAAACAAAATTGATTTATTAGATATTTTGCAAATAGTACTTAGTGGTACTATTTATCAATTAGGAATACACGAAGTGTTCTTTTCAAAACTCTACACCTCTGATTCTATTCCAGGCAGTCAAGACTAACAATCACTACGCTTTTGAGAAGATCTTTAAACCGGTACACTTTCTGGGAGCAGTCCTGGGCATGTCTCCTTACAACGTCACAGATGGAGAATTGGTACTTTCCAAATTGAAAGCAACGCTATCCATCACCCTCGTAGTTTTTAACGTGGTACTAACAGTACTGTATTTCCAAAGCTTCGCTGATAACTTCGACATCGACTTTGCCAAAGCCGACACAATAAAATTCCTCGCGATTTTTCGAGACCTGGGCGGTACCACCATCATGGCAATCACTCTTATGTTCTCTTACGTCAACTCAAAACACATGTTACGCGAAGTCGGTCTAATCTACCAAGTCGATTCAGAACTGATGAAACTTAATTTCGAAAATGACTTGGAAGAGTCTGAGAGGAAGATCAAAAAACAACTGGCGATCTTACTGGTGGTTTTGAATTTTGTTTTTAATGTTGTTGGAGAGGTGGGTTCGGCGATGGTGCGCACCAACCATCGAATCCTCTACCTCTTGGTCAACATCTACCCTCGCTTGGTGATCACCCTCATGAACCTCACCCTCTATTCAATTTTTACGGTGATCCAAACCAGATTCGAAATGATCAACGTTGCGATATACCAAAAGGTTGTCAAATCGAATGTGGTGAGGAAGTACCCAAACGAGTTGGACTTCAGCGACCAGATCACACAACTCGTTTCCATCCACAAGATTTTGGTGACAGTCAGCAGAAACATCAACTCTATTTTTTCTTTCCAAATCTTGCTGTGCATCACCGTCAACTTTGTGCTTCTCATTGGTGACTTGCACACCTCTATGTACATCATCTTCTTCCACATCTTCACCAAACACTACAAGATCGTCTTGGACATGATCAAGAACTGCATCACCTACGGTTTTGATCTGTTCTATCTAGCGCGAAGAACCAGCGAACTGTGTAACGAGGCGAATCGGACCAAAGTGGTACTACTGGGGATCAAGATCGACATCGACAAAGAAAACGAAAGAAATACTGTAGGTAAGTAGCGACGGAAGCAGTACCACAACTAGATGGGGATTGATTGTAGGTGATCGTTTCTGCCTTGAAATTGATACAAAACAAGCTGGAAATTACTGCTTGCAGGCTTTTCAACATCGACAACGCTCTCTTGTTTTCAGTGAGTACAAGATTCTTCGCAGAGAAGTACTGCATGATTTTTTGCAGATATGTGGAGCCGCTTCGTCGTACTTGTTCATCATGTTGCAACTAGATATTGGAAACCGTGGTCAATCTAATTCGACAACTACTGAATCCTCTTATGCAACAGTATTATAACTCTCAACTAAGAAATCTTTCAGTTTCAAAAATTTTGCAAAGACTCCAAATGGTACAACTCGTAGTACTTACATTTGTTTGGTTTCATTTTCGTGATGGAAAAAAAAATCCCATTTCTTCTAAGTAAATTACGAAGAGAAATAGATTTTCTAAAATTAATTATAGTTATTAGTAACGTACTGAATGTATTGTTTTCAGTGACCAAATCAATTACTTTTTTCTTTAGTTCCACTAATTCTGATGTTCGCCAGACAGGTTTAAGCTTGTGGCCTAAAATTTAAGTGCTCCAAAAACAAACAACACAAAAAATCTAATACATATTTACTTTCTTAAATTAAGAATGAAACCGTTGTCCATTCTGCAGATTTTTCTACCCATGATTGTTTTGTCGCAAATTTTGGGAACTTGTCCTTTCAAGGTGCAACGAAAAGATGTAACTTTCGCTCGAGACAAATTGTTTTACTCCTTCGTATGTCTCGTCATCTACGTAACTAATGTAATCTTGTTCTTTATTTATTATCTCCACAAATATTCAAACAAGATGATTATAATTATGATGATCATTAAATGCTTCGGTTGTCTCACAGTGTTGTTGGCGATCATGTTCTCGAGTCATGCGAATCGCAGAAAGACATTGATAATGATGAAAAGCATTTCTGAGATAGATCTAAAATTGGGACATTTTGGTCAAGACGAACGTATCACTAGATCGACCTATCGACATCGAAAACAGTTAATTGTGTTGACGTCTTTGAATCTATTGTATAACTTAGTTGGGGATTGTTTTATTGGAATATCCGCAAGGACTAATATGATGGAATTTCTTGTATCATTTACGTACCCTCGAATTGTAGTAAACAACATGAACATAGTGTATTGTATAATGGCCATAATGATTGAAGAGCGATTCAAAATTGTAAATGAAATGTTTCACAAATTGAACCAGAAACCTACAGGAATTAGTGTTAATGTCACCAAATTGGTTGCTGTACACAGAATTTTGGTAAATCTTTGCCAACAATTAAATTCAGTATTTGCTCTCCAGTTCTTGCTGTGGATTTCTCAGAGTTTTATTCTAGTTCTCAATGATGTACATCTAGGAATTTACAGATTACTTTTCGAACCTTTTTCTCTTAATTTTTTCAACATATTTATTTATGTGAAAAACAGCATTATTTATGTTTTCGATTTGTACTATTTGTCCAAGAGATCAGCAAGACTCTGTTTCGAGGTAATCTCTATCTGTTGAATCTATAGAATAGAACAGCAAAACTAGTTCTAGGCAAATCGCACCAAAAATGTGCTATTGGGAGTCAGAATCAATGTTAATGATGAAAATGAACGAAATGAAGTGATTGCTTCAGTTTTGAAATTGATGAATAGAAGGCTCGAGATAACAGCGGGGAAACTCTTCACTCTTGATTATTCTCTACTTTTTTCGGCAAGTCTTCAAAGATACTTTTCAAATTTTGAATTACTGTAATAGTGTTTTTTAGATGTGTGCAGCTATATCTTCCTATCTTTTCGTAATGCTTCAGCTAGATATTGCAAACATAACGATATCCAAGAATTAGAATTGAGAAATCTTGATATTTCTAAATTATAGGTTCAAAATATCAAGATTCTACGCTTTGGAAAAAGAGAAAAAAAAACAGGCTTCAGCTTTTTGTTAAAAATTGAAACCATGATTTCTACGATAACTTCACACTAGACAATTACAGTTATTATTCTTTAAGTACATATTTTTCTTAGTTTTTGAAATAATAATTTTCTAAACTAACTCAAAGCACCGGACTAAATAGCTATTTTCAATACAAGTGAGCAAAGTAGTGCATTTAATCACGAGTACGGAAGTTGGGCGTCTGAGCCGAAGGCGAGGACCCCAACTGTACGATCATAAAATAGAGTCGCGGAATTGAAATTTCGGGCAGCAATAACTCACGAAAACAG
This sequence comes from Tenebrio molitor, assembly GCF_963966145.1. NCBI lineage: Eukaryota > Metazoa > Arthropoda > Insecta > Coleoptera > Tenebrionidae > Tenebrio > Tenebrio molitor. The sequence goes on from NC_091053.1 coordinate 5,213,682, forward strand.
TTTTTCACAACAAAACGTGGATCAACAGATGTTATGTTGTTAAGCTTTGCGTGTTTGTGATTGGTTTACTGATTTTAGTTTAATCAGTGATACCAACACATAATGCATTTAGCATGAATTTTTCCAGAAGTTTATCCCAAGCAATTTTACGTTTTTTCGTCAATTGAAATCTAAATAACAGGTTAAATTTTTTTAGATAAGTCAAAAACAAGACAAGCTTTAGTTATTAATATTCAGGAAGTACTTTAAAAACAGATTAAAAAAACTTCCAGTACAACATATTTGGAGCCCTCTATTCACAAATTCTCAAAAAGTTCACTTTGCTCACTAGTGAGGAAATATTTTTTCCTCACTAGTGATTCAATTGTCATCTTTGCTCACTATTTTCAGTGAGCAAAGACCACTGAAAATCAATGATTATGGAAAAATATATTGTCTTTCTGACAAGTTGAATCAATGAAAAATTAGTCAAAAAGTAGTGAAATCCAACAAGATTAAGAAGTAGTTTTCTGTGATCAAATTCAACACATCTTCGGCAAAATCATGGAGAAACCATAAAAATAATCAACTAGATCTTCGTCTTCCAAAATTTGTTAATATTCATCACTGTATCTCAAATTGTCTTGGATATAATGAACTCCATCAGCCATGTTTTTGATCCGTTCTAGAGAAACGAGCGAAATGTCAATTATGGAAGCCAGAGCACTATCTACCTGCTATGACGACCATAGAAACCTCTTGTACAAGTGTTAAGTAGAAGTCTTTTGAAATCCACCTTCCACAAATTTTGCAAAAGACTCCAAATTGCTGTAAGACTTGCTGCAATCGCAATAATCCCTATTTCGCATATTTTTTAATGAGTTTACAAAGTTCGTTTAATTTTCCTAATGGAAAATGCTATATCCCATTTCTTTCGAGCAGATTAAAAAGAAAAATGGATTCTCTCATTTAATTATAGTCATAAATGACACACAATTTTTCTTTCCTTAATCCTATTAACTTTGAACATTGTAGGCCACAAAAAAGTCTGTGGCTTCAGATGTATGTACGAAAATGAGAATATGGCTTTTCAGTACCACATAGAAAACCAACGCAAAAAATCTACTTTTGATTGTTTCTTGAGTTGAAGATGAAACCGCTGTCTATTCTGGAAATTTTCCAACCGTTGTTTGTTTTTTCGGAAATGTTGGGATCTTATCCTTTTAAAACCCATAAAACGAATGTCACAACATATCGCATCAAACAGTTATATTCTTTCACATGTTATTTCACCTACGTAACTCTGGTAATATTGTTCCTTATTCGCTGCCTCCAAAAATATTCAGACTTGATAGTTGTTATTATACTGATCATCAAGTGTTTTGGTAGTATGGTGGTATTGCTGGCAATTATAGTCTCGAGTCATACGAGTCATAGAAAAATTTTGAAAATGATGAGGAGCATATCTGAAATAGATCTAGAACTTAAGAAACGGTTTGGTCAAGAAGAACGTATTGCTAGATCGAGGTACCGACATAGAAAGTGGTTAATCATATTAATGTTCCTCAACCTATTCTACAACCTAGTTGTGGACTGTTATGTTGGATTGACCAAAAGCCTGAACCTGATGGAATATTTTGCAACGATTACGTATCCTCGTATTGTAATAATCAATGTGCACATAATGTATTGTACAATCACGATAATGATTGAGGAACGATTCAAAATTGTCAATGAATTGTTTCACAAACTGGACTCAAGATCTAAAGAATTTAGAGAGAATGTTACCAAACTGATCGTTATACACCGAGTTTTGGTAAAAGTTTGCCAACAATTAAATTCGGTGTATACCCTCCAGTTTCTTCTTTGGATTACTCAGTGTTTCATTCTAGTTCTCAACGATCTATATCTAGCAACCTACATATTATTCTTCAACAATTATTCTGCGGATTTTAATAATACATTTGTTTATACGAAAAACATCCTCATTTATGTTTTCGATTTGTTCTATTTGTCGAAGAGATCGGCAACACTCTGTTTCGAGGTAGTACCCACTTGTGGATGAACAAAATAGACTGAAAAATTAATTTTAGGCAAATCGCACCAAACGTGTGCTCTTAGCTGTTAGAATTAATGTTAATGACGAAAATGAACGAAATGAAGTTATTGCTTTAGTTCTGAAATTGATGAATAGAAGATTTGAGATAACTGTGGGGAAACTCTTTACAGTTGACCATTCTCTACTTTTTTCGGCAGGTCTTCCAGAATTCTTTCAAATCTCGAATTACTGTAATTGTGTTTTTTAGATGTATGGTGCTCTGTTTTCCCATCTCTTCATAATGCTTCAGCTGGATATTAGAGATATGCAGAACCAGACCAACACAACGATGTACAAGAATCAGAATTGAAACATTGAAAAATACTGACATTTTTAGATATTTCAAAAATTATATCCAGTTTTTAAGCTTTGCTAACGGAGCAAAAAGAATGAAGCTTCGACTGAATTTGGAAAAACAAATGAAATTTATTGTTCTATGATGTTTACAACTTCGTACAAAACAATGACAAAAAAAAAATAGAATATTAATATCTAAGATTGAGAAGACTATTATTATGGCTGGAAAGTGGAAAGCCAAGGTTTGGCGGCTATAATCGTTTTCTCTATTTTTTATTGCTAGCACTCTAAAACTGCATAATAAAAAAAAAGATCCTATATACTTGTTTATTCACCCAAAAAATCAAGTAGATGGCTCATTTTAAAAATTGACATTTCTACAGATTTTATTTTTTCACAAAGCTTACTATTATCGGGTAAACAATGCCAAGCGAAAGTGAAAGGTGTGTGGCACTTGTCTTACAAAACAACACGAATAGTTATTTACACTACGAGAGAGAAAGGTAAAGCTTTTGTTCACGCGAATTGCATGTTCGTCCACGAAGCCCAGCATAAAACCGAATTTCAATTACGCGTGAGCGAAAGACAGTGAGCGAAAGGGAAACCGTCACCATCGATACAGTACTTTCTAGGGAGGTATCTAACAAAGGTTTTTGTTTACGAAGTTTTGCCGTATTTGCTTTAATTAGTTAATACAGACATGTGGAGCCGCTTTGTCGTACTTCATGATGTGTCATCTATCTGCCATGATGACCACAGAAATTTCCTAAATAAGTGTTAGCTAGGAGTATCTTGAAATCCATTTTGCCCATATTTTGTAAAAGACTCCAAATTACTGGAAGACTTGCCGCACACGCAATAATCGCTATCTTGTATAATTTTCTTAATGAGTATTTATTTACAAAGTTTGTTTAATTTTCCTAATGGAAAATGCAATATCCCATTTCCTTCAAGCAAATTAGAGAGAAAATGGATTGTTTCATTTAATTATAGTCATAATTTGTTGATAGTATCGACACCAAATAAATTATTTCTTTCCTCAATCCTATTGACTTTGATGATTGTAGGCCACAAAAAAACGTGTGACTTCAAATGTACGAAAATGAGAATAGGGTTTTTTACTAGTCAATTGAAAAACACTACAAAAAATCTAGTTTTGATTGTTTTTTGAGTTGAAGATGAAACCGCTGTCTGTTCTGGAAATTTTCCAACCCTTGATTTCCTTCTCGGAAATTTTGGGATCTTATCCTTTTAAAACGCATAAAACGAATGTAACAATATATCGACTCAAACTGTTACACTCTTTGATATGTCATTTCATCTACGTAACTATGACAACATTGTTCTTTATTCGTTGCCTCCATAAATATTCAGACAGGATAATTATTATCGTGGTGACCATCAAGTGTTTTGGTTGTATGGTGGTATTGTTGGTAATCTTGCTCTCGAGTCATACGAGTCACAGGAAAATTTTGAAAATGATGAGTAGCATATCTGAAATAGATCTAGAAGTGAAACGTTTTGGTCAAGAAGAACGTATTGCTAGATCGAGGCATCGGCATTGGAAGTGGTTAATTATGTTAATGTTCCTCAACCTATTATACAACCTAGTTGCGGACTGTTATGTTGCATTGACCCAAAGACAGAATCTGATGGAATATTTTGCAACCCTAACATATCCTCGAATTGTAGTGAACAATGTGCACATAATGTACTGTATAACCACGATAATGATTGAGGAGCGATTCAAAATTGTCAACGAATTGTTTCACAAACTGGACTCCAGATCTAAAGAATTTGGTGTGAATGTTAACAAACTGGTCGTTATGCACAGACTTTTGGTAAAAGTTAGCCAACAATTAAATTCAGTGTATGCTCTACAGTTCTTGTTGTGGATTTCTCAGTGTTTTATTCTGGTTCTCAACGATGTACATCTAGGAATCCACAGATTTATTTTCGCCCATATTTCTCTTAAATTATACAGTATATTTATTTATATGAAAAACAGCATTATTTATGTTTTCGATTTGTACTATTTGTCTAAGAGATCAGCAAGACTCTGTCTCGAGGTAAATTTCCATCTGATAAATCTCAGAATAGAAAAAAAAAAAGGTAATTCTAGGCAAATCGCACCAAAAATGTGCTACTGGGCGTAAGAATCAATGTTAATGATGAAAATAAACGAGATGAAGTGATTGGTTCAGTTCTGAAATTGATGAACAGAAGGCTCGAGATAACAGCGGGGGGACTCTTCACCATTAATTATTCTCTACTTTTTTCGGCAAGTCTTCAAAGATACTTTTCAAATTTCGAATTACTGAGTGTTTTCTAGATGTGTGCAGCACTATCTTCCTATCTTTTCGTAATGCTTCAGTTGGATCTTACTAACAATCAGAACTAAATCAACACAACGATACACAAAAATCAGAATTAAGAAATTAAAAGAATCTCGATATTTCTAGATTTTAGGTTCAAATTTCAAATTCAAATTTTCTCCTCACTATAAATCGTCTTGGCTATAATGGACTCCATCACTCATATTTTTAATCCATTCCAGACGAACGAGCGAACTGTAAATTAAGAAAGCCAGGGCAAGGTAGTACCCACGAAAAGAGTACCGCAAACTAAAATGACCTTTTTGCTTTAAAAGTGATGATGCTCAAAAAGCTGGACGTCACTGTTTGCAGCCTTTTCAACATTGACAACCCTTTCTTGTTGTGTTAGTGAAATACACTTTAATGAGGTACTGCACGATCTTTTACAGATACGTGGAGCCGCTTCGTCGTACTTCATGATGTTTCATCTATCTACCATGACGACCACAGAAACCTCTTATACATAATTTTCTTGATGAGTATTTCTTTACAAAGTTCCTTTAATTTTCCTAATGGAAAATACAATATCCCATTTCTTTTAAGAAGATTAAAGAGAAAAATGGATTCTTTCATTTAATTATAGTCATAAGTGATACACAATTTGTTGGTATCGACACCAAATAAATTATTTCTTTCCTCAATCCTATTAACTTTGATGATTGTAGACCACAAGAAATTTGTGGCTTCAAATGCACGAAAACGAGAATATGACTTTTTAGTACTACATAAAAAACAACGCAAAATTTTGATATTTTTTAAGTTAAGGATGAAACCGCTGTCTGTTCTGGAAATTTTCCAACCCTTGATTTTCTTCTCGGAAATTTTGGGATCTTATCCTTTTAAAACGCATAAAACGAATGTAACAATATATCGATTCAAACTGTTACACTCTTTGATATGTCATTTCATCTACGTAACTATGACAACATTGTTCTTGATTCGTTGCCTCCATAAATATTCAGACAGGGTAGTTATTACTATGGTGATCGTTAAGTGTTTTGGTTGTTTGGTGGTATTGTTGGTAATCCTGCTCTCGAGTCATACGAGTTATAGAAAACTTTTGAAAATGATGAGTAGCATATCTGAAATAGATCTAGAAGTGAGATGTTTTGGTAAAGAAGAATCTATCGCTAGATCGAGGTATCGATATCGAAAGTGGTTAATTATATTGATGTTTCTCAACCTATTCTACAACTTAGTTACGGACTGTTATGTTGCATTGACCCAAAGACTGAATCTGATGGAATATTTTGCAACAATTACATACCCTCGCATTGTAGTAATCAATGTACACATAATGTATTGTATAATCGCGATAATGATTGAAGAGCGATTCAAAATTGTCAATGAATTGTTTCACAAACTGGACTCAAGATCTAAAGAATTTAGAGAGAATGTTACTAAACTGATCGTTATACACCGAGTTCTGGTAAAAGTTTGTCAACAATTACATTCGGTGTATACACTCCAGTTTCTTCTTTGGATTACTCAGAGTTTCATTCAAGTCCTCAACGATCTACATCTAGGAATCTACGTAATATTGTTCACAAATTATTCTTTCTACTTCTATAATATATTCTATTATGTGAAAAACTACATAATTTATGTTTTCGATTTGTTCTATTTGTCGAAGAGATCGGCAACACTCTGTTTCGAGGTAGTACCCACTTCTAGATAAAGAGAATACACTGAAAAATCAATTTTAGGCAAATCGCACCAAACGTGTGCTCTTAGGTGTTAGAATTAATGTTGATGATGAAAATGAACGAAACGAAGTGATTGCTTTAGTTCTGAACTTGATGAATAGAAAATTGGAGATAACTGCGGGGAAGCTCTTCAGAATTGACAATACTCTACTGTTCTCTGCAAGTCTTCAAAGTAACTTTTATTGTTAAATTTTGTAATAGAAATTTTTAGATGTTTGCAGCTATATCTTCCTATCTCTTCGTAATGCTTCAGCTAGATATGGCAACCTTGCAGAATCAAGCCAACACAACGACACACAAGAGTCAGAATTGAGAAGAATGTATCTTCATAAATTTCATACCCGAAATAGAAGTTTTTTATCGTCAAATAAACAATAAACCCTTTAGGAAACAAATGTAACACTTGTCTTAACTTAAACCATACTATCTATTTCGCTCTTTACTAAGCACTACAATGTCGTCTTGGACATGATGAAGAACTGAATCATCTGTGTTTTTGATCTGTTAAATTTAGCCAGAAGTAGAAGCAAATGATTTGGACTCAGTGGTACTTCTAGGAATCGGGATTCACATTCGTAAAGACAACAAGACAAATACTGTAGGTACCAACAGAAAGAGTATCGCAAACAATACGATAATTGGTTGTTGTGATAATTATGATATGATATAAGTTGACAACGCATTTCTATTTTTCAGTGAGTGAAGTACTCTTTAAAGTGAAGTACCACAGTATTTTTTAGAGATATATGGAGCTCTGCAACCCACAAAAAATCAAGTGGCTCATTTTAAGGATCGATATTTCTGGAGATTTTATTGTTTCACAAAAATTTAGTTCGCTATTATCCGGTAAATAATGGCAAGTGAAAGTGAAAGGCCTCTGGTCATAAAAAAGCGACACGAAAGGTTTTTGTTACGAAGTTTTGTTATATTTGCTGGAATTGTTTGATAAAATGTTTGCTAACAAGGGAAAGATCTCATTATTGAGATTGGTCAAATTTCATTACCGTTGTTATTTCCTATAGCAAGGGGTAGTGAAAAACAATTTCAAAACTCAAGAACGAGTCACTAGTAGGATTATAGGTCAGCAGTGAAGAAAGTCTATTGTCTTGGAGCCAATAAATTGATTTTAAAAATTTTAATGAACAATAAACCGTTTTCCAAAGTAAATTAATTTAATTTAATTGTAAAAAAATTAGCTTTTTAATCATGCCCCATTTAATCCATATTCTCATTTAAATAGCTTTTAGTTTTCTACGTTGTCCTACAACCTCCTAGCTAAAATTTCGGCACATTTTAAAAATACACCCTGTCTATCATGTTTTAGAAAATGTACGCCAATGCGAAGTAACCTATAGGAAATATGCTTTAAAACAAGGTATGTTTTATAAAATATGATATACAGGGTGTTTTTTTTAAATGTGCCGAAATTTTACCTACGAGGTTGTTTGACAACGTAGAAGATTAAAAGCAATAAAAAAAAATTGTAAGTAGCTCAAAAAATAAATGTCATTTTATTTTTTGACATAGAATTTTTTAGATATTTTTTCCGAGTTCTACATGAAGCCAGTAGCTCGTGGTTAAAATGTATGCACGCATTTCAAAAGCACCCTGTAACTTCTTTATTAACACCCAAAAAATCAAGTATTAATCTAATTTAACAAGCATTGACACCTTTTGCACAACTATATTATAACTGTTTATTGGAAGCCTTTTGAAATAAAAACTCCAAGCTGTTATAACTACTGCAACAGACGCATCGTGTTTGTTCTGAATAATTTTCTTAATGACCAATTGTTTACTGTTTAACGTTCAATTTTCCTGATGGAGCGTGCAATTTCCCATTTCCTTTAAGTAGAAAAAACAATAGATCATTATTTTTAATTTTGTTATTTCTAGTACGCAAATTATCTTCAATCTATCTATCTCTAAAGTATTTAGAGCTTCTTCGAAGCACCACAACAAATCTAATTCTAACATTCTTCAAGCTAAAAATGAAATCGCTCTCCATATCGGAAGTTTTCCGACCCATGATTATCTTGTCCACAATTTTGGGAACGCATCCTTTCCATAAACACAAAAATACTATCAGCTGGTCTCGAGTCAAAATGTTGTTCTCTTTGACATGTATTCTCATCTATGTAACTACCGCAGTTTTGTTTTTCATTCGTGTCCTCGACGATACCACAGACAAGATATTTATAATTATGCTCACTATCAAATGTTTTGGTTGCATGGCGGTATTACTTGTGATCATGTTTTCGAGTCATGCAAACTTTAGAAAAAATTTGAAAACCATGACGGATATTGCTGAAATAGATACAGAATTGAGAAATTTTGGCCAAGAAGAACGTATCGCTAGATCGACCTACCGACATCGAAAATGGTTAATTTTGTTAATATTCGGCAATCTATTCTACAACATATGTTCAGACTGTCTTGTTTCATTAACCAACAGGTTCAATCTAATTGATATTCTTGTAACAATCACATACCCTCGAATTATAGTACACAATACCAACATAATATATTGTGTAGTTACGATAATGATTGGGGAGAGATTCAAAATTGTCAATGAATTGTTACACACTTTGAATCCCCGATCTAAAGAATTCAGTGATAAAGTTAACAAACTGGTTTTTACACATAGACTTTTGGTAAAAGTTTGTCAACAATTAAATTCCATGTATGCCCTCCAGTTTCTGGTTTGGATTACTCAGTGCTTTATTCTACTTCTCAACGATGTACATCTAGGAATCTACGCATTCTTTTTCGCACACTTGTCTTTCAATTTCCATTATATATTCACAAATGTCAGAAACTGTATCCTTAATGCTTTCGATTTGTTCTATTTGTCGAAGAGATCAGCAGCACTGTGTTTCGAGGTAATTCGCATTTTTCAAATTGATGGAGTAGAACAGAAAAATGTATTCTAGGCAAATCGCACCAAAAATGTGCTCTTGGGTGTCAGGATAAATGTTAATGATGAAAATGAGCGAAATGAGGTGATTGCTTCAGCTCTGAAATTGATGAACAGAAGGCTCGAGGTAACTGCAGGAGGACTCTTCACAATTGACTATTCTCTGCTTTTTTCGGCAAATACTTTCAAATTTAGAGAATTACTGTGTTTTTCTAGATGTGTGCAGCTCTATCTTCCTATCTCTTCATAATGCTTCAGCTAGATATTGCAAAACACATAGAACCAAACCAACACAACGACAGGTATAGAAGAATTAGAATTGAGAAATTAATAATCTTGAAATGTATAGGTATCAAGTTTAACAGATCAAGCTTGTAAACTTTGTAAAAAGGGTAAAGCGTCGATTGGATTTAATGAAAATGGAAATTTAATATACTGTGATGTTTACAAGAAAACATATTTTCTTGGGACCTTTACGTACTTTTGATCTGTGGATGTTGTAAATATGTTCCAAACGGCGTTATTAATGTGTAAATTAGTACATTAGTCAACGAGGGTATAATGATACTTATTACCCACACATTCCGATGGGTAATAGCCGATCCAACCGAGTAGAATATGATACTTTTCCAGGACGAACAAGTCAGATTTCATCTGTTGCTTCATTTTAATAAAAAACGTACACAGAAAGGCAAGTTATAGCATTTGAAAATAATTGCAATTGTGTATCGTAGCAACTTGATAAATTGCTAATGCAATTTTGCCATTGATGACAAGGACAACCAGAGGAATAATGAGGATATGACTCACGGCTGTGGGTAATATCATTACTTAACAGTTTGGGCATCTGTAATGAATGTAAGATTTAATAAGAATAAATATGGATGACATAAAACTTTATGTAAAGAATCACATTTTATCCTTACTAACAATAACTGAAAATTTCTCAAAAGATATTGGCATGAGTTTTGGTATTGATAAGTGTAAACCGCAATCAATATGTCGCGATCATTACGAAAATTTAGAATATATAACTAAAGAAGGAGAAATCATTAAAAATTTAAATAAAGGAGAATTTTATAAATATTTAAGTATTAATCAATCAAATCATATTCAACACTCTATTATAAAAGACAGTTTAGAAAAACAATTTTATTTAAGAATTAAATCTCTTTTAAAATCAAAATTAAACGGTAATAATTTAATTAAAGCAGTTAATACATTATGCTGTTCCATTGTTGACCTATTCTTTTGGTGTTATAAAATGGTCGAAAACTAATTTACAGAATATAAACATTCAAACTAGAGTTCTCTTTACAAAATTTTGTAAACATCACCCCAAATCTGCTATTGAAAGATTTAATTTACCACGCGAAAATGGTGGTAGGGGTTTTTCAAATCTAGAAATTCTACAAGATATTGTTGAGCCAAATATACCTGATACTGTAGTAAATATAAAACAGAAGTCTTTACATGGGAGATATTTTAAAGAACTGGAACAACCAGAAAAAATAAAATTCAGGCTTCTCATGCATGGCTTAAAAAATCAAATATTCACCCTGAGACTGAGGGTTTTATATTTGCAATACAAGATCGTGTTATAAATACAAGAAATTATAAAAAACACATATGCGATTTGCAATCGATCATTGATAAATGTAGGATTTGCGGAACTGAAGGGGAAACCATTGAACACCGTTTTGGTTCAAATCGAATATAAGAAACGTCATGATATATTCGCTAAAATTATACACATGAATTTAGCTGTTAAATTCAATTTATTAAAGAACACACAACCACATTATAGTTATACACCCGAAAGTTGTTTGGAAAATGACAATTATAAATCATATTTTGATCGAACAGTTTTAACTGACATTCATATTAAGCATAACAGACCAGACATTATTATTTTAAATAAACAACAAAAGCAAGCGTATCTTTTAGATATTATAACTGTTCCAAATTCACATAATATAACACAGACATATAACACAAAAATTAATAAATATTTAGAACTCTCCGTTGCTATGAGAAATCTTTGGTGTTTAGAAAAAATTTCGATTTTACCACTTATAATTTCAGCAACAGGAAGCGTACCGCAATCTCTTTTTAAAAATTTAAAAATTTTGGATTTAGGTAACACATTGGTAGTTGAAATTCAAAAAGGTATATTATTATACTCATGTCATATCGTGAGGAAGTTCCTTAACATTGACACAGAACATATAGTCCAATCAATAGGGAGTTTTATCTTGCAAAAGTACAGAAAAGTTTATACTTGGCAGGTATCTTCTATCAGGCATATTATTAATGTTGTTGAGTTTGCGACCTTGGGTGGTTGCCGCTCACCCCGCCATACTGGAGAATAGGGGTGCAAAATCACATTTTTGCGATTATTTCATTATCCGTGCGAGATACCTCTATCTAAGTTATTATAGAAAATGTAGAGCATGCAATTTTCTACATTTTTTGTTTTTTGTGTTTTGTTGTCAGATCAACAGTTTCGTAGTTACAGCGTGTAGAAATCGAGAATTTCTTTTATTTTTGTATTTTTTATTCTTTTCCACACCACCACAGAGGTAGAGCAATAGGGTGCGTTTTTTTTTTACGTGGTGTCCCCAGTGGGCATAGTCCACGATGCAGTAGAAGTTTACTGTTTTACTCTTTTTGATCTCTTTGTAGCGTAGACGGACCCTAATGATCTGGATCGAACGGAATAGATGAGCTGAATTCATCAGAGTTTATGAATTCGGAAATTCCTCTTGAGAATTTTCCTCTTGTTCCTCAGGGTCATCATCATCATCATCAAGATCATCTGGCATTTGCCAAAATTTTCATTGATTTCAGGTATTTGTTCGTCTTGATCTTCAGATTCTGGAACGTCTGTGATTATTTCATTATCCGTACGAGATACGTATATCTAACTATTTACAAAAAATGTAGAACATACAATTCTATACAATTTTTGTTCTTTACGTTTTTTTGTCAGATCAATAGTTTCGTAGTTACAGCCTGTAGAAATCGAGCATTTATTGTTTGTCCGTCTACGGGAATATCGGACTCCAACGTGTATACTAATGAAACAGGTAAACGTCAAATGATCCTGATGATGATGATGATGACCCTGAGGAACAAGAGGAAAATTCTCAAGAGGAATTCTCGAATTCATAAACTCTGATGAATTCAGCTCATCTAAACCGATCGATCCAGATCATTTGGATCCGTCTACGTTACAAAGAGATCAAAAAGAGTAAAACAGTAAATTTCTACTGCATCGTAGACTATGCCCACCGGGGACACTACGTAAAAAAAAAGCACCCTATTGCTCTACCTCTGTGGTGGTGTGGAAAAGAATAAAAAGTACAATAATAATAGAAATTCTCGATTTCTACACGCTGTAACTACGAAACTATTGATCTGACAAAAAAACATAGAGAACAAAAAATGTAGAGAATTGTACGCTCTATATTTTTTATAATAACTTAGATAGACGTATCTCGCACGGATAATGAAATAATCGCAGAAATGTGATTTTCCACCCCTATTCTCCAGTATGGCGGGGCGAGCGACAACCCCCCAAGGTCGCAAACTCGGCAATATTAATAATATGCCTAATAGAAGATACCTGCCAAGTATAAACAATTCTGTACCTTTTGCAAGGTGGAGCCATTTTGATGTCTATTGACTGGACTAATAATAAAACACAACAAAGTCAAAATGTGGAGGCGAGTCGCCGGTAATTATGTTGATTAGCACTGCACTATTACTTGATAGTAATATCCGTAATAATGTATGTACTACGGCAAATTTGCCGTGCCGCCGGGTGGTGGAGGGTTATAATAATTAATAGATCACTGTTTAATAGTTTAAGAATTGAAGCTATCATCTGGTAAGAAAATAAGTTGATCTGTCACAACAATTTCTAGATCACAGATGTAGATGTGTGAAAAGTTGTAAAAATTTCACAAAAGACACCAAATTGCTGTTATTATCCCTTTTTAAATAATTTCTCAATGGTTTTAATATAATTTGTCATTTCTCCTAAAAGAATTACAGAAAAAGGATTGATCTTTTTTCGTCATTATAGTAATGATAGTAACGTACTAAATTTATTGCTCTCATCAATCAATAAATTGTCCCTGCATTCGATTAATAAATTGTCCCTTTCCTTAACACCATTAATTTCCATGAAAGCTTGATGCCTAAAATGTACAAACAGAAGAAATGGCTCTACAGCACTTCTCTCTAAACATATAATTCTGACACATTTTGTGTTAAAAATGAGACAACTCTCTATTTTGGAAATTTTCCGGCCGATGATCTTCTTATCAAAAATCTTGGGAACTCATCCTTTCAAAACGCACAACAACATTGTAATTTTCAGTCGGCTCAAACTGTTCTACTCTTGCATCTGTCTCCTCACTTACATCACAATTGTAAACTTGTTCTTTTTTGGTTCTCTCGCTAAATTTTCAGGCAAGGTACTCATAACTATGATAGCGTTCAAATGTTTTGGTTGCATGGCGGTGTTGCTGACGATCATGTTTTCGAGTCATGCAAACTACGGAAAAACCATGAAAATGATGAAAAGCATATTTGAAATAGATCTAAAGTTGGAAAGTCTTGGCCAAGAAGAACGTATCACTAGATTGACCTATCGACATAGAAAACAGTTAATTGTGTTGATGTCCCTCAATCTATTCTACAGCGTAGTTGGGAATTGTGTTGTGGGGTGGATCCAAAGATTCAATCAAGTGGTATTTTTTGTGACTTTTACGTATCCTAGAATTGTGGTGACCAACATGAACATAATATATTGTGTAGTTGCGTTAATGATTGAAGATCGACTCAAAATTGTCAACGAAATGTTTCACAAGTTGGACTCCAGATCTGATACATTTTGTGATGATGTTACCAAATTGGTCTTTGTACACAGACTTTTGATAAAAGTGTGTCAACTATTAAATTCGATGTACGCCCTCCAGTTCCTTCTGTGGATTACTCAATGTTTTATTCTAGTTCTCAACGATGTGCATCTAGGGATCCACATTTTGTATTTTCAACATTTGTCTTTTAATTTCCAAAATACATTTGCATATGTCAAAAACTGCATCAGTTATGTTTTCGATTTGTACTATTTGTCGAAACGATCGGGGAGTCTTTGTTTCGAGGTAATTTCCATTTACCAGATTTACAGGATAGAGCAGAAAAGTTGATTTTAGGCAAATCGCACCAAAAGTGTTCTCTTGGGTGTTAGAATAGATGTTAGTGACGAAAACGAACGAAACGAAGTGATTGCTTCAGTTCTGAACTTGATGAATAGAAAATTGGAGATAACTGCGGGGAAACTCTTCAGAATTGACAATACTCTACTATTCTCTGCAAGTCTTTAAAGTAACTTTTCGAATTGTTAAATTTTGTAATAGAAATTTTTAGATGTTTGCAGCTATATCTTCCTATCTTTTCGTAATGCTTCAGTTAGATATGGAAACCATGCAGAATCAAACCAACACAACGACACACAATAATCAGAATTGAGAAGAATGTGTCGTCATAAACTTACCCGAAATAGAAGTTGTACAAATAATTTTTAAGTAAACAATAAACCATTTACCAAACATATGTAACACTTGTCTTAACTTAAACAATACTATCTATTTCGACCTCTTCGCCAAGCATTACAATATCGTCTTGGACATGATGAAGAACTGAATCATGTGTGTTTTTGATCTGTTAAATTTAGCCAGAAGTAGAAGCAAATGGAGTAATAAGACTGATCGGACTCAGTGGTGCTTATAGGAATCGAGATTCACCTCCGTAAAGACAACAAAAGAAATACCGCAGGTACCAAAGAAAATAGTATCGCAAACAACATGATAATTTGTTGTTATGATATGATATGATAAGTCGACAACGCATTTCTGGGTTTCAGTAGCGAAGTACTTCTTAGAGAGTGAAGTACTACAGGATTCTTTGCGCTGCTTGATCGTACCTGTTCATAATGTTACAACCAGAATTGGAAACATCAATCTAATTTAACAAGCGCTGGCACCTTTTTCAAATGTGTATAGTGGAATCCTTTTGAAATGAAAACTCCCAACAGTTCTAACTACTGCATCAGACGCATCGTGTTTGTTTTGAATAATTTTCTTAATGAGCATTTGTTTACAGTTTAGGGTTTAATTTTCCTAATGGAAAGTGCAATCTCCCATTTCTTTTAAATAGAGAACAATGGATCATCATTTTTAATTTCTCTTATTGGTAGTACCCAGTTTATCGCTATCTTAAAACCAACTAAATTATTCAGTGTTTCTTAGAAGAGCCACACAAAAAATCTAATTCTAACATTCTTCAAACTAAAAATGAAATCGCTCTCCATATCGGAAATTTTCCGACCCATGATTATCTTGTCCACAATTTTGGGAACGCATCCTTTCCATAAACACAAAAATACTGTCAGTTGGTCTCGAGTCAAAATGTTGTTCTCTTTGACATATATTCTCATTTATGTAGCTACTGCAGTTTTGTTCTTCATTCGTTTCCTCGACGACACCACAGACAAGATATTTATAATTATGATCACTATCAAATGTTTTGGTTGCATGGCGGTATTGCTTGTGATCATGTTCTCGAGTCATACAAACTTGAGAAAAAATTTGAAAATCATGAAGGACATTGCTGAAATAGATACAGAATTGAGAAATTTTGGCCAAGAAGAACGTATCGCTAGATCGACCTACCGACATCGAAAATGGTTGATTTTGTTAATATTCGGCAATCTATTCTACAACATATGTTCAGACTGTCTTGTTTCATTAACCAACAGATTAAATCTAATTGATATTCTTGTAACGATCACGTACCCTCGAATTATAGTACACAATACCAACATAATATATTGTGTAGTTACGAAAATGATTGAGGAGAGATTCAAAATTGTCAATGAATTGTTACACACATTGAATCCCGGATCTAAAAAATTTTGTGATATAGTTAACAAACTGGTTTTTACACACAGACTTTTGGTAAAAGTTTGTCAACAATTAAATTCCATGTATGCCCTCCAGTTTCTGCTTTGGATTACTCAGTGCTTTGTTCTACTTCTCAACGATGTACATCTAGGAATCTACGCATTCTTTTTCGCACACTTCTCTTTCAATTTCCAATATATATTCACGTATGTCAAAAACTGTATCCTTAGTGCTTTCGATTTGTTCTATTTGTCGAAGAGATCAGCAGGACTGTGTTTCGAGGTAAATCTCACCAATTAGATTGATAAAATACAGCAGAAAGATGTATTCTAGGCAAATCGCACGAAAAATGTGCTCTTGGGTGTCAGAATAAATATTAATGATGAAAATGAGCGAAATGAGGTGATTGCTTCAGCTCTGAAATTGATGAATAGAAAGCTTGAGATAACTGCGGGAGGACTCTTCAGACTTGACTATTCTCTGCTTTTTTCGGCAAGTTTTCAAAGATATTTAGAATTACTGTAATTATGTTTTCTAGATGTGTGCAGTTCTAGCTTCCTATCTTTTCATAATGCTTCAGCTAGATATTGCAAACATGCAGAACCAAACCAACAAAACAATATACAAGAATTAGAATTAAGAAATTTAAAATTCTTAAATTTATAGATATCAAGTTCAATAGATCAAGCTTTCAAACTATGCTGAAGGAGTAAAAAGAATAAGGCTTCGATTGATTTTTAGTGAAAATGGAAATTTATGTTTTATGATGTTTTAGTTATTTACATTAAGAATAAGGAAGGTAAAGCTTTCGTTCACGCCAATTGCGTGGAGCTGAATGTACGATGCAATTCAAGTGAACGAAAGCGGCCCTACTCTCGAGTGCTGTATTTGGTTTTGTTCGATACCTCCTTAGAAAGTGAGTCTGTATCTTTGTATTCAAAATTTTAAACAAACATTTTTGGACGGATCTGTTGTTATGGAAAAAATAAATAAAATACAAAATAAACAAAGTTCTGTAACGTCAATAAAGTGGTTATGCGCATGTTGTGGAAATTATGAAAATGGATGATGAAGAATTACGAGTATATGCTCCTGATGTACCAAATGTTGCCTAAAAAATCAAAATTACGTTATCAGAAAGAATTGGAAAATTAACAAGTGAATGAAAACCAGTGAGCGAAAAACGATTAGCGAAAGTGAACTGAACGAAAGAGAAACCTTCACCCACTGGTAAACATGGATACAGACTCACTTTCTAAAAAGGTATCGAACAAACAATATTTGTCCAAGACAGTCACAACAAAACCTTGGGACCTTTACACACTTTTGAACTGCGGATGTTGTAAACATTTTGCAAGAGGAAACTCAATACAAGATGAAGTAATGTGAAGGAATACGAAAAAATGGAGCCGTTAATGTACAAATTAGTACATTAGTTAACGAGGGTGTTATGACACTTATTACCTACACATTCTGTAATTGCCATTACAATCGAGTAGAATATGATACTTTTTCAGGATGAACAAATTTCATCATTTTCGTTATCAGACTTCATATATTGCTTCATTTTAATAAAAAATGTACAGAGAATGGCGAATTATCGCAACTGCAATTGTGAATATTGTGCTGTAAAGCAGAATCTTGATAATTTGCAAATGCAATTTTGCGATTGGTCAGAGGCCGTGGAGTAATGAATATCATTACTTAACAGTTTGCGGATCTGTAATTAATGCACTTATTTAATAGGAGTAGAAAAATATAATTAATACATTATTATTTAACAGTAAAATGAGCTGATGTGTCACAACAATTTCTAGGAACTCACAAAATTTTGATCAGTTTTCACAACGTTTTAATAAAATGTTTCTGGAATCACAGAAGTCAATTAAGTGAAAAGTTGCAAAAATTTCACAAAAAACACCAAATTGCTGTCATTGTCCCTTTCCAAATAATTTCTTAATGATTTTATTTTACCAATATGGTTGTAATTTTTATAAATGAAAATAATGTCCCTGAATAAATTAGAGGGGGAGGATTGATTTTTTGTCTCATTATAGTTATGAGAGTAGCGTAATAAATGTATTGTTCTCATCGATCAAAAAATTGTCCCTTTCCATAACCCCATTAATTACCATGATTATACGACACGATTGGTTGTATGGCGGTGTTGCTGACGATAATGTTTTCGAGTTACGCAAACTACAGAAAAATTTTGAAAATGATGGAAAGTATACAGTGCATTTTTTTTAACTGTTGCCATAGGGAATTGCATGGTAAAACTTATACCCCCTGTTAACTTTTGTTCTGATGAAAATATTCAAACCATTTTTGGAACAAAGTTTGAAAATTTTTTAAACTATCGGATAGATTACAATTCAATATCCTAAACTGTCGAAAAAGTTGTGAAAAAAATATTTTCTAGCGCGCCGGAATAATAGTACGTCGAGCGGCCGCCAGAATAGCGTCCGTGTCGGCTCAACCAGCACCTGACCATCTCCAGTTTTGACTTTTGTCACTTTCATTTAAAAAATAGCGAGATCTCCTGGAGGCTATGATTAAATTAATTAGCTTTTGGAAGGCAGAACATGTAAACATTTATTTATTTAAAAAAATAAAACGTTAACGCACAAATAACTCAACAAATTAACAGAAATTATTAAAAGAAATGTTCAAAGTGTTTTCCTTCGACTGCTAGACAATGTCCCAAGCGATCTTGAAAGTTTCTTCGCGTGTTATTCTTGCCCTTAATTCCTCTCTAGTTTCTGGTTGACCTCTTATGCGTTTTTTTAACTGTTGCTGTTGGGAATTGCATGGTAAAAATTATACCCTCTGTTAACTTATGATCCACTGCAGATTTGGTGCGAATTTTTATTTTTTTTTAATAAATCATTAATAAGACTATGTAATGCATACTGTTTGAACAACGAACGACAAGCAGTTTTATTTTACTAATTTTACTCTTCAAAGTTGAAATTAATGAACGTAAATAATTTGACAAAACACGTAGTAGGCGATATGGGAACAAAAATTAGGTTTTATATTTTTATTTTTTATTTATTTTAATCATAGCCTCGAGGAGATCTCGCTATTTATTTTTTAAATGAAAGTGACAAAAGTCAAAAGTGGAGATAGTCAGGTCTCAGGTGCTTGTTGAGCCGACAGGAACGCTATTCTGGCGGCCGCTCGACGTACTATTATTCCGGCGCGCTAGAAATATTTTTTCACAACTTTTTCGACAGTTTAGGATATTGAATTGTAATCTATCCGATAGTTTAAAAAATCTTCCAACTTTGTTCCAAAAATGGTTTGAATATTTTGATCAGAACAAAAGTTAACAGGGGGTACAAGTTTTACCATGCAATTCCCTATGGCAACAGTTAAAAAAAATGTACTGTATGTGAAATAGATCTACAGTTGGGAAGCTTTGCCCAAGAAGAACGTCTCGCTAGATCGACCTATCGACATCGAAAACAGCTGATTGTGTTGATGTCCCTCAATCTATTGTACAACGTAGTTGGGAATTATCTTGTTGGGTTAACCCAAAGACTGAATCCAGTGGTATTTTTTGTGACCTTTACGTACCCTCGAGTTGTGGTGACCAACATGAACATAATATATTGTGTAGTTGCGTTAATGATTGAAGACCGATTCAAAATCGTCAACGAAATGTTTCACGAGTTGGACTCCAGATCTGATACATTTTGTGTTGATGTTACCAAACTGGTCATTGTACATAGACTTTTGGTAAAAGTTTCCCAACTATTAAATTCCGTGTATACCCTCCAGTTCCTTCTGTGGATTACTCAATGTTTTGTTCTAGTTGTCAACGATGTGCATCAAGGCATCTACATGTTGTATTTTCTACATTTTTCTTTTAATTTCCAAAATACATTTGCATATGTCAAAAACTGCATCAGTTATGTTTTCGATTTGTACTATTTGTCGAAACGATCCGCAAGACTCTGTTTCGAGGTAATTTCCATCTATCAGATTTACGGGACAGAGTAGAAAATTTGATTTTAGGCAAATCGCACCAAAAGTGTTCTCTTGGGTGTTAGAATAGATGTTGGTGATGAAAACGAACGAAACGAAGTGATTGGATCAGTTCTGAAGTTGATGAATAGGAGATTGGAGATAATTGCAGGGAAACTCTTCACTGTTAACAATTCTCTACTCTTCTCGGCAAGTTTTCAAAATCATTTTTCAAAAAAAAAATGTGTAGTTGTGTTTTGTAGATGTGTGGATCTCTAGCTTCCTATTTGTTCGTAATGTTTCAGCTGGACATGGCTGACATGCCAAGTTATACCAACACGACGAATCAGAGTTGAAAAATTAAAAAATCCAGCACATTTCGAAATAGCAACATTCCAAAAAAACGAATCTTTGAAAAAGAGAAAATCTTAATGTAGCATGTTTTTTTAGAACGATTTCACACTAGGCAATTACAATAAAATCTATTCTCTTCGAGTCTTGGAGTAATAGTTTTCTTCATTTTTGATCTCTTTGGCAAGCAGAACACCTTGAAAACATGACAGAAAAGGGTCAAATCGAAGAAGATCGAGTAGCAACAACGAATTCGATTCTTCTTCTGGAAGAATTAGAAGAAAAGATCAACTGAACCATCCTTTTCGATTTCTGCGCCATGACGTAAACTTGATAACGAACTGCATCGCTTCCGGTTTTGATCTGTTCTTTTTTGAAAATGTGCAAAATTGAACGAAAACAGTTGATCCGCGTTTTTCAAGGCCACGGGATATCCAGAACGATGCGCAGATCCGCGCATCCAACTATGCGACGCCATGTTGATTCCGTAAGCGACGTATTTCAGAATACTCCCTCTGCTCATTTTGGTCTCCTTATTATAGTCTTCTTTCTGCAGAGTAAAAACACAAATAACGCAAAAAGTGAGGTTAGATTTAAACTGCTGATCCGTGGTGCGTTCACAATCGACTCTTCAACGCCCACTTTAAGGATAAATTTAAATGAATACCCGATACTTTTATTTATTCTACTAGTTTTGGTCTAATGGGAAATTGCAATCACTCGTTTCACCTTTGTAAATTACGGAAAAAATAATCTCATTTATTTCATTAAAGTTATTCAAATAACGTACTCAATTGATTACTCCCATTGACCAAATAAATTATTTCTTTCCTTAATCCCATTAGTTTTCGTGAATGTATAAAACACCTCCAAAAGCTTAACTAACAATTTTTTACGTTGAAAATGAAGCCACTCTCGTTTCTGCAAATTTTCCGACCCATGATCATCTTATCAAAAATTGCGGGAACTTATCCTTTCAAAATACACAAAAGTAATCTAGTTTTTTGCCGAATCAAACTGTTGTACTCTATCATCTGTCTTTCCATCTATGTAACTCTCGTAACCTTGTTCTTCATTAGTGCCCTCCACAGATTCGCTTCAGACAAGATACTGATAATTATGATCACTATCAAATGTTTCGGTTGTACTGCAGTGACGCTAGCAATCATATTCTCCAGTTTCGTCAACCACAAAAAAATGTTCAACGTGATAAGAAATATTTCCGAAATAGACGCAGAACTAATACGTTTTGGTCAAGAAGAACGCATCGCTAGGTCCAGTTATCGTCATCGAAGACTGCTGATCCTCTTGATGTCAATCAATCTGCTCTACAACATAGTTGGGGATTGCTTTGTTGGATTGACTAAAAGACACAACTCTGTAGAGTTTTTTGCTATGTTTACATATCCTAGAACTGTGGTCAACAACATGAACATAGTGTATTGTGTGATGGCGATAATGGTTGAGGAGCGCTTCAAAATTGTCAACGACATGTTTTACAAACTAACCGTCAGATCCAGAAGGTTCAAATTTAGAGTTTCCAAACTGGTCATCATACACAGGCTCTTAGTAAAAAACTGCCAACAACTAAATTCAGTGTATTCCCTCCAGTTGCTGCTATGGATCACCCAATGCTTTGTTTTATCTCTCACCGATTTGCACTTAGGAATCTTCTCAATTTTATTCAAAACTCTCTCCTCTGATTTTCAATCGATATTCATTTCAGTGAAGAACTGCACCATCTATCTCTTCAATTTGTACTACTTGGCGAAGAGATCAGCACGACTCTCTTTCCAGGTAATTCAGAACAATTAGAACAACACAATAGGAGAATTGAATTTTAGGCGAATCGTTCCAAAAGTGTTCTCTTAGGCGTTAGAGTAAATGTTGAGGATGAAGATGTGCGAAACGAAGTGATTTCTTCAGTTCTGAAACTGATGAATAGAAGGGTGGAGATATCTGCGTGGAAGCTCTTCACCATTGACTATTCTCTTCTTTTTTCGGTAAGTATTGTAAGTGATTTTCTAAATTGTGAAATTCTTGTGTCTTCTAGATGTGTGGAGCTATATCTTCCTATCTCTTCATAATGCTTCAGTTAGACATGACGGATGTGCGAAGTCATCCCAACACAATGGCACACAAAAATCAAAATTAAGAAAATTTCATCAGAAGCTTCTAAGGGACAAAAGGAATGGACCAATGAACTAATGACCAAGTAAAGACAAAAAACCTATATTGTCTTTGCTAAGGGATCCTAAGGAGTTCTGCACATAATTAATTTGTTGATCATTGAATAAAAAAATCTATTTGATAAATATAAGTCACATTTGTCTTAACTTAAACCATACGTTTAAATCCTGCATCAAGTTGAAGCAAAATGAACAAATAAGAGAAAATAGCGCAATTGATCTAAAAAATTTAAATAGTTTCTTTCCAGGTCAAGATTCTGTACTTACTGAAAAGAGGAAGGAGTAATTGATTCCAAAAAGACCAAAGGCTGTGATTTCTAGATCATTGTTCATCAGTTTAAGAGTCGAGGCTATCACCTGGTGAAAAATAAATTGATTTGTCACAACATTTGCCACACACTTACAAAATCTCGGTCGTTCTCGTTTCTAATATCTAATTTAAGCTTCAACAACAAAGTTTTAGTAAAATTTGCCTGAAATTAGAACTGTAAAAAATTTAGAAGACACAAAGTGATTTACCTGATAGCACAGATCAGAACATCTTTTTGACAAGTAGAACAAATCGAAAACGTTGTGAGATACATTCTTTGCAACAATTATCGCCACTGTCCACTCTTTCTGTTCTAGTAAAAGAGAGTGTGTCACGGAATGTATGTCCCAAATTATTAAAAGAAAGCACATTGCAAACCACATTAACAATTGCAGAGAGAATATAGAATTTAGCTCTTTGCTAGTTTTGCATAAAATCTTGTGGAGGTAGATTAGTCGATTGATCGAGCTTTTGGCAAGCCTGTTAGATTTGTTGACAGAAGCGTCTAGCAGCTCATTAACAATCTCAAATCGCTTTTGGATTATGATGGTAAAAGCAACGAAGACGACGTAGGAAGTGGTACATGCGATTCTAGGGTACATGAAAGCTCCCACGAATGTAGTCACTTTGAAATTTCTAATCCACACTGTATGTAGATCGAACAGGATGTTCAAGACCAGTTGTTCAAAAACCAAGAGAAAGATCAAGATTTTCCTGTGTTGCAATCCCAGCTTGTAGATTCTGTTCTTTTGGCCTAAAGAGATCAAATCTGAATCGACTTGTCTAACACTCGACGACACTTCAACCAGTCCTGGAAACTTGAACACTGCCAGGATCAGGACCAAAATCAAAGTGGAAATCCATCCGAAAGAGCGAAGCATTAAAATGAAAGTGACCATCTTGGGCAAGACGCCATGCTTATGCTCTCTGAAGTAGAAGACTGTGCATAGAATACATGTTGCAAAGCAAAGGCAAATCTGGATTAGACGCGCTTTGGAGTACACCAAGCGGCCATTTTTGTAGGTGAAAGGGCACGTGCCCAAAATTTTGGCCATGATTGTTGCCGGTCTTATAATTTCAAAGCAAGTAAAAGTGTTCATTGCTACAAGGAAATTAGTCTTACAACAAAATATTTACAAGCAGCAGTATTGATTTGATGGGTTTTAGGCTAATGACAAGTCGAGGCTAAACACAATTGGTTTAATAATTAGAAGGGGAGTTTTTCAGTCGATTCTTCTAATTAGAAAACTAATTACATAATATATTTTGAGATGGTAATCAGGAAATGTTAGTTGAGTAAATAATAGGACGGAGAAACCACGACACCTTGCAATCATGTTTCGAAGGAAAAAAAAATGTTCTAAGTTTATAATTCATTGACTTTTGTGTCTTAAACCAAATGTCCTGAGTTCAAATCGAGTTGAAGTATTACGAATAAGTAGGAAAAAATGGCACCACTGATCTAAAAAAATCATGATAATCTAGCAATAAATCCGAATTTTGTACTCACTGAAAACAGTAAAGAATAATTGATTCCAAAAAGTCCAGCAGCTGTAATCTCTAGTTTATTGTTCATCAGTTTGAGAGTCGAGGCTATGACCTGCTTAAAAAATAAATTGATTTGGCGCGAAAAGTTCTACAAACTTACAAAATTTCTGTCGTCCTCGTCGATAATATTTGGTTGAATTTTCAGCAACAAAGTTTTGGTAAAATTCGCCTAAAATGACAAATGTAAATAATTTAGAAGAAGTGGTGTGATTTACCACCTCGTAGCAAAGATTTGCACATCTTTTCGACAAGTAGAACAAATCGAAAACGTTATAAGATATATTTTTTGCAATAACTTCAATGACCGACCATCGGATTTGTTCTTGTAAAAGAGTATGTATCGCGGAATGTAAGTCCCAAAGGATTAAGAGAAAACAAGTTCCAAACCACATTAACAACTGCAAAGAGAATACAGAGTTTAGGTCTTTGCTACTTTTGTATAAAATCTTGTGGAGGTAGATTAGTTGATTGATTGAGCTTTTGGGAATATCGTTAGACTTGTTGACACAAGCATCCAAAAGCTCATTAACTATCTCAAACCGCTTCTGAATTATGATTGTATAGACAATGAAGGCGACGTGGGAGGTGGTACAAGCGACTCTAGGATATGTGAAAGCTCCTATAAAAGTGGGATCACTGAAATTTCTATTCCACATTGTATGTAAATCGAATAAGACGTTGAAAACTAGTTGTTCCAAGACCAAAAGGAAAATCAAGATTTTCCTGTGTTGCAATCCCATCTTGTAGATTCGGTCCTTTTGCCCCAAAGAGATTAAATCCGAATCGACTTGCTTAACACTCGCTGTCACTTCAGTGAGTTTAGAAAATCTGAATATAGTCAGAACCAGTATCAGAAGCATCGTACAAATCCATCCAAGGGAGCGAAGCATTAATATGAAAGTGACTACTTTGGGTACGCTATGGTGAACTTGTTTGTAATGTGTGAAGTAGAAAATCGCGAATAAAATGCTTGATGTGAAGCAAAGAAAAACCTGGAGGAGACGGATTTTGGAATACACCAAGCGCCCATTTTTGTACGTGAAAGGGTTTGTGCCCAAAATATTACACATGGTAGTTGCCGGTCTTAAAATTTCGACGCAAGTGAGAGTGTTCATTGTTACAAAGAAATTGTTTCTTCCAACAAAATATTTACAACCAGTAGTATTGATTTGGTGTTTTTACTGCTAATGACGTGACTAAGCTAAACACAATGTGGTAGGAAATTAGAGCAAGTGGAGTAGAACAAGCAATTTTTTGTGAAAAAATAGGTCTTTGTCCATCATTTATTAAATAGCAGGGCGGATAGACCATGATATCTCTAATATTGTTTTTCAGCTCGAAGAAAAAATTTCTAAGTTGATGACTTATCGACTTCCATATTCCCTAATGGCTTTTCAAAAAATTGGGGGTTGCATAATCCTAAACCACACGCTTTGATCCCAAATCGAGTTGAAGAATTATGAACAAGTAGGAAAAAATAGCACCACTGATCTAAAAAAATCATGACAAACTCTCAATAAATCCGAATTTCGTACTCACTGAAAACAGTAAAGAATAATTGATTCCAAAAAGTCCAGCAGCTGTAATCTCTAGTTTATTGTTCATCAGTTTGAGAGTCGAGGCTATGACCTGATTAAAAAATAAATTGATTTGGCACGGAAAGTTCTACAAACTTACAAAATTTCTGTCGTCCTCGTCGATAATATTTGGTTGAATTTTCAGCAACAAAGTTTTGGTAAAATTCGCCTAAAATAACAAATGTAAATAATTTAGAAGAAGTGGTGTGATTTACTACCTCGCAGCAAAGATCTGCACATCTTTTCGACAAGTAGAACAAATCGAAAACGTTATAGCATACATTCTTTGCAATTACTACAAAGACTGACCATCGACTTTGTTCAAGTAAAAGACCATGCATCGCAGAATGTAAGTCCCAAAGGGTTACGAGAAAACAAGTTCCAAACAACATTAACAACTCCAAAGAAAATATAGAATTTAGGTCTTTGCTAGTTTTGCATAAAATCTTGTGGAGGTAGATTAGTTGATTGATTAAACTTTTGGAAAAACCGTTTTTGACACAAGCATCCAAAAGCTCATTAACGATCTCAAATCGCTTCTGAATTATGATCGTATAGACAATGAAGGCGACGTAGGAGGTGGTACAAGCGACTCTAGGATATGTGAAAGCTCCTATAAAAAAGGGCCTACTGAAATTGCTATTCCACATTGTATGTAAATCGAACAAGACGTTGAAAACTAGTTGTTCCAAAACCAAAAGGAAAATCAAGATTTTCCTGTGTTGCAATCCCAACTTGTGGATTCGGTCCTTTTGCCCCAAAGAGATTAAATCCGAATCGACTTGCTTAACATTCGCTGCCACTTCAGTGAGTCTAGAAAATTTGAATACAGTCAACATCAGTACTAGAAGCATCGTACAATTCCATCCAAAGGAGCGAAGCATTAATACGAAACTGACTAATTTGGGCAAGTTTGAGCGACCTTTTTTGTAATCTGAGAAGTAGAAAATCGCGCATAAAATACTTGTTGCGAAGCAAAGAAAAACCTGGAGTAGACGGATTTTGGAGTACACCAAGCGCCCATTTTTGTACGTGAAAGGGTTTGTGCCCAAAATATTACACATGGTAGTTGCCGGTCTTAATATTTCGGCGCAAGTGAGAGTGTTCATAGTCACAAAGAAATTGTGTCTTCCAACAAAATATTTACAACCAGCAGTATTGATTTGGTGTTTTTACTGCTAATGACGTGACTAAGCTAAACACAATGTGGTAGGAAATTAGAGCAAGTAGAGTAGAACAAGCAATTTTTTGTGAGAAAATAGGTCTTTGTGCATCATTTATTAAATAGCAGGGCGGATAAACAATGATATCTCTAATATTGTTTTTTCAGCTGGAAGAAAAAATTTCTAAGTTGATAACTTATTGACTTCCATATTCCCTAATGGCTTTTCAAAAAATTGGGAGTTGCATAATCCTAAACCACACGCTTTGATCCCAAATCGAGTTGAAGAATTATGAACAAGTAGGAAAAAATAGCACCACTGATCTAAAAAAATCATGACAAACTCTCAATAAATCCGAATTTCGTACTCACTGAAAACAGTAAAGAATAATTGATTCCAAAAAGTCCAGCAGCTGTAATCTCTAGTTTATTGTTCATCAGTTTGAGAGTCGAGGCTATGACCTGATTAAAAAATAAATTGATTTGGCGCGGAAAGTTCTACAAACTTACAAAATTTCTGTCGTCCTCGTGGCTAATATTTGGTTGAATTTTCAACAACAACATTTTGGTGAAATTCGCCTGAAATGACAAATATAAATCATTTAGAAGAAGCGGTGTGATTTACCACCTCGTAGCAAAGATTTGCACATCTTTTCGACAAGTAGAACAAATCGAAAACGTTATAAGATACGTTCTTTGTAATAACTACAAAGAGTGACCATTGCATTTGTTCAATTAAAAAAGCATGTATCGCAGAATGTAAGTCCCAAAGGGTTAAGAGAAAACAAGTTCCAAACAACATTAACAACTCCAAAGAAAATATAGAATTTAGGTCTTTGCTAGTTTTGTATAAAATCTTGTGGAGGTAGATTAGTTGATTGATTGAGCTTTTGGAAAAACCGTTATAGTTGTTGATAGAGGCACCCAAAAGCTCATTAATGATCCCAAATCGCCTCTGAATTATGATCGTATAGACAATAAAGGTAACATAGGAGGTGGTGCAAGCAACTCTAGGATATGTGAATGCTCCCATTAAAAAGGGCCTGCTGAAATTGCTAGTCCACATTGTATGTAAATCAAACAAGAAGTTGAAAACCAGTTGTTCCAAGACCAAAAGGAGGATCAAGATTTTCCTGTGTTGCAATCCCAGCTTGTAGATTCGGTCTTCGTAGCCCAAAGAGGTTAAATCCGAATCGACTTGCTTAATACTCGCTGTCACTTCAGCCAGCCTAGAAAATTTGAATACGGTCAGAATCAGTATCAGGAGCATCGTACAAATCCATCCAAGGGAGCGAAGCATTAATACAAAACTGACTAATCTGGGCAAGTTTGAGCGACCTTTTTTGTAATCTGAGAAGTAGAAAATCGCGCATAAAATACTTGTTGCGAAGCAAAGACAAATCTGGAGTAAACGCATTTTGGAGTACACCAAGCGCCCATTTTTGAAGGCGAAAGGGTTTGTGCCCAAAATATTACACACGATAGTTGCCGGTCTTAAAATTTCGGCGCAAGTGAGAGTGTTCATAGTCACAAAGAAATTGTGTCCTCCAACAAAATATAAATATTTACAACCAGCAGTATTGATTTAGTGTTTTTACCGCTAATGACGTGACTAGGCTAAACACAATTGGGTAAGAAATTAGAGCAATTGGAGTAGAACAAGCAATTTTTTGTGACAAAATAGGTCTTTGTCTATCATTTCTTTTAATTAAAAAAATAATTACAAAATGTAAATGGCAGGGTTAATATACTCAGCTCGAAGAAAAAATATCTTAGGTTATTGACTTTTACATCCCCTAATGGGTTTTCAAATAAGTGGGGGTTGAGTAATTTTAAACCAAACGCTTTGATCCCAAATCGAGTTGAAGCATTATGAACAAATACGAAAAAATAGTGGCACAAATCTGAAAAATCACGACAATCAATCAATCAGTCAATCAGTATGTTGTACTTACTGAAAACAGTAAAGAGTAATTGATTTCAAATAGCCCAAGAGCGGTAATTTCTAGTTTATTGTTCATCAGTTTGAGAGCCGAGGCTACGACCTAATTAAAAAATAAATTGATCTTTCGCAAAAAATTCTACAAACCTACATAATTTCTGTCGTCCTCGTGGTGAATATCTATTTGAAATTTCAAAAACAAAGTTTTGGTGAAATTTGCCTGAAATCACAATTGTAAAAAGAGTGTGGAAGTAATGGACTGATTTACCTCATGGCAAAGATCCACACATCTTTTAGACAAGTAGAACAGATCAAAAATATTATGAGAAACGTTCTGCGCAGTAATTACTACGACTATCCATCGCGTCTGTTCAAGCAAAAGAGTATGTGTCGCAGAATGTACGTCCCAAAGTATTAGCAAAAAGCAAGTTCCAAACCACATCAACAACTGGAAAGAGAATACAGAATTGAGGTCTTTGCTAGCTTCGTACAACATCTTGTGGAGGTGGATCAATTGACTGATCGAGCTCTTGCAAAACGACTTCTTGATGCAACCATGTAGAAGTTCATTAATAATTTCAAATCGCTTCTGAATGATGATGGTGAAGGAAATAAAGACGGCGTACATGGTGGTGCAAGCGACTCTAGGGTACACAAAAGCGCCTATAAAAGTGGTCAATCTGTAATTGCCAAGCCATGCTGAATGCAAGTCGAATAAGATGTTCAAGACCAGTTGTTCAAAGACCAAGAGGACGATCAAGATTTTTCTGTGATGTACACCCAGTTGATCGATACGTTCTTTCTGGCCTAGAGAGTTTAACACCGAATCGATTCTAGTAATCCTCCTCGCAACGTCACCAAGGCCAGAAAACTTGGACAAAGCCAAGACCACCACTAGAAGCAGACTAGAAATCCATCCGAAAGAACGAAGCATTAAGATGAAGGTGACTAGTTTGGGTACGTTAGGATGCTCTTGATGATGTTCTGTAAAGTAGAAGACTGTACATAAAATGCACGTTGCCAAGCAAAGAAAGATCTGGATTAGACGCGTTTTGGAGTACACCAAGCGTCCATTTTTGTACGTGAAGGGGTATGTGCCCAAAATTTTGGTCATGGTGGTTGCGGGTCTTAAAATTTCAAGGCATGTGAGAGTGTTCATTGTCACAAAGAAATTGTTCCTTCACAAAAATATTTACAAACAACTGTATTGATTTCGTGGTGTTTTGAATGTGCTAATGATATAACTAGGCCAGAAACAATTTAGTAAGAAATTAGATAGAGAGAGACAAACAAGGTGTAATTATTTCGATGGAAGAAAAAATGTTGTGAAAAAATATTCGTAAAGTCACTCTCGCTGCAATGTCAGTGAGTTTGTAAAATTTGAAAAGAACCAGAACCAGCAACATGGTAAGAAGGTGACAGCTAGCGCCACCAGCTTGGTGGTTTCTGAAATAGAAGATTGTTGACAAAATGGATGTTGCCAAACAAAGACAAATCTGGATTAGGCGCATTTTGGAATACACCAAGCGATGATTCTTGTAGGGGTAGATGCCCAAAATTTTGGCATTGACTGTTGCAGGTTCTAGAATGTCATGGCAAGTGACTGTCATGTTCACAAACAACTCGCGTATTTTAACAAAGGATTTAAAAGCAGCGGTATTGATTTAGGGGTAGTTTCCAGTATGTTAATGACGTGACATTGATAAGAAATTAGGCAAAAAAGAAAACAGAAAAGTTCTCATTAAGAGACAAATGGCTTTTCTCCTTTACATCCAAAAATTCGATTTTTGAAAAATCTAAAATTTACTAAGATTGCTATACATTAATTATTTCTATTCTTGTGTCACAACGCAATATTTACAAGTTATTAAAAATGTCTTGTTCTAAACCAAAAGCCTTGATCCTAAACCGAGTTGGAGCATTATGAACAAATACGAGAAAATGGCGCAGCTGATCTGAAAAATCCAAATCAGATACAGCTCTTTCTGTAAGTGAAGATCTTGCACTTACTGAATACAGTAAGGAATACTTGATTTCAAAGAGTCCAGCAGCTGTTATTTCTAGTTTACGGTTCATCAATTTAAGAGCCGAAGCAATCACCTAGTCGGAAAATAAATTGATTCGTTACAATAGATTGTGCTAACTTACTACATTTCTCTCATCTTCATGATGAATATCTAGTTCAATTTTGAGCAACAAGATTCTGGTAAAGTTTGCCTAAAATTGCAACTGTAAAACGTTTAAAGGAATGAGTTGAATTACCTCGTAACAAAGTTCTATGCATCTCTTTGATAAGTATACCAAATCAAAAACGTTGCGAAATATGTTTTTTGCAGCAATTAGGGCAATGGTCCATTGCTTCTGTTCGACTAGAAGAGCATATGTGGCAGCATGTAGGTCCCAAAGTATTAGAAGAAAACAAGTCCCAAACCACATCAACAACTGCAAGGAGAATATTGAATTGAGGTGTCTGCTAGTGCTGCACAAGATCTTGTGAAGGTAGATTAGTTCACAGATGGAGCTCTTGGAAAAAGTCTTGATCGAACTGTCGAGAAGCTCATTAATGATCTCAAATCTCTTCTGGATTATCATGGTGAAACCAACAAAAATAAGATACATGGTGGTGCACACCATTCTAGGATAGATGAAAGCTCCTACATAAGTCTTGAGGCTGAAGCTTCGGATCCAAGCTGTGTGTACCTCGACCAAAAAGATCAAGACCAGTTGTTCGAAGATCACAAGAAAAACCAAAATCTTTCTGTGTTGCAGTCCTATCCTGTAGATTCGGTTCTCCTGGCCTAGAGAGTTTAACCGCGAATCGACTCGCATCACACTCGCTATAACTTCAAACAATTTGGAAAACCTGAAGAACAGCAACAGAAGTACCAAAATCATTGTGAAAATCCATGCGAAAGCGCGCAGAATTATTGTAAAAGTGATGATTTTGAACATGCCGGTGCGACTGCGTTTGTCTTGTCCGAAGTAGAAAGTTGTGGCGGTGATACTTAATGTAAAGCAAAGAAAAATATAGATTAGACGCATTTTCGAGTATACCAAGCGTTGGTTCTTCCATTTGTAGGGATAGATGCCCAAAATTTTTGTCGTGATAACAACGGGTTTCAGGACTTCGCGGACGGTGATGGTGGGCATCATTACAAACAAATCGTTCTTCGCAGCAAATGTTTACAAGCAAGAGTATTGATTTCGTGGTAATTCTTAGTTAATGACACCATTAAAAACAAAGTTGATCAGACAAAAACAAAATAATTATTTGAATTAGATACAATTCTTGGAAGAAGGTATTTTGAAATTTTCCCTTCACCTAGTTTCAATTAGGAAATGTTTTTCCAGATTACAATCTGTCAACAAAATGTATGCTGCAACTAATTTGTTGTTCATGCTGTCACGCGACTGATGCACTAAATTCAGAAAACAGAAGAATCTATAGAACTAGATGTTCCAAATGAGAGAGTACAGCAATTTGTTCTGAACTCTGTGTTGTTGTTTTCATCCCAGATCCAGCTGAAGCATCACGAACAAATACGAGAAAACAGCGCCACTGATCTGAAAAATCTAGATCATCTCTCTCCAAATCAAGATTTTGCACTTACAGAATAAAGTAAGGAGTAATTGATTGGAAAAAGTCCAAACGCAGTAATTTCCAGTTTGTTGTTCATCAGCTTAAGAGTCGAGGCTATCACCTGGTCACAAAACAACTTAAATCGATTTGTTGTGAAATTTAACAAACTTACAAAATTTCTGTTGTCTTCGTGGCAACTATTTAATTCCACTCTCAACAACAAGACCTTGGTCAAGTTCGCCTAAAACTACAACTGTGAACAATTTACAACCAACGAACTCCTTCACCTCGTGACAGAGATCAGCACATCTTTTGACCACATAGCATAAATCGAAGACGTTACGAAACACATTCTTTGCACCGATTATGAAGATTACCCATTGCTTCTTTTCGAGTAAAACGACGTGTATCGAAGCATGTGCGTCCCAAATGATGAGAAAAAAGTAAATCCCAAACCACATCAACAACTGCAAAGAGAAAAGAGCGTTTAGGTCTCGACTAGCTTTGCACAAATTCTTGTGGAGGTGGATGAGGCGCTTGACTGGAGATTTGGCAAAACTGGTAGACCTTGCGACATTTACTTCAAGAAGTTCGTTAACAATTTCGAATCTCTTCTGAATGATCAGTGTTAAGAAAACGAAAACTGTATATTCAGTGGTGCAAACTAGTCGAGCGTAGATGAAAGCACCAGTAAAAATAAACGGATTGTGGTTTCTGATCCATCCTGTGTGCAATTCGAACATCACGTTCAAGACCAGTTGCTCCAAGACCAACAAGAAGATCAAAGTTTTCCTGTGTTGCAGTCCCAATTTGTGGATTCGGTCCTTTTGGCCGAAACAATTTAAATGTGAATCCACTCGTGTCAAATTCGCCGCAAGTTCAGTAAATTTGGAAAACTGAAACAACACTAGAGCTAGAACCAGCAGCATGGTGACAATCCATCCAACAGAACGCATGATTACTAGAAAAGTCACTATCTTGAGCATGTCAGAGCGACCAGTGACGTGACCTCTGAGGTAAAAGATTGTAGATAGAATGCATAGTGTTAAATATAGAACAAACTGTATTAGACGTATTTTGGAATACACGTTTTGGTTTTTGGACTCGAACGAATGAATGCCCAAAATTTTGGCAGTGATAGTTGCAGGTTTTAAAATTTGTTGGAAGGTGAGATTGTCCATGGTCACGACTAAATCGTTGTGACCAATTATTTGGAAGCAACGGTATTGATTGGTGGTAATTATGTGACTGAAAACAGTTCGATAAGAAATTAAACAGAGAACATACAACGTATGGTAATTATTTCAATCACGTAAGAACTTTTATCAAAAAAGTATATCGAAAATTTCACGGACGATTTGGTAATTGTGGCAAAGAGTGAAAGATAAATGAAAGAAATGATGAAGAACCTGGGAAGGTATGTGCGGAAGAAAAAGCTGGAAGTGAATGTTGAGAAGGCGAAAATGATGGTGTTCAATCAGAGAAAGAGGAAGAGTTAAGAATGAGTGGAAGTGGGAAGGAAGGAAAGTAGAACGAGTGAGGAGTCCAAGTAGTTGGGAGAGAGAAAATAGGGAGGACGATGATGATGGTTGAAAGCATGATAGAGTACGGGGCAGAAATCTGGGGATGGAAGGGGCAAGAAGAGGTAGAGAGAGTACAAGAAAAATATTTGAGAGGGGTACTAGGAGTGGACAGAGAAACGCCAGAAGGGTGTAAGAGGAATAGGCTGAGAGTAAAAACGGGAAAAAGAGAGGCAAAGTTTGAAGACAAAATGGATGGAAGGGAAGGAATGCATGAGGAAAAGAAAAAAAAAACACGGAGAAGAAGGGGAGAGAAAAATACTAGCAGGTATGCCAGTGAAGAAGTGGAAAGAGCAAAAGGAAGATGGAAGAACGTAGAGCTGAGTGAAAAGGATAAAGACACAGAGAAGTAAGAAAGAAAGAAAAGAATCAAAGAATCCAGATACAACAGGGAGTATGGGAGGTCTATGACAAGAGGAAATTCCTGAATACCTGAGGAGAGGAGAGTACAAGAGAAAGGAAAATGATGGCGAGATTTAGATGTGGGAACGAAAAGAGAGAAAACAGGCATAGCACATGTGGAATGGATGTAGCGAAATGAGAGAGAGAGAGAGGGAAAGAAAAGGGGAGAAAAACTGAATGAAGACGGAAGGGAGATAGAATGGATGAAGGATATGGAAAAGGAGAGAATGGATAGAAACAGAAATAGATGGGGAATAGGAAAAAATGTAAATTTTTGGAATTGCATTTTTAAGTTTGTAATCAGGAATCCGAAGTCCAGAAGGCAAATAAAGCATTATTTTATATCTTTCACTATTGTCATCACTTCAACAATCTTGCATTACGAGTGTATCAAACATACCTAATTTACGAGTATGCAAGCTCCAAACAACACAATACTGTTAGAGTCGATACATAATCAATTAGTCAACGTATTTTTAGATTAGAATGAATAGACCAGGTTTAATACAGTAAATGTACATTATATGGAAAATTCTTTTCCTGACACGAGGAATGAGAATTGTGACAATCGGCGAAATTCTAGCACCAATAAGATGGACAAGCGATATTTTGGGCATAAATCCTTTCCACACTCGGAACGGACAAGCAACCTACTCAAAACTAAAATTGCTACACAGTATCTTCTGCGTGACATCTTGTCTAGTCTTGGCAGTAGATTACCTCAAATACTTAAATACACTGCATTTGAATCTGAGTAACTTGATAACGTTTGTGATAGTTTTTCGATGTTGTGGGACCATAACTGTGATGATGCTGATGATTTTCTCCATGCAAAAGTACCGAAAAAATCTTAGTGATCTGGGTAGAAGCCTCGGAGAAATAGACCAATCTTTGGTCAACCCAGACCAAAGAGAATCTCTTGGGAAAACAGGAACTCGACTTAAGAAGATTGTGATAGTTTCACTCGTGGTACAAAATCTCATTTTCAACATTCTGGCTGATGGTTATACCGCGTGGGTCCAACCGACCAAACGCTTGCACGTTTTCATCATCTACGTCTACCCCAGATTGGTTTGCAGTACCGTGAACATCACGTTTGCAACTTACACGATGACACTCGCGTCCAGGTTCAAAATGATAAATAACATCGTTTGTGCGAGAAGAACTTCGGAGGCGGATTTTGCCGAAAAGATACAACAAGTCATGGTTTTGCACAAAATTTTGTTGAAACTGAGCAGGCAGTTGAACTCTATGTATTCGCTACACCTTCTGATGTGGATCGGATTGTGCTTCATCTTGCTCGTTGTGGATCTACACGCTGGAATATTTCTAGTTTTTTTCCAATCTTTCAAAACCGACTTAGATCTTGGCATCATAATCGTCAAAAACTGTATCGTCTATGCCTTCGACTTGATCTACTTGTCAAAGAGATGTACCCAACTGTGCTTCGAGGTAAAACATCTCTTCGAAGAGACAATTTTTGATTGACCGAGTCGGTTTTAGGCGAATCGAGTCAAAAATCAACTCTTGAAGATTAACATCGATGTTGGGCAATGGAACCAAAGAGAGTGCGTAAGTTGCCACCAACTCCTTGTAGGAGATTTTTTCTTCGACTTTCGAAGATTTTTTTCTTTTTTTAAGGTAATTGGGTCGGTACTAAAACTGATGAACAACAAACTACAGATAACAGCTTGTGAACTGTTCACGGTCAACAACGCTTTGCTCTTTTCCGTAAGTACCACTTCTTCACATTCGGAAAATATTTGGGTGTTTTCAGATTTGTGGAACTGTTTCATCATATTTGTTTATTATGCTTCAAATAGACATGGAGAGTGAACGTCATAATAAAGTTGCTCTAAATACCACTCTGCTCCCCTTTAACAACGGCACATCTTGAAAAAGTGTGTGTAACAATGGTCCCAAAGCAGTTCCCTGCGGTATCATTTTTAACAGTCAATAAAATTTCATTACTAACCAATCGATTTAGCTTTACTACTACATTATTAA
Source organism: Tenebrio molitor (assembly GCF_963966145.1). Taxonomy (NCBI): domain Eukaryota; kingdom Metazoa; phylum Arthropoda; class Insecta; order Coleoptera; family Tenebrionidae; genus Tenebrio; species Tenebrio molitor. The sequence goes on from NC_091053.1 coordinate 5,250,648, forward strand.
TTTAACCAATTCGAAATTGTTTGTGTGGAAAAATTCCAAAGAACAAACATTTCCATTCTAGTTATGTAACAAAAATGACAAGTCTGACTCTAGAAGAGATTTTCAAACCGATTACTTTCACTTGCAAAATTTTGGGAATGTCTCCTTGCTACATCAAAAACAAACGCTTCGTCCTGAGTAAAATTGGAGTTTTGCAGACTGTCACATATCTAACGACAATAACTCTTCTGACTGTTTATTTTGTCAAAAATGTCAAATTCAACAACAACATTACCAGAGCTAGTTTTATCAAAGGTATGATCATTCTTCGCCGGACTGGGACTATAACTGTTACCCTCTTGACGGCGTGTTTTTCTTACAAGAAATTCGTAAAATTTATCCACGTGGGGTTCAATCTGACAAAACTAGACGCGAAACTAGTCGAGCTAGAGCTTCAAGAACAGCTCAGTAAAGAGAATCGTCGCGTTCAAAAAACACTAACAACTTGGCTAATTTTGGAAAATTTGTTTCTGGTCGGGAGCGACGTACTTGTCACGAGATACTTCATCCCCACTTTTGACATGCTACAAATTGTGATCTACATCTACCCCCAGTGGGTCATCAGAACATTGAGCATCCTCTTCCAGGTTTACGCAATTCTGATTCAAGCAAGGTTTAAGATGGTGAACCAGAAATTTCTGGAGATTCGAAATGATTTTTGCGAAACTGTGGAACTGTTGAGTCATCTCCACACAGTACTAATCAAAATTACTAGAGATGTAAATAGTATCTTTTCTCCGCTGTTGTTACTATTGATTACTTACAAGTTTCTCCTTCTTCTGGGAGAGTTGCATGCCGCAAGCTACGTGATGTTTTTGGTTGACACTCACAGAAGGTTCAAGGTTACATTTATGTCAGGAAAAAATTGCACTTTGTATGTTTTCGAAATTTACATCTTGGTAAAACGGTGTATTAGTCTTTGCAGTGAGGTAAGTTAGAACTGCTGCTCCACAAAGCAAGTCACATTTTTTTTAGGCAAATCGAACCAAAACTATACTTCTGGGAATCCACATTCCTATAATGAAGGAAAACAGAAGAAATTCGGTGAGTTGATTGAATTCAAGTCAAAGTTAACTGCGTTGCTTTCTAGGTAATTACTTCTGTTCTTACAATGATGAATAATAAGCTGGAAATTACAGCTTGCAAGCTCTTCACCATAGATAATAGGCTGTTATTTTCGGTAAGCGCAACAGTTAAATTATGGTGCCCAAGGTGAAGATTACGTTGCAGATATGTGGAGCTACTTTTGCTTATCTGTTTGTGGCGCTGCAGCTCGAGCTCAGTGAGATGCGCAACGGATATATTTCAAACGGAGGCAACAAAACTCTATAAAAAAATTAACAGAGAAACAAAGGAAAGTAATCGAAATATACTCCAAAAATATTATAATTGATGACATCCCAAAATACTCCTGATTGGTCTATTTTGGTCCAACCATTACAGTTCCTAATCATTTTTAGAAGAGTCTTGCAAATGACGAGATAAAATTGATAGTATCGGCCCCAAAGTGGAACCATGGGATTATCTCTTAGCCTATTTCGACCAAAGTGACTCTTCAGAGTTCATCGTAGTTAAAAAGTTTTCATTTTTTCTTTATTGTCAAAACATAGAACCTCCATTAAAAAGCTTTTGACACTTTGCTTTTTTTTTAAGAAAACTTACAGCTTATTGATAAAGCTTTCAAACTACTAACATATTATTGAAAGAAGCAGAAAATAGTTATTTGTGTATCGAGGCGAAAAATGCATCTTTTTCGTCCGAGTCTGAGTTTTTTGGCCGAGGCGCAGCCGAGGCTTGAAAACAGGCGAGAACAAACGGCACCTTTTGGCAGAGGTGCACATTAAAAAAATTGCAAATGTATTTTGCATCTACCTTTTTTAAATAGATACATTTATCAATACATATTAACAACATATATTAATACATATTAACAACATATATTAATACATATTAACAATTTTTTTTTAGTACATATTTGTTATCAGCTTGCCAAAAAAACTAGAAATTTACTAATAGCAATACAATTACTTATTTACATAATATATGGTGACAGGACAATTATCGGTTTTGTCGGTTTCGCTGCTAAGTTACAGAACAGACCGAAAGCTGGCGCCACGGTCAGCGTCCGAAAAAGAGTTACTTTTCGTCCGCTTGCGAGTACGTAAAATTACCGTTTTCATTAAGGGTGCCAAAAAAATGTATTGACGTTTGATTGTTTCCAAGCTACCCTTCTTTAAATAGTACTTAATGAATATTATGGATTTTGATACGGATTACATTCTTTCGATTTTCTCTCTTTAACACAATACTCATTTTAAATCTAATCAATATTACCTAATAACGTAATTACCTCAGCTATTGTAAACATGTCAAACAGCATTTGCCTTCATTCCATTGAAAACAACAAAATGAAAGCTGTCACCATCGAAGACATTTTCTTACCAATAACATGGTCGAGTGAAATTTGCGGGATAAATTTTATCTACGGTAAAAATGGACGCCCAGTATACTCAGTACCAAAATTATTGTACACGCTACTTTGGGTTTCGTTGAGTGCATATCTAGCAATTGACTACTCAAACAATTATATCACCTTTTTGAATTGGACAAAAAACCAGACTATAATCTTTATCGTATTGTGCAGATGCTTTGGGGGTATGACAGTGATGCTCGTGACGATGGTATTCGTTCGTAAAAACTGGATAGCAATTAGTGCTCTTTTAACAAAACTAAAAGAAGTTGATTGTCTTTTAACAAGCATGGATCAACAAGAATCTGTCTCAAAAATGAATCGGAAACACCAAAGATTCGTGATAATTTTGATGGTGGTCCACAACCTGTGCTTTGCTACTTTGGCAGAGATTTACACTGCTTGGGTCAACCCTCACGCGTCCTTGCACTTTTTTATCGTCTACACCTACCCTCGATTGGTCTGCAGCACCGTGAACATCAAATTTGTGGTTTACGCGAGCATACTTCGGGGCAGATTCAAAATAATCAACGATTTCATTTCGGCGAAACTGTCAACAGACAGAGATTTCTGCGAGCAGCTCACGCGGGTGGTTTCTCTCCACAAGCTTCTAGTGCAGCTCAGCAGACAACTAAATTCGATCTTCTCTCTGCATCTGCTGATGTGGCTAGCCATCTGCTTCGGTCTTCTAGTGGGAGACTTGTATGCTGGACTGTATGTGATTTTCTTCGACTCAAGGAGTGCATTTCACCTCGCTCTGATTCTGATAACATACAAAAATTGCGTGGTTTCTGCTTTCGACATCTGGTCTTTTGCCAAAATGTGCAACGAGCTTTCACACGAGGTGAGTCGATGTGTATGACAAGCAAAATTTTCGGAATGAGGTTTTAGGCGAATCGAACCAAAGTTGCCATCTTGAAGGTTAAAGTTGACGTGAAACAACACAACGAAAGAGACTTGGTAAGTTCTTACTTTTCCAAAGCAGAAAATATGGGTTTTTGTCTTGTTTCAGGTAGCAAAATCGGTGTTGAAGTTGATGAATAACAAATTGGAAATGACCGCACACAAGCTCTTCACCATCAATAATAATTTGCTCTTTTCGGTAAGTTTACTAAAGCAAGTGTCCATTAAAAAACAAATTTTTTCCATGATCATTGAATTTCAGTGGTCTTTGCTCACTGAAAATGTGAGCAAAGATGGCAATTGAATCACTAGTGAGAAAAAAATATTTTCTCACTAGTGAGCAAAGTGTAATGTTTTACGATGATTTAAATACACTTACTGCAATTAACTCAAAAGTGACAAAAAAATGCTGCCCGAAATTTCGACTGCGCGACCCTATTTTATAATTATGGAAAAAATCAGATTCAACACGCATGAGCAAACGTGCATTTAATCACTCTTACGGTTGGGGTCCTCGCCTTCGGCTCAGACGCCCAACATCCGTACCCGTGATTAAATGCACTACTTCACTCACTTGTATTGAAAATAGCTAATTACAGATTTGTGGAGCTGTTTTTGCTTATTTGTTTATAATAATTCAACTGGACATTTCTGACAAACGTCGTAATAATGCAATTGCTTCAAGCTCCAACGAGACTTCTACGGTCCTAAACAATTCAACTAAATGAATTATTTGGCAGGGACTATAAAAATAGTCATAGAAGCGGTCCGAAAACAGCGCTCTGTGGTACACCAATGTAATGTAGACTAAAGTACATGGGAATTAGTAGTAGCAGTAACGGATTTTTTATTCAAAAACCTTAGAATGTATGTTGTGTTATGTTCTTAGTAATTTGTGAATTGCTTTAATTTCCGTCGTCCAATAAATTAATTTCTCGTGGGACCACCAAATGGGTGAATCAATATTCTGTTCACTAGAGCTGTAAAAAGTAGCACAATGAAGATCGTTTATTTTCTTGCTTTGACCAATAGGTACAAAGGAAAAATGAAAACTCTAACGCTAGAAGAAGTCTTTGCGCCTCTTTCTGTAACTTGCAGAATTCTGGGGATGATTCCTCTCAGAACCAAGAACGGTCGATTGGAGTTCTCCAAACCAGCCCTCCTCCAAACCTTCGCCTTTCTCACAACTGGGACAGTTCTAACTGCTATGTTTATTGTCAACTTTCACAAGTACGTCCCATACGTACCATCGAAGCACAATGTTATGATAAAGACAGCGATCATGCTCCGCAACAGCGGCAGCATGGTGGTAACACTTATAGTGGTACTATCGGGGTACAGGAACTACTTCAAATTGAAAGAAATCAAAAATACGATTTCTAGAGTTGATTCAAAACTGATACGAATGGAGGGAGGTGAATGTTTGGCTCAAGACAACTACAAGAAACACAAGTACTTGATCAAATCCTTGGTTTTTCTTAATTTGGTGGTGGTTGTTGGTACAGAAATTTGTACGGTTCTGATTAGAGGGCATTTTAGCTTCGTTCAGATCCTGATAGTTGTGTATCCTCAATGCATAATCAGAACCTTGAATGTCACTTTTTACCTCTTTTCATCAATAATCCAGACGAGGTTCAAAATGATAAATCGCTTGTTCTCCACGAGATTTTCCAAACACCAGAGAAATAGTTTTTTTGAAAACGTCACACACATAGTGTCTCTGCATCAAGTGCTAGTGAAACTTTGCGCAGAACTGAATTCCATTTTTTCCCTTCTGTTGCTGCTCTGGATCACATGGATGTTTCTACTTATGATCGGTGACCTCCACGTTGCGATATACATACTCCTTTTCAATCAGTTCCAAAAACTTGCAAATGTTTTCACTATCGCACTAAAAAACTGTGTCATTTATGTGTTAGATTTGTGTTACCTATCGAGAAGATGCGCCGCTTTGAGTTGCGAGGTACGTTCCAAAATTGCACACTCGTGCAGAACTAGATCTAGCAATGTTCCAGATCAATCGTACCAAAATCCTACTAATCAACAGCGAACTACCTGCTGAAGAAGAAGATTCCAGAAATCTTGTTTGTCACATTGTCTTCGTCTTTCTATCTTTATACCATTTCTGTTGTAGATCATTTGCTCAGCACTGAAATTAATGCGAACCAACTTCGCTGTCACAGCTTGTGGCTTCTTCAAAGTAGATAACGCTCTGCTGTTTTCTGTAATATCAATCCCGTTTCAACTCTTTGGAAATAATTTTGGTTTTGCAGATATTCGGCGCAGTTTCTTCCTACTTGTTCATAATGTTTCAGCTCGATATCGCGGATGAGAACAACAACATGGTTTCCAATACCAACAAGACAACTCCAACTTAGCTACGGCACTCGAGTATTGATCTCAACTTCGAATGCTTGTTCGGGTCTATTAAACAAATGTTTAATCTCCATTTGTGTTTTTATTTTGTTGTAACCATGAGCGCACCAACACTATTCGAAATTTTCACACCAATAACTGCGACTTTCAAGATTTTGGGCATACATTTTGGCAAATTTCAAAACGGACGAATTGTCCACTCCAAAGTGGGACTTGTGCAAACTTTTACCTATCTGGTAATATGCGCTGCCTGTACCATCTGGTTCAGCTCGTTGGTCAGAATAAACAATAAATTTGGCATTAGTTTCGTCTTGTTTTTAGTCATGTTTTTTCGTTGCTTTGGGGGATTTCTTGTAACCACATCTGTTTTGATTCTTGTCTTTTGTAAACATCACAAGGATTTCCTTCTCCTAACAACCAAAATAAATCAATTGGATTTACAGCTGGTGGAGTTTGGACTTAGAAAACGTATTGGTCGGGTCAACCGTCAACATCAACACTGTGGAATAGCTCTCCTTGTTGTAATAAACCTATTGTTTATCATCATTTGTGACATGTACACCATCTGGGCGGTACCAGATGGTAAAATACTATTCTGCATTATCATCTTGTACCCTCGTCTTGTTATAAGTACTCTCAACATTGTGTTCTTCACGTTTTCGATTCTAATCCAAGAGAGGTTCAAGATGATGAATGATATTGTGGAAAAGTATCCAACTGATAAGAAATATTCGCTATCACACTTGGTCTTTCTTCATTCGACTCTAGTCAAAGTCACTCAAAAATTGAATTCGATTTTTGGATTACACCTATTGCTTTGGATTGCTCTGTGCGTGGCTCTTATAGTAGTAGATTCGCATGGGCTCCTCTACATGTTTATTTATACCCCAATTAATTTTTCTCAATTTATCATAATATCGTTTAAGAATATACTTACGTACTCCTTTGACTTATTCTATCTAGCCAAAAGATGTACCGACTTGTGCGCAGAAGCCAGACGCTTCAAAACTTTGCTACTGAGCATCAAGACATTCACACTGAAGAAGAGAGAAATTCGGTAAGACCATATTTGGTTGCAAAAATTTTTCCAATTTGTCTTAGGCCGTAGCTTTGGTGTTAAAACTGATGAACAACAAATTGGAAATAACAGCGTGCAGACTCTTTACCATCGACTATGACTTACTCGTCAAGGTAATCATCACCAAATAATGTCAATTTGAGTTTGAATTTTTGTTTTTTCTAGATTTGTGGTACCATTTTCTCTTACTTATTCATCATGCTTCAACTCGACCAAAGTAACAGTTTTGGACCCAACACAAGTTTTAATGACACAGTTTTCAACAATGAATAAAAACTTTCTATTTCTGTCTTGTCCATTTGAATATTACTTTTCATTTGTGTTATTGATTGTATTGATCAGCTTGTGGATGTTGTCAATAGACTGTCATTAATGCAAGTAGTTCGGCTGAACATGCCCACATTTTAGCTTGAAAAGATGAAGCCGCTCACAGTTTTGGAAATTTTTCGACCACTCATTCTGGCTCTCCAGATTTTGGGCATCAACTTTGCCAAGGTCGATAGAGGAAAATTAATCTATTCAAAACTGAGACTTACACAAACTTTTGTTTACTTCATGATCTGTGCCATTTATACCTTTCGCTACTGGCAAAGTTACACAATCAAATCAATAGGAACTGTTACCAAAGCGGTGACGGTGGCTTTAATCTGTAGATGTTTTGGGGCGATTCTGGTGATGGTGGTGGTACTAGTTCTTGCGTACTGTGGATACACCTTGAGACTCTCCCACGCAACTCAGCAAATTTTAGAGTTAGATTCTGAACTGTCTGATACGGGAATGACAGAACATATTTACGAAAGCAATCGCCAACATCGCAATATTGCCATACGTCTGATATTTCTAGTCAACATATTTTCGAATATTATTGTGGACATTTTGACGGCATTGTTCGACTCCCGTGACCTTATAGAATTTTTTGCAGTGTTGGTGTATCCTAAATTGGTCGTCAGTATAATGAACTGTATTTTTATGTTGTACACAATATTGCTCCAAGAAAGATACCGAATGATTAACGAAATTATCAAAAAATTCTTCATTCTTCAAACCACTTCTTCCCAAAAACTCACACGTGTCGTCCACCTTCACAAAACATTGACCAAGATTAGTCAAGAAATCAATTCAATCAATGGCTTTCAGTTTCTACTCTGGATCACATTTTACTTCTTTCTGATTTTGGGAGATCTGCATGCTCTCACCTTCACGCTCTGCTTTACATATCGTCCAGAACTCTTTTTTATAGTGTTCGTCGTGGCAAAAAATGTGTGCACGTATGTTTTTGAGTTGATTTACGTTGCCACAAGATGTAGACGTTTGTGTCTAGAGGTGAGTTGGCTTCACTTGAAAGTAATCACTCGGAGTTACTTTTTAGGCAAGTCGGGCCAAAACTCTTCTACTCGGAGTTCAAGTAGGCATCCACCAAGAACAAGAAAGAAATTCCGTAAGTCTTATTTTTGTGATTTTCTTAGAGATAGAATCACTTTTTGTATTAGATTATAACGTTGACGCTGATGCTGATGAATAATCAATTAGAAATGACCGCTTGCAGATTATTTCGCATTGATTATGCCCTGCTGTTTTCTGTAAGTGTTAAACTGTGGACGTCTAGAAATTAATTAAACTGGAATTCTTTCCAGATTTTTGCTTCGATTTTTTCATATCTGTTCGTAATGATTCAACTGGATATCGATACACAATCAAAATAAACAGGATTTTCTAAACAACAAATAAATAAAAAGTATTGTGAGGACGTTTTTGATAGTAATTTAATATAACCTAGTATATGGCTCTTTGGTATAAAATTTATTTCTTAATTGTGAATGTTCCCTGTGACGTTGGGTTTGTCACACGAATTTTGTCAAAATATAAATTTCAAAAAATTAGATCGATTCTTGCTCTTCAACTATTCCTGCGGAATATACATGGTTGTTATAGCCGGAGAATCAGATGCCCTGCTCCACAGAATTATTCTTTTTAGCTCAGTAAGTCCAGATTTGTTATAATATCAAACAAAGATATTCCCTTGTACTCCTCAGACTTACGCTATCTGTTCAAAAAGCTGTAGTGACCTTCGCACTGAAGCTAGACGCTAAAAAAGGAAAGGATACATCTTTCATTCCCTCCGAAGTGGGAGGTGCTTAGGCTTTCCAGAGCCTTTTCAGCCACACTGAAAAAAACCCACACCTGATGAGGCGGCACCGGGGTTGGAACCCGGGACTTCCCGAATGTAAAGCGAGGCGCTAGACGCTTGACCACAGTACTCGGATTCTAGACGCTACAAAACTTTACTGTTAAAAGCCAAAATAACCACACAGAGCGAAGAGGAAAGGAATTTGGATTGGCCAATCTTTAGTACCAATGGTAGGACCGCCCCTAGGGTCAACCGTCAATCGACCTCGTTGCTAGTCGCCGATGCATAAAAGCAGTCGCAACCGACGCATCGGCTTAAAAAACTGTGTTATCTATGTGTTAGAATTGTGTTATCTATCGAGAACATGTGCCGGTATGAGTTACGAGGTACGTTCCAACACGACAAGCCCAAATTAGCTACGGCACTCGAGTATTGATCTCAACTTCGAGTACCCGTTTAGGTCTATTAAACAAATGCTTAATTTCCATTTGTGTTTTTGTTTCCGAACTATTTCGCTGTAACCATGAACGCGCCAACACTACCCGAAATTTTCACACCAATAACTGTGACTTTCAAGATTTTGGGGATACATTTTGGTAAATTACAAAATGGACGAATTGTGCACCCCAAAGTGGGCCTTTTACAAACTTTTACCTATTTGACTATATGCGCAATTTGCACCATCTGGTACAGTCATTTTGTAAGAATAAACAAAAATTTTGCCATAAGTTTCATCTGGTGCATTGTCTTCTTCTTTCGTTGTTATATGTCACTTTTGGTGACAACAGCTGCTTTGATTGTTGCTTTCTGCAGATTTCACTTGGATGTCGCTCTCTTAACAACCAAAATAAGCCACCTGGATTTATGTCTGGGGGAGTTAAGGCTGAATGAACGGATTGGTCGGGTCAAGCGTCAACTTCGACAATGTGCAACAGTTCTGCTTGTTGTAATAAATCTCATTTTTAACATACACTATGATATTTACATCATCTTACAAATACCACGGGGTAAAATATTTTTCTGCATTATTATCCTGTATCCTCGCCTAGTTGCAAGTTCTTTCAACATTGTGTTTTTGACGTTTTCTATTCTAATCCAAGAGAGGTTCAAGGTGATGAATAACATTGTAGAAAAATATCCGACTGATATGAAATATTCACTATCACACTTGGTCTTTCTTACTCGACTTTAGTCAAAATCACTCAAAAATTTAATGCGATTTTTGGATTACACCTATTGCTATGCATTGCTCTATGCGTGGCTCTTACAGTCGTAGATTCGCAATTAATTTTTCTCAATTTGTCATAATATCGTCTAAGAATATACTTACGTACTCCTTTGACTTATTCTATCTAGCCAAAAGATGTACCGACTTGTGCGCAGAAGCCAGACGCTTCAAAACTTTGCTACTGAGCATCAAGATAAACATTCACACTGAAGAAGAGAGAAATTCGGTAAGACCATATTTGGTTGCAAAAATTTTTCCAATTTGTCTTAGGTCGTAGCTTTGGTGTTAAAACTGATGAACAACAAATTGGAAATAACAGCGTGCAGATTCTTTACCATCGACTATGACTTACTCGTCAATGTAATCATCACCAAATAATGTCAATTTGAGTTTGAATTTTTGTTTTTTCTAGATTTGTGGTATCATTTTCTCTTACTTATTCATCATGCTTCAACTCGACCAAAGTAACAGTTTTGGACCCAACACAAGTTTTAATGACACAGTTTTCAACAATGAATAAAAACTTTCTATTTCTGTCTTGTCCATTTGAATATTACTTTTCATTTGTGTTATTGATTGTATTGATCAGCTTGTGGATGTTGTCAATAGACTGTCATTAATGCAAGTAGTTCGGCTGAACATGCCCACATTTTAGCTTGAAAAGATGAAGCCTCTCACAGTTTTGGAAATTTTTCAACCGCTCGTTCTAGCTCTCCAGATTTTGGGCATCAACTTTGCCAAGGTCGATAAAGGAAAATTAATCTATTCAAAACTGAGACTTACACAAACTTTTGTTTACTTCATGATCTGTGCCATTTACACCTTTCGCTACTGGAAAAATTACACAATCGTCTCAATTGGAACTGTTACCAAAGCGGTGACGCTGGTTTTAATCTGTAGATGTTTTGGGTCGATTCTGGTGATGGTGGTGGTACTAGTTCTTGCGTACTCTGGATACACATTGAGACTCCACCACGCAACTCAGCAAATTTCCCAGTTAGATTCTGAACTGTCTGATACGGGAATGACAGAACATATTTACGAAAGCAATCGCCAACATCGCAATATTGCCATACGTCTGATATTTCTAGTCAACATATTTTCGAATATTATTGTGGACTTTTTGACGGTATTGTTCTACCCCCAAGACCTTATAGAATTTTTTGCAGTGTTGGTGTATCCTAAATTGGTCGTCAGTATAATGAACTGTATTTTTATGTTGTACACAATATTGCTCCAAGAAAGATACCGAATGATTAACGCCATCATCGAAAAATTCCTCATCCTTCAACCTACTTCTTCCCAGAAACTCACACGTCTCGTCCATCTTCACAAAACTTTGACCAAGATAAGTCAAGAAATCAATTCAATCAATGGCTTTCAGTTTCTACTCTGGATCACATTTTACTTCTTTCTGATTTTGGGAGATCTGCATGCTCTCACCTTCACGCTCTGCTTTACATATCACCCAAAACTATTTTTGATAGTGTTCGTCGTGGCAAAAAATGTGAGCTCGTATATTTTTGAGTTGATTTACCTTGCCACAAGATGTAGACGTTTGTGTCTAGAGGTGAGTTGGCTTCACTAGAAAGTAATCACTCGAAGTTACTTTTTAGGCAAGTCGGACCAAAACTCTTCTACTTGGAGTCCAAATAGGCATTCAACAAGAACAAGACAGAAATTCCGTAAGTCATTTTTGTGTTTTTCTTTGGGACAATTTTGAGGTTTTGCATCAGATTGTAGCGTTGACGCTGATGCTAATGAATAATCAATTAGAAGTGACGGCTTGCAGATTATTTCGCATTGATTATGCCCTGCTGTTTTCCGTAAGTAATAAACTGTGAACGTCAAGAAATGAAACTGGAATTCCTTCCAGATTTTTGCTTCGATTTTTTCATATCTGTTCATAATGATTCAACTGGATATCGCTGCACAAACAAAATAAACACGATATTCTACACAAGAAATAAATAAAAAGAATTGTGAGAAGGTTTTTGATAGTCATTTAATATAACCTAGTATATGGCTCTTTTGTGTACAATTTATTTTTTAATTGTGACGGTGGGTCTGTCACACGACTTTAATCAAAATCTGTCAAAAAATTTGTACGATTCTTGCTCTTCAACTACTTCTGGGGAATATACATGGTTCTTATAGTGGTCGAAACGCATGCCCTGCTCTACACATTCTTTTTAGCTCAATAAGTCCAAATTTGTTATAATATCAACCAAAAATATTCCCTTGTAGTCCTTTGACCAATTCTATCTGTTCAAAAAGGTGTAGTGACCTTCGCATCGAAGCTACATCTACAAAACTTTACTGTTAAAAGCCAAAATAACCGTACAGAGCGAATAGTACCAACAGTAGGACCGCCCCTAGGGTCAACCGACCAATCTGCGCGCGAGATAGACTCCCTCAACCGACGCATCGGCTTAAAAAACTGTGTTATCTATGTGTTAGATTTGCCGGTATGAGTTACGAGGTACGTTCCAACACGACAAGCCCAACTTAGCTACGGCACTCGAGTATTGATCTCAACTTCGAGTGCCTGTTCAGGTCCATTAAACAATTGCTTAATCTCTATTTGTGTTTTTGTTTCCGAACAATTTCTCTGTAACCATGAACGCACCAACACTACCCGAAATTTTCACACCAATAACTGTGACTTTCAAGATTTTGGGTATCAATTTTGGTAAATTACAAAATGGACGAATTGTGCACCCCAAAGTGGGCCTTTTACAAACTTTTACCTATTTGACTATATGCGCAATTTGCACCATCTGGTACAGTCATTTCGTAAGAATAAACAAAAATTTTGCCATGAGCTTCGTCTGGTTTATTGTCTTCTTCTTTCGTTGTTATATGTCACTTTTGGTGACAACAGCTGCTTTGATTGTTGCTTTCTGCAGATTTCACTTGGATGTGGCTCTCTTAACAACCAAAATAAGTCAACTGGATTTATGTCTGGTAGAATTAGGACTGAAGAAACGTATTGGTTGGGTCAACCGTCAACATCGACACTGTGCAACAGTTCTGCTTGTTGTAATAAATCTCGTTTTTAACATACTCTTTGATATTTACAGCATCTTACAAATACCACAGGGTAAAATATTTTTCTGCATTATTATCCTGTATCCTCGCCTAGTTGTAAGTACTTTCAATATTGTGTTCTTGGTGTTTTCTATTGTAATCCAAGAAAGATTCAAAATGATTAACCACGTTTTGGAAAAATATCCTATTGATAAGAAATATTCGCTATCACACTTGGTCTCTCTTCACACGAATCTAATCAAAATCAGTCAAAAATTGAATTCGTGTTTTGGATTACACTTATTGCTATGGATTGCTCTATGCGTGGCTCTTATAGTAGTGGAATCGCATGCGCTCCTCTACATGTTCCTTTATAGCTCAATTAATGATTTCAAATTTGTTATAATATCTATCAAAAACATTCTTTTGTACTCCTTTGACTTATGCTATCTGTCCAAAAGGTGTAGTAACCTTTGCACAGAAGCTAGCCATTTCAAAACTATACTGTTGAGTACCAAAATCAACATAGAGAGCGAAGAAAACAGGAATTCGGTAAAACCTACATTTTTAACTTCAAACATTTTTCCAAGTCGTTTTAGGTCATCGCTTTGGTGTTGAAACTGATGAACAACAACTTGCAAATAACAGCTTGTAGACTATTTAGCATAGACTACGACTTACTATTCAAGGTAATTGTCTCTATGAGAGTTTCAATTTGAATGTTTGTTCTTTCCAGATTTGTGGGACTGTTTTCTCTTATTTGTTCATCATGCTTCAGCTCGACGAAAGTAACACCTTTGGACCCAATGTAGCACCCAACGAGACGGTTTTTCTCAAGGAATAAAAAAAATGCCTATTCCGGTTTTGTCTGTTTAAATAAAAACATTGTGAAAATGAATGTTGTAATATATTCAATGGTAATTTGATGTAATTTATTATGTAGTCCTTGTTTTGTAGATACTTTTATTTAATTAATTTCTTAATTGTGACCGTCGTTATTACACAACAAATAACAAAGTACAATCGATAATTTAATTCTGTAATTGTGTTTGTATCTGAAATGTTGTGTTAAATGTATATTACGCAGATAGGGTAAACTGTACTATATAATGCTACTATCGGTTAGATCATTAACAAACAAAACCATTTTGTAGATCCCTTTAAAGTAAGTGAGGTGAAAATAACATACATGTTTTGTAATATTCATATTTATACAAAACCGTTAAGAGAAAGTATTGTTAGACGTAAACCACTGGAGGAAGTAAACTTTTTGTCTGTAATAGGGGAGTGTCCGTATTGGAGAATAGAATGCTTATTTAGTAGCATGGCAAATACAAGACGTAAAAAACATCGTGCATAAAAGGAACTGTGTGTCGCAATAAGAAGGTTGTCCGCAATAGGCGATTGGCCGCAGTAGGCAGGTTGTCCGTAATAAGCAGGTTGTTCGTAATAGGGAGGTTGTTCGTAATAGGGAGGCTGTCCGCAATTTGAAAGTATTGACAATAGAGAGAGAGAGAGTGTACAACAGGGCTTGTCTGCAGTGGGGAGAGTTTCCGCAGGAGGGGGTTATCCGCAATGGGAGGTCGTAGTGTAGTGTACTAAATATCAATTTGTTAAAATCACAATCGTTACTATCGGGTCTTCATTTCAATTTTTCCTCAAAGTTGAAGAGTCGATTGTTAACACACCTTCGTCAGTCTGCAGAGTAAAAACACAAACAACGCACAAAGTGAGGTTAGATTTAAATAGCTGACCTGTAGTCAGTGGTGCGTTCACAATCGACTCTTCAACGTCAACTTTGAGGAGAAATTCAAATGAACACCCGATACTTAGAACAGCTAGAAAAAATTCAATAGTACTGTTTAGAGCCACATTTCCACTCAAATTGTGAATAATTTCCAGGTACCACCACCATGAAACTGTTAACGTATCAAGAAATTTTCTCCTGCGTCCACACCACATCGCAAATCCTAGGAACATACGGCTTTAAACGAATCAACGGAATACTACACTTGTCTAAATGGAGACTAGTACAATCTGCAATATCCATATCATTGTGTATAGCGCTGACAACGTACTATTTCACTAACTCTCGTTACGAACTGATGAACGAATTTGCACGAGTCAAGATCATCAACTTTCTGCTGATTTTTCGAGCAGTGGCAAATGTCACAGTTCTGGCCATGCTGACGACGCTATGCTACGTGTGCGCAAAAAAAACCACCGCCGCGATGATTGAACTGCACAAAGTCGACCAAATACTGTTGAAATTGGGACAAATAGAACAGTTGGCGAGAGCGAACTGGAGGACTAGAAATTCTGCGATTTTTCTGGTGCTGGTGGTGAATATCGCTCTCAACTTGACTGAAGGAGTGCTAAAAGCCTTGACGAAATCCGACAAACAGATTGTTTACTTCATCGTTGTCACTTATCCGCGGATAGCGTTGAGCAACTTCAACACTTTATTCTTCCTGATGTCGCTGATCCTAGAAGAACGATTCAGGATTATCAATGGTTTGATTTTGAAAAGAAAAAATGAGTCTGTCGGTGTGGGCAGATATTCGAAAGAGGCGAATTTTTGCGAGGCCATCGACGAGCTAGTCTTCATCCACAAAAGCCTAGTACGCGTTAGCAAAGAAATCAACCAGATCTTCTACGCCAACGCGTTGTTCTTCGTTACAGCAGATTTCATTCTTCTAGTTGGAGATCTGTACATAATCATGTACGCACTCTTCTCCGGTTTTTTTCAAAAACATGTCAGAACCATTATCAGTTTGGTGAAGAACTGTACCTCCTATGTCACAGATTTGTTCTATTTTGCCAAAAGATCTTCCGATCTTTGCCACGAGGTTAGTTAAACAACACTCGTTTAGAATTAAGCAATCAAAGCAATTTCAGGCAAATCGCACACAAGTACTACTGGCAGGTATCCACATCAACATCGAGAAGGAAGAAGAAAGGAATACGGTAATGACACCTTCTGAAGAAATACAACCAAATTGAAGTTTTTCTTCCAGGTGATCACTTCCATTTTGAAACTGATACACAACAAACTAGACATAACAGCGTGCAGACTCTTCAGTATTAATAACGCGCTGCTGTTTTCAGTGAGTTGGAAGAGAGAAATTTGCGTTTTGGTTACCAAATCGGTTGCAGATTTGCGGTGCCGCTTCTTCATATTTGTTCATCATGCTTCAACTAGATTTGGGAAGTGTAATAGATGGTCAAGACTCGACGAATTTTACTAACTCTAGTTTAGGAAATTAGAAGATCTGTTCAGTTCTAGGGAAAAAGAAAATAGAACGCACTAATGTAATACAGTTTGTTAATTGTTCTAAGCGATTGGGAAATCAATACGTTTCCATTAATTTTATCGGGAGAAATGGAGCTGTTGAATACATTTAATCAACCTTGTTTAGTTTCTGTTGTACTTAGAAGTAGAAAAATTTGCTTGTCATGGAAGTCGAAGCAATTTTTGAGCCCCTTTGGACTATTTCCAAAGTTTTGGGAATGACTCCGTTCCACATAGATAGTAGACGATTGGTCTACACCAAAATAAAAATTCTCTATTCTGTCACAATCTTAACACTTTGTGCGACTTCTCTGATAGTCTTCTTCAAACAGATGCCAAGCACGATGCACTCAGACATTGTCAAGCTAAAAACAATTCGTCTCTTGGTGATACTCCACTCAGTGGAAACATTCATTCTAATGGCGTTCATAATAATCTTTGTGGTGATCAAGTGGGGCAAAGTACACACAGAAATCCGAACGATCTCTTTGATAGATCTAGAACTAAAGAAACTCGGCAGAGATGAGTACATTCTAAAGAGAAACCGTCAAGTCTTGAGAACCACGATGGTACTGCTCGTACTGGTCCAACTAGTGTTTAACATACTAGGTGAAATTTACACCGCACAAACAAAACGTGACAATCGTGTTCTCTATTTCTTTGTAATGACCTGCCCGCGATTAGTTGTGAGCAATATGAACATCATCTTTTACGTCATCATCACGGTACTTCGTGAACGCTTCAAAGTACTTAATAAAATCTTGACCATGAGACTTGTCTAAGAAGTGGAGCTCTGCCACGACTTGCACAGTTTAGTGCACTTGCATGCCCTGCTCTACACATTCTTTTTAGCTGAATAAGTCCAGATTTGTTATAATATCAACCAAAAATATTCCCATGTAGTCCTTTGACCAATGCTATCTGTTCAAAAAGGTGTAGCGACCTTCGCATCGAAGCTACACGCTACAAAACTTTACTGTTAACATCCAAAATAACCATACAGAGCGAATAGTACCAACAGTAGGACCGCCCCTAGGGTCAACCGACCAATCGGCACGACTCCCTCGTTGGCAGTCGACGATGCTTAAAAGCAGTCGCAACCGATGCATCGGCTGTGTTATCTATGTGTTAAATTTGCGTTATCTATTGAGAAGATGTGCCGGTATGAGTTACGAGGTACGTTGCAACACGACCAGCCCAACTTAGCTACGGCACTCGAGTATTGATCTCAACTTCGAGTGCCTGTTCAGGTCTATTAAACAATTGCTTAATCTCCATTTGTGTTTTTGTTTCCGAACAATTTCTCTGTAACCATGAACGCGCCAACACTACCCGAAATTTTCGCACCTATAATTGTGACTTTCAAGATTTTGGGTATAAATTTTGGTAAATTACAAAATGGACGAATTGTGCATCCCAAAGTGGGCCTTTTACAAACTTTCACCTATGTGACAATATGCGCATTTTGCACCATCTGGTACAGTGATTTCGTAAGAATAAACAAAAATGTTGCCATAAGTTTCATCTGGTTTATTGTCTTCTTCTTTCGTTGTTATATGTCACTTTTGGTGATAACAGCTGCTTTGATTGTTGCTTTCTGCAAATATCGCTTGGATGTGGCTCTCTTAACAACCAAAATAAGTCAACTGGATTTATGTCTGGTAGAATTAGGACTGAAAAAACGTATTGGTCGCGTGAACCGTCAACATCGACACTGTGCAACAGCACTGCTTGTTGTAATAAATCTCGTTTTTAACATACTCTGTGATGCTTACAGCATCTTACATATACCACGGGGTAAAATACTTTTCTGCATTATTATCTTGTATCCTCGCCTAGTTGCAAGTACTTTTAACATTGTCTTTTTGACGTTTTCGATTATAATCCAAGAAAGATTCAAAATGATTAACCACGTTTTGGAAAAATATCCGATTGATAAGAAATATTCGCTGTCACACTTGGTCTTTCTTCACACGAATCTAGTCAAAATCACTCAAAAATTGAATTCGTGTTTTGGATTGCACTTATTTCTATGGATTGCTCTATGCGTGGCTCTTATAGTAGTAGAATCGCATGCGCTCCTCTACATGTTCCTTTATACTCGTAGCTCAATTAATGATTTCACATTAGTTATAATATCTATCAAAAACATTCTTTTGTACTCCTTTGACTTATGCTATCTGTCCAAAAGGTGTAGTAACCTTTGCACAGAAGCTAGTCATTTCAAAACTATACTGTTGAGTACCAAAATCAACATAGAGAGCGAAGAAAACAGGAATTCGGTAAAACCTACATTTTTAACTTCAAACATTTTTCCAAGTCGTTTTAGGTCATCGCTTTGGTGTTGAAACTGATGAACAACAACTTGCAAATAACAGCTTGTAGACTATTTAGCATAGACTACGACTTACTATTCAAGGTAATTGTCACTATATGAGAGTTTCAATTTGAATGTTTGTTCTTTCCAGATTTGTGGGACTGTTTTCTCTTATTTGTTCATCATGCTTCAGCTCGACCAAAGTAACACCTTTGGACCCAATGTAGCACCCAATGAGACGGTTTTTTTCAAGGAATGAAAAAATGTCTATTTCGGTTTTGTCTGTTTAGATAAAAATATAGTGAAAATGAACGTTTTAATATAACCAATGGTAATTTGATGTAATTTATTATGTAGTCCTTGTTTTGTAGATACTTTCATTTAATTAATTTCTTAATTGTGACCGTCGTTATTACACAACAAATAATAAAGTACAATCGATAATTTAATACTGTAATTGTGTTTGTATCTGAAATGTTGTGTGAAATGTATGTTACGCAGATAAGGTAAACTGTACTATATAATGCTACTATCGGTAAGATCTTTGACAAACAAAAACATTTTGTAAATCATTTTAAAGTAAGTGAGGTAAAAATAACATACATGTTTTGTAATATTCATATTTATACAAAACCGTTAAGAGAAAGTATTGTTAGACGTAAACCACTGGAGGAAGCAAACTTTTTGTCCGTAATAGGGGAGTGTCCATATTGGAGAATAGAATGCTTATTTAGTAGCATGGCAAATACAAGACGTAAAAAACATCGTGCGTAAAAGTAACTGTGTGTCGCAATAAGAAGGTTGTCCGCAATAGGCGATTGGCCGCAGTAGGCAGGTTGTCCGTAATAGGCAGGTTGTTCGTAATAGGGCGGTTGTTCGTAATAGGGCGGCTGTCCGCAATTTGAAAGTTTTGACAATAGAGAGAGAGTGTACAACAGGGCTTGTCTGCAGTGGGGAGAGTTTCCGCAGGAGGGGGTTGTTAAAATCACAATCGTTACTATCGGGTCTTCATTTCAATTTCTCCTCAAAGTTGAGGAGTCGATTGTGAACGCACCCTCGTCAGTATGCACAGTAAAAACGCAAAAAGTGAGGTTAGATTTAAATAGCTGATCTGTAGTCAGTGGTGCGTTCACAATCGACTCTTCAACGTCAACTTTGAGGAGAAATTCAAATGAACACCCGATACTTAGGATAGCTAGAAAAAATACAATAGTACTGTTTAGAGCCACATTTCCACTCAAATTGTGAATAATTTCCAGGTACCACCACCATGAAGCTGTTAACGTATCAAGAAATTTTCTGCTACGTGCACACCACATCGAAAATCCTTGGAACATACGGCTTTAAACGAGTCAACGGCATACTACAGTTCTCTAAATGGAGACTAGTACAATCTACAATCTCCGTATCATTGTGTATAGCGCTGACAACGTACTACTTCACGAACGCTCGTTACGAACTGATGAACGAATTCGCACGAGTCAAGATCATCAACTTTCTGTTGGTTTTTCGAGCAGTGGCAAATGTCACAGTGCTGGCCATACTGACGGCGCTATCCTACGTCTACGCAAAAAAAACCACCGCCGCGGTCATCGAACTGTACAAAGTTGACCAAACACTGTTGAAATTGGGACAAAGAGAACAGTTGGCGAGGGCGAACTGGAGGACTAGAAATTCTGGGATTTTTCTGGTGCTGGTGGTGAATATAGCTCTCAATCTGATCGAAGGAGTGCTAAAAGCCTTGACCAAAATGGACAAACAAATAGTTTACTTCATCGTTGTCACTTATCCGCGGATAGCGTTGACCAACTTCAACACTTCATTCTTCATTATGATGCTGATGGTAGAGGAACGATTCAGGATTATCAATGGTTTGATTTTGAAAAGAAGAAATGGTGCGGGCAGATATTCGAAAGAGGCGAATTTTTGCGAGGCCATCGACGAGCTAGTTTTCATCCACAAGAGCCTAGTACGCATTAGCAAAGGAATCAATCAGATTTTTTACGTCACCGCGTTGTTCTTCATTTCAGCAGATTTTATTCTTCTAGTTGGAGATCTGTACATAATCATGTACGCACTCTTCTCCGGTTTTTTTCATAAACATGTCAGAACCATTATCAGTTTGGTGAAGAACTGTACCTCGTATGTCACAGATCTGTTCTATTTTGCCAAAAGATCTTCCGATCTTTGTCACGAGGTTAGTTCAACAACACTCGTTTAGAATTAAACAATCAAAGCAATTTCAGGCAAATCGCACCCGAGTACTACTGGCAGGTATCCACATCAACATCGAGAAGGAAGAAGAAAGGAATACGGTAATGACACCTTCTGAAGAAATACAACCAAAGTGAAGTTTTTCTTCCAGGTGATCACTTCCATTTTGAAACTGATACACAACAAACTAGACATAACAGCGTGCAGACTTTTCAGTATTAACAACGCGCTGCTGTTCTCAGTGAGTTGGAAGAGAGAAATTTTCGTTTTGATTAGGTACTAAATCGGTTGCAGATTTGCGGTGCCGCTTCTTCATATTTGTTTATCATGCTTCAACTAGATTTGGAAAGTGTAATAGATGGTCAAGACTCGACGAATTTTACTAACTCTAGTTTAGGAAATTAGAAGATCTGTTCAGTTCTAGGGCAAAAGAAAATAGAACGCACTAATGTAATACAGTTTGTTAATTGTTCTAAGCGATTAGGAAATCAATACGTTTCCATTAATTTTATCAGGAGAAATGGAGCTGTCGAATACATTTAATCAACCTTGTTTAGTTTCTGTTGTACTTAGAAGTAGAAAAATTTGCTTGTCATGGAAGTCGAAGCAATTTTTGAGCCCCTCTGGACTATTTCCAAAATTTTGGGAATGACTCCATTCCACATAGATAGTAGACGATTGGTCTACACCAAAATAAAAATTCTCTATTCTGTCACAATCTTGACACTTTGTACGACTTCTCTGATAGTCTTCTTCAACCAAATGCCAAGCACGTTGCACTCAGACATTGTCAAGCTAAAAACGATTCGTCTCTTGGTGATACTGCACTCACTCGGAATATTTATTCTAATGGGGTTCATAATAATCTTTGTGGTGATCAAGTGGGGCAAAGTACACACAGAAATCCGAACGATCTCTTTGATAGATCTAGAACTACAGAAACTCGGCAGAGATGAGTACATTCTAAAGAGCAACCGTCAAGTCTTGAGAACCACGACGGTACTGCTCGTACTGGTCCAACTAGTGTTTAACACACTAGGTGGAATTTACACCGCACAAACAAAACGTGACAATCGTGTTCTCTATTTCATTGTAATGACCTGCCCGCGATTAGTTGTCAGCAATATGAACATCATCTTTTACGTCATCATGACGGTACTTCGTGAACGCTTCAAAGTACTTAATAAAATCTTGACCATGAGACTCGTCTCAGAAGTGGACTTCTGCCACGACTTGCACAGTTTAGTGCACTTGCACAAAGCCTTGACTCGCATTAGCCAAACAGTGAACTCGATTTTTTCCATTCAGTTGTTGGTCTGGATTAGTGCAGATTTTGTTCTCATTGTGGGGGATTTATACACCATCATGTATATTCTCTTGGCTGGGTTGTACCGCAAGTACTACAGTGTTTTCTACGGACTGTTAAAAAATTGTGTGATGTACTCGTTTGACCTGTACTACTTGGCAAGAACTTGCAGAAGCGTCTGCATAGAAGTGAGTCAAAGCAAATGCGTTTCCCTATTTGATTGGTAGATTTTCAGGCGAATCGTACCAAAGTGTTGCTCTTGGGGGTTCACATTGAGATGGAGCAGGAAGACAAAAGGAATTTGGTACGTTTTTGAATCACTTGCGACTGTGTGACTCTTGGTTCAGGTTATTTCAGCAGTCCTCAAACTGATGCACGGTCCGCTGATAATAACTGCTTGCAAGTTCTTCAGTATCGACAATGCTTTGCTGTTTTCGGTAATGACTTACAACTCAAAGTACTTTACGTAAGCGCGAGTACTGTTGCAGATTTGTGGTGCTACCTCATCTTATTTGTTCATAATGCTTCAACTTGATTTGGGAGTAGGACAAAGCAGTACCACTCTTTCCAACGCAACTTCTTCTTGATGAAATGAATTGTATCTCTGTCGTACTGAACAGAAATGTAGATTTGTGGTTATATGATCTTTGTCCTGTCAATAGTGGGACAGAAAAATTGTGACAAGTTGATTAAAAATTAAAGAAACACGTGGTGTAATAAAACTAGTAAAAACTACTAATTTGTAATAATAAACTAGGCAAAAATGAATAGGGAATTCCACAATTTTTCTTGGAAAGCAAAATAATTGTCCCAATCCTCCCACGTATTCTTAACACTAGATAAATTTTAAATGTTACAGGTACTTAATGTGTATATATTTATATTTTTAACACATTTCATTACAAATTTTAAACTGTATTTATAAAAAATTCAAAAATGGAAAAATTCCCTATTCATTTTTGCCTAGTTTAATTTGATCAGTGAGCTTAAGCAACATCGAGAGCAGTCAGTGTTTGGATGGGTGGTCACCAAAGAAAGAGTATCGTTGTAACTTCAGTACTTCATCCGTAATTTATCATGGGTAACGATAAACCAATCCGGCCTAGATGCCGTGTCACTTAAAAAAACCCGGAAAAGTAAACAAATAAAAACAATACAATGCATTTTCTAATTTCTTTGAAACCACCAAAGTTAAAGCTAATGCCAAAATCCTAGTAAAAAAAAATTTCAAATTAATACATTAGCATTTTCTGTAGATTTATGACCTTATTTGGGTGTAGTAGTGAGGTTAAGCGTCTGAAAAATTTCTCACACGCTCCGTGACTGACGATGGCATTAACAGTCAATTAAAACGTAGTAAAAGATTAAGAAATATAAAAAAACAAGTGTTGGCAACCTGTTTTTATATTTTACAAGTAGTTGAAAAATTACACGTCTTGCAAATAAAAAAATTATATAAATTACTTCGGGGAAAAATTCGTGGAATTTAAATCGAAAAATTAGTTTTAACAACACTTCACTTGTCTCTCGGTGGGGCATTAGTAGTGTTCGCTATGAGAGCAGAGCTGTTTCGCTTGACCTCTAGTCGCGATGCAGCGGTAGGTACAGATAGCAACAGCCGCTCCGCATATCTGCAACGCTACTACTGAATCCTATGTGTATTAAGTTTCAACGGATCTACCGAATGCTTTACAAAACTTTCAAGTCTGAAAAACTTGAAATCTGTAATTTACAGCTTGACTTGATAGTCTGCAAAATATTTTTCACAAATTTTATCAAAATTATTAGTACAACGGTGTAATTATAAAAACATATATATATTAGGATAAATGACTCTGACAGGACATTTAAGTACATATTTATTTTCTATTAAAATTCTCTTACGTAATCTAATGAAAAAGTTGCAATCGTCTGAGGATGATTAGAGTAATAAAAATCGTCAATAAAAAAGACATAAATTATGATTTCAATAAAATCCAGTTATTTTGTGTCGAATAAATTATTTCTGAACATGTTACATCGACAGTGAATTTTCAACTGATTCATCTACCAAAATTGTCACTGAAAGCTCTTTCAGGAACAAGAGCAATTCTTGACACCCACACCTATTAGATCATCTTCCGTGACGCTGTCTGTTAAAGTATTCATAAACAAGTTGTGCCGAGACAGTATCTGCGCTAAGAGAGTTAATAAAAATTGTCATGCCCACACAGACTTGTCTTAATTTCCTACAGGTGCGGTGTCACTGAACTGTATTTAAATATTAAGATATCACGGTACTCTTGCTCTCGTAAAGCACCACAAAAAATTATTTGGTCATAGATCAGAAAGAAAAGTAAACTAAAAGAAAAGAAAAGGTGAAAAATGAAAACAATATCAAAATGGGAGAAAAATGTTTGAAATGTATCGATGGGAAAAACCTTCTTACGCAGATCCAATAGCAGAAAAAGCTGTCACATGTTTTTATTCCTGCAAAAAGTTAAAAACGACACCAAAATATCTTGCGCTTTTCAATAAGAATATTGCATTTTATGAGTAGGCTACAAAGTGTATCAAAGCCAAAAAGTGCATCTTTTTCGCCCGAGTCTGGGTTTTCTAGCCGAGGCGCAGCCGAGGCTTGAAAATAGGTGAGGATAAAAGGCACTTTTTGGTAGAGGTGCACATTGAATTTTTTAGGCGACTGCACCAACTACAAAGCCAAAGACATCATTGGAAAAAATGCAAATTTTTTTATACCTACTTTTTTTAAATAGATAAATTTATTGATACTTACATATTAACCATTTTTTATAGTATTTTTTATCAGCTTGCTAACAAGACGAGAAATTTACAATTTGCAATACAATTGCTTATTTGCATAATTTATAGTGACAGAACAATGATTGCGTTCGGCGGCGTATTAGACATTTATTCATCACTTTTGCTGTTGCTATTCATTTTCTTATTATGCATCAAATAAGCACCAGAGATAAACTTTTTCGGGCAAATAAAATATTTTGGTTAAATTTAACTGTCAAATATTCATTTGTTTTCAGTCGGTTTTGTCGGTTTCGTTGTTAGCTTACTGAACAGACCAGCAGATGGCGCCACGGTTAGCGTCCGAAAAATTGCGCCCGAAAGAGTTACTTTTCGTCCGCTTGGGAGTACGTAAAATTACCTTTTTCATTAAGGGTGCCTAAATAAGAATTTTCTAGACGTGTATTATTTACTAAAGAAGTGTGATTAAGATGAGAAGAATCGAATAGTTTTTGGCAATCAATAATAATTAATTGATTTAATGGTCATGACAAACAACAACAGGAGCTTTTGTCTGACTTCATTATCTTTCATTCATTGCTTTACGCAGCACGGAGAATAGCCAAAAATGCCCTCAGAGATAGTACACGTATTTCAACCAGTTTACATTTTGTCAAAAATACTAGGAACATCACCAATGAGGTTTAAAAATGGTCACTACGCTTACTCCACGTTAGGAGTAGTACAAAGTATTGTCTACTTCGCAACATTCACAGCGCTAACAGTGTATTTCTTCGACAAGTACTTCACAACAGTATACTTCGAGTTTTCAACCATGAAGACAATCTCTTTCGTCGTTATGTTTCGTCTGATGGCCAATATTTTAACGATGGTATTTTTGTTCGGTAGTACCTGTATCAACAGCAAACATTTTGTGACAGAATTGAAAAATCTACTGCACCTCGAAAGCGAACTGGCTAAGCTGGACCAAAACGGTTTCCTTCCAAAACTGAACAAAAAAAATCGCGATTTTGCAGTCGCCTTGTGCGTCGTGATCCAACTAGTTGTCAATATTTTTGGAGGTCTTCTAACGATCTACATGCAAAGTCGCTTCATTTCAAACAATGTGACTGACCAAATCGTGACCTACGTGATCGTGGTGTATCCGCGTTTGATCGTTAGCAACATCAACATCACATTCTACATCTGTCTAAAGATGCTGCAAACACGCTTTTTGGTTATTAACAACGTGTTGAAGAAGAAAATTGATGACTCCAAGAAGATGACGCGGTATCCAAGAGAAGTGGGCTTCTGCGAAGAGATCAAGCACTTGGTGTCTCTCCACAAAGGTTTGGTCAAAATTGGACAATCGATCAACTCGCTGTTTGCGCTCCATTTGCTGATCTGGATCACTGTCACTTTTGTTCTTCTAGTGGGCGACTCGTATATTGCAACATACAACTTCTTTTTCCACGTGGCGCAGATCAGTCGTGGAGTTGTTGCGAATTTGTTCAAAAATCTACTGACGTACACTTTAGATCTGTTCATTTTTTCTCACCAATCGGAGATGTTGTGCCAGGAAGTAAGTCAAAGTTCTGGAAAAATCTTCTTTGAAAAGTCTACTTCCAGGCCAACTGTACCAAACGCTTGATGGTCAAAATACAAATCGATGTTTACAAAGAAGATGAAAGAAATACAGTAAGAAGGGTTTTGCAACATTTCCAAATTGCAACTTTCCGTTTTAGGTAATCTCGGAGAGTTTGAAACTGGTCCAGAATCGTCTGGAAATCACCGCTTGCAATCTTTTTGCTGTCGATAATGCGCTTCTCTTTTCGGTAAGTCTAAAATTGCTTGAGGTTGATACAATCTGACGTTTCCAGATTTGCGGAGCTGCATTTTCTTATGTTTTCATCATGATCCAGCTGGACATGGGCAACAGGGCGAATACGCACAATTCCACAAACATCACATCAGTGTAATTCTGTTGTTGATAATTACCAAATAATCTCTAATTGTACTTTGTTGGAAAAATAAAGAAATCGATAACTAATATATTTTTTGTTCATGTTAAATAATGACTAGAAAAATTCCATAGAAATGAATTTACGCTGTTTATGATATTGTGCCTTTATAAAGAAGGAACGAATTGACGCCATGGACGAAAAATTGAGAGAAATTTTTCTACCAACCCACATTCTATCAAAAATCTTCGGGATGTCGCCGTTGTCGTATCAAAAGGGTCACTTCGCTTACTCCAAGTTGGGAGTAGCGCAAACTATAATTTATCTTGCAATTTTTGCAACAATAACAGTGGGTTTTCTGGAAGAACACAACACCCAAATAGCCACACAACTTGTAGATATAAAAACACCATCCTTTGTTGTCCCTTTTCGAATAATAAGCAACATTATCCTAATGGTAGTTGTGTTTGGCAGCGTCTGCTTCAAGGGTAAGAAATTTCTGAGGGAAATGGAAAACTTGATCCAATTCGAAAGCGACTTTGCCAATTTGGACCAAAACGAGTACATCTCCAGACGTGACAAAACAAACCGAAGAATTTCGATCATCTTGTGTGTTGTGGAACATCTAATCTTCAACATCTGTGGAGGCTTCTTGGCTGCTCCTGGGCGCCGTTTTTTCGCCACGAAATCCTTTGGAGAAAAAATATGGGCGTATGCGATGGTGATGTATCCTCGTTTTATTATCAACAACTTTAACATCATATTCTTCGTGACTGAAGCATCGCTACAAACTCGATTCGCAGCGATCAACAACGTGTTAAAGAAAAAAATCGAAGAGTCGAAGAAAGTCGATGTTTACCCCAGGGAAGCAAGCTTCTGCGAAGAGATCGAACATTTGGTTGCTCTGCACAAGAGTTTGGTCAAAACTGGAAAGTCTTTCAATTCGATTTTTGCAACGCACATGTTGATCTGGATCGCGATAACTTTTGTTCTGGTGGTGGGAGATTGCTACATTATTATGTACACGTTCTTGTTCCATCTGGACGAAGTTGACATCATCGACATCTTAAACTTGTTCAAGAATATCACCATGCACGCTTTCAACCTCTTCGTTCTGTCACAACAATCGGAAAATCTATGCCAAGAAGTAGATCAAATCTCGAGTGAAAATTTCTTTTTAAGAATTGTTTTCAGGCCAACTCTACCAAAAAGTTCATGGTCAAAATAAGAATTCATATTTGTAAAGAAAACGAAAGAAATATTGTAAGTTGAGCTTTGGTGAAGCTCACAATTGCATTCTCGTCTCGTTTTAGGTAATCGCGGAATGTTTGAAACTGATCCAGAACAGCCTGGAAATCACAGCTTGCAGACTCTTCACCATCGACAACGCTCTCCTCTTCTCAGTAAGTCTAAAACTGGTCTGAGCTTGTGTGATTTTGGTACTTCCAGATCTGTGGGGCTGCTTTCTCTTATATCTTCATCATGATCCAGATGGACATCGGGAGTATGATAAGTGAAAACAATTCAACAAATATCACTCGGGTGTAATTACTTAGCAAAGTAATATTTCAATGGTGACTTAATAAATTGTGCTATGTTCCTGGTACTCATTGTAACAAACAAACTAGAGTAATAATTAACTGTCACATCAGTATTCTATCCAATCAACCAGATCAATATTTTTTTTTATATGTAGTTGGCGCACAAATCAATCGCAATTTGATCCGAGTGGTGCTTGGTACCAGTCATGGGAGGCGTTACATTTCGCCAAACGTTCCTCCCATTGCAATTCGTATCAAGAGTGCTATGTACCACCCCCTTCACGCTTAAAAATGGACACTTGGCTTACTCCAAACCCAGCGTAGCCCTCTCACTCCTCTATTTCACCATTTTCATCACAACCGCGGTACTCTTCTTCATGGAGAACCCCATGCTGATGCCTGCGGACCTGTTCCAAATCAAAACCGTCTCGTTCGTTGTCTGGTTTCGCACAATAGCCAACATCTCAGTACTGACAATTCTGATCGTCGGGATTAGCATCACCAGCAAGACATTCATGAAACAGATTATCAAGCTGAGCGCTCTCGAAACTGAATTCTTCAAGCTCGACCAAGACGACCACATCTCACAATGCAACCGAAAAAATCGCAATGCTTCGGTGGTACTTTGTGTTGTATCGCATTTGGTCTTCAGCGTTGGTGGGGGATTTCTCGCCGCTTTTACCCGAAAGTCTTGGCAATCTAGCAGCTTGATGGAACAGATTTGTTGCTGCGTGATCATGATGTACCCTCGTCTGGTCGTGGGTAACGTCAACCTGACAATCTACCTAATCCAGATGTTGCTGCAGACGCGGTTCGCGGTGATCAATAATTACTTGAGGAGGAAAATCGGGGAGTCGAAGAGGGTGAAGAAGTACCCAGTTGGTACGCATTTTTGCGAAGAGGTGAGACACTTGGGGGGGCTACACAAAAGTCTGGTTCAAATTGCAAAAGAATTTAATGGGATCTTCAGCTTTCATTTGCTGGTGTGGATCACCATAAGCTTTATTCTTCTTGTGGGAGACTTGTACGTCGCCATCTACTTCTTTTCGCACCTGTCGTGGAACGATATTGTTTTTGCTCTAAATCTAGTCAAAAATATACTCATGTATAGTTTTGACTTGCTAATGCTGTCCAGGTACTCGTCGCAACTTTGTCATGAAGTAAGTATACATTTTTTTTACTCTTTTGGTAAACGAAAAAAATGCAGGCTAACTTGACCAAGAGATTGTTGGTAAGAATAGAAATCGATGCCGACAGAGAAGATGAAAGAAATACTGTAAGAAAAATTTTTTTTGGAAATGTTTACAATTCACATGAGACTCTTTCAGGTGATTTCTGAAACTCTAAAACTGAACCAAAACTGTCTAAAAATCACAGCTTGCAACTTGTTCGACATAGATAATTGTCTGATTTTTTCGGTGAGTTGAAAACAAGATTTTGACAATATTGATTTTGTCATTTTCAGATATGCGGAGCCGCCTCGTCTTATTTATTCATCATGATCCAAATGGACCTAGGAAATGGTAAAAATGAAGCAAACGCGACAACCATCTCTCCATAGCCTCTTACTCACATTATTCAAATTACTCGACGACTTTTTTCAATTTTTTCACCACAATAATAATTAACTTTTACATAATAAAAATCGATCTGATGTGTGACTCCATTCAATTGTTTTTCTACTATTGTTCATGAACATCAACAAGCAATACACTTAATTCTCTCCATCAAAATGAGTTAATTTGCCCAGTAGTTCTCCACCCACCAGTCATGGAGCCACTTACGATCCCCCAAATCCTCGCACCTTTGTACTTCGCAACCTTGGTCGTTGGTGCAGTCCCAGTGGCCGTCAAAAATGGACAAATCACAGTGTCCAAACCGAGAATCCTTCAAACCATCGCCATCTTGATCCTGTTTTTCGTAGTTGCAATATTTTACGTGCAGGATTTGGAACTGGTCCTGGACGAGGAACTGAGCAAAATCAAAACTATCACTTTCGTCTTGATCCTGCAGGACTCGGGTGGTATCGTGGTCATGATCCTCGTAATAGGGGTGAGTGTTTTCGGTCCGAAGAAACTCCAAGCGGAGCTGGACAAGATCATGGAGGTCGACGCGGAACTGGTCAAGATGGGGCAAGAGAAAGAGATTGTCAAAGCTGGGTACCGCTACCGCAAGACTTCAATAATCTTGATTGTTCTTGTTGATGTGGGCTTCAACATTCTGGGAACTACCTTCTTGGTGTTTAGTACCATCTTGTCAGATAACAAGTTGCTCCATTTCGTTATAATTGCGTATCCTAGGCTAGTTGTCAGCAGCATGAATCTCTTCTTCTATGTGATGATGATGATTCTTGAAGATAGATTCAAAATGATCAACGGAATCATCTTGAAGAAGATGAAAGAGTCGCGACAAATGCGTCGATACCCTCTCCGGGGAGACTTCTGCGACGAAATTAGCAACCTGACCGCCCTCCACAAGACACTAACCAAGATAAGCAGAAATTGCAATTCGGTTTTCTCCATCCATCTGTTGCTATGGATTGCTATATGCTTCGGGTCTCTAATCGGCGACTTGTATATCGGTTTCTACGTTGTGTTGTTCAAACTGTCCTTCAAATATTGGACCTTTCTCATTAATATAACCAAAAATGTTGCAATGTGCACCTTTGACTTGTTCTACATCACGAAAAGATCGAGTGATCTGTGCATCGAAGCCAACTGCACCAAGAACCATCTCGTGTCTATCAAAATAGACGTCAGCAAAGAGAATGAAAGAAATGTGGTAAGTTTCACCAGTTGGTTAACATTCCAGGTAATGAAAAATTTCAGGTGATCACGTCAGCGTTGAAACTGATGCAAAACAAGCTGGAGATTACTGCTTGCAAGCTGTTTAGCATCGACAACGCTCTACTATTTTCGGTGAGTAAGAAATCTTGTATTTTTTTGTTTGACGAAAATTGTAGATCTGTGGAGCTGCTTCTTCGTATTTGTTCATCATGATTCAGCTCGACTTGGGAGAGTTGTCCAATGATGCTAATAATTCTACCACAAATGGCACTAATTCTACTATAATGTAAGAAGTGGTCAAGTCTTCACGTTGAAATGTTCCCAAATAGGGAAAAATTTTTCGCATCAACTCAAAAAGGTTTTCGCAAATTTGGATTAGCTAAATAATTCAGTCTAGATCTATGTGAGAGTTTCCACAAATAAACGAATAAGAAACGCATTTCTGTTTTTTGTTCTTCCTAACTAGAGCAAATTGAAGACCAATTGCTTCGCCTTTCCTTCTAGAAACTTGTTTTAATCTGAACAACTCACCCTTTTCCTGCTCGCTCAACAAAAGTAAACTTCAACATACCTGAAACAAAAAATATGGATCAATATGGTAGAAAAATTAAATTAGAAAGATGTCATAAAAGACAAACTACTTGTTATGATTGATGACATTATTTTTAACTATGCGGTTGGAATCGATAATTGTAATAAGAGTGGATCGCTCCAATTTACTTAGTGTAGAAATTGACAAAGCCTCGACCATGAATACTGTTCACATGGTCTTGGCCCCAATCCATATAAATGCAAAAATTTTGGGAATTGCGGCGATCAAAGTCCACAATGGTCGTGCAATCTGTTCAAAATTTGGTCTGCTGCAAAACATCACTTATCTCATAGCTTTTGGAATTCTTAGCTCGATTTACTACAAAGCGCTTGAAGTCAACACGGGACCAAGTGATTTCAACCAGATCAAGAAAGCAATGGACATGATCTATTTCAGACGGGTGGGAAATACATTCACAATGCTTGTGGGATTCTTCATTGTCTACACCAATTGCAAAAATATCGCCGAGCAGATAGAAAAGATCTCGAGAATCGACTTACATTTGATTCGGCTACGACAAGGAGAAAATCTCAACAACGGCAACAAACAGATTCGGAAAGATTTGATTGTTTTGGTGGTTGCTGCTAATGTGTTCCATATTTTGGGAACTCTCATTTCTTCCCTGGTCAAAGACGAAAATGTAGCAATCACAACTATTATTATGGTGTATCCTCGATTAGTTGTGGCCAGTCTGAATTTGCACTTCTATGCATTGGCAATGATCATTCAAAATCGTTTCAAAATCATCAACACGTTTCTACTAGAAGTGGCAGAAAAATCCAGAAAGATGTCAACTTCCAGGCAATCATTTAATCGAGAAGAAATTATAGAAGTGATGCAGATACACAAAAATTTATTAGGAATTGCTAGACAAGTCAACAAGATTTTTTCTTTTCACATGTTGCTATGGATTGGGGCTTGTTTCATCGGCATAGTTAGCGACCTCTACGTTGCAAATTTTATACTGCTGTTACAATTGTTTTCCAAATATTACCGCGTATATTTCAGCCTGCTCAAAAACGTCATCATTTACGATTTAGATTTGTTTTATTTTTCGAAAAGAACAACACAACTGTGTCTTGAGGTTGGTCGATCTGGCTTCAAGTTCAAAGGTTAAATCTAGATTTTTAGGCAAATGTCACGAAAACTATCATTTTGGGGATCAGATTAGACGCGGAGCAAGAGAACGACAGAGATGTGGTAAGTCTACTACAAATGGTGGATATTCTCATGGGCTATGAGTCAAGTAGGCCGGAAAACATCGCCAATCGTTACATTAGTCTCGTCACTGGTTTATAGCCCTTCGCCCAGATATTTCCAAGGTCACAGCCCATGAGAGAATCCAACACCTCTACTGTACGGTACTCATCTAAAAATAAATTTAAGATCATAGCGTCAAGCTTGCAACTTATGCGTTGTAAACTGGAGATAAAAGCTTGCAAGCTGTTCACTGTTGATAATACACTTCTGTTCTCGGTAAGTTGCAGTGGTGACGCTTTTCGGCACCACTAAAAGTATTTCTTAGATGTGTGGTGCTGTTTTTTCGTATGTCTTCGTTATGGTCCAATTAGATATGGGGATCACGACAGGCGGTTCTATGTCAAATGTCAACAACACTAGTAGTTTCTAATTTTCCCCATTATTTTAGTTTTAACAAAAAACCTACACCACAAAAAAAATTTCACTTTAAGCAATTCACTCATTATGTTAATATTTGTCTTGCATAAAATGTAAACATCTTCTGATAAAACAAAAGAAACCAAAAAATTTCATAGTTCAATTCATTTTTTAATCAAGGTATATGAACTGCTACGTGCGTGATAAAATTATCTCTCTGTTAATGATCATTACCTAATAGCATAACACGCAACCCATGAGAAGCTCATTTTACTACTACATAAGCTAGAGCTATGGTAAAGCGCTTCGTGAAAACTTTACAACCTCTTCGCGCAACGGCAACAATTTTGGGAATCTTTCCTCTCAAATTAGCAAATCACAATGCCACTTTGACAATTCTGGAATGTATTCAAAACTGCATCTATTTAACAATTTACGTCGCCTGCTTCTCCCACTACTACAACAAATTAAGCAGAAGCTTGCCTGGAGACTTTACCAAAATGAACACAGTGATGTACGGATTGAAGTTTAGAAGAATAGGAAATGTGACTGTGATGTGCGTCACTCTCGTCGCAACTATAGTCAATCGAAAGAAATTGTTGAGTATTTATGAGAACATTTCTGAAGTCGATGTAAAACTTGGTCTTCTTGGACAAAAAGAAAACATTCGTAGAAGCAACCAACGAAATGGAAGAAATCTTGTTCTTCTAGTGGTTGTTGTAGACTTGGTTTACTACATTATAGGAACGTGGCTTACCCTCTCTGCCAGAAAAAATAATTCAGCAGTGGAGTTTATTGCTATTGCTTATCCTCTACTTGTCATTGCTAACTTCAACTTCACTTTCTATGGAATCATGACAGCGTTGCAGGATCGGTTTAAAATTGTTAACGAGAAGATTTTGATGACAGCGCCTTCTGAAAATGCGACCTTTTGCAAAAGTTTGGAACATCTAGTTGCAGTGCACCGGAATTTAACCAGATTAAGCAGAAACGTCAATTCAGTTTTTTCTCTACATCTGTTGCTATGGATCACCCTAACATGCATAGCTTTCGTCATAGATTTGTATGTTTTAACATGGCTAATGGTAATGGGTTTCGTTACAAAATACTCTTCCATAGTGGTCAACTTGATTAAAAATATAACCATGTATATCTTCGATTTATTTTGTTTTTGTTACAAATCACGTCAGCTTTGTAGAGAGGTAAGGTAGTTTAATTCCACAACCAGTAATGTGAAATTCAGGGATACGATATTTTAAGGCAAACTGCACCAAAACCTTGTTGTTGGGAGTTCAGGTGAAGTTAGAAACAGAAAATGAAAGGAATGTGGTGAGTTTTTTTTTATATGAAATGAGAACTAATCTGGATCCTCAATTATAGATAATTGCGTCAGTTTTGCGGTTAGCAAGACATAAATTGGAAATAACAGCTTTGAGACTCTTCGCCGTCGACAGTTCACTCCTGTTTTCGGTAAATCTGTTAAAACTCAGAAGCTATCTAAGTTTAACTATGAACCGTAGATTTGTAGTGCCGTTTCTTCTTATTTGTTTGTCATGATTCAATTAGACTTGGAAAATGATCGAGTGTCGCAGAATTTAACACCCGATGTGACAAACAAGACTGTGGATTAATATTTACTAATTCAAACAAAGAAAAATGCCGATACAGGTTCAGTTAATTAATTTTATTTCAGTCCAACCCAATTCAGAAAGAAATTATATAGAAGAAAGGTGACAGCAATTCAGAAATAACCAAAGCTCGAAAAATCCAAAACCAAAACAGTCAACACTTCTATGGGCATTTTAAGAGTTTCCTTTTATTTAATTTTAATTTCAAATTGGTAGGTCATGTATTTGGATGGTTAAATCTCCTTTTTTTTTTCTCTGGGGAGGCAGTTCTGGGACACCTGTTTTTCTCAAAATTTTGAAAATAACTATTCCACTTTTGGTTATCGGAACAGTTTTGAATCTAATACAAAACAAATTATAAATTTCAGCTTGTTGTATTTTCATCATCGATTCACTTTACCGTTTGTTGTTGATTAAACCGACTTCAGAAATTTTTAATTAAAAAAAAAAAAAATTAAGTTTCTAGGGTAGCTTATTCAAATATCTCCGTCATGCTTAAATTGTTTTTAGGAGAGTCGCGGAACCAAAAATGAAGAAATGGAAATTGATATGTTATTAATTATTTTTCTTTCGGTTCTTTTTGTTCATTCAACATCAATTAAACATTAATTGAATTAAATTAAACATTATTAAAAGGGTCAAAGCTTTGGAAATAATTTTTTCCCATTATCATTGGATATTAGTGGTTTTTGCTCTCTGAAAATAAATAAATCACTAGTGAACAAAAAAATGTACATTTAATCACTTGTATGGTTGGGGTCCTCGCCTTCGGCTCAGACGCCCAACTTCCGTACTCGTGATTAAATGTCCTACTTTGCTCACTTGTAGTGAAAACAGCTATTGACTAAATTGACTAGGTATTTTTCCTATATGGAAAAAACCGGTACTTATCCATTAATGTCAGCACAATTTACTAATGAGTAATGACAATCATTGTAATCAATAAAGCTCATTGGCTTTTCTACGCAAAGTTTTTGTGTATAAACAAACTCAATACTTAAAAATTAATATAACAATGATTACAATTCAATCAATATACTATAGGAACACGCAACCCTTTAGAACCTTAGACCACACTCTACAAAGTTATAGCTATGGCAAACAGTTTCGCAGAAGCTTTACTGCCTCTTCGCATAACAGCAATCATTTTGGGAATCTTTCCCTTCAAATTCGAAAATCAAAATGTTATTTTTACAATTCTAGAATTCATTCAAAGTCTCATCTATTTAACAATTTACATCGCTTGTTTCTTTTACTATTACATAAACTTAAAGAGCATCTTACCTGGAGACCTCACAAAAATGCACACAATACTGTACGGCCTTAGATTGGAAAGAATAGGAATTATAATTGTGATGTGTCTCACTCTCGTCACGAGTATAGTCAACCGTAAGAGATTATTGAGTGTCTATCAGACGATTTCTGAAGTCGATTTAAAACTTACTCTTCTCGGGCAAAAAGAAGAAGTGTGTAAAAGCAACCAACAAAATCGAAGAAATCTTATAGTCCTAGTTGCTGTTGTAGACATGTTTTATTACATTGTCGGAACTTGGTTAATGATCGCGGGCAATGCAACTAACTTAGTAATGGAATTTATTGCCATTGTGTTTCCATTACTGGTCATTGCCAACTTCAATCTCACTTTCCATGGAATTATGATAGCTTTGCAAGATCGGTTTCAAATAATTAACAGCATAATTTTCAAAATGACGAAACGCATTAAAGATGCACCCTTTTGCAAGAGTGTAGAAGATCTAATCGCAATACACCAAAATTTGACTAAATCTAGCAAAGACCTCAATTCGGTTTTCTCACTCCATATGCTGCTATGGATAGGCATAACATTCATGGCTTCTGTCTTGACGTTGTATGTTACGGTTTGGCTAATTGTAATGAATTTGGTTTCAAAATACCCTTTCATACTGTTCAACGCCATCAAAAATATCACCATAAATTTCTTCGATTTATTTTGTTTTTGTCACAGGTCTCGTCAGCTTTGTCATGAGGTGAGTTACTTGAGCAGTGTAAATTTCACGCATAAAATATTTTCAGGCAAACAAAACCACAACCTTATTGTTAAGAGCTCAGCTTAGCTTTGAAGCAGAAAATGAAAGAAATGTGGTGAGTTTTCTATATGAAATGTGAACACAATTAATTTGGATCCACCTCTCTAGATTATAGCCTCGGTTCTGCGACTAACGAGACACAAATTAAAAATGACAGCTTTGAGACTCTTCACTCTCGACCATGCACTCTTGTTTTCGGTAAATCTGTTTGTACCCAGAAGTAATCAAAATGTATCTGTGAATCGTAGATTTATGGCGCCGTTTCTTCTTATTTGTTTGTTGCAATTCAATTAGACTTGATGAGTGATCGAGTCACTCAAAATTTGGAAGCGAACGTAGCAAACAAAACTTTAGAGAAAGCATTCAATAACAGTTCAGTTTAATGAAGTAGAAGTTTTGTGAAAAAAATTGCAGGAAAAGACAAAGCTCTAGGACCATTTTAGGAGATTAGTCTTGATTTCAAGGTGATCATCGAGTCATATATGGGAATAGGAAGTTGGTTCAATCTTCCAAAGTTTTGAAAATGATGCCACCTCCAGTACTGGTTTCCGTTTTGTCGATGTATTAAATTACATAACTAATATACATGATTGGTGGTCCTTTTTTGTTGACACCAATTGCGTTAATAGTTATTTACGAACCAAGTGCGGGAAGACGATGTTCTCGCATGAGCGCATTTTTTTTAAAGCACGAGCGACGAAGGAGCGAGTGCCTTTAATTAATGCGCCAATGAGCGGAAGATGTCTTCACGCAAGTGGCTCGTACAATATTTTTTGTACGAACATTAAATTTAAAATGTTTGTTTTAATACTTTAAACGAACATAAAACCAAGTAGGCAGTGATCTTTGGTTATTAGAAACAATTGCTTCACTTGACATTTCAATTTTTGCAATAATTTGTGAGTTTTGTTGTATTTGTATTGCATTTTATGTAGGATTTGTAGGAACAATTTTCAACGATTACAAATATTTCCCCAATTTTTAATGGAGGATAATCCAGAGAAGTTGTACTTTATGAATTACCAAATTTAATTCCCAAAATTTTGAAAATTCCACGTATGGTTATTGGAACAGTTTTGAATTTAATGCAAAACAAATTAAAATATTCAGCTTGTTATCTCTCCAAAATTGATTCACTTTCCCGTTTGTGTAGATTAAACCGACTTAAGAAATTTTTAATCAAAAGAAAAACCATTTTTAAATTTCTTGAGTAGCTTGTCCATAATATGTGTTCGTTATTCTCAAATTATTTTTAGCAGAGTGGCAGAACCAAAAGGGAACAGATGGAAATTCGACATGCAACTATTTCTTGTCACTCACCTCTGTTTGTTCATTTTCGAATCATTATTAAAAACGTTAAAGGTTTTGAAGCGATTTTGACTAATTTGCTATATGGAAATAACCATTAGTTATCCGTTAATGTCAACACAATTTACTAATGACAATCGTTCTAATCAATAAAGCTCTTTGATTTCTCTACAGATAAGTTTTTAGGAATGTATCAGTCAAGCTGCATTATGAATGCCTATTATACTCAAAACCTGCACACAATTAAACAAGTTCGATACTTAAAAATTAATATAACAATTATGACAATTCAATCACCAACCATAATTTCGTAATATAACGACACGCAACCCCTTTAGAAGATTAGACCACATTTTACAAAGTTATAGCTATGGTAAACAGCTTCGCAGAAGCTTTACTGCCTCTTCGCATAACAGCAATCATTTTGGGAATCTACCCCTTCAAATTCAAAAATCAAAATGTTATTTTTACAATTCTCGAATTTATTCAAGGAATCATTTATTCAACAATTTACATTGTTATAGTTTGTCCAGCGGGAGATTGGTTGACATGAGAATCACAAAATTCTACGTAGAGAAAGTAGTATGTACTTAGCGCACGTAAAATTTGAAATATACCCAACAGCAACATTTTTGCTATGAAATTATGCTCTAATTAATGTATTCTAGTGCATTTTGTAGTGTTGGGGTACAAGTCAACAATTTAAAATCTCCCAATCTCTCGCTGGACGAAGTTTAGTTTCTTCTACTATTACAAGAACTTTGACAGCAGCTTACCTGGAGACTTTACCAAAATGAAGACAGTGATGTACGGATTAAGGTTTAAAAGAATAGGGGATGTAATTGTGATGTGTGTCAGTCTCGTCACAAGTATGGTTAACCGCAAGATATTATTGACTGTCTATCAGACGATTTCTGAAGTCGATACAAAACTTACTTTTCTCGGACAAAAAGAAGAAGTGCGTAGAAGCAACAAACAAAATAGAAGAAATCTTGTAGTCCTAGTTGCTGCTGTAGACATGTTCTATTACATTGTCGGAACTTGGTTAATGGTCGCGACCAAAGAAAGTAACTTTGCAGCGGAGTTTATTTCGATTGTGTTTCCATTGCTGGTCATTTCCAACTTTAATCTCACTTTCTGTGGAATTACAACAGCTTTACAGGATCTATTTCAAATTATTAACAGCAGAATTTTCAAAATGACAAAACGCATTGAAGGTGCATCCTTTTGCAAGAGTCTGGAAGAACAAATCGCAATACACCAAAATTTGACTAAATCTAGCAAAGACGTCAATTCGGTTTTCTCTCTCCATCTGTTGCTATGGATAGGCCTAACATTCGTAGCTTCTGTCTTGACGTTGTATATTGCAGTGTGGCTAATTGTGAAGAATTTGGTTCTAAAATACCCTTCCTTTATGATCAACGCCTTCAAAAATATTACCACAAATTTCATCGATTTATTTTCTTTTTATCACAGATCTCGTCAGCTTTGTCATGAGGTGAGTTCCTTTAGCAGTGTAAATTTCACGCAAAAAATATTTTCAGGCAAACAAAACCAAAACCTTATTGTTAAGAGTTCAATTGAAGATAGACGCAGAAAATGAAAGAAATATGGTGAGTTTTCTGTATGAAATATGAACACAACTAATCTGGATCCACATCTCTAGATTATAGCCTCGGTTCTGAGACTAATGAGACACAAATTAAAAATAACAGCTTTGAGACTCTTCACTCTTGACCACGCACTCTTGTTTTCGGTAAATCTGTTTGAACTTAGAAGTAATCAAAATTTATTTATGAATCGTAGATTTATGGCGCCGTTTCTTCTTATTTGTTTGTTGCGATCCAGTTAGACTTGATGAATGTTCCAGGCGCTCAAAATCTCGGAATCAACGTGGCAAACAAAAGTTTAGAGAAAGCATTCAACAATAGTTCAATTTAATGAAGCAGAAGTTTTATGGGAAAAATGCAGGAAAAGACAAAACTCTACGATCATTTTAGGAGTTTAGTCTTGATTTCAACGTGATGATCAAGGTCATATGGGAATAGGAAGTTGGTAACATCTTCCAAAGTTTTGAAAATGATACCACATCGACTAGTACTAATTTCTTATTTCTATTAGAAAATTCATATGATTTTGGCTGACTCTTTTAGAAAACCTACTTGATAATTTGTCATGAAGATAAAAAACTGATAAACTTTCTACTGTAGTATTTTTTTTTGTAATACCCCTCTAGTTTAAATGACTTTTAGACAAATCCTTAAATTAAGTGTGGACAACGAAGACGAAAGCAATTTTGTATCTACCAAATACATTTGTCAAAATTTTGAAATTGTCTAGATTTCACTTTTGGTTATCGGAACAGTTTTGAATTTAGTGCAAAACAAATTACAACTTTCAGCTTGTTATCTCTTCAATATCGATTCACTTTATTGTTTGTGTGTTTTGAGTGAAAAGAAAAAGCCTTTTAAAATTTTTAATCCTTAGGAAAGTGGCTGAACCAAAAGGGAACACATGGAAATTTGATATGTTACCAATTTTTTCCTTCGCCTTTGTTTGTTCATTTACGAATCATTATTAAAAAAGTTATCGCTTTTCAAATAAATAATTTTGACTGAATTGAATTATGTATCTTTCCTATTTGGAAATACCCATTATTTGTCCGTTAATGTCAACACAATTTACTAATGACAATCGTTCTGATCAATAGAACTCTTTGACTACTCTATACAAATGTTTTTGGTAATGTATCCCGTCAAGCTATATAATTATAATGAGTGTCTACTGTACTATAAACATGTACACAATTAAAAAAAAATTCAATATTTAAAAATTAATATCACAATTATGACAATTCAATCACTAATCATAATTCCTTAATATTAGAACACGCAACCCTTTAGAAGCTTACACCACATTTTACAAAGCTATAACTATGGTAAAAAGTTTCACAGAAGCTTTACTGCCTGTTCGCATAACAGCAATCATTTTGGGAATCTTTCCCTTTAAATTCGAAAATCAAAATGTGATTTTTACAATTTTCGAATTTATTCAAGGTATCATTTATTTAACAATTTACATCGCTTGTTTCTTCACTTATTACAAGAACTTAAATAGCATCTTACCTGGAGACTTCACCAAAATGAACACAATACTGTACGCATTTAAGTTGAAAAAACTAGGTAATATAGTTGTGATGTGTGTCACTCTAGTCACAACCCTAATCAATCGCAAGAGATTATTGAGTGTCTATCGGACGATTTATGAAGTCGATTTAAAACTTACTCTTCTCGGACATAAAGAAGAAGTGTGTAGAAGCAATAAACAAAATCGAAGAATTCTTATAATTCTAGTTGCTGCTCTAAACATATTTTACATTATCGGAACTTGTGTTCTCTTCGCAACCAAAAAAAATAGCTTTGCAGTGGAGTTTATTGCCAATGTGTTTCCATTATTGGTCATTGCCAACTTCAATCTCACTTTCTATGGAACTACGACAGCTTTGCAGCATCGGTTTCAAATTATTAACAGCAGAATTTTCAAAATGACGAAACGCATTGAAGATACATCCTTTAGGAAAATTGTGGAAGAACTAATCGCAATACACCAAAATTTGATTAAGTCTAGCAAAGACGTCAATTCGGTTTTCTCCTTCCATTTGCTCCTATGGATAGGCCTAACATTCATGGCTTCTGTTTTGGCGCTGTATGTTACAGTTTGGCTGATTGTAATGAATTTGGTTCTAAAACACCCTCCCATATTCATTAACACTATCAAATGTATTTTTATAAGTTTCTTCGATTTATTTTGTTTTTGTCACAGATCTCGTCAGCTTTGTCAGGAGGTGAGTTACTTTAGCAGTGTAAATTTCACGCATAAAAAATATTTTAAGGCGAATAACACCAAAATCTTATTGTTAGAAGTTCAAGCGAAGCAAGAATCAGAAGAAGAAAGAAATGTGGTGAGTTTTCGATATGAAATGTGAACACAACTAATCTAGATCCACATCTGTAGATTATAGCGTCGGTTCTGCGACTAATGAGAAACAAATTAAAAATAACAGCCTTGAGGCTCTTCACTCTTGACCATGGGCTCTTGTTTTCGGTAAATCTCTTTGACCTCAGAAGTACCTAATCAAAATTTATCTGCGAATCGTAGATTTACGGCGGCGTTTCTTCTTATTTGTTTGTTACGATTCAATTAGATCTGATGAATGTTCCAGTCACAGAAAATTTGGGAATCAAAGTAGCAAACAAAAGTTTAGATTAATGGGAAAAGTGAAGGATAGTGGCGGAACCAAAAGGAACCGATGGAAATCGACTTTTTATTAATTTTTTCTTACTTTAAAAAAAGTTAAACCTTTTGAAGTAATTTTGACTGAATTGATTACTTATGTATTTTTCCTATATCGAAATATCCATTATTTATCCGTTAATGTCTGTACAATTTACTAATGAATGACAATCGTTCTAACCAACAAAATTCCTTGACTTCTGTGCGCAAAATTTTTTGTGAATGTATCCCTTCAAGCAATTAAACAAATTCCATACTTAAAAATCAATACCATAATGAAATCAATTCAATTACTAATCATTATTTCCCAATATTAGAACACGCAACGCTTTAGAAGCTTACACCACATTTTACACAGTTATAGCTATGGTAAACAGTTTCGCTGAAGCTTTACTACCTCTTCGCATAACAGCAATCATTTTGGGAATCTTTCCCTTCAAATTCAAAAATCAAAATGCAATTATTACAGTTCTCCAATTTATTCAAGGTGTCATTTATTTAACAACTTACATAGTTTGTTTCTTCTATTATTACAAGAACTTTAACAGCAGCGTACCTGAAGACTTCACCAAAATGAGCACAGTGATGTACGGATTGCAGTTTATAAGAATAGGAAATGTAGTTGTGATGTGTGTCACTCTCGTCACAAGTATAATCAACCGCAAGAGATTATTGAGTGTCTATCAAACGATTTGTGAAGTCGATTCAAAACTTACTCTTCTCGGACAAAAAGAAGAAGTGTGTAGAAGCAATAAACAAAATCGAAGAAATCTTGTAGTCCTAGTTGCTGCTGTAGACATGTTTTATTACATTGCCGGAACTTGGTTTGTCGTCGCGACCAAAGAAAGTAACTTTGCAGTCGAGTTTATTTCTATTGTGTTTCCATTACTGGTCATTTCCAACTTCAACTTCACTTTCTATGGAATTACGACAGCTTTGCAACATCGCTTTCAAATTATTAACAGCAGAATTTTCAAAATGACGAAACGCATTGAAGATGCACATTTTTGCAAGAGTGTGGAAGATCTAATCGTAATACACCAAAATTTGACTAAATCTAGCAAAGACGTCAATTCGGTTTTTTCCCTCCATCTGCTGCTATGGATAGGCCGAACATTCGTAG
The DNA here is from genome assembly GCF_963966145.1 of Tenebrio molitor. NCBI lineage: Eukaryota > Metazoa > Arthropoda > Insecta > Coleoptera > Tenebrionidae > Tenebrio > Tenebrio molitor. The sequence goes on from NC_091053.1 coordinate 5,294,680, forward strand.
GTTCTGTCTTAACGCTGTATATTACAGTTTGGCTAATTGTGATGAATTTGGTTCCAAAATACACTCCAATAGTGATCAGCCTCTTCAAAAATATTTCCATAAATTTCTTCGATTTATTTTCTTTTTGTCACAGATCTCGTCAGCTTTGTCAGGAGGTGAGTTACTTTACCAGTGTAAAATTCATGCATAAAATATTTTAAGGCAAACAACACCAAAACCTTATTGTTAAGAGTTCAGTTGAAGATAGAAGCAGAAGATAAAAGAAATTTGGTAAGTTTTCAATATGAAATGTGAACACAACTAATCTAGATTCACATCATCTCTAGATTGTAGCCTCGGTTCTGCGACTAATGAGACACAAGTTAAAAATAACAGCTTTGAGACTCTTCACTCTTGACCATGCACTCTTGTTTTCGGTAAATCTGTTTGAACTCAGAAGTGATCAAAATGCATCTATGAATCGTAGATTTGTGGTGCCGTTTCTTCTTATTTGTTTGTTACTATTCAATTCGACTTGATGAATAATCGAGACACTTAAAATTTCCGAACCAATGTAGCAAACAAAAGTTTAGAGTAAGCATTCAACAACAGCTCAGTTGAAAGAAGTAGAATTTTTATGGGAAAACATGGACAAAAAGACACTACGACAATTTTAGGAGGATTTCTTAATTTACTCTTCTCGAAGTCATAGGGAATTGGGTACATCTTCCAAAGTTTTGAAAATGGTACCACATCCAGTACTGGTTTCCGTTTTATCAATGTTTTAAATTACATGCGTGATATAGATGATTGGTTAATATTTTTTATTGACACTAATTACGTTAAAATTATTTTCCCACTACCACCTGTTCTAACTCAGTACAGAAAAGAAAATATGTGAGTTCAGACAATGAATCCGATCTAGTCCTTTTTCGGCGAAGAAAAAATAGAGTCAATCTCTATTGCCGAAATCTTTACCGCAATTGAAAAAATGTCTAAAATTTTGGCAACGTAAACTGTCAGAACTAGAAACGGCAAAACTTTCTGTTCGACAATTGATATAATACCAACCTTCATTTACGGCACAGTTTGTCTATCAATGACAGTAATCCACTTCGATTTTTTTTTAATTCAGGAATTTCAGTTTTGACAATGTTAAGCTGGTGAGATTTATAGTGATATTTCGTTCCCTCCGTTCCCTCATAGTGATGACTTAAATCTACAGAGGTACAATGAAAACCAATAAATAGCAATTATTGTGAATTTGTAAATTCGGAAATCTTCGGTTTTGTGGATTATTTGAGTGTCTTTATATCCTTTGTGACGTCATGGAATTTCTACTCAAGCGAAAAAAAGCCGTCAACAACATATTCAACATTCAATATATTCTTTGCAATTGCTGCTTTGGATCAGTACTAATTTCACACTTCCATTAGGAAATTCATACTGTTTGGCTCACTCTTTTCCAAAACCTACTTGATAATAATTTGTCATGAAGATAAAAAACTGCAAAACCTTTTACTAAAGTTCTTTTTTTGTAGTACCTCTCCAGTCTAAATGACATTTAGACAAACCGTTAAATTAGGTGTGGACAACCAAGACGAAAGGAAATTTGTTTCTACCAAATAGACAGGGTGTCTCACTAAGACTTTCGACCCTAATATCTCTGTTATTTTCCAATGGATTTTTTTAAAATTTATAATGCAGACATTTTAGATGGTGAAGAGTAAAATCCCATTAGTTCAATAAGCCAAGCCTTAAAATAGTTATTTTTATATTAAGTGCGCGAAGAGAGTGTTTTTTGTGCATGAAAAGGTCTTTTACGCCGAGACGAAGGTCGAGGCAGTATAAGTCTTTGAATGCACAAAAGCATCTTCGCGCACGAAATATAAACAATATTTTTTCTATAATTGATTCAAAAAAGTGAAATTAAAAATTCAAATTTTTGAAGGAACTCTGAAGTCTCAATGCAGTAACCATGTTGCTAGGTAACTAATAAAAAACAGTGCGTGAAATGAAAAACAGAAATAGTCGTATTCGTGAAATTGCATTTCACACACTTCATGCACAGATAACTATACGTGAATTTCAATTTTTTGAATCAATTATATAAAAACGTAATTTTCACATGCCTTTTTAAAATGTTGAATCACTAAAGATTTATATCAAAAAATTGATCGTCAATAAAGAAGAAACTCATCCTTGAAAGACGTCTGGTTTGCAAGAAAAAAGAAAAAAACTGTTAAACGTGGTTGGAGATGCAAAAACGTAGACACTAATGAAACAAACGGGCACTACACCGAAGATGAATAAAAAAAAATTCATAACGGGTAGGTAATCAAAATATGATCCTTCTAAACATGCTCGACATCGCCTTTCTACCGTTTGGCACACTCTCAAAAGATGATCTGTGTTTTCTCACACGGTAACAGATGCATTTTCAATTCGTTGGACTAACTCTTCTCTCGTACCAACAATGTCTTTCAAGTATCCCCAAAAATAGAAGTGGCATGGTGTTAAATCAGAAGATCGTGGGGGCCATGCGACTGGACTATCATGACCTATCCAACGGTGTCGGTAATGCTGGTCCAACCAATCTCCAGGATCGAGTCCAAAATGAGAGAGTGTAGCGTCTAACAGCATCCAACTTTCTGCTATTAGGTGTAAAGGAATGTCATCCAAAAGGTTTAGAAAATGATGGTCCAGAAAATTACGGAATGCTTCAGCTGTCAAGCATGGTGGCAGTAAATAAGGTCCAATTAATCGATTTCCAAAAACTCCAGCCCACTGAACTCACGTTGAAAATTTCTTGGGCGAATGGCATTAGGATTTTGACGAGCCCAAATATGAATGTTATGAAAACTAACAATACCTGCTCTCGTGAAGTGTGTTTCGTCGGTCCATAGAATTGTTTGTAAAAATTGCGGATCATCATTGACTTTGTTCAAAATTTTCGTACAAGTTGCCATACTTATCCACATCATTCTGAATCACTCAATAAGATCCGTTCCTGCTGCGTTTTTAAAACAATCGTAAACGGTGAATAGATCTAGTAGTCAATGTAGACTCAAAACTAAAGCGGTACGGCCAAAACGCACAAACAGCGAAAGTGAATTTGCAAATTTGGAAGTTCTTGGTTTTGTTATCTTTTAGAGTGTTCGTTTTTCTATTCGTGAGAGAAATCATGGAATATTTTGTCAGACCAGAAAAATCACGATCCCGTTATTTTTTGATGATTATGTATTTCATTCACTTACATTTCGGCCTGTAGCATTTCGTCATTCAACAATGATTAAAAATTTCAGTCCAACAAATTAATTAAACCAAAATTGTATCGCCTTCACCTCATATTTAGAGCCAATGAGTGAGGATATTTACAAAACAAAATCGAAATCAAGTCGGTTTTCAAGTAACTATTTCATTCATAGTTGTTTCAACCAATCATATTCGGTCACTCAACAATGAATATAAAATTTTAACTGGAAAAATTAATCTAATCAAAGTTTTGCCAGACCAATGAAATCGCGAAGCTGGAGGGTTTTCAAATGGCAAAATTTTTGTCATAGCAACAGGTTTAATATGACAATCAAATGAAAAGTCAAAAATTTGTCTAAAATGAATGAACAAAAACGTTTTTATTCATGAAATAGTCCTCCGAATACCATTCGTGGTAAAAATTTTGTCCGGCAAAATTTTACGACTAATTTACCCTCGACTTGTTGCTGTCAAAAATATAGAATTTTATCTAACCACTGTAGTACTCAAAAATAGCTATTTATTATGCAAGTGTCTTATAAGGCATATAAATCACGAAAGAAATGTTTAGCCACGAAAGCTTACTCCAGTGGGCTAATTTTTCTTGAGTGACTTATTTGCTGTTAAGGCACGAGTGTAATATATAGTTTTATCCAACACCTCCTTCTATAACAATTCTTAAAACATCATCAAAACCCAAAAATTTTATAGCTTTAAAAGCTGGTAGCCTATAAACTGGTTGCCATGTGGTTGCTATGATAAATTGTTTGCTTGTTTACAACAAATTCATTATTTAAGAAAAACTTTTGCAAAAAAACTGCTTCTGCACCATAATCATAAAAACAGTTTAATTATGGGTTCATAAGTCCACTAGTGTTTTATAGACCTCATAATAAGTATATTCAGAATCGGCATTATTTAGACTTCATAATAAATAGGTGTTGGATAAAAGATTTAAAATGATCAACCCAATTGTATATGTACATCAATTTTGCTAGAACTGTCATCAACATACTCAAGATGCACAGAATTATGCGCACGGTCAGCACAGACAAAAATTCAATATATGTATTTCTAGAAAGTTTTGCTTTGGATTAGCAATAATTTCACACTTCTCTTAAGAAATTCATAAGGTTTGGCTCATTCATTTCCAAAATCTACTTGATATTTTGTCATGAAGATAAAAAACTGCAAAACTTGCTACATACTGCAGTATTTTTTTTTCGTAGTAACTCTCTTGTCTAAATGACTTTTAGACAAACCGTTAAATTAGATGTGGACAATGAAGACGAAAGGAATTTTGAATGTATGAAATATATTTCCCAAAATTTTCAAAATATCACTTCCACTTTTGATTATCGGAACAATTTTCAATTTAATACAAAACAGATTAAAATTTTCAGCTAGTTATCTCTTAAACAACGATTCACTTGACCGTTTGCTGGAACTTCGATATGTTACTACCTATTTCCCTTCGCCCCTCTTTGTTCATTTACGAATCATTATTAAAAAAGTTAAAGCTTTTGAAGTAAATGATTTTGACTGAATTGATTATGTATCTTTCCTATATGGAAATACCCATTATTTGTCGATTAATATCAACACAATTTACTAATGACAATCGTTCTGATCAATAAAGCTCTTTGACTTCTATACACAACAGTTATCGGGATTGTATCCAGTCAAACTACATAATGAATGTCTACAGTACTCTAAACCGGTACACAATTAAACAAATTCCATACTTAAAAATCATTATCACAATTATGACAATGCAATTAACAATCATAATCTCCTAATGTAAGAACACGCAACCGCAACCCTTTAGAAGCTTACACCATACAAAGTGATAGCTATGGTAAAGAGTTTCGCAGAAGCTTTACTGCCTCTTCGTATAACAGCAATCATTTTGGGAATCTATCCCTTCAAATTTAAAAATCAAAATATTATTTTTACAATTCTCGAATTTATTCAAGGTATCATTTATTTAACAATTTGCATCGCTTGTTTCTTCTACAGCTACAACAACTTAAACAACAGCTTATCTCCAGACTTTGCCAACATAAACACAGTGATGCTCGGATTAAAGTTTAGAAAAATAGGAAATATAATTGTGATGTGTGTTACTCTCGTCACAAGTCTAATCAACCGCAAGAGATTATTGAGTGTCTATCAGACGATCTCTGCAGTCGATTTAAAACTTACTCTTCTCGGACAAAAACAAGAAGTGTGTAGAAGCAATAAACAAAATCGAAGAAATCTTATAGTCCTAGTTGCTGCTGTAGACATGTTTTATTACACTGTCGGAAATTGGTTTCTCCTCAGGACCAATGAAAGTAACTTTGCGGTGGAGTTTATTGCCAATGTGTTTCCATTACTGGTCATTGCCGACTTCAATGTCAGTTTCTATGGAATTACGATAGCTTTGCAGGATCGGTTTCGAATTATTAACAACAGAATTGTCAAAATGACAGAACGCATTGAAGATGCATCCTTTTGCAAGAGTGTGGAAGAACTAATCGCAATACACCAAAATTTGACTAAATCTAGCAAAGACGTCAATTCGGTTTTCTCCCTCCATTTGTTGCTATGGATAGGCCTAACGTTCATGGTTTCTGTCTTGGCGTTTTACGTTACGGTTTGGCTAATTGTAATGAATTTGATTCTAAAACACCCTCGCATAATGATGAATTCCATCAAAAATATTACCATAAATTTCTTCGATTTATTTTGTTTTTGTCACAGATCTGTTCAGCTTTGTCACGAGGTGAGTTACTTTAGCAGTGTACATTTCACTCATACAATATTTTAAGGCAAACAACACCAAACACTTATTGTTAGGAGTTCAGTTGAAGATAGAAGCAGAAGATGAAAGAAATGTGGTAAGTTTTCGATATGAAATGTGAACACAACTAATCTAGATCCACATCTGTAGATTATAGCGTCGGTTCTGCGACTAATGAGACACAAATTAAAAATCACAGCCTTGAGACTCTTCACTCTTGATCGTGCACTCTTGTTTTCGGTAAATCTGTTTATACTCAGCAGTAATCAAAATGTATCTGTTAATCGTAGATTTATAGCGCCGTTTCTTCCTATTTGTTTGTTACGATTCAATTAGACTTGTTAGACTTGATAAATGTTCCAGTCACAGAAAATTTGGAAATCAAAGTAGCAAACAAAACTTTAGAATAAGCATTCAACAACAATTCAATCTAAAGAAGTAGAAGTTTTATGGGAAAAAAATGCAAGAAGAGACATAAAACTGCAAAACTTTCTACTGAGTATTTTTTCTCGTGGTACTTCTCTAATCTAAATAATTTTTAGATAAACCGTTAAATTAAATGTGGTCAACGAAGACGAAAGACATTTTGTGTCAAATATACAGGGTGATCCAATTTTTTTTTTAAATGCTCTAGCAACTTTATTTCTTATCCGATTTCAATAAGCGAAAAGGCGTTTAAGGGACTATGAACTGTCATATAAAATTTATTTTATAAAGAAGCAGTTTAAGTGGGGTGATATTTAACTTTCTTATTTTCAATTGTGACATATGTTTTTTATTACTTATTTTTAAAGTCACTATTTTTCTAAACATTGCTGTATAAAAATATTATTTGTTCATGGTCCCTTAAACGCATTTTCATTTGATATATCGCTTGTTAAAATCGGACAAGAAATAAAGTTGCTAGAGCATTTAAAAAAAATTTGGATCACCCTGTATTTCTCAAAATTTAATGCAAAAAAAAATAAATGGTTCAACTTGTCATCTCTACAACATCGACTCACTTTATCACTGACTGTTGGTTAAACCGACTTAAAAAAAAATTAATTAATAGAAATAGTTATTTACGAACCAAGTGCGAGAAGACATTTTTTGCGCATGAGCGCATTGTTTGAGGCACAAGCGACGAAGGAGCGAGTGTTTCATTTGCGCGAATGTGCCGAAAACGTCTTCGCGCATCCAGGTTTTTTGAAACGAACATTAGTGTTTTTTAAATTATTTCCAATAGTTTCCAATTTAGTGAATAGATGGCACTTGCCCAAGTGTCAATCGAATTAATAGCGATTTATTTTCATTCTTTCGAAATTTTCAACATCCAAATTGGAGAAATGACATTTTGTAAAGCTGATTTTGTTATTTATTATCAAGTCAAATTATCTTCAGAATGCTCAAAAAGGCCAATGCTTTTTGGATGATTTTGGAGCACTAGTGCGCGAAATCTACGTTCGCGGTTTGCGAAATGTCATTAAATTTTCTTTGGGAGTGTGGCGGAACCAAAAGGAAACAGATGGAAATTCGATATTTTTTATTTTTCTTTCTTTCACTTCTGTTTGTTCATTTGCGAATCATTATTAAAAAAGTTAAAGCTTTAGGAGTAATTTTAACTGAATTAATTATGTATGTATTTTATTTACCATATGCTATCCAAATGACATTATACGAAAATATTTGTTATTTATTTGCTTATGTCAACACAATTTACTAATGACAATCATTCTAATTAATAAAGCTCTTTGACTTCTCTACGGAAATTTTCTTGGGAATGTATCGCGTCAAGCTATACACTATACTCTAAACCTGTAAACTGCATACTTAAAAATTAAACAATAATTATGACATATCAATCCCTTTAGAAGATTAGACCACATTTTCCAAAGTTATAGCTATGGTAAAGAGTTTCGCAGAAGCTTTACTCCCTCTTCGCATAACAGCAATCATTTTGGGAATCTTTCCCTTCAAATTCGAAAATCAAAATGTTATTTTTCCAATTCTAGAATTTATTCAACCCATCATTTATTTAACAATTTACATGGCTTGTTTCTTCTACTACTACAACAACTTAAACAACAGTTTACCTAGAGAATTCACCAAAATGCACACAGCAACATTCGGGGTAAAGTTTATGAGAATAGGAAATGTAATTGTGATGTGTGTCACTCTCGTCACAAGTATCGTCAATCGCAAGAGATTATTGACTGTCTATAAGACGATCTCTGAAATCGATTTAAAACTTACTCTTCTCGGACAAAAAGAAGAAGTGTGTAGAAGCAATAAACAAAATAGAAGGAATCTTACAATCCTAGTTGCTGCTGTAGACATGTTTTATTACATCTACGCAACTTGGTGTATCCTCCGGACCAAAGAAACTAACTTTGCAGTGGAGTTTATTGCCGTTGTGTTTCCATCCCTGGTTATTGCCAACTTCAATCTCACATTTTATGGAATTACGACAGCTTTGCAGGATCGGTTCCAAATTATTAACAGCAGAATTTTGAAAATGACACGCATTGAAGAAGCGTCCTTTTGCAAGAGTGTAGAAGATCTAATCGCAATTCACCAAAATTTGATTAAATCTAGCAAAGACGTCAATTCGGTTTTCTCCCTCCATTTGTTGCTATGGATAGGCCTAACATTCATGACTTCTGTCTTGGTGCTGTATGTTACAGTTTGGCTAATTGTAATGAATTTGGTTCCAAAACACCCTTTCATATTCATTAACGCTATCAAATATATTTTTATAAATTTCTTCGATTTATTTTGTTTTTGTCACAGATCTCGTCAGCTTTGTCATGAGGTGAGTTCTCGTAGCAGTGTAAATTTCACGCATAAAATATTTTAAGGCAAACCACACCAAAACCTTATTGTTAGGAGTTCACTTGAAGATAGAAGCAGAAGATGAAAGAAATGTGGTAAGTTTTCTATATGAAATGTGAACACAACTAATCTAGATCCATAACTGTAGATTATTGCCTCGGTTCTGGAACTTATGAGACGCAAATTGAAAATCACAGCCTTGAGACTCTTCACTCTTGACCGTGCACTCTTGTTTTCGGTAAATCTGTTTGTACTTAGAAGTAATCAAAATGTATCTGTGAATCTTAGATTTATAGCGCCGTTTCTTCTTATTTGTTCGTTACTATTCAATTAGACTTGATGAATGATCGAGTCATTCAAAATCTTGGAATCAACGTAGCAAACAAAAGTGCAGACAAAGCATTCAACGACAGTTCAATTTAAAGAAGTGAAAGTTTTATGGGAAAAAGGTTTTTAATTTAATCTTCATTTCAAGATGATCATCGAAGACATATGGGACTAGGGAGTTGGTTACATCTTCCAAAATTTTGAAGATGGTACCACATCCGGTACTAGTTTCAATTTTATCAAAATATTAAATTACATGCGTCATATAGATAGTTTTTGTCAATGTCAGCTTTCTTTCGCTTTGAACGTGTATCTCTCCATTTACGGATAGTTTTTAAAAAATAAATAAGTAATATGAAAATAATAAGTGCATTTATCTAATTTAATTTCGAAAATTAAATTTACTTAAAATCAATAATTTGGGCGAACGCTACTCTACTTAACCTACAAGAAAACAAAACAGAAAGAAAAACAAGGCAGAACAAATGAGATGGAAAAAACAACCAAAATGAAAACAAGAAGCTTTTAAAATATTTTGTCGTTTTTATTTATTAATGCTGACACCATTTCATAATTACAACCTTTCCAATCAATAATGCTTCTTTAAAAGTAGAAATAGTTTTATTGAAGTGCTGATCAACTTTCAAACATGAAATCAGAGGAAAGAATCTTGGCTCCTCTATGCACAATGGCAAAGATTTTAGGAGTGTATCCTTTCAAGATAAATAAAAAACGCCTAGTCTACTCGAAACCTAGGCTTCTTCAAACTTTCATTTTTCTAGGCATATATCTGTATTCTTTTCTTATCTGTTACGAAAAATTCGACCAACGTTTACCACGTGACTTCAAAAAATTTCAAACAGTAATTGACGTTCTTAAAATTCGACGGACAGGAAATGTCCTAGCAATGTTGTTAACAGTTGTCACATTTTTTTACAACCGGAATCAATTTGTCACCACTCTAGACAAGATCTGGGAAGTTGACCAAAAATTTTACGAGTTTGGTTTAAGAAAAACAATCTACGGACATAACCAGCGCGTTATAAAAATTTTGACTGTTTTACTTCTTGTAATGAACACTCTGGGTACTTTGTTAATCGTAATGGTACGAAAAAATCTCCTATTCGAGTTTATTGTAATTTCATATCCTCTGCTGGTGGTGACAAACACAAGTTTATTATTTTTTGGACTTGCCTTGACGTTACAATCCAGGTTCAAAATGATTAATGATTTTCTACTGAAGAAAATAAAAGTGTGCAAGAGCTCACAGGTTGTGAATGAATTGTTTATTTTGCACAGAAATTTACGAAAACTCAGCGCTAACTTAAATGAGATATTTTCTTATCATTTGTTACTCTGGATAACCATGACCTCTATAGGACTAGTTTTCGACCTTTACCTCTTCGTATACATTACTGTTTTCAATTTATTACGAAAACATCCCAGTGCTGTTTTTCAACTGTTAAAAAACATCTTTGTCTCAGCTTTTGATTTATTTTGTTTTTCGACAAGATCATCAAAACTTTCCAATGAGGTAAGCTGTTGAGATATTCCACTGACAACTGCTGTGACAAACTAATCTTGAGGTCAACCGTACAAGAACCTTACTTTTGGGGATCAAACTTGACATCCGCGATGAAACCGAGAGAAATTTGGTACGTTACTTGTCAGAAGCAATGCAAAGAGAAAATTTTACAATTTTCACTTTAGATAATTGCTCTCTCTCTACGTCTTACGAGAAATAAATTCCAAGTCACTGCTTGCAGACTTTTTACTATCGATAATTCGTTGCTGTTTTCGGTGAGTAAAGTTTTGACAAGTGTGGTGCAATGACAAGTTTGCTTCCAGATTTGTAGTGCTGCATTCTCGTATCTGTTCATCATGATCCAGTTTGATTTGGGCAATGAAAAATATGCCAATTTCCTCGTCAATACCACGAGTTAAAGACCACTGATTTTTATTTGCTTCAAAATAAAGACGCCGTAAACGCGCTAGAATTAAAACAGACAAAATTAAATCAATTATGTTAATTATGTGGTAATAAAACCGCTATGAGAAAAATCTATAAAACAAAAACCATTTCACATTTTTATTACTCATTTCATTAAAAAACTAATTTGGTTAAGAAACAGTTAAAGCACAAGAAACTAAATAATAGAGCACACGGATTCAGCTTAGGATCAATTTTATTTACAAAATCATCATCAATCATCTCTGTTATTTGACATTTCTAAGGGAAAGAACCTATAGTTGGCGCGACGAACCAGTGGAGTAGACACGAGGTGTTCACGTGATAGTTCGTAGCGACGTCATGAAAACCTGAGCACGAGGCTTACAACGAGACAGCAACGCGCTTTGCAACGAGATTATGAAAGCTTGAAAATTTCGGCTGCGTGGACTGAGCTGCACCAAACTTCTTAAGCCGCGCCCTTTAACCAATCGGAAACCATCCCCCGAAAATCACACCAGTTGTTTATTCCATTGGGTCGCCGCCCCGACTATAGGTACTTGAATTTAGCATCTTTTGTAACTCCAATAATCAATTTCTTCTCTTTCTATAAATATTTTATCAACCATTACAGAAATCATTAATCACCATTTCGTGTTGGATAAATAAAGTATGTATATCTAATGATAACATCGATACGCCAAATTAAAATTGTTATGGTCATGACAACAGTTGAAGAAAGTCTTTTGAATTGTGAATTTTGAATCTTTCAAAGTTTAAAATAGAAAGCAAGTCTTTAACAAAGATATCTTTGTTACAAATCTTCATCTATGCAACAATCTACACAATATCAATTACTTAAGCCATCATTTCAGCACCATACTGGTAGACGTTTTGGATTTTCTCATGGGCTATGAGTCATACCTATATGCGCAAACGACCAATATCGGTCTCAAGTAAGCGTTACAAACCGACCGGAAAACATCGTCATTCGTTACGTTAGTTTGTCTCGTAGACGTTTTCAGTTTTCATTTACAAGGTCACAGTCCATGAGAGAATCCAACGCCTTTAATGCCGTAAAAACTGAAACAATATCATTTGGACACAACTTACAGCGTTCTGGAACCGATAGTCAGTTTGTACCGACAGAAATAAAGTACTTGCCCAGATATAAGCAATTTCAAGGGACTCTTGGGATATGGGGAATTTGGATCAAAGACAGAACATTATTTAGATAGGATACAACACTCAGAACTTTAATTTCTCTCTGAATAAATTCTACAGTAAATCATTAGACTGATTAAAGTAACACGGTTCTGACATTGACGTCAATTAATTAATTACTTTTCCCACCACGGAAAATTCAACTTAGTTGCAACGGTCAATAAACACTAACTGTTCTATGCGTAGAAACAACTAGCCAACCCAGTCGACTTCTTGTCAAATAAAATGAATTCGGTGCCTTTTTTTGAAATTTTTGGCCCCACCCAAACCCTTTACAAAATTTTGGCAATGTCACCTTTCAGAACCGAAAACGGCGTGATCTTCTATTCGAAGCTTGGACTAGTACAAACCTTCACTTACGTCACAATCTGCTTGGGTATGGCACTCGTCTATTTCAAAATGTTTTTCGAATTTACCTATTTTGGCTTTGGCAATGTTCAAGTTGTGAGGTTTGTAGTGACATTTCGGTTGCTCAGTTCGATTCTTCTGATGATTTTAATTCTGTATTTTACTTTAACTAATCACAAAAAAATAAGAGCAACACTGGAACTAGTGGTCGAAGTGGACTCAAAACTGGGACGATACGTCCAAAACGAACAAATCGAAAAAGCGAATTTACGACTTAAGAAATTTTCGATTTCGACAACTTGTGTGGTTTTCACGTTTCTATTTGCAGCAGAAATGTATACGTATTTTCAAAAGTCAGAAAAATCTCGAGTTTTCTATGTTGTTATAAGTGCTTATCCTAGATTTGTCATTACTCTAAAAAATATGACATTTTGTTTGTTCACCGCAGTGCTTCAAGAAAGATTTAAAATAATCAACAGAATCATTTCGAAAAAAGTCATCGAATCCAAAAACATACACAAATATGTTGACCCTAATTTCGAAAAAACTCTCAACGACTTACTCATCCTTCACACAACTTTAATCACAGTCTCTACAGAAATAAACGCAATATATTCCTTGCAATTGTTGCTTTGGATTGCTAGGAATTTCACACTTTTACTAGCAGATTCGTACACTTTAGTCCACATGATTTGCTTCAAGTCCATCGAAAAGTATTACAGGTTTGGTATTTTTTTAATATTAAACTGCACCACCTACGTTGCCAGTACATACTATTTATCGAGGAGGACAGCAAAACTTTGCAAACAAGTAACATTCTCTTTTTGTATTATTGTAATACAAATTGTTACAATTTTAGGCAAACCGTACCAAAAGTCTCTTGTTAGGGATTGAAATAGGTGTGGACCAAGAAGATGAAAGAAATTTGGTAAGATATATTTTTGAAAAATTATGACAATGGCGGTTGTGTTTTCAGGTTATTGTCACAGCCTTGAATATGAGGCGAAACAATCTTAAAATTACCGCTTGTCATCTTTTCAACATGGATCACACTTTACTCTTTAGTGTTGGTTAACTGAAATGGAGAAACTCTCAGTTTTAAAAAACTTCTTTTTTAGATTGCTGGGGCAGCTTGTTCGTATTTATTTATCATGCTTCAATTTGATCTAGAAGAATCGAGGAACCAGAGTAGAACAACAGCGAACTTGACCCACGCTGCAGGTTTTTAATTAAGTATCTAATTAATTTAATACTTCTTTTCTTTGTTAAATATTTCATAAGAAATAACGTACATTTATAATTACGAAATTTTTTATGTTATGTAAAAATCCTTTACCCACAAGTACAGCAAAGTACTCCTACCCAGGTGAAAAATTACATTGATTAAGGACAATTCAATCAAATTCTTTCTTAGACACCCTTAATAAAAACGGTAATTTTACGTACTCACAAGCAGACGAAAAGTAACTCTTTTTCGGACGCTGAACCGTGGCGCCATCTGTTCAGTAAGTTAACAACGAAACCGACAAAACCGATAATTGTCCTGTCACCATAAATGATGTAAATAAGTAATTGTATTACAAATACTATAAAAAAATTATCTATTTGAAAAAGGTAGATACAAAATAAATTTGTAATTGTCCAATTATGTATTTTATTTTGTAGTTGGTGCGGTCGCTTAAAAAAATGTATGTGCACCTCAACTAAAAACTACAATTGGTTCTCGTCTGTTTTCAAGCCTCGGCTGCGCCTCGGCCAGAAAACTCAGACTCGAACGAAAAAGATGCGCTTTTTGTCCTTGGTAGACAAATATTTTATGTAACTATATTATAGTCGTAGATCATCAAAATTACATATTTTCGTCACAACTGACACCATTTCCAAAATGTCGTCAATGCATCCTTTCAAAACTCAAAATGGCAGAATACTTTACTTTATGCGTATTTTCAAAAATCAAAGAAAAGAAAATTTTCATTACATAAAATTTACTTCAATATTTTTTTTTCTTCCCACTACATAAGGTGGGAGGAAGGCTTTTATGTGCTCTGCTTCGAATTTCAACTAAAATGTGAAAAGCCTATTTTTAGAAATGCAAAATGTCCTGCGCTCATTCGAGAATAAAATAATCACACACTTTAACAAGATAATTCGCTTACTCACTCTTACAAAATACAAACGTCAAAAATTTTATTTTACTTTTTTAAGTTATCCTGTGCTTTCGACTACTAAAAACTAGAAACAGCAGACATGTCTATCTGAATGGTGACGAAAATATATGAAGCTGTAGCCCCACAAATCTGCAATAAATGTCTCAATTCTGTCAAATCTCACCTTACTGTACACTTACAGAAAACAACAGAACATTATCGATTCTGAACAAGTTCCAGGCTGTAATTTGCAACGAATTTTGTCTCAATTTCAAAACTGAAGTAATTATCTAAAACAAGGCAAAAGTCACTTCGTGGATAGATATTTTTAAAACTCACAGTATTTCTTACGTCTTCCTCATTTACACCAACTCTAATACCCAACAAAAGATTTTTCAAGCGATTTGCCTAAAATTTCAGTTACAGCAATAGTCAAAATCTTCTATTCGGTTCACCTCAAAACAAAGATTTGATGCTCTCTTTGTAACATAATGCAAATGACTTGCATGCACCAGTGAATTGAGTACCATCCCAGAAAATGCTTTAGCATATGTGGAATATGATCCTCTGAGAAAGAAGTATACTACATAATTGATATTTCCAACCAGACACACGAAACTTAGAGCTATGCAGAGCAAAAGGTGTGGAGAGTACACAACGTTTGTGACTTTACAAGCTCTAATCAAATTTCTATGTAAACCCAGAAGTTGTTGAATTTTGTCACAAAAGTGCAAATCCAGTGAATGCTTTCTTTGAACAATATTGTTGATAGCTTTGAATCTAGCTTCTGCAAGGATGGTAAAAATGTAAAAATGTATATTCAAATTGGTTGCAACTAGTCGAGGATATAACAATACTATAAAAGTCACTCCTTTGTTGTGCGCCTTTGCCGACGTTGTCAAAATCGCAGGTAAAATGGCGACGAAGAGGTAAAGCGAAACTATCAAAACTATCAATTTTCTCCGAATCTGACCCTCATTGCTTGATATATCTGTGTGGCCTAGTTGCATCAAATCCGTGTCAACTTTTCTGACGCTGTTTCTTGCCTCAACAAGTTTTCGGTGACAAAAAGACATAATAACGAATCCTATCAGTGTCAGTGAAGAGTACCCGATTCTTTGCAGGATTGCTGAGTACTGAATTACTTTCAAATTGGCAAATTCACTGCCAGAACTACTGACAAACGTCTTACTGTAAAATATCGCCAAGGCAATGTAAACAAACGAGTAGACACACATTTGAAAAATTCCTAGTTTTGAATGGGTCAAAATTCCATTTTTGAATTTGTACGGAAAAATTCCCAAAATTTTTGATGTTTTGTTCAGTGGAGAAAAAATGTGGCTAAACGCGACCTCTTCCATTGTAACAACGGAACAGTCTTTAGTGGAACCTTTACAAAAACAAATGAATATTGTTTCGATCAATTTCATTTAATATTGTTTTGAAGCTTGCAACAACACCATTAGTTGAATTTAGAGACGACAGAGAACACAATAGATAATGTAGCGCTTTGTTTGTCTGCAGAAAGTAAACGCTACAACCGAAGCAAAAATAGAAGGGGAGTAGATGTGGACCCTTGCGGGGCCCCTCACGGCGGACCAGTACTAATCGCACTCATCGTGACGTTGTAGTACTCATTGGCAATATCGAACTGGATCATTATAAAAAGATACGAAAACGCAGCGCCACAAATCTAGAATAGTACTTTTGAAATGTTTCTTAATTTTTGAAGCACCTACCGAAAACATGAGTGCCGCATCGACACTAAACAATCTGCAAGCTGTTATCTGCAAGACGTTCTGTCCCAATCTCAAAATTGAAACAACCACCTGAAACACGAGTGTATCTTTTGGTTCTAAATTTTGATACCACTCACTGCATCTCTTCTATCTTCTTCGTCACTCTTGACTCTGATGCCTAGAAGAAGCTTCTTGGTACGATTCGCCTAGAAAGCGCCCCCACAAGTGAGACGGTCAAGCTTCTGACTTGATCTTACCTCGGAACAAGTTTCTGATGATGTTTGTGCCAGATGGTACAAACTGATGGCGTGAACAGTGACATTTTGGATCTCGACAAAACAGGTTCGCCGATGATCCTGGTACAAACCAGCGATGATGATGTACACCGTCACGTAGAGATTTCCCACTAGACAGATGAAGTTGATGGTGATCCATAGAAGGATGTGGAGGGAAAAAATTGAATTGACTTGTGTTTGTTTTTTGACCAGACGCACATGGAGATGCACCAGGTGCCGGATCGCTCCACAAAATTGCAAATCACTCGCGGATTTCGTCATTCTTTCAAGAACCATCCCATTGATGATTTTGAATCTGTTGTGGATCAGTTTCGTGAAAGCACAGAACGTTAATGTGACATTTGTTGCGACGAATCGAGGATATATCAGAAATACAAAAGCGGCTACTTTCTCAGTTCTCTCTAACACAAAGGTGCTCACTGGAATAAAATTGAGGAAGAAATAGGAGAATGCCAGCAGAGCAATCAGCGTTTTACGCAGTCGACGATTGCTTTGGTGAAGTCTATTCTCTTGGTCTAGTTCTACCAGTTCTGAATCCACTTCACCTATCCCATTTCTGATATCAATAAATTTTTGATATTTGATAAAAACGTTAAAGAACGTCAGACCCATCATTACGAGAAATCCGGCGCGTTGGGCAATCATTACCACGTGAACTGTCTTGATTTTTGTAAAGTCTTCGTGGACGCCGCTGCCGTAAGTTCTACAGTAGATAAAGGTAACAACCAAATAAAGAGTTAGATAAAGACAAATTTGGATTATTCCTATTTTGGAAAGAACCAAACGCCCGTTTTGAGCTTTGTAAGGTAGAATACCTAAGATTTTTGAAGTTGCATTCAATGGAGCGAAAATTTCCTCTAAGGTGAGGGTCGCCATGTTAATAGATAAATGGTGGAAATGATATCGATTAGTGTTATCTAAAGCACCCATTTACCATTAGTATCTATTAACTAATAACTTTAGCAAAATAATATTAATTTCTGTAATGAGTGACCCACTAATTTCTTATTCACTTTGGCGAATCGATGGGTGCAAGATCTGGTCAATACCGTGACCGTTACTACATATAATGAATCAAAGTTTGAATCAGATTTTGCGGTTTATTGACATTGTACAAAGTGTCTTAACAAATAGACAAAATCTATTCTAAAATGGATGTGTCTATTTTTCTATAATCGGTGCTGCAATAACAAAATACTTTTTAGAGACCTACATTACCGGTGTCACTTGTTGTAAAATTGTAATAGTTTTCAGCAATGTCCATTTGAATCATGATAAAAAGATATGAAGATGCAGCGCCACAAATCTAGAAAATCAATTTTAAGGATTTGAAAATTTTTCAAAAATTTTTGAAAAAGTTACTCCAAAAAGCAAAGCGTTGTCGATGGTAAATAAGCTGCAAGCAGTTATCTGCAAACTATCTTGTCTCAGTTTTAAAACTGAAAGGATCACCTGAAACGTGAGTTACGAGTATTCTTTGTGTGATCATTTCGTCAGGACTTACTGCATTTCTTTCTTCTTCTCTATCCTGGTGTATTTTAATCCCCAAGAGAAGAGTTTTCATGCGATTGGCCTAGAAGTGGTCACAAAGTAAGCAAGAAAAGAAGAGGATAATGATGGTTCACCTCAAAACAAACACCTGATGCCTTTTTGGCAATGTACCACAGGTCACCACAGTAAATGATGATGCAGTAAACCAAGACGGAGTAGGTTTTAAAGTATTTAAGGAGTAACCCAGATGGTATCAAACAAACTGAAAAATACAAATCTCCTACTACACCTATAAAGTTGATGGTGATCCACAGCAACAGATGCAAAGAAAAGATAGAATTCACGGTTCTGCACTTGTTGGTCAAGAGTTTGTGCAGACGGACATATCGGTTGAGTCTGTCACAAAAATCTAGATCTAGAGGAGAGCGTAAAATCCTCTTTTCGGCAATCACAATCTGGTTGAGAATTGTCAATCTGTGGTGAACCAGCATGACAAAACTGTAAAATGATAAATTCGCGTTGACTGTCACCATTCGGGGATAGACCATGAACACAAACGCTATAGCGTGGTTGTGAGATTTGTCGATATTAGAAAAAATTGCTGGCAACAATGTCAACGAGACATACATCACAACCATGGAAACAATCATCACTCTGCGGATCTCGTGACCGCTCTTCACGAGTACATCTCCCTGGCCCAAATCTACCAGTTCTGAGTCAACCTCTCTAATACTGTTTCTCGCGTCGACGAATTTCCGATAGTTGAGAAAGACATTCACGAAAGCCAGAGTCATCACGCAGAGGTAGCCAACTCGCTGAGTCACCATCATAAACTGTATCGTCTTGATTTTGATGAAATCGGTTGGTATACTGGATATATAGTTTTGACAGTAGACTACTCCCACGACCAAATAAACTGTGAGGAACACAACTGTCTGGATGATTCCAGCAACGGAGTATTTCAACTGCCCGTTTCGCCACCTGTACGGGTGGATCGCCAAAATTTTTGACATTACGTCCAGAGGGCCAAAAATATCGTCGAAGTTGAGAAGCTGCATCGCGACTAAATTCAATAACGAGATCCGTAAAAAAAACAAATTAGGTTTATTGCCAATAGAGTAATTTGTTTGCTTAAGTTTAACGTTTGCTCAACACCAACACAATAAGGGATAACAATGGGATTTGATAAGAGTCTTGTGGGGTGCTCTTAATAAACATTCTTATTGGTGTCATTCTCATTTTATTCTTCTATTTTTTTTATTCTATACCTTTGCTGTCGTGTTACAGTTATTTTCATAAAAACTAGCACTGTACACTCCGCTATTCAAGTCCATTTGGATCATTAAAAACAAATAAGAGAAGGCACTTCCTGCAATCTACACAAAAATAATTCTATCTCATTTGGTTGTAGTTTTTACCGAAAAAAGAAGAGAGTTATCGATTCTAAACAAGCGACAAGCAGTCAACTCGCGTTTGGTCCTAGCCAGACTCAATACCATAGAAATGACCTGAATCAAAAGAATTGAATCTATGTAGATCTATTGTCAAGTTCTCACGCCTCAACTCACTGAATTTCTTTTGTTCTCATCCTGAATATCTATTCTCAGCCCCAACAGAAGGTTAGTGGTTCGATTAGCCTGAAATTGTCAATAGTCAATTCTAGATCTGGTAGATTTGAAGTTTTACCTCTCCACAAAGATCTGTGACCCTTTTGGACAGATAAAACAAATCAAAAACGTACATGGCGATGTTGTTTATCAGTCTCACGATAATCTTGTAGTGCTTGAAGACCATACGTTTGCAAAAGGTGAACGAGGTGAGATAAGAGTCTTGTACAAGAGTCACGGAAGTAACTGAGATCCAGACTAGAAGTTGTAGAGAGAAGATCCCACCTACTTCCACAATGACTTGGTCCAAAGACTTGTGCAACGAGACAATATCGTAGATGTGTAGAAAATTGTGATCAGAAGACAAAGCTTCATTGATCATTTTGAACCGATGCTGAATCATGAGTACCACTCCATAGAATGTGATGTTCAAAGCTGAGACGACCAAACGAGGGTAAAAAATTGTTACAAAGGCGCTTATATAGTTCTTGCGTTTGGTATAAACGGTGTAGATTCCACCCAAAGTGTTGAAATAAACGTGTACCAAAACTAGAAGAAGTGTGATTGTGCGTCGCACTTTCCGGGTACTGTTTGGTATCGTTTGGTTTTGATCAAGAAGTACCAATTTGGAATCCAAAGAATCCAGAATTTCTAATTGCCTTGTGAATCTTTGGTAACAGAGGTAGAAGCGCATCACAATTATGACCATCGCAACAGCAAAACCGGCGGTCCTGAAGAACAACAAAAATTGAACGGTCTTTATGTTGTAGTCAGGATTAACTGCTTCGTCGAAATGAGCGAAGAAGCCAGCTAGTGCTATTGCGTAGATGGTGGCGTAGATGAAACTCTGCAATAGAGCTAGTGTCGATCTTGGTCTCTTTATTGTAGGTCTAATCGATGCAATCCCCAATATATCATAGGTCAATTTCAGCGGAGCAAAAATTTCGTCAAGTGCAAAACCTCCCATGTTGGATTTGACCGATTAAAGTTGTTCAAAAGCCAGGACCTGGCTCAGCAAGTGATTAATAATAACAATATGACGAATCAACAATTATTACACAACAAACATTATGCTAAGTATATTAATTTATTGATTAATAAATTTTTATTTTTGTCTATTCGTGTAGTGATAGTGCTTAAACAAAAACAATTAAGACTGTATCGATTAGTACGTGATGTCATGACGCCATAAGCAACTAAATGCATCATTTGTTTTTAAATAGCGATAATGTGAGGATTTTTGTACTTGGATTTATGGTAATGACGCTAGATGCTGTGCTTTAATTACGGTAAAAATTTGCTTCAATGACTTCACATATTTTGACCTTTATTAATATTCAACGAGAAAATGCAAATTCCAACGCTTGCATAATCAACCCAACAAAAAAATCTACGAGTATTTTTACAAGATCGGGCGACAACTCGTACTGCACCCTCAAGAATACGCGACTAGTGAGAAGTACTGGACAGAGAACTATGTTTTTGTATAAACTTGCATAATATGAAGTTTTATCTATGCCTTATCGTCGTGCGTCATAAACAAGTGAAAGATTGTCGACCGTAAAAACAAAAATTAGGTTAGTAATAAATCGTTGGTGACATTAATGGGTATCTAATTATGTAAAACTGAATCAATAACTCACTCTATTTTATTTTCAAAACAAACAAAACGACCCACCAATCAGTTTTATCTTGGTGGTAGATCATGACTGTTTCTTTGTCAAAAATCTTAGACCCTGTGACGATCTTGACCAAAATTTTGGGAGGCGCACCCTTCAAGATCGCTCAAAATCGAGTGCATTACTCGGTACCATACCTCATCCAGACTGTCCTATTCCAAGCGATCAACTTGATCTTGAACTACTTATACTTGCGGAATTTCGACAAAGTAACTTACAGTAGTTTTGGTTCTGCAAAACTGATGCGATTCATTCTGCTTTTCCGCTTGCTCGCTTTCACGGCAATAATGTTCGTGTCATTGTTTTTTACTCGCGACTTGGTCATGAGTGTTAAAAAGACCATGCAAAAGATTGTCGAGATAGACGTCTCTTTGATAAAACTGGTCCAGAAGCAGTACCTTGAGAGACGTAACCATCGAGTGAGACGGTATGGCATCAAGTTGTTGCTAACCATCAATCTAGTCTTCAACACGCTTGGATCTGTGTACAACGCGTATTGCAAAAAAAGCGATCAGTACCTTTACTTTTTCATCACTTGGTACCCGCGCGTGGTGGTCAGTACCAAACTGATCGGTTATTTAACTGTCATAACGACGATTAGAACGCGACTGGAAGTGATCAATAATCTACTCTTGCTCGAAATTGTAGAATCGAATAAACTCAAGAAGTTTCCGGTCAAGCATGACTTCGGAGAGTACGTCGATGGGTTGGTTACGTTGCACAAGGATTTAATAAGGACCAGTCAAGAACTGGCCGACAGTTTTTCTCCCTTTCTTCTGGTGTGGATTTCTACACACTTCGTCATTCTATTGGGCGACTCTTACGCGGGATTTAACGTCATACTAAACGACAACCCTGTAAAACACCTCAACGTCGTGATAGGTTTGGTCAAAAACTGTATTGGTTATATCGTCGACTTGTACGCTTTGTCTGTCAAGTCCACCGATCTGTGCCGAGAGGTGAGTCATCTTCGTCTTAATTCTCCATCTCCAGTATGACTTTCAGGCGGCAACCACCAAAACTGCTCTTCTTGGTATCAAGATCGACGTTGTCAAAGAAGACGAACGAAATACGGTGATTGCTTCAGCTTTGCGACTGATGGAAAACAAACTGGAGGTGACCGCTTGCAAGCTGTTCCGCATCGACAACGCTCTCCTTTTCTCGGTAAGTGAGCAATATGGGAACCGCTCTGTTACAAGTACTTTGCAGATCTGTAGCGCTGTGTTTTCGTACCTCTTCGTAATGCTCCAGTTTGACAGGAGTACCGACAAGAGTTTACAAGCAACGAATACGACACGCAGTTAAGGAAACCAGTACCAAACTCGGTCTATTGTGTCGGTAAATGCTAGGTACTACCATGAGGAGAGTAATTAAATTGTTTGTTGGTCGCTTTGTGAATAATAATAATTGATGGCGATTGTTTAATCATTATTTAATGGCCCCACCGGTAATGATTGTAATTATGTAAGGCGTAGCACTCACCTGCTAATGTGCGCTGGATGGTGGAGACGAGGAGGACAACCAGTACTATGCGTACGTCCGCCATTCAGATGTTTCACCTCTGAAACAAGATAATTTCAGTGAAAGTGTTCACGATGTGCTTCGACAGCTCCATGAAAAATTTCACAGAAAGAGAGTTTAAAATAATAAAAATACTAAATGTGTGAATGAAAGAGTACTTTGACTTCTTCTTCAGTTGATAAAATTGTTTCTAATTTCACAGTTTATTTATCTGGGTGGAAGAAGTCAAGTTATTTGCACAGTACTTGGTTTAAAATTTATTTGATCGTACGGTACTTTTGTCGCCATAAGTAAAAAGGAAGTTGTCGCCTGGTACTAGGTTTAATGCGGAATGTAAGTACCAAACAATTGCCAAGACACTTCCTCCGTGTGATATATTTGCTACAAGCCGCTGCGTGTTTCTTAACACCCTATATATTATAAATCTCCATAATGTTGTCGTTTGACTGAATTGCATATCAAGTACTTCCCACAAAACCCAAAAACGAAAGTATCCAGCCGCAGCAACAGGAAATTCACACAAGGCGACTTCACCTACTACACATCGTAGGTTTGTGAGATAATGTTAACCTTCTGTCACCCATCTGGGGCCAAAATTACCATTTTTGTAAAGCTAGGTAGGTACTACCACAAAAGCCGAACCATTCAGTTTCTTCTCTTGAATCAGTGATTAATATGAAAAAGACGCCAACAGCGGAAATTCTTGAGGTTTTGTGTTCCTCCCAGACAGATGTGAAAGAAAAACGTAATAGGTACTTAGTGAAAACGCTCAATTAATCGACATAATTAATGATGTTTCGTCGTACCATTCAGAAGTTCGCCTCGACTCAAAAAACTAGTACCACCACGACTTGCCGGTAACGGTACTCTAATCTCATTCAGTGAATGTCCCGTATGTTGCATGCCCCCCTGCCCCCGGAATTGACATATAATATTCATACAAACGGCAACATCAGCAATTACATCTCCGTTATGTGTTAATAGTATTGTAATCGTTGCAAATGTATGCATTGTTGCGTCACAACAGTTAACGATTCTGTCCAAAATGGGAAGATGTGACGGTCGACGTTTGAACGCCGATGGCAGGCATTTCCTGTTCTCTAACATGTGTGCTTTCTTCGACGGGATGTGATTAGTAATGAAAAGCAAGAATAAAATGAAATCAAACGGCAAAAGCTTGACCGGAGATGACAAAAACTGTACTTTTGTGAACAGACGCAATTAGACTAGTCAGTTTGAGGTTATGTTGATACAAATCATAACAACATTTTTTGGGCCAGTCTCTGAGTCTTCTTCATAATTCTGATATAAATAATTTGAAATATTTCACCAATTGATGAAAACACCATTTTATTTTGGTTTTGTTAAAAGTACAAAGATTTAATCAGTAATCACATTTTCACACAGTTAAACCGGTTTGCGCACATCAAATCATGCGAATACAAGGTACACAAAGGAACAATTGGTCTTTCACACAATAATGTACTAAATAAATTAAAAAATAAATGTAAAACATTGTTTGCAGGTTAGGATTTGATAGATTGACAGATCGCCGCTAGCGACATCTGGTGTAAATCATCGTTATCACTGTTTAAATTAATATTTTTGTAAAAGTGAAATGAAAATGCAAATTACAGAACAATGGAATATAATAAACAAAGGAAAATGTTTTTGATTGTGAGTGTGGGTTAAGCGCAACTTTAACAGGCACCGACAGCGACACGAAACGTGAGTCATGATGGTTACCATAACCTATAAAATCTAAACTGAGACAAAGTCGGAAGTTGTAGCAATTCCTTGGTACTGTTACTCGAAGAAATGAGCCATTTGTACTCTATGAAAGAATCTACGAAGTCGGTGTGTACTCTCTCGACTAAATGGACTTCCAGGTCTATTTGAAGGTAAGACATATGCAGAAACTATTGCTCAACGCGTTAGAGCTTGTTTGAAATCATAATAATACGAAATACATGTGCAAAAATATATTTTAGGGAAAAAATGATTGGATTTGTAGGTTAGGCGGAGCCCAAGTTTGACAGAACGCCGACAGCGACACCAAACGTGAATCGCGCTTGTTACCATAACCTATAAAATTTATATCAACGAAATCGGACGCTGGTTGCGATGTCTTGGTCATGTTAATCAAACAAATGACCCATTTCTGTTCTGTGAAAGAATTTACAAAGTTTGTTTCAGCTTTGTCAACGAAGTAGACTTCCATACCTATCTATTTGAAGGTAAGACATTTATGTAGAAACTAATACGTGAGGTACGTACGTGAGAACAGTTTGAAATCATGAAAACACAACACACGTGAGCAAAGCAAAATATTTTAACACAAAATTGATTTTTTTATGGGTTAGGTGGAGTCGAGTTTGACACAACGACAACAGCGACACCAAACGTCAAGGATCATTGTTACCATAACCTATAAAGTCTAAATTAAAAAGCTGGATTCTGGATTCCAATAGCGTATCAACATCAGCAATTTCTGGAGATTGTTTGAAAAAATACTATACTTGTATTACGATGGTGCTTGGTTTCATTGTACGTAAAAAATTTGAACGTTTTGAAGGGGCCCCGAAACTTCTTTGGCAATTGACCATCATTGTTCCTTGTTTGAGAAGCTAAAGAGCTCTTTATTGTTTCGTTACAACAGTAAACGACTTAGACCTGAATGTTTCAAAGCCGATTTTGTCAATCGAATTTTTGTGCCGCCGCTTTTTGTGTCAAACTCCTGAAAAAACTCCCCACCAAATCGAGTTGAGTGAACTCGGCCATGTGATCCGATCAGTCTTAATCCTTCCAGAATGTGAAACATTTTAATCGCATCAGTGTGAACTCGTGTTCAAACGGGAAGCAGTACGTTTTCCACTTCAGAGACGAATTTAGCAATTTAATCAACGGACGAAGGTTTTTCAGGTGTCACCGTTGCAACGATCGAGGAAGAGATTAGTTGACACTTTAATTGTTGTCTGCCGGTCATAATTACCGGTATTACTTAACTCGCCTATCCTATTAGATTCGAAGATGCTGGCCCACCGGGTCTTGGTCGAGGTTGATGACACAGTTTATCGCGTGTCGACGTTTAAAAAGAATCTGTGTTAATAGCATTATGAGACGACTTTCTTTCTGATCACAGTTCATCCCAATTTTGCATAGTTTTCATCGGCACAGTCGAGGCTTTTCTTTTGTTTTCACTTTAATTGTGAGTAATGTTGTACTCACTCTTGCAGATTTCTCTGATGTACATCACGAGTGTAAAGAAATTAGTTTTCGGTCACTAACAACAAAAAAAATCTGAAGCATTGTTTGAATTCACCAAAGCAGGTTTCATGAATTCCTTACGTTTGGAAACCGTTAATATGTATATTCTCTATTTTATTTTAAAGTATCTGGGTCACTCTCGTCATCACTTAGCAGAAGTTGTTCGAGGAGCGTACGCACAAAATTTTTAACATAGCAGAATCTCGTAATACTCGATTTTAACAACATAATGCGCGATCTCACACGAAAATGTACCGTTTTATCTGGTGAATCTTTGTTGTTTTATCTCGACAAAACGAGATATTAATTAAACTAGAACTTATATGTCGGGCAAGTCGTTAAAGCTGACCATATGTTGGGCATTAAAAACCGAAAAACCTGTTAAGTCGATTTTGGTGGCCACTTGGTGGAGAAAAAAATTGTCCCACGTACATTAATTGGTACTTTCACGCCAAAATTTGCATTACCTAAATCGATAATTTACAAAACTGCAACCGCCTCTCTAATTTTAATGTGCCGACATGGCAGTTGGTACTTTAGAGCTTATGTCAATAAATTAATAGTAAAAAAATAATTTCTAAGATTCAAGTGGTGAAAACAATTTATTCTTGAGAAATGTGGTCGGCTTGACGTTAAAATAACTGCTGAACAGAAGGAAAATTGTGTCGAGTAACCAGTTTTGTGGATATAAATAGATGCCCAATAGATTCATTAGAGATACTAAAATTAAATGGAAATATAAAATAAATGGGTCTAGTAAAGAAAATAAAAACTAGAGAAAAGAGAGGTAGTTGGATAAAAGAAAATGCTAAAATAAGTGGGAGGTAGTGTAAAGGCGAAAACAAAGCAAGCAGATAAGAAACTTAAGAAGAATAGTGACTTAGTGAATATACTGAAAGAAAAAAAAATTATAAAACTCGTTATCAGTAACTAATATATCAATAAAGAAAAACAACAAAGAAGTTAAACAAAAATTTGTCCCGGTTTTGTTCTGGGCACTCTGCTTTCCTATAAATAGATGACGCCAGCTGAAATTCGTCCTACTTTCGTTCACGCTCTAAACGTGTTCGTTTCGTTCACTCCCCTACTCAACCTCTACAAAAAAGACTGCGGCTCCCTAACAGCGAGCTGGACAAAAAGACGAGGCTCTTCTTCGAGACCACGTGCATTGAGAGGAAGAGCCATCAGTCCACAAATCGACACCGGCCCCGAAGATGGATTGAACAGTTCTACCGCTCCAGAGGGCCGGTGGTAACACCAAAGAAAGAGAAAGAAATAAAAATCAGAGGAAAAAAGAACCAGAAGATAATTGAAAGTAACTGAAGATAAACATATGAAGAATAAACCGAATAAAAATTCTGTTTTTTCCTTTCAAAATAAATAAAACCACATAGTGATGATTGTGATTTTGATAAAGGGTGGACGTAGAAGAAGTAATGGTATACAAAGAAAAATAGAGTCTTTCCTCAATGGTAATTGATACTGGACCATAAAAAAGTGAAAAAATAACCTAAATAAAATAAAAATCAAAGAAAGACAGATTGTAAATTAAGATATGTAACAGGAAAGAAATAATATTAAAAATAGAAATAGTACCCCACCCCTATGAGTTAAGCAATGTCGAACACGACTAGTGTTTGGGTGGGTGACCGCCAGTGGAAGCTGCGAAATAAATGGTAATTATAACAAAAATTGTGCTTTCAAAGGAATTATCATTACTTGATAGGAATATTCGTAATAATAAATAAATCCGGCCTCTTTGTTACAAAAAAGGATTTTTGAAATAAAGAAAATGCTAGAACTAGAAGATAATTAATGACCTATAGCAAAAAAAATCTAATAAGACAAACAATAAAAAAGGAAACGTTCGCATCGAGCAAAATGTGAAGGAAATTAAATAACAGTATTCAGACAAGAAACTGAAAGTAGAATGTGAATGAGGACATCAGTAAAATGCAACACAGTGTAATGACAAAAAGAAACGAAATTTACTAAGAATAGACTTAAAACAGCAAACAAAAAACTATAAAACAACTGTTGAGAAAATAACATACTAACAATAAATAAAGATGTAAAATGAATGGCAATTCAATTTTTTTTAATGCGACGACAGCATAACCTCGTTACAGCGTTCCCGTTTTTCCGCATGCTTAATTAATTTTTTCCACGATTCCCCTCAATTCAAATATGCTGACAAAATTAAAAAAAAAGGAATTCATGTACAAAACGTCACGCACTATAACGTAGCCACAGGAAGCAACAAAACAAACTATTCAAGATTGTTTTTTAAAAACTGGTTACGGACGGGACAACTCCCTCAGATGTTAGAAAGGTTTGAATTAAAAATGACGGTGATTATGATTTCTTCCGTTACGGATTGTAAAAGTAAAGTGAAATGGAAGTCTTTATTTAGTTTTAGACAAAACTTTCAACTACTTTTTTTCCAATTATACTTATAGGTTTTTTTATCTAATGAATGATGATGAAGATGATGCAAGAAGATGAAATAACAATGAGTAAAGGAAAGTGGGATTTTAAACACGTGGTGATGATGTCGTGCTTGAATAAAGGATAAGAAAGAAAATATACGTATGGGAAAAATGAATATAGGAAAATTAAATCATTGTAGAAAGTGAAGAGAACAGCGAAATATTGGGGTGTGGTGAGGAATCATTCCAAAGATCAAGTTAAGTAGGAAGAAAGACTGATACGGAATGCATAATGATTTAAGCAATTCTTTTAAATAAATTTTACAAATGTCAACGTTTTCACTCGACCGGAACACTCGCGTTCAAAACCACACGACAGTTAATCCCCGTAAAATTTCCCAACACCAGATCGAAACAAAACCGTAAAAACTACAATTTCTAGAAATTGTGTACAAGAAAACCCGTCCCGACGCCAGTTCCCAAGCCTTAACTCCCGTTACTCCCGCCGAAAATTTATATCTCCATTTTTGTATTTGTACAAACAGAACAGTTACGCTTCCTGTTTCCTTCTCAAATCCATATTTATGAAGGCACGGCTGTGAAACTGTTAGAAATTTGCATAACAATAAAGCACTTGTGGCCACGTTTTTCCGCTGAAATAAATCCACGCCGATCTGAAATCCGGCGGGTCCAGATCCGGCTAATTGGAAGGCAAACACGACAGATGGTGTCAACGAATGTGACACGGGTTCTTTGTTCGCAATCGCTGCTCTTTGCTGCCATTTGCATAGGAGCGAGGAGAACCGCACGTCATTGTTGTCGTAGGAACAACAAGGATGATAATGATAACAATAAACTCTCATCTGTGGGTTCGTTACCGGCATAATGAGCATAAAGCGCGAGATGGAAAAATCGTCTCCCTTTCCAGTCTGTTGACCCTGAAGAACGCAAAGACTTTCATTCAGCCGTTCCGAGAGACTGTACTGCTTCACTTGGAGAACGATAAACGAAGAAATTTAAATAATCGTGGAACAAATAGTTGACAGATTGACTTTCTCCAACGCACTGTTTACCTGAAGAAGTTGATTCAAAAAACTGAGTCGGTGGCAGTTCCAGTTATTTGGAAAACGTTTTAGAAATCGCAGTTTAATTAGTGGAAGAAGTATGGTTCAAGTTTGATTGAGAAACTCTTGTATTGGTCAATACACAAATTTGGGGAAAAATGAAATACAAGAGTTCTTGTGACCAATCTTAACAACAACAAAAAAATAACAGAACGGTTGCTGTGGAATGTGAAAGGTAGGATTAATAAGGTTTTAAATATGTTGGCTAGTCTGTCTCATCTCAGAAACTGCTGATGCAACAGTTAAAATGTAATCGGGGAATTATGCAAAAATGCATCAGATAAGTGACTTTAAAGAAACTTTTATCTCTTAAAATTAATTCGTGAAGAAACTGAGTAAAAGTGAAAGAGGAAATGTATTTATCTGTGGATTTATCAAACTATAAAAATAAATAATAATTCTTATGTAACGTTGTTAACAGGATGAAGCAAATTGGTTTTGCAAGAAATGATGAAAAGTAACAACAAAAAATAAATTTAGCATTATTAGTTTAACAAAAGATTGACAATCGGTTGCCGAAAAGTATAAAGAAAGCGATTAGGAAAGGAAGATTAACTCGTGATAGTTATGCTGTGCGGAGAAGCTCCATCTTGCCCAAAAATCGTAATTTACATCATAAGGAAAAGTTTTTGATGAATGTAATTAACATTAAGAAATCTGGTGATTATTTAGCTTAAAATGTAAAATAACTAGATATTTATTTGTGTCATAATATGAGTACATAAATATTTTCCAGATTTTTTTTATATGGAATGGGTAGAAAAGAAAACGCCAAAAATTATGGAAAGCAACCAAGGAGAGAATTATAAAGGATATAGCATAAATTAATAGACAAAAAGACGAATAAAAAATGTCTGAAGAAGGTAAACAAAACTCAAAACAAAAACAAACGAAAACTGAAATTTATACATGTGTGTAAAATGCATTCTCGTTGTTTTGGCATAATGGGAGGCCATGGAAGTTTTGCATTTAATTTGGTAGTAAAACTTAGGTTATGTTTTTCTAAGTTTGAGGTTATAAATAGCATCAATGTCTAGCGCATTGTTGTCAGTTTTACTAGTTGGCAATAGAAAAATACTCATCGCGGGAAATTCACCAACATGTTACGTTTATTTTGATAGGTCCGCATGTCAGGCACACTAGTAACGGAAATCAAACAGTGTGTCCAACGTTAAAAAATAAATCATGGCCTCCCATTATGCCAAAACAAGGTGAACGGTGTTCAAATAAAATTTGAGTCTCTCTGTGTCTGTTATTTCGATATTTAAACAAATGTTGGAACTTTTGGGGTTATTTACGTGATACAGAAAATATTTTAGCAGTTTTTATATTTTTGTCTGGCTGCCTGGTTCTCTGTTTGAATCCACATAGCTCAAAAACTATTGAATCGAATTTCTTGAAACATGCTTAATTAGAAAAAAAAAATCCTGATTTTGTTCTTCACTTTATTTCATTACGATATGAGGTACCCAGTAACGATAAATCTAGGGTATAGTAAATTCAAAAAACTCCTGGACTGTCAAAATTAAATTTTAAATAAAATGCTTGTTTTGACTGTACCTACTTGGATATAAAAAATTTTCGCTAGAGTGTACCGACAACAAAATCTAGTTGCAAAATATATTTAGGTTATGTTTTCATTTTTAATCATTGAACTAAAAATGTTTTGAATCATTCATTGCTGCAACTAAATGAATTAGGGCGACAAAAGTGAAAACAGGTAACAAATTAAACAACAACCAAAATCATCCAAAATAAACTAATCTGTTTCATTTATTCAGAAGAAAATTATTTAACACTTGATTAACACTTATATCTCCAAAATTTTGATTTGTGAATCACAAGAACGAACACCAATTCTTAATTAATAATACTGCGGCTTTCGCACAAATTTGAATTTCTTCCCGTTATTATCACTTTTTGTTTGTTCCTCATAATAATTTCTTATGGCCCTCTTCTCTCGCGCCAATAGAACAACCCTACTTCGTTTTGAACTTTTCATTTTTACCTTTTTACAAAATACACTTAAATAATTTTGCAATTTATTTGACAATGTCAATTTAAACAAATGAATAGTTTGAAAAATTAAAAAATCATAGATAACAACTGAGCAATATGAAAATAACTAGTGATTTAACCAACCTAACAACTGCAATTTTGATTTTGACAGTCCAGATGTTTATTGAATGTATCGCGGTGTAGCGAGATCGCCTCGTTTCCTTCTGTTTCGTCTATTTAAATATGTCTCACGTGGTTTTTTACGTTGCAAACCTAAGCGTTAGATGTTTATTTTTAAATTAATTCTCATTCTAATTTGTTGGCTTTGACAAGTTGATTTTCTTTAAGCGGATTTAAATTTGTTCAGATTTATTGCATCTGCTTAATTTTCTTTGACAACGCGTCAAAGGCAAGAGCAAGTCAATAAATAAAAAATTAAAGTAAGAATATTATTAATATCATTTAATAAAAAAATATACTTAGATACATTAATAAATTTTGAGAGAAAGTAAAGAAAAAACATTTTTACATTAGCTCAGCGTTCGACAGATATCTCATAGTTTGTTATTCTAGAACTGAGGTTAGATAAGACTGAAATTAATTTTTTTCAGGTTTTGGATTGTGAACAAGGGCCGAATGAAAAGTGCACTGATACGATAAGTGATAACTGTCCGGAACTAAGCATAAAAACAAAATTTTTTGGATCTTACGAAGTTTTATACAGGTGTCGCAGAAATGCCTCCCGAGAGAAAAAATTGAGTATTTGGGTAAGTTTGATTATCTGAATTTTAAACAAAAATGGTCCTATCTCAATCGATAATTGAGAAGAGACATCCTAAACTTGGCCAATCAGAGTTGAGCACCTTCAAGGTGGGACGACCGCAGTTTTGCGTTTCCAGGTTTGTAATTTACTAAAATTAACAAATAATAAATGTCAATATGTTTCGTGCACGCCATTGGGCAAAACACTTTTGAACACATTGAAGGTTTGACATTTAAAATAAATACACCTCAAGTAATTATCTAGTTGGCGTTGGCGTGGGATTTTCATGAGGAATCTCCCACGTGCACGTGAACTAGTTTCCGGAAAATGTTTCTCGCTTTTCACTCATGCTTTTGTTGCCGATTGGAAATACACCACTCGTCTGCACCTCGTGCTTATTTGACGCAATAAATTTGAAAAATCACCAAACGATTATTGTACCCATGTTTTTCACCTGAACACCTAAAAACTGGCATAGAAGCGGATAAAATTGGAGGGAAAACTAAAAAGTAAAATAAAATTTGAAAACTCAAACCTCGAAATACACAATTAAAATAAATATCTTATTATTCAAGGTTGTGTAATAAAGAAATAATTTCCAAAAATAAATAGCGAGTAAAAAGGATGTGAATTTCTTTGCCCTTCTACAGTTGCCTTGTAGTAATTGTAGAACAGGGTTTTGATAAAAGAGTGCCCTTTTTATGTCAAAAAATTCTTATATGTAGTTTATTAAAATGTGTTTCAATGTAATGAAATTTTAATTTTCAGAAGAACCAATGAAGTGCGGACATAAGGTAAGTGGTAATTGTCTTGTTTTTTGGAAATACAATGTACCTGAACAATTTTGTTTTTTGGCTCTTGAGACATTTTACAAAATATAAAAAAATTTGGATTTGACATTTAATTTGAAAACCTATAAATAAAACCATAAAGCTACTTGTTCTTGTATCCTTGTCTTTGGCCTATATCGACAGCAACTTCCGTTTCTTTCATTGAACAATTGACATTTGCCCAACCAGTTAATTTGCAAATTATTTCCAAACGAAGAAAGTCTTATAAATTGGCCAATTCATTGACTTGTCCAAATTTAATATCACTTTTGTGACAGCACCACATAATGAAGGTTATTTGTTGTTGGGCTTCGCCCAGAACAACCGTTAAAATTCCTGAACGACGATTATCCAATTTTTTTCACAACGATATTATTAGAACATAATGTCATAACTACCATAATAAAATGACGAAAGCGTCAACCGTGAAACCTTTTCGCTTCTTTATTTACACTTCAAATCAGAGGTCACATGTCATACCTACACCCGTCAGCTGTCACTCACTCCAATAATTACCGCATTTTCCAACTTGGAAAAAATAATAGGTACTATCGAGAATGTGACCACGGCAACGATTTGTTTAATAACAAGGTAAAAATCCGTCCCGAGTGTCTCACGTATACTTTCACAAAATACTTGCATAATTCGCCCCCTTCTCGGTAAAACTTGTGAACTTTAAACAATGCAGCACTCCAATTAGACGAGTTATCGACGACTCCTGCCCTGATTCGGCCCAGATCAACCAGAAGCGGGCACCGATCAATCGGGGTCAGATCGGCTACCAAGAGACCGAGTGACTTCGACGGTGGGTCAAGAAGAGACCCTCGCAAACTAACCTTATCGTTGCGTGGGAACAGCGGCTCGAGAGTCTCACATCCATATATCGCGGGGTGGTACTTCTCCGATCCGAATTCACAACATTGTTGAACACTGAACTCGCGGAAACAAGGTTACGATAAGCGCCGACGTCACATAACACACACAAAAACAACAGCACTGGTACTACCACGGAAAAATCACGACGAGAATGCAGTGCCGCACCTGTCGGTACTACCTACGGACCACCTCGAACTAGCGGTGCTTCGGACCTGACCCAGGTGACTGTCCAGGTAAACCAGTGATTGTCTCGAAGGAGTGCAGTGGGTTGCGGTGGGTTCAAGAGTGGTACCGGAAAGAGTGTGGCGGGAAGCAGCCATGCTTGAGTGAATAGAGTGTTGTCTAGTCTAGGTAATGAAGCTAGAGGAAGTAAGAGTATCAATTTTTGGAAGAAAAAGAGAAATTCTTCTTGTATTGTAATTATTGTACCCCATGGACAAAAATAATATGTCTATTTAATATACAACAGGGAACAGGGGTGATGTTTTTTTCAAAAATAAATGGGTCTCGTCAGATACATTTTTTTGTATTTGAAAGAAAACAGTATTTTGCGAACACACTCTATTAAATTGAAGTTGACGGTTTCCAGATGGTGCTGCGGTCGTTGAAGTGCAGGTGCTGACGTTACACTAGTCATGGTATTAACATTTTCAGAGCAGGTCTGAAACTGAAGCTAATGGAATCAACACTACTATAGTATAATTTATGTAATAAGTGCGCAAAGTAGTACTATTTTACGAATGGAAAGTTTGACAGTTTGACCACAAAATATTTTTTTCTACGACTGTCTGCAATTAAAAAAACAATCAACATCAAAATACATGACATAAGTAAAATTTTGACTTCAATTGCTATTATTTATTTTATTATTATTATTATTATTATTTTAAAATCGAGCGTCTAAGCTCCACGAGTTGAATTCCTATTATTCGGCTGTTTCGATGTATGTATTTGCATAATGCCAGAGTGCAAAAATAACGTGCTACGTTTAGCGCGTGAACGAAAGTGAATGAATTTCGGCCGGCGTCACCTATTTATTAGAATATTGGAACGAAACGCGACACGAACAGAGGCCTCGCATTGGCCGACGCTGCCCGGTATCAAAATGAAGAATCAGATTGGAACTTTTTCTTTTAATAGATATTCATAAAAATAACTCTAAAGTCTATTTTTTCCTGATAGGCGCGTGCGTGCGCATCTCCAAAAGGTAGTATCACATAGCTAAAATTTTTAGCAGGATGCAGGAATTGTTAGTATTTTTGGTTGCATATTATCTAGGGGGATCAGTATTTTTGGTTGCATATTAAAACTCATGTTTACGATTTAATTTTTGTATAATTTATAAAATGTAAAAAAAAGTATATAAATAAACTCGTGGAAAAATTGATAACAAATATTATATGTACAACATTTTTTATTTTATACAGGTGTTAAATTGGGTACAAAACAACTCGATACTTTTGAATTCAATCGTTAATTTAAAAAAAAATAAAATAAAATAATAATCTTTTAGTTTTCTTTCTCATCATCTGACCACTCAATGGAACTGGAATCACTCACAATGTTTATTATTATTTCTTCAATTGTACTGTCTGTTAGGTTGTCTATTTCCCACATTTGACTTTCCACCTTTTTTACATGTTCAATATTATTTTTCCAGTGTTCTGGGAGGACCTTTGCCAATGCCTGCTGGAACAAAATTTTTACATCAGAAAACTTAAAAGTTGTATTATTAGCAGCAACATCATTTTTTATAAAAGCCCACACTAATTCAATGGGGTTTAATTCACAATGATATGGTGGTAAACGTAAAACCATCATATTTTTTTCTTCTGCTAACAAATCCACAACATGCTTATTATAAATTGGTTTGTAAATTTTTACCAACTGCAGTAACTCTGCTTTTACAAAGGTTTTGTCAAAAACAATTTGCTTTGATTTTAACCAATTTTGAATATTTACTTTCTTCCAAGAGGAATTGGGTATTTTTTCTACTACCCTACTGTGATAAGATGCATTGTCCATAACAATAACTGAATTGGCTGGAAGCTTTGTTAAAATATTGGTAAACCATTCTTCAAATTTGTTTGCATTCATCTCATCATGATAATCTCCTTGTTTAATTCCTTCAAATAGTAATAATCCATCATCAACAAAACCATCTTCCGAACCAATATGTAGTATAATTAAGCGTTTTCCTTTACCAGAAGGGGACTTTAAACCTGTAGATAAACCTTGGTTAAATGCCTCTCTGCTGTTCTTGATGGTTTCATCATACCAGATTTTTTGTTTGGTATGACCAGCATTTAACCAAGTTTCATCTAAATAGAAAATTGGTCTCCCTTCTTGGCGTATTTTTTTAATTTCGCGTAAATATCTTCTTCGCCAAGTTATAATGTCCTGTCTTTCTATCAACAGGCTTTTTCTGTTTCGTTTTCCATGCCTAAAAAACATCATATACAATAACAGTTTTCCATTATTTGTGCTATTTGAAATAAACATAGATTTCAATGTTTACAGTTAATTGAAAACAATGTATGTATGTACTTACTTGAATTTTAATTTGTGTAAAACATTATAAAGCTTAAAACGACTGATGTTTGGAATTTCCTCATTTTTTTGCACTTCCCTGTACACAGCATCAATTGTTGGAATTTTGTTTGCAGAGAAAAATGAGTGCACTGTTTTTCGAACGAGATATTTCTGATGTTCATCTAATTGAATGATACATTTCCTATCAGGTTTTTTCGGTGCCTGTAATTGCCCACACTTCTTTTCTTCCGCCAAGTATCGTTGAATGGTTCTATATCCACAACCTTCAACACAAGGTAATTAAGCTGTGATACAACAACAAAAAACTCAAAAATCAATACCAGTATAATCTGCAGTTTTTTCCATTTGAGCCGTCTTGGTTAACTCAGCAAAATCCTTGGAGATCCCACGAAATACTTTAATGATCATTTCTTTCGCGGCTTGTGCACATTTCTCTAGTGTAAGTAGAAAAATAAAGTAACCAATAGGAAAGTCGCATTTCGTTGCAGGATTTTGTAAATGCGCACGCACGCGCCTACCAGGAAAAAATAGACTATAATTCTTAGTTATATAATTTTTGTTTGCCAAGAAGACCTAATCTAGTCTATGTGAAGAATAAACGCTTTCTACAACTCAACTCTTTATTTTACCGAGTTTCCGTTTACCATTTTCATAAGTACAAGCCCCGCAAGGCACTGCTCCGGCCTACATCTTATTCCCGCCGTTTCGAATTTTGTGCGATGTAAACCAACCTCCCGTCTCGACTATCCATCCTGGCGGTGCACAATGTAAATCACGACAGCATGTGGTCCATCTATGATCCTTACACAGCCTCAATAATTTGTTCGCCGAGTCCATAAACAAACGTCTCTACCCAGTAGTGTGAATGCTTTTACTTGTGTTTATCTTGCTAAGTATGGTTGTTCCGACCCTCGCTCTTCGACTACCATTTCGATCGTTGAATTTATGCCGATCGCAAGGCCAATTTTGGAAAAATTGCAAAAGAAGACCGCGATCCGGTCGCCATAAATTACTTCACGCATACCTAATAATTTTGGCACTTTTAACGCGAAAGCTCAGGAAGTGCTCGGTTCATAATTCAGTCAATTGGTTATTTATTAGCGTACTTGCCTCGTGCATTTATTATGAGCGGATTTCAGATTGCTATGCAGACACAAATTCAAAAGATATACATATTCATGCCCGGGACTAACATTGATTGCTTTGAATTGAAAAACTGCTGCTATTATAATAAAAGTGGCACAGCATCGAGGCCGAATTCATAATTATTATCGTTATCATTATTATTATTATTATTTTCGTATCCCACCTCCACCCGGCGGCACGGCAATTTTGCCGGAGTACATACACTATTACGGATAATACTATCAAGTAATAGTGCAGTGCTTACAAACATATTTACCGGCGTCTCGCCTCCGCATTTTGACTTTTTTGTGTTTTATGTTATTTTATTTTATTTTATTATTATTATTATTATTATACGTGTGTATTATTCTTATTCTTATTATCATTGTTGCAACTGAGTACAGTTTTGTAATAAACTGTCTATTTTTGAAAACACTGTACAGCAAGCACATTTATGCAGATATGTTGGACAGGTACACTTCATTGGATAGTAAGCTTGCCACAGAAATTATGAACAAAATAAAGGCTTCCAAGGATTGCTCTTCTTACAGGACGACGCAGTAACTTTGCTAACTAATTAAATTAAATTAACCTGAGAATCATGGACCGTCCTCCATATGCGCCGGATTTGGCACCCTCGGACTATCCCTATTTTCAAATCTCAAAAAATATTTAAAAGAAATTGAAGACTGTTTCGTAATTTGTCAGCTTTTTCTAGACAAGAATCCTGCAAAAAGCTTGAAGCTCGGAAGGACACGACGCTGTCAGTCTCCGAAAAAGTCGGATAATTTATGGATTTTACAATGCAAGCGTCAATTAATCCGCACGAACTGTGATTACCGAGAATATGACAGACTGATGTGCTAATTCATGCGTCCATTATCTACTTAATTAATGTTATTTTGTGCGTTTATTCTCGGGGGAATTGGCTGTCAATCGGTGGTTGTTTGAAGGTTTGAGTCGGTGAATTATCAGCGAAAACACTTAATGGTTGCGCTTTCAGATTCGCGAATCGCGATTGGTCGCCTGTCTCTTGGTGATAATTGCAAACCGGGCACATATTAAGTTTATTTCTAACAGACATGTCATACTCGTGAAAGGAAATAAGGAAACTAATTATTTAAAGTAATAGATACTAATAGTAATATATTATAAATTCATTTGTTAATACACTAATTTATTTATAACAAATTTAGTAGAATATAGCCTAAGGGAGTCCGTTTCGGCTCAGGGACGCGAGGGTCGCGGGTTCGATCCCGACCCAGGGCGAAAAAAAAAAGCTATATTCTATCTCGTGATTCGGAAGTCACGTTAAGCCATTGGTCCCGGTCTACTGAGTTGGTCATCATACCCCTCATAGATTTATAAAACCAGTCCTAGACTGTGAAACAAATTTTTAACATTGATTTTTATTTTTTGGTCTTAAATATTTTGAAGTTTTCTGACGTGCTCTTAGATCTTCTTCATCTACCTTCTTGTTTTACATTTGTAACCCTAATTCCGGAGCTGGTTGTCTGGATTGGGAAGAATTTCTCTAGCATTTTCAGGTTTGTTGTTTTACAAACCCTGATTAATTAAAAAAAATATATTTTTTTTTAATATTGATTTTTGGTCTTAAATGTTTTGAAGTTTTTTGACGTGCTGCTTAAATCTTCTTCATCTAACTTCTTGTTTTACATTTGTAACCCGAATTCCGGAGCTGGTCGTCTGGATTTGGAAGAATTTCTCTAGCATTTTCAGGTTTGATGTTTTACCAAACCCTGATTAATTAAAAAGATTATTTTCTGAACGTACCATATTATTCAATGTACAGTTAATTTCAAAATTCTACAGTGTTCAATGCACTTACATTTTTTTGTCAATGATCAATGTCAATTTTGACAAACAAAATGCCTAATCTAACCGAAAACACGAAAATGCGCATTCTTTCCAAATTAGATGAATGGTGGTCGATCCGAAGGGTAGCCCAGTATTATAACATCCCGAAGAGCACCGTGCAGAGGATAAAACAGACAATATTATGGTGTTTTGAAACATCAGCAACGTTTTATGTTGTCAAACTTACCTAACCTATATACAAAATATGACGTTCAAATTTTAAAAAGGCATCTTTACATGGGGAAAAAACTATAATAAAGCGACTTCTTGATTTTTCAGGTGTACTCTATAATTTTGAAATTAACTGTACCTATTGCACATACTAACGTTTACGGGACTTCCAACAGTTCCAGCGCAAGAATAAGAGCAAGAACATGGTTCTCGAATTCGAGATGGAAGTTTTGGTGCATTATCCGATTATACTCATTCGACCTGTCCACCCAGAGATACCCAATATTTTTTTGAATCTAAGGAATATTGAAGACTACGTCGAAGCGGATAACATCGTGGTTTTAGAACTCGACCCACTTCGAGGACCATATAAATTTCGTTTCTCCAGTCTCGAGAAATAAGAATCATGACATGACCATATGAGTGACGGCTCGGAAATGCCTTCTTCGTCTTTGTCGCCTGAATAATCTGTGATAGCTATTGTTACGTTAATAAAAATTCTTCTCTTTAATCTGATTCTTTTTTTATCAACTATTTCAATTCTCTTGTCGAGAACCGATAACTCCTTAAGCTAGTGTGACACGATACTAAATTTCACAGAAAATTCAGTAAAAATGACAAAGACAGACTATGATCCTGATCGTTCATTGGTCCTGATCGAGGGTTTCTCTCTCATTTTGTAACAAATTTTCTACAAAATTTAGCATCGTGTCAAACAGCCTTTACTCGAGAATACAACCCGAGGACAAGCTTGTCTTTAGCGGAAAAGTTGCTCCCAATTTAGTGATTTTAGGACAGCACCCTAGATTTTCGCATTCGATTATACAGGGTTATTCTAAATGATTGTAAAATTCATGGTTGCCGCTCCACATAAAAAAAACATCAAAATGATATGAATAAGTGAGTACACACCGTTCACACACGGAAGTTAAATTGGGTGCAAAACACCTCAATATTTCTGAATTCAATCGTTAATTTAACAAAAATAAATAAAAATCTCATCACCGCACTTTTCATCTAAAAAATGACAGTGACAGCGACAAAACTGACTGTTCACATGAAAGCGGCAAAAATGTGTTATTACATTGGGCCTGGACTACTTGGACTACAATAATTTAGAATAACCCT
Source organism: Tenebrio molitor (assembly GCF_963966145.1). Lineage (NCBI taxonomy): Eukaryota > Metazoa > Arthropoda > Insecta > Coleoptera > Tenebrionidae > Tenebrio > Tenebrio molitor. The sequence continues at coordinate 5,335,982 of NC_091053.1, forward strand.
GTATAAACCCTATACCGTTGGAAAACTTGTCAAAAAATGTCAAATGTCAAATTTTTGACATTTTTAGTTTGTTATGTTTAAAAAATCGCAGTAGGCATATGCGACTGAGCAGGTTATTGAGTAAACACTCAACAAATGCGGCAAACATTCAGGAATCAAACAGCGTCAATTATTTTAATTTACGTGGGAAGATAGGTACGAATTTTAAAACGGACCCCTGTAATTCGAAATTCTGGTAAAAAAGCACCACAAGTAAAAAACGATGGCAGATAAGTAAAAACGACGACATAATTTAGCATAGAATCCAAAAATGAAATCAAACTGGGTAGGTTCCATTTAAAAAACATAGCTTTAGTGTTTTTATATTATTGGGACACCTGTATTATATACCGTAATATTTTCAGAATGTACAGTAGAAACGCAGCTATCATCTAAATAAAAGAAAAAGTTGATATCTTTAATAACAAACAAGTTATTATTATTATCAGTTATGAAGCTTTTTTGCAACTCTGGGACACCTGTATGTACTATGGCGGACAATAAATTTAGGCCGGCCTGTCATTGCCTTGACATCAAAATGTGAAGCTGGCATTATGTTCAACTAACCCCATTTTCGATTTTTGTCATTCTTGTCATCGTGACAGCGATAATCAAAATTAAAATTGGGACAAGAAGCGTGCACCAGAGAGAAGTGCTACTACAAATCAGTTATGCTAGTGCGTCATGATCTGTAAGTTACGAAAAGGGCGAAGGAAACGCCAAACAGCTTGAAAACCTTCAGTTTGACAAACTGACACATCAGTCATAATGACAATAAATGGTCGCTTGCATTGACTTTTTTGAAATGTCAGAAATTTGCCGGCCTAAATTTATTGTCCGCCATAGTACCTACAGTCGCGAACAATCAGTTAGTAACATACAGCTTTTCGAAACCCTTAAAGAAAACCGGTCAGAAATACTCGTAGTAATAAAAAAGAGTAACTAATGAGACGTAATCGGTCAGTAATGAAACCCATAACTGACCTGTGGGGGCGCTACTATCGCACCAGTCGCGAAAATCTCTGTCTGTACGCTTTTTCGTATCGTAGTTTACTTTTCTCAGGTAAGAGATTGAGTGTTAATTTTTGTGCGGATTGTCGCAATTCTGGGGAGTACACTTTATTTCACTATTCGGACAATATCACAGTTTGATAAAGTAAGCATCCTGTCATTAATTAAAATAATTTTGTTTCAATGTGCCAATGTATCGTACATTTTACTTCACCAATAAAATTTCACAAACAGAACATAACGAAAATTTATGTCGTAGAATATGTAGATCATTCCCGTTTCACACCAGAGCACTTTCCATTGTGTCCAACAATGACATTTTCGACCGAAATGTATTGCTTACACCTACAGAGTAATTACATTGAACCGATTATGTGGATTTAAAAAAATATATTTTTTTGTTCGACACTGTCAGAATTTGAGAATTTTCTCCTATGTGAACGGATTTTGATAAATTTGACAACTTGTCAAAACGAAACGTCAAGCTAATTTTAAAGATTTTCAGCGATTTGGAGCCTTTGGGGGGGCTCGTCGAACAAAAAAACCTTGTATTCAAATCGTTCTTGTGTAATTTGGCCTTTTTTTGGCACTCGTGGACCTTTAAAACTCTCGTTTCACTCGAGTTTTAAACTGGCCCACTCATGCCAAAAAAAAGCCCAAATTACACACGAACTCGTTACATAAACTACTATTACTTTTATAAAACATAATCAACATGCCTGGCATTACGTTTGTCAAATTTAATCAAAATCACTATATGGAATATGTAATCAATAAAAACACAAACTAAAAACTATAGGGGACATGTATTGTTGGTTGCATCACAAATGTTGTTCGTGAATCACCTATAAAAAATAGTATCAGAGAATTTGTGTTTCTTATATCCTAATCCTCTTCTCTCATATTTTGGCCTGATCTTAACACATTTCTTTATGTTTTCACTGGATTACACATAGGTTACAAAATTCATTGTGTTGATACTGGTCAAATAGCAGTATTAGGTCTGTTACGAGAATAAATCATTAGAAGTCTCGATCATGCGAACTTGTGGTGTTTGGATTAAATGAAATTAAAGTTGTCTTGATTGGAGTGTGAAGTGCAGTTAAATTTAATCCAGAAATTGTTAGGGATTACTCCTTGATATGTAGAAAAAAATGATTAACCCACCCCGTATGCATATTGGCTTTATTAACTCAAAGGAAGAAGTAATTTAATGAAATATGTAGGCCACCGGTCGTACTCTGCTATATTGTGGCTCATCTGTCTCTGCTAACAAAAACATCATTCTAAAATAATCATTATTGAAAATGAAAATAATTATTCATTTCGTTAAAATTGTATGCGTAGATTATCAACATTTCAATTGCGGGTTTAATTTATACATTTTGATTTTAAATTAATTGTAATTGGTCCCAAATCGCTGATGCATTATTTGCATATAAACCCCATCAACGTGTTATGAATAAAAATGTCGTAAAAATATGAAACATAACGACATTAATTGCATATCTCGTTTTAATAACAGTAATTCAAGCAAATGTCACCACAATTCTTTTAAATCGATCACGATGCACGCCTTTTTATTATTTTAATTTTCTGCAGTATAAAGATTTTCTTTATATAGTTTTAAAGTTGACTTACATTAATAATAATTGAAGGAATGAAATTTAAAATATTAGAGTGTAGAGGCATTAAAAATAAGATACATAATATGTGGTTATGCAACCTTCGTTACGACAGCATGTTAGAATGTTGCATACATTGCCCTCACTTCACTGTGCCTTCAAATAAATTCGGAATTAGAGTAGACTTTGATTTTATTATGAAGTTGGCAACATGCAATTTTTAAAGACAGCACAGCAGTGACATTACTGACATTTGACAGCACAGTACACGTGTTTATTCTGATCGTGACATAAAACTATTGACAACTGTCAGTGCTGAAAAGTCTACCAACCGTTAATAGACAAAATGTATAAATCGCAACCTACTCTAATTCCGAATTTATTTGAAGGCACAGTACAATAATACCAGGTGAATTTTAATGATTGAGACAAATTTAGCGGGTTGACACGCCGAAATACTTAATTGGTACGCCTGGTCATTTGTCAAAGAGTTGTCTGTTGATTCGCTTTCTAGGTTAACATTCTAGAAATAAATAATGACAATTTGATTTATTTTGACTTTTGAACTGTCATATTTGAATTTGATAGTGCACCTACCTACCGGGTGATTTTAAATGAATGTGACTTTTTTTCATAGGTTGGTAATATTATTGTTGGTTATTCTGCTTTTTAATGTGATAGTTGACATAAACATAGGCGTCCTCGCCTATTTGACACAATTTATTAATACATAAAATATCAAAATGACGTACAGTTGCGGCCGTTGAAAACTCAGACACTTTGACAACGCCAAACTTTTAGCTTTGTAAATGATATTGAAAGTGACGTTTCTCAAAATGTCACTCAAACATTATCCACATTAATTTCTCTCGCAATGGCTCTTATAGTCACACCGTCCCTCAGTCAAACACATTTTTGCAAATCAGATAATTGCGGCATTTCAAAAGTTACGCGCGATTCTGACCTAATATGTCAAATACTGACACTGACTTTATAATCCTTGATGAAAATCCTGTTTACGCTAATCAAATTTCGGAATTTATACAGAGTGTTTAAATCTTTCCTGTCTGAGATTTCAACGGCCGCAACTGTACGTATCCCAATGTGTTGATTAAGGTATCAAGTTTGCCAAAATAATTTATGAAAGATGTTCCCAACTTAAGAAAAAAAGTCACAATCATTTAAAATTACCCGGTATTTAAATACGGGGTGATCAATAAGGACTGTTTAAGTTGGTAACACTGAATCGTATTGTAAATCGTATAACAGAAGTAACTTCCGGTTGTTGGTGGCTTGTCGTTGTTAATGCTATACCTATATCAGATATTTGTCAAATAAACCAACAAAACATATCTAGTTACAGTGTTATAAATAAAAATTTTCTTAATTGTATTGCCAACTTAAACAGTCCTTCTTGATCACCCGGTACATAAAATCGTAAATGTGTTGCCAACCGAACATAAATAATTTCAATCATGAAAAGTCATCCAGTATTTTTCTAGTGGTAAATAATTGTCCATTTTGAGTTTTAACTGGTTGTTGATTATGATTAGTTATTAATTAGGGAATTGTAAATAATGACTAATGAGAATAAATGTGAATAAGGCAGTACCAAGGTAAAGACGATTAGAAATAAAAAACAGTAGGTATTAGAAAACAATGTTTTATATTTTAATTTTAAACGGGAACAGAACGTAAAACGTAAAAAAGAATAACTTAAGAGCAATTGAAAAAATTAAAATTCAAAGTGGGTATTTATCAAGTGTCAAAATTTTGATAAATTGTTATTAAAGATGTCCAAATTAAATACCGTACGTGTTATTACCATATTTAAGTCGGTTTGAAAGAAAAACACAAAATAAAAAAGCAGCAAATGGCAATTAAATTGTTTGAAAAACTTCTCGTACAATTATGTTTCGCGTTATGTCATTATCTTTTTAATCGGCAATTTAATAAGGCAATTTATTCATTATTAATGACGTAAGAATAATATAAGCCTTTAATTAATCGACACAGTTGCATGACTAGCTGATATTGGAACAAGATGTCGGTATCTATTTATGCGTGAATACTGTTTTGTCCATTAAAATTATGAATTCATTTTTTAAATTAATATTTAATTTTTTCGTTTGGACATTTTTTGTTGACCAGAGTTGGTTAATGTTTTTCAACAATTCTGTTACATTGCCTAATGCCAAATACATACATTTAAATAAATAAATATTTTTTTGTAGAAACTGCTAGCTCTCTGCTATTTTTAATTTCAATATCCATAATAATAATTAAAATTAGAGTATGCTGTGTCCAAAAATTTCAGTTGGCAGTTCGTTAAGATTTCAATTATCAGTTGTCAGTCTTAAAAGTTAGGTTGGTGATCAAAAAGGACTGTTTTAGTTGGCAGTACTGATTTTTACTTTTAAATGGTATAACTGGAGTAACTTCCGGTTGTTGACGACTTCACACTGACAGTTGACAGTTCAAGTTGTTTCTTTATCCGTTGATTTTTATACATATAAACCTACAATTTTGTCACTGTTGATTTCTGGTCAAATATCTGTCAAAAAACGTACCCGGTTGCAGTATTGCAAACAACAAAATGCTCCTAAATGTATTGCCAACTCAAACAGTGGTTTTTGATCATTCGATATATAAATTAATAATGCCAATTACTCAATTACTATTGTAATGAAATGACATTTGAATTAAATTTTTACGTGCGGCCAACTGAAGTGTATTACAATCACTTTACAATCATTTCTTTATTTCTGAAGCTTTTAATTTAATTTTCTTTCAGTAAAGATGCATCAAAGGACAATCACCTAAGACCACACCACAATCACAATAATCTTAATATTTTTTAATCTGACGTTTCTTTTAAATTTTTTAACAAGAGGGTTTCGTGGAAAATGTGTCTTCAAGGTAGTTTTGCATTATTTATGTCTGATCCAACTACTGTCATTTTTTATTTCCTTCAAACATATTCTTGTCGTATAAGTACGCGCAGTGTGTTGTTAAAAAATTAAAACTATATTTGGAGTCACTTTTTTTACTACCTTAATCCATCCAAAGTGGGCGTCAAATGTCAATTTGACATTGTTCAAAAAATTATCAAGAATCAACATTCAAATAATTAAATTCTAATAAAATCTATAAAAAAAATTACAATTTATTTATCAATATTACTCGTACAACATTTTTAAAATTGATCCCAGATATTTTCTTTCATCGTCATCGTTGTTCTTAACATGGAATATGATTTTAAAGTTTTCTACTTTTTTGAAAAATAAGTCAAAATCTTGCCATCTTGCGTAATTGTCTTGGCATTTCTTTTGGTCTTCAAAAAATTGTAGAAATGAGATAGACAACCAGCAACTTAAAAATACAAACTGTTTCCTAGATGGAACATTGGTAACGGCAAGTGTGCTCACTCTGACGCTGTAATTTTGAGACGATTTAATTTGAATTTTTTCTAAAAATATTAAAAGATGTTAATGATGTCTTTTGCTTATGGTTAACTGAAGAGATTGTTACTTTCTACAGGAAACTACAGATGGAGAGGCAAAGAGTATAGAAATGATATTCAAATAAGAAATATATTTGGACTCATTAAAAGGATTATTATTTAAAAATGAAATAAAAAAAAAAATTAAAAACACCTATGAAGCGTTTTTTACTCAATTAAGTATTTAGAAATTTGATACTTGACACCTTATCACTCGCGAATCCTCGTCAACAATAATACACTTGCGTTGAGATCTGGCAAGTGCTGGTACGACCTACGAGGGTCCTTGCCCCGAGTAGGACTCCTGTCGTTTCTACCGAAGTGCAAAAAATCTCCGGAGGCCCAGGTGGACTAATTAAGGCAATTAAATCTCCCCGAATTCTTTCCGGGCGTCTCATTCGTGTTATTAAACATCGCACAAAAAAAGAAACGATCTAGAGAAGGAGCTCCCTTGCCCCGAGGACCTTATTACGGAATTCGGAGATCGATGCATCGATACGGTCATTAAATGATTATATAAAAAGTACCAACGTTTCTGTATGGCGGCGGCGCACTTAATTCGATAATGGCCGGTATAATTAGAATTTCCCCGCGTCTTCGGCCTGACGCCGCTCCCTCTAGTCTGCGGAGGGCAATTTGTGTGGTTTTTTGGAAATAATAGAAAAAACACGTATCGACCGGTGTGTTTTCTTTGTGTGTTTGTAATCTGTAGGTAAATTGTCCCGCTTTTATCTGGCTTGTTTCCAGTTAAATTATAGGGGCAGTTTGACGTGACCGTGACAGCTAAATGAGACGGCCGCGATCCGATCGCAGACCAGCACTGGCTGGTGTACTCCAACCATCCTGTAAAAAGCCACGTTATAATTTTGTTTGTTCCACGAGGAAATTAGCCGGGAAACAATCATACCGAGCCACGGACTATTTAATCTAATTGCATCAATTTCATAAATTGGACGGATAGCCGGCTTCGTTTCCCTGAAAAACCAACCCCGACGACGAACGACGCCCTTGCTTGCCTGCTCTGATCCCAACGTGACGACCGTATCGATTTAACGACGCGGGGGACCGACGGTGCGCCGCAAGAGTCTCCTCTCGGACCGATGCTATTGCCCCATCTATATACAATATGGTTTTGACAAAAAAAAACATATTATCTCCTCTGTACTTGTCAAAAACGTATGTGACTCGTCATTTCAATACCTTTTTTTCTCTCCTTCTACTCCAATTAGACCTGCGATGATGGTTCCATAAAAGTACCAGCTGAAGATATTTTCTAAGTGGAATAGCTTGGTGTTATCGAGTAGTACTGTATACGGCTCTACCTCTAAAACTAGGCTTCAGAACCTTCGAAAGGACGTGGTGGTACTATCTCTCCAATGATACTCTATTGCGTTGACATCGGATTATCATCAGTATTCTTGGTTACGAAGAAACCAGAAATTTTTGATATATCACTATCAAAAGATTGGTACCGATCAAATTAAATCTAGTACTGATACTATGCGCAATTGAATTGATACTAGTAGAAGTAGTACCGGGAGCGAATGTGCTTCTAACACCAAATTGGGGTGCAGAAAGATCTTGAACTAGACGAAGATGACGGTAGTGCTCTAGTACCACCCATAATGGTTACAAAAATGTTGTAGGTGGTACTTGTAAATTGTTTAGCAACGGTGCTGAATGAATCAAATCTATACGATGAAGTTTTCGAATTCCTTATGAAATTGAGTTCACACTGGATTGGTACTACTTTGGAGCTTTCCGGACCATCATATCTGCGCAAAATCTACTTCTTCAAGCAAGGAGATGCACTTAAAATGTCTCCCGTCGTTTTAGCCTTACTAGTAGAAAATGGTACTTGTTGCGTTGTCGACAATAGGATATGAGTTGATGTGGTACCATTTATATTTGCACCAAAGAGCAATTTTGGCATGAAATATTTGGTCTCGATGGTGCAGTTGAACTTGCAACTTGAGAGTTTGTACAAGAAAATAGTACTAGTAGGTTTGTTGAAATAATTCTTGTAAAATGAAGCAGTTTAGTATTTATGCTTCATCGAAGTCTCTAGGCTCTAATCGCCTGTTTACTACATCGTTTCTTGTCCACTTAACAGTACTTTATTGTTTAACAGTACCATCTGTACCATCAGCGTTCATATTCTTGCTGTGACTTCCGAAGAAGAAGCGGAATTTCTCTGTGAAGCGTACTACGCGCTTCTACTTTCTGCCGACGTTTTCACGACATTGATAGAAAATGATGGTACCTTGTCCACAATAAGAAAAGAAATGATTTTGCACCATTTGGTCTTTGCATTAAAAAGTGTCTTTAGCAATATTATCGTTTCTCTTTGCGATATACCTACATAGTTGAAGATTTGTCAGGTCTTCCTAGAAGATTTTTTACCTAAACCTTTTGTAGATTTACTTAAATTTTTATCTTCCTCTTCCTTTTGATATTTTTAATTTGATAATTAATTAACACGTTTTTAATTTAAGCACATGGCAGATACCTATCTGATGCAAATCATTCAAGTTTGATCATGTTTTGGGATGCCTCAAGGCTTCGCGTTTGCTCCCCTTTGCTTCACCAGCCCAATTAACTCAAACCAAATTTTTTATTCCCATCCCCATGTCTGACATCCTCGCCCTCATCGTCGAAGCCCGACTCCCTCGATGCCTTATCTCTTCTTCAGCGGCGATAAAAACGATGGACTTCTTGTCGCCGTCATGTTCTGTTGGTTGTTAGTCGACTGATTAAGCGATAAAAGTGCCTCCGAGACACATATTAGCGGTTTAATTCGATGTCATATGCGTGTTTGGGTGCAACAGTTTGCAGAAGAGGCGCATTCCTCCGTGCTGCACGCAACAAGGCGTGCAGGATGTGCCAGGACCCATCACGGAACATTTGGGAACCCGCCGCTTTTCTCGATGGTTCAAGCAGATTTCTGATGGAGTCGCCGTCGCAGATCGCGGAATGGTCACATGGTGTGCGAGTGAGCGATTTGGTTGTGTGTGTGGTGGGTTCTGGAAGAAGAGTGGTTAGGGTTGTTGGGGGAGATTTGAGAGCGACGGGAACGGGGTAGAAGTTAAGGAACAGTCGGTGGGGCCGACGCAACTGTTAGGAAATCGAAGAGATCAGTCAGAAATACTGCACAGGTTAGAAACAAATTATATATTTTTAATGAAAGAGTAAGGAGGTGAATATTGTTTTTCTGCGACGGAAGAAAATTCTGATTAGGTGATTTGTAAATTGAAGGGGTTCACCAGAAATAATAATCATAAATGTTTTAATTCAACGAATTGAGATATAAAAATATAACTGCATAATAATTTCATGCCAACAAATCTTTATAAAATATTATTGCAGTATAGATTAGGAATGGATAAAAATGAAATATGTATTTAGTGTTATGCAGGACAAAATAAAAAGTAGGAAACCATGTTGTTGAAAAATTTCCTGATGAGGAGATAATCAAATTAGAAATTAAATTCGGAGAAGTAAAGTTTTGCGTAATAAAATTACAACATTTTTACCCTTGCATTACCAGTGAAAGTGGAATTTTTTATTATTAACATAATTCAAGACTGTGTATCTTGACCATCTAGAAAATTTAAGTAAAGAGATTTATTTGGAATTAACAATTTATGATTTATTCTGTGAAATATCTATTATTTCCATAGATTGTTTCTAACACAATTTTTTCTCGTAATTGAAATGTACAGACAGCTAGACTGAGTCAAATGTAAGCTCATTTGAAGCATTTTTCACAATTTATTTATCAATGATTACATGAAATATTTAATAATTAAATCCCATTAAAAAAAGCCTGTAAAAAGCGAAATAACGAAATTATTACCCAATATTTAACCGGTGCCACTGTGGTGTAACACGAGTCGCCCATGTGCACAGATGACAAATGTCAAAATCAAAAATAGCAAGATGGCCGTTCAACGTTAAAAAGTAAACTTTAGACTTTAGTACTAATAATATTGCAACGAGAGAACTAAGAATAATTGGTGGCTTAAATTTTGAAAATTGTAAGTTTGAAAATTGTCATTTGTAACTGTAGCAAAAGAAAATAAGTTAGTTCATGTCCAATTTTTTTGTGATCCGTTTTAAGATAAAATAATATGCATACTTATATCATTCAGAGCAGAAGGTCTTTTTGTGCTTCGCCCAGTTGCGACTTCGACTTCGTCTCGGGCTCGGGCTTAGCACAAAAAGACTCACTTCTACTCATATAATTTAAAATTTTTTAAGCAGTGCTTCATTTTTTAACTGTTAGTTATTTTAGATCATCCCTACACATTAGTAAACAATTTGTTTGGACATAATTTAGGAATGTTTTGGAACTTAGTTCAACATTTGCCAAAGTATAAAAAATAATATGTTTTTGGAAAATAAAGATTTTGAATTCCCTTTTCATCTCGATTTCTACTTTTCTTTTTAATTTCTGTAAGTTAGAGTTTTGTGCCGTTACTCTCGTTATATTCCACTTAAAAATGGGTCGCCAGCAAAACTAACAACGTGAGAAGGACATCGTCAATTTGTCGGTTTCCGGTTTGTCAATCCCCAAATATTCGGAAATACTCAATTATTCCATGTTGAAGACATTGTGAAGAGGTGAGGGCAGAAAGGAAGTAGTCATTACAGAGAGACATTGTTTTCACACAAAATTCGTTACCGACAGAAACCACAATTGATGTTGCAGTCAAAATGTATGTCAAATTATTTTTTTTCTTTTTCTTGAGAGCTTTAAGCTTGAAGACAAGGGTTCGGTTTATCTAAACTAGAATTTTCAAAACTGATTAGAAGTGTTGTCTGTCTTTTTTGGCAATGATAAAAAATTGTCCAGTCATCCAATTGGGTAAAGATCAAATGGGTTCTGCACAAAATTGTGAAATGATTTGTTGCATCAAAAACGCGTAAGTTCTAGAATGGGTATCACCCTCGCCACATCTCAACACTATTGAACATCTGTGGGACGTCGTTGGTTGTTCACTGACTAATCGCAACGAATTTGCGAATCGCTGACTGACATGAAAAATTTTATTGAATCCTTCTCCACGTTTGCAACGCCTTCGCAAGCCTACATATATTTTACAAAGTATCTTCGGATTTCCTGAAATTGTAAAGTTTCCACAATTCCAGTTTTCTTCATCTTTTATGATACAAGAGTGAACATTATTTTAAATTCTTCTACAAATCGACACATTAGACATGATTTGTAGAATACTGTGTACGAAGTACAAAGTGTCTATAAAAGAACGTAGGTACTGTGGAATTCGAATATATTTGATTTTTGCCGCTCTGTAGCATATTGTGGGACCAAGTAGAAAAACAGAGGTTATGTAGGGCCATTAATAACAGGTTTTTAATAAAGACTGTTGTACTTACAATATAGAAAAACTGAAGAAAATCACAAGCAAAACAAATAAGACATCGAACTTACAACTGACACTAAGATTTAATAATTTGACATTTGACTTTTGACATCTGATTTGACAGCTTCAACGGATCGACATAGTTCGACACAATAAAATTATAGAGCCGCACAATTCCACAGGACTCTTGATATACCTACATTCTTTTATTGACACTTTGTACTTTTCACACAATTTACGCTTAATGTACTGATACGTTCTTCATTCAAAATGCAATTCTTGGACTTTAGCTTTGGCAAACTCCAAGAATCGTTAAAAATTAAACTTTTTTCTTCTCTTCTACAGGGTGTCTCAGCTAAGATTTTCGAGCCTAATAACTCAGTTATTTTCCAGCGGATTTTTGTGAAATTTAAAATGCAGATATTTTAGACGGTAAAGAATAAAATCCCATTAATGCAATCACCCAAGTCTTAAAAACGTAATTTTTACATGCCTTTTTAAAATGTTGAATTGTATTTACATTATCAATTTATCATTTTTATCTGCTCACTTTTTTACACCACATCCTGGTCGGAGTTTATTATTTATTATTAATTTTTTTCAGGGCTATCCAAGTTAATCCATCACTTAAACCAACTTGTAAATCACACGTTTGATGTTGTTTTTAAATCAGAAAACATTAAAAATAATTGTTGATAACTTATACATATCTACAAAAGCGTCGTTCCCTCTCTTTAAAGAAATCTTTTTCATTAAATTTGTTTACAACAAATTAGACGTTTATAACAGTGTTGAATTGAATGTTCGATAATGATCGAAGAATTGAACATTATAATATACAGGGTGTATCTAAAATACGTGTGTTAATTTTAACCAGTGGAAAAACTCGCCAATTTATGAAACTTTTTTTTTTAGAACATTGGCTAAAATTTGCAAGTTTTTCAAGATTTTTTGCCCCCTAATTTTTACCAAACAAGTCGTTTTGTATGATTAACTAGTCCCTATTTTTTGTAACCATGAGAATTTTAACGTTAATTATTTATTTTTTCTATAACAATGTGACTTTTTTGACAAAGCTCCGTTTCTATCGCAATAGAAAATTTTCGCTCTCACCGAGTATACTTTTTGATGGCTAATTTTTCGTAAAAAATGTAAATACAAGGTGATTCATCTTTTACCGCCGGTGGCAAAATTGACCTTAAAAATTATGATTTCACTTTCATATTTTGCAGACCTAATTCATTATCCATAAGGCACATAATATCAAAAAATGAAATTTATAAGTTAATTAGGTCAAATTTTACCATTTTCTCAATTATTAATTGTTTAATTTATTCAACTCAGGTATTTTCACACAATTTTACCATGTTAAATTAATTTTAGCGTATGGTATTATTGAAATAAACGCATCTTGATATTCAAATTTGTATTTGCTTCATGATTTACGACATAATGTCCAAATATCTTAACAATAAGATTTATTAGAGGATTTTTATTGCCACACCAAGGGGTCCTTTGTAAAATCGAAGAAATTCGCCTAAGCAAGTCAGTTTTACAAGGTAGTCATTGTTAGAGAAAATTTACACTAAAAGCCAACAACCATCAATAAAGGCAACTTTTCCATTAAAATCGATTTAATTCAAAAACTATCAAACATTTTTCGAAACGGATTGCAGATATTGATTTTATACGCCATTAGCCACATTCTGATGCAAAAATTTAAACATGAAATTTTTTTAAAAAACTGTTTTTTATAAATATCTGCTCATAAAAAAAACTTTTTTTGAAATAAATTATACCGGTCGAAAGTAAATTTTTCGACAAATCAACTCTGTAAATTTTATAAATTTTTCTCAATTCTTAAGCTTGTTTGACACGATGCTAAATTTTGTAGAAAATGAGAGAGACCCTCGATAGGACCAATGAACGATCAGGATCATAGTCTGTCTTTATCAGATCCTGATCGTTCATTGGTCCTCTCTCATTTTCAAACAAATTTTCTACAAAATTTAGCATCGTGTCATACAGCCTTTAAGGGTCATTTTGCCACCGACGGTAAAAGATGAATCAGCCTGTAGAAAAAACGTTTCATTTAACAAGCTCTGCTACGTGTTAAAATTAACACACGCATTGTACATACACCCTGTATAGCATATTATGTGACTAATAAAGTACATTTTTCATCCCTAGTGTAAATTTACTGCACGCGCGCAGCGATGGCAATAATTAAACGGGGGATGAAAAGACACATGTAACCGTTTTTGGATTTTTTTTTCTTATATGCAGAAGCATTTTTATATGTTTCCACATTTCTACTAACTTATTCTTATTGTCCATTCTTTGATAATAAATCATTTTTGTAGTTCTTATCTTATGCTTTTTTCATATTTTCCCACATGTCTTCCTATTTCAATTCTGCCTATTCCTCAACGAATCTTTCTGTTATTATTTCCAACATATTTTTTTTTTCTTACAATTTACTTCGTCTATCTAGAACCGAGCGCATTACTAGTGAAATATGTTTCCCCCAATTCTCAGCTGCAACTTCTCTCACCAATCCCCGATTAATTTCCAATTTAAACGCTCGATATCTTTACAACACCTTTAAAAACCCCACAATCCTGTCGCTAATTACAGTAAAACCTGCGTCCACAACGTGCCTCCTAATTTACATTTCGCAACTTAATACAACGATAAATAACAATATACGTATGTAGAACACATTGATCTGTCCATCTGCCGGGTGCCGGCGCACTTTCACTGTTAACATGCGAAGCCGTTTAAATGCAAATCAGTTGTTTTGCTTTGGTTGTAAGAAATTTTGGCCGTAGTTGTATTTTTCTACGAGTTTTGTGTGGGGGCGAACACGCAAACCGCCAGCTTCTCATTTGCATAAATAACGTTTCAAGATAATTTCGTTATGTCTTTATATTTTAGTCGGTAACGTACGGGGCCGGTTATCTGCGCAAATCCGAAAGTGTTTTATTGGGGTGATTTTGGAATTTGTGTAAGCGCCGGAATGACTGATAGCAAGGCTCTGGGGTGGTGCAGTGGAATGTTATAAATTCCATCAGATAACGGAGAAATTAGAGCATTTTAGGAGCGTTTGGATCTAAAGCAAACCGATACGAAAAGTAAAAAACCAAATCATTTTTTTTTTATGTTTTATTACTTGTGCATAGAGAAATCTTAAAAGAAATTAAAACCAAGGACATTTTATGAGTAGTAGATTATATCATTAAGAGTAGAAGTGAGTCTTTTTGTGCTAAGCCTAGAAATTGAAGACCGAGACGAAGTTGAGGTGGGCAACTGGGTGAAGCACAAAAAGACCTTCCACTCTGAATATTGACTTTTTTTTTCTTTATATAGATTGTTTTTTAACTCCAACAGCAAATAACAGAATGACATTTTTCATTTATATACTTATACTACATTTGTATTTTTTGAACTACACTTCTATGATCTTATCTAATTTTTTCCTTCACTTAAACCATAGAAAACACTGCTTCAAAAAATGTTTTGTAAAGGGGAACGACTTGTCTCATTACTAATTTGTGCAATAATTAGTATTTCCGTTTCACTTGTTATTAGATCCTTTGTAAGGGCTGTTTTGCTAGACATTGCCTACACCCACACACGCGATGTCTTTAAAATTATGGCCAGCTCGCCATTGCATTCGTGAACCCTCAAGAACGAGGGTGACAGTTTGACAGCTCAATCATCCAGAAATATCTCAAAAAAAACAATTCACAACACATCATGTAATTGCAGGATGTAAGACGATATTACAGTTGATTGATGATAAAATCGAATTTAGTGCCTTCGTGTAATATGTTCGACGATATTTTATGTTGCCAGATATTACATTAACGACGCCTTGATTTCGATAACAGGAGGAATAAATAAATAAATAAATTAAAAAGTTTTGCAGAGTTGTTAATTAACATGTTGGAAAAATACCATCTGCTGACTGCAATATCTACAATACATGTATTGATGAGTTTTTGTGGTTTAATAAAATTAGTTGTTGTCATTTCCGGCGAAAGAACATTGAAATGTATTTATATTGGGTGATTCACAATGATTGTGGATAAGTATGGCAACTATGTACGCGAATTTATGTGGCAATTTTCAAAATTGCGCGACTATCAACTGTCAAAGAACTGTCAACTCTATCCTACCCATACAGTTACCACATAAATTTTCGTACATAGATGCCATACTTATCATTTTGAATCACCCAATATCAATGGCCAATAAAATTGAAATATTTTTGTAACAGTGGAAACTCAGCAGAGGTGTCTTTCAAGATCAATACGTTTCTGTGTGACAATAACAAAAACTAATCAGTGTATTGTTTAAAAAGTCTTAACAATCAGTGTATTGTTTGAAGACTTCTTAACAATCACGAATGTATCAGTGTTTCGTGTTGAAAACGAACTGAAATTAAAATAATCTTCTTGCTGGTAATTCTTGTAGGTTGTGCACATTATAAAATTTATTTTATCATTTATGATGATTTCTTGACCCTCCAGGCTATAATTACGTTTTAATTACAGTCGATATAAATTGTAAATTAAACATTTATCATGTTTCTGTTGCAAAATAAATGTTTTTGTGCCTTAAGGCTACGCTTCGTTGGTTATTCATGACATTATTTAATTATTTACAGTAGAAATCAAAATTAAATCAAGTGAATCAGCAGTTCAAAAAACTAAAAATATTCTTTTAGTCGATTGCACCATTAAGTAGTATTTTTCGGTTTGAATATCTGGACGAAAACGTCAAAGCATTATTTTTCGTCCTAGGCCGAAAAATATTTTTCGTCCGCTATGTTGTCAAGCAATGAATAACGTTCAACAATCGACAATTGTTAAGTTGTCAATAACACCCTGGCAACACTTAGGGTTGTTAAGGAAATTTTTAAGAGCCCGCATTTTGACAAATTATTATGGATCAAACGTCACTTTGTCAACGGAATGAAAATTTTTACGAGTAGGTATTTTTATTGCAATGGACTAAAAAATAATGTACGATACATGGACGAAAACAATATTTCGGACTCATTGCTGTCCTGGACTCGGCTTTGCCTCGTCCAGCAATTTCCAGCAAATCGTGCGAAACATTTTAAATTACTATTAAGTGTATCGTATTCCGCATTTAGAAGATATTAACAGTATGACATTATTTCATTTTTTCTTTATTTGTAAGCAGTAATGATATAAAAAAGTAGTCAAAAATAAAAGAACTGGAGAATAATTTAAAAATGTAAACCCAAAATTCTATTTATAGATCTTTTTTTTGGAATGTTTTGTTATTCGTTACTCATTAAATGTTTTCTTTTATAATTTCCCCCATTAAATTCTCAGCTATCATTTTTTATTTATATATTATATTTATTGCTATTTTTACCATCATTGACACCATTATAGTAACTAGTTCTAGCCATCCATTGCGTGTCCACTGCAACACAGTTACAATGTTATTACTATTATTATTCATAATAGTAAATTGTGAAAATATAAATCACTAGATATTTATTTACTTAGTAGCTAATTTATAAACAATTTAATAAATAATTAAATATGGAAATTTCAATGATTTTAGATTCAAACATTACTTTTAAATATTCGAACAATTGTAGATCTAGAAGGATAAATCTGGAGATCTGGCAGGACCGTTCAAGAACTCGTAACGCATCTTCAGCATTTCATCATCAAAGTTAATTGATGTTATTTCAGTTCCTTAAAATCTAGATGTCTTTGGGGAAAAGAGGGAAAAATAATATAAGAAAAAGAAAGTTTGACAATGATTAATTGATGAAATAATGAAAAGATATGTTGGAAAACATGAAAAGTATTGAATTAGAAAAAGTAAACTGAATTGGATCAGACAGAATACAAAAAGGAAGAATAAGGATAAGATGCAGAAGAAATTGGATGAGAATTTATCAAAATAATGATAAAAAATTTGTATGTATCTATTAAAAATATTTAACTGAGCCGCTGAATTACTTTAGAAACAGTTGTAGGCTCTTGAGAAAAAATAAAAATAATGTTGTATTGATAACATAAGAAGCTTATTACTAGATGCACCTGACATTCTTAAGATTGAAATAACAGTGGTCCCAAATATGAGCCCTGAGTAGCTCCAGATCTATTCAAACATGGCGGCACCAAATTAATGTTTTTTTATTTTAAATAGAGGTTAATAAGGCCATCTACAGCGTTCTAAATTACCATCGCACCGGAACGAGAAGCTTAATTTAATTGGAATCGAAAAAAGTACATATTTAATACAGAAGCGATGGCAGCAGCAGTCGCCTTGCAGCACTCCTAATTACTCGAAACTGAAATATTAATGGAATAAGCCTTCATACGACACGACACATTCAGGAAACAATTATAAAATTGAAAATGCAAGCCACAGATAAATAATTTTTTTTGGTGAAAAAACCCAGATCCAGATAGTGATCTCGTCCGGCGCGAATATCGTTGTAATAATTAATGGAGTATCCGTTTTATCCGGCGGATCGGAGGCGGCGGCGACGGGGTGATGTCCACCCTCGTATGAAGGGTGCACAAGCACCGTATGTAGTGCACTGACGTCATAAAGTAGGAGGTGCTGTTCTCCATTATGCCCACAGCCACCAATCATGAGACCGTATAACATAATAATAGCTCTACCATATTTGAAAATTATTCTTATTATACTGAAAATTACACTGGAAGCCATTTTGAAGTAGCTCGAAACTGTTTCATGTGGCAATTTGTGGAGTACCTTGAGTGGCCAATTAAATTTATTTCACTGAAAAAATTATTGTAGACACTTTTCGCATCCGGTACTATTGTACGGCCAAATGGGAAAAAACGGCCTTGGATCATAATACATAATTGAAAAATTCCAACTTGTTTACGGGAATTCGACGGATGATCGATCGCAAGGATAACTGCATTAAAATATTATAACGTCGTAGGTGGATCATTATCATTTGTGTTTGTTTTACACTTTGCAAATAAAAAAAGATATTGATTTGTAATGTAAACATTTTCAATTTTCTGATTTTTTTTTTTTGATGAATCGTCATTTAGGTTCTTGTACGGCACATAGTTTTACATCGACATCACATAAGACTCTTTTTTAATTTTACTAAACACTTAAAAATCGAATTAAATGAAAATAAACTGAATATCCAGTTGGCGACCTCGACTTCGTCTCGATCTTCAATCTCTGGGCTCAGCACAAAAAGGCTCACTTCTACTCTTAATAATATAATCTACTATTATATATTTTTTTTAACTAATATAGTGCCAAACCATCGTTTCCTACACTAACCCATTGTTGAAAGTCATTCAATCTTAGTCTTTATGAGTGCTAGACCTCCTTCGTGCAAACTCTTTGATTATATAAAATTAAAGAGATAACTAAAATGCAAAATTCTGTTATCTCCAACACACTGACTTAAGTAATAATACATTTTACGTGAAAAATAAATAAACTTGGCACAAAATTGTTGTAATCAGTGACAGATCATAAATCACTTCTGATTGAAATCTTTGAGGCGTATTCCGATGAGTACTCGAACGTCTTGAAGCAGTAAAAAAATTGCAAATGAATTTTCTTCTATTATATTATTTTGCACGAAGGGTACAGCAGTCATTTACAGCAATTAAAAACCAAATGAAAGAAATTTATCTTTCATGGATGATGTCCTCGCGACCATCTGATCTCAAATTGAATTAATTTTAATTATGTACCGGTTCGAGAAAGGGAAAAATGATGAATAAAATTATTTAAAATAAAATGTAATCTTGATAATTTACTTAGAGCAGGTCTATTTATCATCAGAGAAATACTTTACATAGAAAAAATGTAAAATAAAGAACGAATAAAATTATGAGAGTTAATAAGCGGAAAGTAAGAAAGTTAATTGTTCGAGAAAAATAATTTTATAAAAGAGCGATTGTTTAAGCGTGTTGTTATTTCAATTCGAATTATCTACTAAGAAATGTTGGTAGAATCGAGTGTACTGATTGTTCAAAAATGTAGAGATGCCTCTACCAACAGAGAGAAATGTATCAAGTTTATCGGACCGCCTCTGAATACCTAACACCACATTTTCTGTGAAATGATTCATGAGCACACGAATTCAATATGTACGACAGGCAAACAGCACAAGAAAATATATTGACCGACTTAAAGTCCTGCAGGAAACACGAGACTTGTTCAAACATCATTAAATTATCAATGTTAGCCGATGTAAAACGATCGGCAAACATAATTCCAGCGTTCCTTTTCAGGTAAAAAGATTGCTGCCGAACACGGTCACTTATTATTAATAATTTGCACGAATTTGATACCCGATAGCTTATCTAGTTATTCCGCGAATAATCAGATAATAAATGTACAGCGAGAGTCGGGGAAGCCAGCTGCTCGCAGGAATTATTCCGGACGAGTTTTTGTAAGCACACTTGTGTAATTATTTATCTGTTTTTTAAATGAATCCGTACCAATTAATATTATTTCGGTCCGGAAATATCGACGAGATGCAGCTGTGAAGAAAGAGGCTTTAACGGGGGGCAGAGTGATATTAATTTGGCGATAATGAATCGTCCAACTGGGCAATTAGAGGGCTAAGGATTGCCGCGTTATCCTGCGTGTGATAACGAAGGACTCGTCCCGAAATAGTGCAATAAAAGTACTGCGAAACAATAAAGTTAATAGAGATAAATTACGTCAAAGGGTTGAAGAATCTGAAGCGCTGTTTTAAATTTTGAAAATGAGAATCAGTTTAAGCAAGTTTTGAATAAATGCGTCAAACACTGAAATGAGTGTGATTTGTCTGTGTTTTAACTATTCTTGTTCTCATTTGAATGAAATCCTGTTGAGAAAAACTTTCTAAAGTAAGGCAAATAAATCACTTGATGTTTTCTTATTTTTCTTTTGGAAAAACTAAGAGCCCTCAATCTAAACAAGTTTTATGGCATGTATTTTTTCCAGGAAAATTTATAGATTATTTTTCCACAATTTGTCGAGAAAAATCACCGTCTTAATTTGGCTCTCGTCACTGGGATATTCTTCCCCCCAGAAATGCAGAAGTGCAGAAATTTTATCGAAATATGAAAAAATGAGTAATTTATCTGTGTTTTGACTATTCTTCTTCTCATCTGAATAAAATCCTGTTCAGAAAAACGTTCTAAAGTGAGACAAATTATTCGACGTTTTCTTTTTTTTTTGGAAAAACTAAGGCCGTCGTAAACACTTTGACTGACAAGAGCCCTCATTCTGAACAAGTTTTATGGCATATATTTTTTCCCGGAAAATTTATTGATTATTTTGGCCACAGTTTGTTGACAAAAATCGCCTAAAACCGCCTTAATTTGGCTCTCATCACTGGCTATTCTTCCCCTAAATGCAGAAGTGCAGAAATTTTATCGAAATCTAGTCGAAATAAGAAGAAATGAGTAATTTGTCTGTGCTTGAAATCCTGTTCAGAAAAATATTCTAAAGTAAGTAAGGCAAATCACTTGACGTTTTCTTAATTTTTTTTTGGAAAACCAAACGCTGTATTGAAAATTTTGAATCTCAAGAACACTCAATCTAAACAAATTTTATGGCTTTTTTTTTTCAGGAAAATTTATTGATTATTTTGGCCACAGTTTGTCGACAAAAATCACCTAAAACCGTCTTAATTTGGCTCTCGTTGCTGGCGTATTCTTCCCACAGAAATGCAGAAGTGCAGAAATTTTAAATCGAAATCTAGTCGAAATAAGAAGAAATGAGTAATTTGTCTGTGTTTTGACTATTCTTCCTCTCTGAATACAGTCCTGTTCAGAAAAAAGTTCTAAAGTAAGGCAAATCACTTGACGTTTTCTTAATTTTTTTTTTTTGGAAAAACAAACGCCGTATTGAACATTTTGAGTGTCAAGAACCCTCAATCTAAACAAATTTTATGGCATATATTTTTTTCAGGAAAATTCATTGATCATTTTGGCCACAGTTGGTCAACAAAAATCGCCTAAAACCTCCTTAATTTGGCTCTCATCACTGGCTATTCTTCCCCTAAATGCAGAAATTTTATCAAAATGTAATGGAAATAAGAATTACAACAGTAGTTAAGTTTCTCAGGGAAAAATACCCAACAGTTGCGGTAAATCAATTTGGAAGGTGTTGTTGAGAGGGTTGATCCGATGTCTGCAAATCGTTGTCAATAAAAAATATTGTATCATCGGCCAATAAAAAGCTTGTATCTAATCAGGAGCAAAGATTTCTGGTAGCAGCTTCACCATTTGCCGCTTAGACACATTGTGACAGGGAAGTCATGACAAATTAATTCCTAAAATAGGTAAAGCTACCAAGAAAAGAAGAAGAAGGTGTATGTACCGAGTGAGTGAAGTTTTACCGTCCGCACGATTAACCCTATTAAAAAATTAGTAAAAATTACGAAACTTTGGGGTTACATTCCCTTGATATAAGACTTCAAATGTGTGTAATCAATTTTCCCATATCACTTAATTCAGAGTAAAAAAAATTTTTTTTTTCGTACACGCTCATAATATAATAGATAATAATTATTCGCTTTTGAATTATTCCAATTTTAACATTAAGAGCGACAAATGACCAATATTTACAACTGCAGTGTCATAAATAAATATCTCATTGTTGGGAAACATCTGTTGACCACTTTTCTAGTAATTCTTAAGTCCCTAAAGGGTACCATAAACAACCTAGGTACGTCAACTTCTTTTGTGTAACTGACCGCCCAATTTAATAATAAATCATAGCTAAATTTTGCACTTTAATATCAAATCCCATTTATTTGAAAAATCGGTGATATTTTCATAATTTCAATTACACCAAATTTTTCCTAACTGTTTGAAAGGACTCTCATTGAAAAATTATGTAAATTAATGTAGCGGTTATCGAATTAAAACAAAATCTTTACCTTTTTCATTAAAAAAATTTAAATTTTTACAGACTGTTCTACAGTGATTCACAATCATTCCTGAATTTTTTGAGAATTTTAAATTGATTAGAAGTGGGTGTTTTCGCTCGGGCGGTAAAACTTCACTCACTGTTCCAGTAGTTGACAAAAACAGCATTTCATTCAGTGCTATCTAGAATGCTATCACAACATCCTAAACCTCCTGTTGGTCAGATCTGTCCCTCAGTGACTACTGTTGAATCCCAAAATTAGAAATCATACTGCGTTATTATTGACTAAAAGGAGTACGGCATTGAGGCCGGATTTATTTAGGTATCATTATGACCAGCGATCACCCATCCAAATACTGACCGCCCCCGACATTGCTTAATTTCACCAATCGAATTATGATACTGTTTCAATAGCAATTATTATTGTAAATAAATTAGCATATTAATGAATGAATTGCAATTTACAAAATATCACTATTATTTGTTATCTACTATTAGTATTATTTTAATAAATATGTAGTTTCCTATGGTATGACTTACACCACTCGCCACTTTTATTTTCTTTCACGAGTGTGACATGTCTGTTGGAAATAAACATAATCATTATATTCTTGCAGATATGTGCCCGGTTTGCAATTATCGCCAAGAGACAGGCGACCAATCGCGAATCTGAAAGCGCAACCATTAGGTGTTTTCGCCGATAATTCAACGACTCAACCTTCAAACATCCACCGATTGACAGCCAATTCCCGCGGACGATAAACGCACAAAATAACATTAATTAAGTAGATAATGGACGCATTAATTAGCACATTAGTCTGCCCTATTCCAAGTAATCACAGTTCGTGCGGCTTAATTGAGGCTAGCGCTGTGAACTTATCATAAAATCCATAAATTATCCGACTTCGGAGACTGACAGCGTCGTGGCTTCCAAGCTTCAAGCTTTTTGCAGGATTCTTGCCTAGAAAAAGTTGACAAATTGCGAAACAGTCTTCAATTTCTTTCAAATATCTTTTAAGTTTTGGAAATAGGTGGTTGTCAGAGTTCTTTAGTTCGTTGCGAAGCGCGTTGTCCTACAAGAAGAGTAATCTTTGGAAGCTTTTATTTCGTTCACAATTTTTGTGGCAAGCTTACTATCTAATGAAGTGCACCTGTCCAACATATCTGCATAAATGTGCTTGCTGGACAAGCCTTTCAAAAATAGACAGTTTACTGTTTTCTCAATTTCGTTGTAGGTCGTAAAATTTAATTGCAAATTATGAGCGACTAAAAAATATGCAAAATGTACAATATAATAATGCTTAAAATATTACCTGCTAGTGGTAAACTAGGATTTATAAGCCCCGCAAGATCTTTAACCTTAAAAGTACCATACAGTTTTACGACCTACAACCAAATTGGGCAAACAGTATTACAAAACTCTACTCAATTGTAACGATGATAATAATAAGAATAAGAATAATACAATAATAATGATAATGATAATCATAATAATCATGAATCCGGCCTCGATGCTGTGCCCCTTCTTCTATAATAATAGCAATTATAAAAGCAATCAACGCGAATCAAGATTCGACATACGCATGTTAGTCTCGGCTATGAATATGCATATCTTTTGAATTTGTGTCTGCATAGCAATCTGAAATCCGCTCATAATAAATGCACGAGGCAAGTACGCTAATAAATAACCAATTGACTGAATTATGAGCCGAGCACTTCCTGAGCTTTCGCGTTAAAAGTGCCAAAATTATTGCATGCGTGGAGTAATTTATGGCGACCGGATCGCGGTCTTCTTTTGCAATTTTTCCAAAATTGGCCTTTCGATCGGCATAAATTCAACGATCGAAGTGGTAGTCAAAGAGCGAGGGTCGGAACAACGATACTTAGCAAGATAAACACAAGTAAAAGCATTCACACTACTGGATAGTGACGTTTGTTTATGGACTCGGCGAACAAATTATTGAGGCTGTGTAAGGATCATAGATGGACCACATGCTGTCGTGATTTACATTGTGCACCGCCAGGATGGATAGTCGAGACGGCAGGTTGGTTTACACCGCACAAAATTCGAAACGGCGGGAATAAGATGTGGGCCGGAACAGTGCCTTGCGGGGCTTGTACTTATGAAAATTGTAAACGGAAACTTCGGCAAAATAAAGAACTGAGTTGTGGAAATCGTTTATTCTTGACATTAGATTGGATTAGGTCTTCTTGGCAAAATATTTATTAAATGAAAAAGCAATAATGAAAAATCTGCGGTATCGGTCAAGTTTTCAGCTGTTCTAATCTGGTCCTTCACTGCCTCTGAATCAAAGTGAAGCATCATAAACAAATAAGAACAAGTTGCTCCAGTAATCTAAAAAGAAGATTTTTGAAATTGAGGGTTTCTTCTTTTGACTTAACTAGGACAAAACAGGAAAAAGTGATCGATGTTTTACTGTAGAATTTATTGGCAAAGAGAAACTAAATACTGTTGTATCGTATTTAAAAATGTTCTTCAGGAGCCTTCGATAAATTTGTGATTGACGTTGAATTTGAATTCCTTTGAATATTCCCCATATCGAACTGAACAACAATGAAGACATAAGAAAAAACAACACTACAAATCTAAAAAAAAAAATGATCTCAGCACTTAATTCTCACTATAACTTTGCAGACTCACAGTAAATAGTAGTGATTTGTCAATGTTGAAAAAGTTGCAAGCTGTGACCTCCAATTTAGCTTGCTCAAGTTGCATTGAAGACAATATTACCTAGAAATCAAATTTTTTTATTGAAAATGTAAATTACATTTGAAATAGTGCCACCAGATCTCTTTCGTCTTCCTGCAGAGCGCTTAGATTTGTTCTCATGATTATGACTTTCGTGCGATTGGCCTTAAAGTGGAAGAATTAAATCAAAATGGGCAACTTCACACATTCGATACCTCCGCACATAACTTCGACGAGCACCTTGCAATCATGATTAAATCAAAAACAGTCTTGGTCAAAGAAGTAAGCGAGCTGACCATACTGTTGTTCAGTTCTTCCACAGAATCCCAAATGACTGCATGGACTAAACTGTATACTCTCACCACCAAAGTAAAGCAACTCATAGTAATAACCAACAACAGGTGAACAGCAAAGACCTCGTTCACGGTACCACTAATTCGGATCAAATTCTTGTGTATGTTGGTTAGACACTTAACCTTCTTGCAAAAATTTGGATTGTAGGGACATACCTTCTTCAAAAAAATACCATTGACAATTTTAAATCGCGTTTCTAGTATCATAGCTGTCACAAAGAATGTTACGGTGAAGCTTTCAGTGACCACCTGAAGATACAGGATGGCGATGTGTCCGACAACGTCGAAACTTGTTCCAGATAAAGCAGACAAAAGAAAACCTACAGTGGGATAAGCCACACACACTAGAATAAACATGAGGATTAAAGCTTTCCGGGTGTATTTATTGCACAAAATAATGTTCTGTCTTTGATCAAAATTCACCAACTTTGAATCTACTCTTGAAATTGCTTTTATCTGTGCAAGGACTTCGCTCCTGTAGGTAAAGGCTATGGCGAAATCAGCTACCATTACTATTACTTTTCCAAAACGACGTATGTTGTGTCCAAGTGATATCGTTTCACTTTTTGACGCATTACCGGATAGGGTGTTGAAATGATGAGAGTGAGCAGCTAGTATTATAAAGACTGTTGCATAAATAATGATTTGAAACAGACCAACTTTGCTAAAAACTAGCTTTCTATTTTGAACCTTGAACGGAAAAATTCCTAATATTTTTGCAGCCACACGAAGCAAACAAAGACTCTCTTCAAGTGTTGCCATGGCTATGACAATTTTAATTTGGCGTGGGGACAACACAAACCGAAGCATCGATTACTTAATCGCAAATGATATCTCAATCGTAGTTATAATTTGACATGCTTTAATTTTCCCAACATGAAATGACGCTTATTTTTTTTGTAATGGTTGAGAAAAAAGTTTGTGGAAATGAAAGAAAACATGAGAATTAAAGTACCAAGGCTCTTTTTTCGTCAGAAGCACCAAACAGGAAAAATATTTTAATTAGGAAATAAAATAGGTCTTGAAATGCGCCCATGTGGGACGCTCACTATTACTTTTTTTGCTTTATTAATTTTTCTTTTATTTATTTATTAGTCCAAAATGTCCCCAACAATTATTTTTTAACATACGCTCAAAATATTTCCATGATATTTCAAATATTATCTGACCAAATGTCTGTAATTTTCATTGTCCCAAAGCAGAATTGTCTCTGATTGATCCCAAAGTAGTTACAGGTGTTGGATTTTCTCATGGGCTATGAGTCATATCTGCGCAAACGACGAATATCGGTCTCAAGGAAAACATCGTCATTCGTTACGTTATTTTCGTCTTTCTCTTGTCTATTTGCATGTCAAGTAGTCATATTTTTCACTGGCTTACCGCTTCGCCTTCGCGCAGATATTTCCAAGGTCACAACCATGAGAGAATCCAACACCCCAGGAGAAATATTTTAATTACAAAATAAAATAGGTCTTGAAATGCGTCCATGTGGGACGCTCACTATTACTTTTTTTGCTTTATTAATTTTTCTTTTATTTATTTTATTAGTAGAAAATGTCCCCAACACTAATACAATTAATTTTTAACATCTTCATACGCGCCAAATATTTTTCGACATTTTTCAACAAACGTAAAATTTTTCCATGACATTTCAAATATTATCTGACATACCAAATGTCTGTAATTTTCATTGCCCCAAAGCAAAATTGTCTCTGATTGATCCCAAAGTAGTTAGGTGTTGGATTTTCTCATGGGCTATGAGTCATATTTGCGCAAACGACGAATATCGGTCTCAAAGAAAACATCGTCATTGGTTACGTCAGTTTCGTCTCTCTCTAGTCGACGTTGTCAGTTTTCATTTACAGAATTTTCACTGGCTTATCGCCCAGAGATTTTCAAGGTCACAGCCCATGAGAAAATCTAACACCCCTATTAGTGGAATATTTGAACAATTTACCTCGCATGAAATATTAGAATTAGTTCTAAAAGAAGAAATACCTAACTGTTATGACCACATATTTTGGCTTTTAGAAGAGCTTTGCGATTTCATTGGTTCATCTATAATTTAATTTAAGGACAAGTAACATTGACTGTGATTTCTTGCAGATTGCTTCATTCCGAGAAAACCTTCCAAGGGAAGATCGTCTTCATTTAGTCCCATCGCTCCAGACTGATCTTCCGGAGTGAATAAAACTGAAAGAAGTGCGTTTTAAGTGTGGTCCACTTATGCAGCGTTAATTTTGAATGACTCCATTAAGCTGTCCCATTTTGGTTGTTTGTCTTTGTGTTGTCGCCGTCTATATGAATAAAAGATGCAAAGATCGGTCGATTTGTGCGCCTTTGTAAACCCGTCTTCATTCATGCGGTCATAAACATATTGGATACTTTGTGTTCTCACATTTATAATTGAGAAACGACTACAACTTGTAAAGTTTATTGTAAGGCTTCTGCCGACCGCATAAGATTGGGTTAGGTACACTTTCCATCAATATTCAACAATTTATCGACTGCATTTAATACGTTCCATACATCATCGGTGTTACAAGCCCCGACATTTATTTATCCCCACAAATTAACGTATTAATTCTTATTAGCAGAACCAGTCGCTTATTAATTCGCGAATCTCTTCGATTTATCCGGCCCAATTAGCATCTTCAATAATTTCTCGGTAATTGGATTAGGAGAAGAACGCTGTGTAAGGGAAAGCGATCCCCAAGTCGCTGTCAAAATGCGTATGTAAATCAGTAAGCAATACACGAGCGCCACCACACACAAAGTGTTAGTACAAGAACATAACTTGTCCTTTTGAGCGGAGTTATGAGGAACATTAGCGCGAAATATTGCCGATATCTTATTGCATACTTTTTCGTTCACCCTCGGAGAGAAAAATGCTTCTACGAAAAGTCGAGTGGTGACAGAAATGGCATTGTTGGTGGCATGCGGAGGCCGGGGAGTTATCAGTATGGTCGGTGTTGTATTTTGTGAGGGATTCAGCCGCGCTGGGAGTCCCTACATGCTTGCTTGTGTCTCTGTCTTGTTGGAGAGCAACCGTGTAAATCATCTTCTGGAGGCGCACGGGTAAATGAGATGCCGTCGGTGAAGGTATTAATCGTGAGCGGAGGAATGAAGATTCTTCAATAGGGAATTTGAATAAAGTGGTCTCGGTGTTGTTTTATCTCGCTGGACTTCTTTTTTTTTCCGGATGATTAAATGGAACACGGACCGTGACAGTTATTTATGTCAAAGATACTCTTCCTATTACAAAAGAAAACAACAAACAGTAGCAAGATTTCTTGCAAACAATGTCAAAAAGTCTTATAATATTATAAGTTTTTTGCCCAAACATTTTTTTTTTCAAAAATAAAATCAAAATAAATGTACTTTTCCTTCGATAAGAAATGAAATTTCATAGAGAAGTTTTTTTTTTCCAAATTTGTTTCCAAAGATATTAAGCTTATATTCTTCTTCATATCTTTTTAATTTTGTACTTTTGTATTGTATCGCCTTCTAACTACCTGTTGATTTATGTTGGTTAAACAATAAATATTCCTATTAACCTTTATAGTAACTTAAGACAATGAAAGTTGGCACAACTGAAATGACAGTCAAAATGTTCCCAAATTGACTGTTCCCATCGGAAAAATTACAAAAAAATTAAAATTTCTTTAATACGCCCTGTCGAAGAATTGTAAAATTTAATCTAACTTTTCATTATTCCCCTAGATGAGAATACAACAGCGTTGCCACATGTATTTCCGACGTAAATTGTGATGTTGCCAGATCTTTGATATGTGGACAGGTAATAATTACACAATCGCGTTTTTTCTAGAATAATTTTCTCTTTTCAGCAAAAGATGCAGCGATTTTGTCAGTTGACAGTTTTCGATTCTAATTTGTATAAAGCGACAGTGCTTGAGTTATCTAAAGAAAAAAAGAGTTGGAGTGTAATTCGATACGATAATTTTATGACTGGATTAAGAAACACAAAATATTAGTTTTATTTTAGCGGTATGAAACGAGTAAAAGTGCTACTTTGTCTACCTATTGTCGACTTACAGTTGGCTGCAAAAAAAAAACGGGAAATGAAAATTTTCCTAATGTAAATTTGGTTTTGTCCATATGTCAATTAGGTAATTGTCTACTTGACAATTCCTATCAAATAATTTTTCAAAATGTCATTGAATTTTAATCATAATTCTAACCTCAGTCTCTCCTAAGAAGGTTTCACACTATGAAACAATAGTAAAAATGTGTCAATTTTATTTTGACAGTTCCCGTTTTTTTTTTAAACTAACTGTTCACTGGGACTCTTTTTGTGCAGATAATTTTCTGTTTTAACAACTCCAGCACTGTTAGAGGTGTTGGATTATCTCATGGGCTGTGACCTTGGAAATATCTGCGCGAAGGCGGAGCTACAAACCTGTGAAAAATCTCTAAATGAATGACGATGTTTTCCGGTCGGTTTGTAGCGCCTACTTTCGACCTATATTCGCCGTTTGCGCAAATATGACTCATAGCCCACGAGAAAATCCAAGAACTCTACCTTGAAGTGATTTGTCTCGAAAGACTGTCAACTAGCAA
This sequence comes from Tenebrio molitor, assembly GCF_963966145.1. Taxonomy (NCBI): domain Eukaryota; kingdom Metazoa; phylum Arthropoda; class Insecta; order Coleoptera; family Tenebrionidae; genus Tenebrio; species Tenebrio molitor. Next base: position 5,366,122 of record NC_091053.1, read on the forward strand.
AATTGCTTAACCTCCTCTTTGTACAAGCGTGATTTCTTCTTTTCTTCTTTTATTTAATTTCTTTTTGGAAATAAAAATGGGATGTTTAATTTCTTTTGTCTTTCTTCTATTCCGAACAGTACTGAAAAATAAATTCATTGCTGTCTCGTAAAAACTCATTTTTGATTAATCCATTACCACTGAATTTTTATTTTTTCATTAGGAATTATTGTAAAAAGTCTGTTTTAAAAAATTAAATACAACAGTGTGGATTCTATGTCTGAAAGCGCACTAATAAATCATTTTTAATTAACAATAATTTGTTTTGCAACATTAAAAGTTTTAAAATTTATTCTTGAACGAAATGGCGTCTCATAAATTGTCACTAAATAGAACCTCTTTCAGTTCCGAATTTATCAATGAATTATTCTGTATTTTCCTCATAAATTAAAAAAACTTGTTTCTAAAGAAATAAAAAATTAAATTTGCATTGATTGCTTCAAGGAACTCTTTTGGTTCTTACAATTAGCTGATTATTTAATTTTTGCGGTTTACAAGATACATATTAAAAAATAAGTAAATGAAAGAAGACACTAGGACAATATTTTATTTTCACTTTATATCCAATATCCAGAAAATTTCCAATGTTTCTGACTATCTCTCTCGTAAATTACAATAAATAATAATTCATAAAGTAGAATCGTCTTTTAGTATCCAGAATTCCCTATTTCTCTATTTTTTTAAGTATCCTTATTCTAAAAAATTTACAATATTAACCCAAATTTCTACGAATTGCACCAACAAACCTTTTCGGTTCTCAATAACTAAATAATCATGACTGAGTTTTATTTTATTAGATGTTTCTTGTTATCAAGAATAAAAACCTCTTTCTGTAGAAACTAGGAAAATACAGGTGTCCTCGAAATGCATGTAAAAAAAAATCGGTAGTTTGTGACGATGAATAGAAGTTAAATACAAAAAATTTTTCTAGTAAAATTCTTGTTTTGTTTTTGAAATATTAATCATTCAAAATTCGTACGAAATTTTCAGTACGCTACTGAGTTGAAGTAATTCAAAAAAAAAGAAAAAAGATAATGGAAAATTTCAATGCTTTATATCTCAAAAACAAAAAGACTTTTACTAGAAAAAAATTTTGTATTTAACTTCTATTCGTCGTCACCAACTACCGATATTTTTTGACATGCATTTCGAGGACAGCCTGTATAATCTTGGTCAGCGATCAGTAAATTATTTGATATCCGCTTTGATATTAATTTTATTTTTTTAATGTCCTAATAGTAATAGAAATAAAGTGCAACTTTGTGTTTCATAAATGCTTCTTCTTTGTGCTTAATTTTTCCATGAGTAGCAATTCAATTTTTTAAAGAATGTGTTTAAAAAAATTATAACAAGCGAATAACCAAATAAAATGCATCTAGATGGAAATTCTTTATTCGAGCTTTAATGTTTTCATTGATTAAAAACGCCTAGTGCTCAATATACCAAAAATAAAATTTGTTTTGGTAATCTATGAGTAACATTAGTTTTGATTTACAAATTTGCTTCTTCTAGTTTTGTTTAAATTTTTAATAATGGTAAAATACTGAAAATTAAATCTAAACACTGTTCACGTTGTTTTGGCATAATGGGAGGCCATGATTTATTTTTTAACGTTGGACACACTGTTTGATTTCCGTCACTAAAGTGCCTGATATGCGGCCTTACTAAAATGAACATAACATGTTGCTAAATTTCCCGCGATGTCCGAGTATTCTTCTATTGCAAACTAGTAAAATCGACAACAATGGACTAGACATTGACGCTATTTATAACCTCAAACTTAAAAAAATATAACCTTATTCAACAGACGAATAATGAAAATATGTTCTTTCCAGTTGAGTTTTCCGAAAACAGCTCAGACCTATCAATTTTCTTTTTTATAAGAAATATTTTTCGAACATTCTCATTCTTCTGTTCCTCTTCGCCCAAGCCACTCAATAAATCTTTTATCGAAGTGATCGCAAAATTATTTTGGTGAGATTGACAATATTGAAATTCAACTGACAATGATGTTATTATGAGGAAACGAAAATGGGCGGAAAAATTAAAGTTATCGGAATATGATTCTTTTAAAAAATTAACATCGACCTGTCTCGGTTTTTTTCGAAAAATTTAACGGGAAAGAAAATATCGGGCCTTCAAATAAATATATATTTAGAGTAGGCGTAGGAGACATTCTAATTCTGTTAACAGTGTAAAGTAATTTTTGTAGGTAACCAATTATTCTCCGGAGTTACACAGATTACATGGTAAGCTTTTTCCCAATTATCATATTGTCATATTCCGTGGCGGGGAAATAGGGAGAATGCACTCCAAAAATTTAAAATATTTTCTAATCTAATTTTATTTCGTTGAAATATCAAACGTTTCTTGTGTCATTTTCTACGCTGGAAAAATGTTGCAAACAATTGAATTTCCATATAAATTTATTTGAAGGCCCCTTATTTCCATTATTCCAAACTGTTGGGACTCAAAGTATGTATAAATAACTGCTCTTGACATTTTAGTCATGTTCATTTTTTTTAATTCTTCTTTAAAAAATCACCTGTAAACGGCACCAAGTTTTTTTAAGTGCTCTGCAATTTTCAAAAATATTTTTTTAACACAGTGAATGTAGGATCAAGGTTTAAATACAGCTCGAAGCTCACTGCTTTCAGTAGGTAGCCACACCACCCCGCATCTTCGCCAACCTACCCATCGCCGAAGAATACCCATCGGGCCTTAATAAGTTACAAAAACTCATGCATATACATACAATCCGCACTGCACTAGAATGAATTAGAGTTGAAATTTATTACAATATTTATGGCTTTCAAGTCAATTGTTTATTGGTCTGTGGCGCCGAAGCTGGGAGCCGTAAGAGGTGTGCAAGCGGCGGTATCGCAGACCCTCACTGAGCCCTCCCGGGGCACCAACCTCCGCAGGGGTTCCACTCATCCCGGCCGTCACTTCCAGGTCCTTATTTTTAACGTTGGATATTAATTAATACACTCGCCATCAACCACAATACTCGGAATTGCACATCAAATTATGCCCCACATGGGACATTATCGTAAATCTTTGAAAACTCACTCGTATCTTGCGATTAAGATATTACCATCAAACCGGCCGACCATCATCCATAACTCGATTCAAAATCTAGTGTGCACATCGTAATTGTTTCCAAGTGAGGCGAGTGCCACGTGAGAGCGATCCTCGTCCTGTTGCTGATGTAACAATCTGTTTCAAAAAAATTTATTTTCAAATGGTAATATCTTCTTTCAAAGTATTATTGATATATTCTTGGACAATGTTTTTCTTCCAAAACTATTTAAAATTAGAACAAAGTGAACATATTCGTAAAAAATTTCTCTAGACCAGTATTTATCTATATTTTGCACTGCCACAGGGCTCCGTTGTGGGACCACTCTTGTTTCACAATATAACGGTGCACTTGAATTTACTTTTGGAAACTGCAAAAAAATTACTATTCGAAGCCTTCATCCCCTTATTTGCTGTGTCTGGGACTATTTTTTGAGGTGATTTGATTTTTGCGCACGTCATCGGCACGCACATGCGTACATGCGTAACACGGTCGGAATTACTACAAAGAAAGACCTAAAAATAGAACAATTTCGCCTACACGTTGCATAATAGCCGTGAGACAATCGCAATTCATATGACCGCTTAAATAAGTGTGTCAACGGATGACAAGGCGGCACCAGGAAAATAACAGAGGACTTATCCACTTATCTATCAAACTATTCCGAACTAACGCCGAGGACTGACGGATCCTGATGGAAGTTTATTCCTATTAACCTGACGCTCTTTCGACTTTAATTTGTTTATGTCGGGAGAATTTACTAGAGAGGGTGATGTCGATCATTTGAGCAACAGAAAGAGCTGATAAAGTGATTAAAGGAAGATTCAAAGAGTCAAAGTTGATAGTTGTAAATGAGATACGAGTGTGGTCAGCAAATTATCGAAATGAGCTGAGTTTGATGAAAAATTGCGACTTTACTTTCTTTATTTTTAGAACTTTTTCGAGGGACGTTTGATAAGTTGTTCTTTGTCAACAACTTCGAAATGGCGTCTCGTTAGTCAAGAAATTAGGTGAGCCAATTGTTCTAAATTACAGAGAAATAACTGTGTGGCTAAAAAAATATAGATAAAAAATTCACATCATATTTATCAATTTATTATTAATAGGAATAATATATTCATTAATTAGATTATTTACTAACCAATGGTATTTGAATAGTAGGTAATAAAAAATTAAATTAAATTAGTGTGCAAAAAGTAAGGTAGGAATTTAAAATTAAAATTGTTTCATAATGTCCTACCCTGCAGGCGACATTTTTTTGTATTTTATTGAGAAATAAATAATATCTATAAACAAAAAAGTTTCTTGGCGGTTTTGCTACCTATAAGCCACCGACATTTTTTCTGCTACATTCTTTTTATTTAAAAAAAAAAACTTAAACTTTTAAATTAATTTTTGTCAAAATTGGAGCATCAAAGTAAGCACACTTGCCGTTACCAAGATTGCGTTGTACAAACATTTATTTTATCCTCGCTCGTTGTGAATCTTCTATACGAATTCTGAAGAAATCATTCCTTAAGATATCTTTGAATAAGCGGAAATTGCATAATTGAAACAAAATCAAAAAAATTTTGGGATAAGTATGAAACGAAATAAGAATGTGGCAGTTCATAACTTCATAAAGGAAATGTTTAGATTTCCAATTTTTTCAGCGTTTAAAAAGAAGCAATCGAAATTTTGATTTACTTACAAATAAATTGATAAATCAATATTATAGTAGCTTTTTGTGCAATAAGTTAGGAAATGTAATTTTTTTCCGTATTAGGCATGGGATCATGCCGTGTACGAAAAAAATGGATTTCCTAGGTATTAATTCTATTAAAATATCTGTTATAGTAAACCATTTGATATTGAAGAATATGCAAAACAAGTCAAATATCTACTTGAAGAGTAAAAGCGCACGAATATTGAACAAAGCTTTTCGTGTTAGTTTAGGGAAAGTTTAAAAAAAAACATTAATTAGTTATAAATTTTGAAGTTATCTTATACAAATTACAAGTAGCTAACGTATTTCAGGAAACCATCAAAATTGAACTTTTAGTGTTGAAATATTATTTCCGCACTTGTGAGGAAATAGTCCACTTTTCCTAACTCAAATTAGTATTCAAATATGTTCCTTTTCCAAACTCTAGTTGAAAAAACATTTAAAATTATTTCAGAATTATGCAAGAGTAGCAACGATTAAGTTTGTAAGAAAAAATGCACCAAGCACATTGAATAAAAATTCAATAAAAAATTAATTGGTAATTCAAGCATCAATACATCAATATGTATTAATAGATAATACCTGCATAAAAAAGTATCTAATATAACTGTTTTAGTTATTTATGAAAGGAACATTTTGTAAGACACGGTGCTGTCTCTGCCTAGCTAGACCGAACTATACTTTGTTCAGCTCAATACACAAATTCCACGTGATTACCTGTCAAATGCAAATCCCAAATCGCCTTAGTATTTCAGTGGCGTAGCATACCTACAGTATTCTGAAACTCCCAATTAATAAAAATTTGTAGATAGCGACTTTGAAGTTATAAATGATGTTAAAATCACTTCTTTTCTATAACCGTGAAACTTTTCCAAGGTCCCTTCGCAATTCAGGATAATTTCGTTATTACTGAATAAACTAAATAAATAAAATACTCGAACATAATTGCATGAAGCTGAGACGTTGCACTGCAATGAACGTGTCAATAGAGCCTTGTTTTTCTTTACTTTATTTAGTGTTGTCCAATGCTGAGCGTAGGAGAAAACCACGTGATTTTATTACTACACATCTTAAGTGAACAAAGTATAGATCTAATTCGCATACTATGTACATTACTCCAAGCAGGCTTGTTTGATGCAGTAAAGATAAGAACGTGAGGGATTTCTTGGCTGACATGTCTGATTCATTTGTGTATTTCTGTACAATAGTGACAAGTAATACTAACATCACTAATAACTGGTCTATACAGGGTGTATCCGAATTCGACCGACAAACTTTCAGGTCAGATTCTATGACCCAAAATAAGCATACGGGGTCAAAAATGCTAAAAAGTTCTACTAATAACAAAAGGAATCGGGTGGAATTTTTTGATGAAACGTACAAAAATAAAAAGGAGCTATGTACCGGGTGGGGCATCGTATACGCGCACGCGAGAAATCGCGACTTCTAATTAAATAAAATTGGCGAAATTTTATATACCTGACTAATTATTGATAAGGTATATTTTAAAAAATTTTAAATTTTTTTTTGTTAATAAATAAGGCCGTAACAGTTTTATTAGTTTTCTGAAATTAACTGTTAATTTACCTATAAAGTTTTTACACTAAATGAATCTGTATCTGCTAGCCCATCAAACCCTGGTGGCACAATTACAAATTTTGACTTGGTTAGCTAAATAATTCGCTTTTTTATTTAAACGTAAACCAGACGGGTGATTTACGGCACAATGGTATAATTTCCCAACAAAGGTATAGCCGACCGTTTTAAACCTTTTTGCCATAAAATTGACAGTTTCCATTGTCACCTAAATTTACGACAGCACAAGTAGCAGGTCATAAATAAAAATGATTTTGAAAGTTCAAATGTAAAACTGCGTTTAATTCAAAATCTAATTGGTATTTTTTTCCGTAGATTTCGTAAATAATTATAGGAAGTGAATCTGGGTAGGTTAGTATAAAAATCAGAATTTGACTTTTTGGTTGAAATTTACATTTTAATTTTTTTTGGCTTTGTTTGTAAGTGAAAAATTATAAAAAAATTATGAAATGTACCTTACCAATAGCCAAGTAAGTCTGAAAAATTTAGACAATTTTATTTAATTAGAAGTCGCGATTTCTCGCGTGCGCGCATACGATGCCTCACCCGGTACAATTTACAAAAATTGTCAAAATTTCGCCCCCCTGTTCAATGCACAGATAACCCCATAACATCCAAGGAATTCATATCGTAATTGTTTATACGTTTCTGTTGAATATCTGGCAATCTAAGCGTTTTTGACCCCATATGTATTAACAGTTTTATGCTTATTTTTGATTGTAGAATCTACTCTGAAAGTTTGTCGGTCGAATTCGGATTCATTCTGTATAGGTGGTTGCTGTTCCATTTTGCTGTTGTGCACATTTATAAACGCTTTTACAAAAATCTTTTCTAGATGTACCTACTATTTTATAGTGTTATAAAAACAATTCTTTTTATTTTTATACAGCTATTCAGAAAGTTACATTTTTATATTGCTTATAAAACAGTGAGACACATAATAGTAGTTTACTTAACGAGTTCGTGTATAAATTGGGCTTTTTTTGGAGCCCATGAGTGCCAAAAAAGGCTCAATTTACACAAGAACGAGTTAAATACAACGTTTTTTTGTTCGACGAACCCCTTAAAGGCTCCAAATCGCCTAAAATCTTTAAAATTAGCTTGACGTTTCGTTTTGACAAGTTGTGACATTTATCAAAATCCGCTCACACAGGAGAAATTTCTCAAATTCTGACAGTGTCGAACAAGAAATAATTTTTCGTGCCTCCGGCCGGAATTTGGTAAATTACAGATCTCGAAATCGTCCAGAAACACATGCATTGCCGGCCTAGTCCGGCTAAAAGTAGGGATTTCGAGTTGTCATCGGTTTCGGTTGGCATTTGTTATCAGAATTCTATCAAACGTCAATGTTTGTTCTGTGGATGGCTCGTTGAAAATGTTTTTCTATTTATAACAACGTACAAACTACAAAGAAGTAATATTTAACTAAAATGAATTAATTAAAATTACGTTTCGAGCCATTTCTTGAATATGGGTTGGTGTATTTATTACAACAAATGTTTCAGGAAAATGTCAAAAACAAAACAAATTAATTAAATTTAATAAATGTTAGGAAACAAGAGCAATGTTGATTTTAAAATTTAAATGTTTAAATGTGTTTAAAAGTGTTGCCAACACAAAAAAAGTCCCTAATACCAATTATTAAAACAAGTGCTTTAACTTCCATTTAACAAAAATCCGCAGAAGTCGGCATGAAAAATTTTGTGTATCACACGTCCAGAAACTGTTTTGCGAGCATTCGTACTTACAATACTCGTCTATCGACTCGTACTGCAAACCGTACTCATGCTCGCAAACGTGTAGTTTGTGGCCGTGTGATACAATTAACTATTGTTAGGCTAAATAAAAATTTTAAACATTACTTTGAAACAGAATCAGGATTTGTATCACTACTTCAAAGGTAAAGAATAGAGAAACATGGGGATCATCTCATCTCAACAAGTAAAATATGACAATATTTTTTTGGATTCTGCTGCAGTATCTTCAAATTGTCGTGTATACAGTGTGTAGCAGGAATATAATTAGATATGTATTATGTTGCATTAATCTCCTACGTGTTGGAAAAAAGAGGCAAAAGAGGAATAAAAGGAAGAGAATAATTGAAACGAGACCTGTCGTTCTATCAGGACAATAAGAACTGAATTTCTATCCTGTTGTCTACAATGTCGATTTCAAAATATTATTCCCCTTATATTTGCCAGATCCTGCCCCCAGTGATTATTCTTTATTCCGAAACGCAAAAATGAACCGTGGTACTCATATTGAAACATACAAGCTTCATAGTGTTGCGTATGTTTTTTTTTAGTTTCCTTAAGAGAACTTTTTCCAAGCTCTGTCGAAGAAGGTAACAGTTAGATATTTTTCCTGCAATATCATTTTCTCAAAGTGTTCTTACACTTTCGGGAATACAGTAACTTGTTCAGGGTCATTCTGCCATTTCTCTAGATAAATATGTTATCAGCCCGTAGTGCAAATTTATCCAATCAACTTAATGGCTTAGACAGGACTAATTACTGAAAAAAATGATTTTTAAGCAATGCATCTACTTGATAACTTTATAAATATACCTGACGAGGTAAAAATGCAACCCGAAATACAATTTATAAAGCTATCTCGATCCCTATTACATTATCATATTAATAATGCACATGAAACACAGATAACTTTCAACGTCAGCGTAACTAATGTCAAATTCTGACAGGAAAATACCTCGATCAATAAAGTCAAAGGAAAAATTTGAAAATCTACAAAAATTAGACGTAGTTCATATTTGACTAAAATAAGCTATGAAGCAACTTAATTTGTGGCGGTGTAGCTATTCTCTCATTTCTTCTTTTTCCTTCTTATTTTATCTCAATATAAACTGGATTTAGCGTAGAACTGTTATAAAATAGAATTTACTTCATGTTCTTGTAATAACCATTCACAAAACTGGAATGGAAGAAGAAGATCTTCTAGCTAGATATTTTGTACAAGCGTATGATTATAAATATGATTTCGATTATCTCGTAGAATTCGCTGTGTTGTGCTTTTTGAAATATTACACATATTAGCAACCCTGCGATGTTGTAACGTTCCGTATTCCTCGTAAGCCTGAAGAACAGCTTTTTGTGCGAGCCTCTTACACCACCAACTCCTTCAGCACCAGGAATTAAATTTCCTGCATTTCTAGCCCGACTGAACAATACAATAACTATTTCGCCGTAAGATATTATTGACGAGGAAAACGTCCAGCATAAGCTTCTTCAGCATAAGAGCTGTCAACACATACTTTATAAACTATGAGCATATCACAGTACCCTGATGCAGTGGTAAACATTTTCAAAGATGTTGACTTTTTGGTTTTACGTAAGAATTGTATTTTCAAATTTGCAGTTAAGAAATGTCACCATTTATTATTTTGAATACTGGACCAGATAATTTAAAGAGCTTTATCAATCAATTGAAATGTAGCTATACGTGAATTTATTAAGCCGTTTTGTAGCCTATTAACAACCATTTAATTTGGCGTATAGATAATGAAAATCCTCCAATAAATAAGGGACCTATGGACTCGTCTTTTTTTTGGGACAACCTGTATAAGACGCACTCCTCACTGTGTTCGTCGTGCCCCAAACAACTCGTGTCACAATCAAGCGTATAATAATGTATTATTGTAAAATCGAGTTCTTAATTAGGAAACTTATAAAAAATATTTTCAGCATTTTTTGGGTTCTTCAATTTATTCCATGTTCTTCATTCATTTTTTTAGTAACATAAATTGTTGCTTCTTATTTTACAAAATATTAGGTATTTTTAGAGTACCTAAGTATGTTAGAGTGTCTTAAGTTCAAAACAGCATTTATCTAGTGAATATCCACTTACATACTTATTACTAAATACTAGTTATCTAGCTCTTCGTACATAATTAAATAAATATAAACTTTTTGTTTCATTTTTTAATATAATAAGTACCTACTTATACCCTACTATACCGTGCCTTCAAATAAATTCGGAATTAGAGTAGGCTGTGGTTTATATATTTTGTCTATTACCTAACGGTTGGTAATAGACATTTAAACACGTGTATTGTGCTGTCCAAGGTCACTGCTGTGCCTTTAAAAATTCTATATAAAAAAACTTCATAAAAAAGCAAAACCTACTTTAATTCCGAATTTATTTGAAGGCATGGTATTATTTGCTTGGTGTAATTCACTTTTTATTCAAGTTTCTTAAAAGATTTTGTCGATGGTATCTTTCATTATTTTCTTTTTCACTTATTGGTGAATTCACTCTCTACTTAGAGAAATTAACAAAAGTATTTCAAATTTATACATTTATGTTAAATTTCTGTAGGTATTTACTTTGGTTGTCTGGAAATGAATTTTTAAATAGAAAATGTCTACTTACATAATATATCTGAAAAACCAAACCAAACATTGCTTGGTTGGCTTTTTTTTGGGTAAAAACCTTGAACCAACCTTTCGCTCCCTACGAGACCTGCGCCATCCCATCCACATCTGCGTCGGTCCCGATCTGACACCCATCGATCCGTCTGATTGAGTGCTATCGACAGTGATGGAAAGAGGCGTGGTTAGAGCTGCGTGCAGTCGCCAATGGACAGGAGAGGCGTGGCTGTGGACAATCGCATCGAACAGTGCCCGCCCACGCAACACCACAAATGCAATTGCATTTTATACAGTGGTGTCCTCCAATCAGACATCTACCACGACCTGTTATCTCCGCATAACATTGACACATACACTGAAAAGTGGGTTTTTGTGTGGATTTATGCATGTTTCCCTCTGCCATGGCTACTGGATGTGTGTACCTACACGCAGAAAGAACTGATTTCTGATAAGAATTACATTAAAACCGGCGGACAATGCACATGAAATTGTCGCTCGACCATTTATTTATTGCAGTTGACGTGTGTTATATTTATCTGTGTTGCGTATAAATGCCGAAGGATATTAAATGGCGTGATATTTGTCTATTACATTGCACTAAAAGAAAAAAACAATAAAAATCAATAAGAAATTAAGTAAACAAAGTTTCATTAGAGAAGTATTGTTTCATTTTAGTCAAAACCTTGAATATCCCGTCTTGCCCCACCTTCCCTTACAATTCATTAAGATTGTATTTAAATATGTAAAAATAAAACACAACATAAAGCTGCATTTTTTGTGAACTGAAATCATTTATTCCTAAATGTTTTATTCATAACAATAATAAGAATTATTATTATATAATTTTTTAATAACATTGTTTGGTGTTTTGGATTGTTACAAACAATTGTATAGAATGCGTCATTAGAATATTGCTGCAAAAGCACAATAGAATAAACAATTCGACAATTTACGATGAAAATGATATAAATTTGTTTAAATACATACCTGATTATTTACAAAAAATCCGCATAAAGAAATGAGTCCCCACTAAAAGAAAAAAAAAACAAAAAAAAAATAATTTCACAACTAGCACTTAAATATTTTAGGTAGGTATACAGGGTGATTTATACATTGCCATTTAAAATTAAAATTAATTGTTTTACCTATCGTAAAAAAAATCGCTTCATCTAGAATTTGTTTTTCTATCTAATCCATATTTAGAGTGTCCTGAAATGGCAATTAAGTCATCCTATGCTAAAAAAATATGTAGAGAGTTAAAAAAGTTTTAGGTATGCTTAAAACTAATTTTGTTCGCAACATTCTTGTCTTTGTAGATAGAGAACAAAAAGTGTTGTAAAACGAAAAACAGGATTAATAAGACATTGAGAAACACGAAATAAGAAGCAAAACTTTACTATCTACAGGGTGTTTCTGAAATAAGTGCATTAATTAGAACTCATCAAAAGGAACAACTTTTCTCTTTACCATTTGGGCGAAAAACGTTGCGTAATGGCTTAAAAAACTAGGAAAGATTTTCCTAAGACCGTTCATATCTCCAAAACTAAGCTACCTAAAAACGTGAAACAACCAGATTCTTACGAAGTGGATTTTTTGCTATACCTACGGGTAGATTTATTTGAATTTCGATTTCGGCGTTAAAACACGTTTTCTGGATGTTTCTTTTCATATTAGCGCTGATCTTAATTAGCCATTGCAGTATTTAGTGGCGTAGGGCTATTTTAGTGAAAAATCTCTCCAATTTTTTTTTGGAATTAAACATCGTTTTTCGGCAAAATGGTAGATAGAAAAGTTGTTCCTTTTGACTAGTTCTATTACCAGTTAAAATTAATGCACCTATTTCAGAAACACCCTCTATAACAGTTCTATTTTTTTTTGTGGGAAAGAGAAAATGCAGAAGATGGTAAAATGAGGTTTGATAAGAATAAACAAAAATAAACATTCTGAATGTCACATTATTAGGTGAATCCAATTAATTTTTTTTTATTTTAATTTAATTTTTATTTAAAAAATCAACATCTCTTTTATCTCCTTGCTTTATTATACTGCATGATGAAACTGTTTTATTTATATTTTTGTTACACAGGATTTGAACTATCACGAGAAATGCTTGAGTGCGTTGAATTTATGAAAGCAAAAAATATGCAACAAGTTTTTGCCTCAGTATCGATTGCAGTCAGTCCTACTTTACTAATTTTATTGCAAATTTCCACTCAATTAGTTCAGTCTTAAAAAATACGTCTATTTGGAATGGATGAGAAAGTGAAAGGTGCTAAACTACACCGCAATTAAAATTATAAATGTCACAATACATAGTGTATAATTTTAGACAGAATTAATTGAACTGTACTACTTTTATTAGTGTACGGTCTTTTACCATTTGGTGAAATCCAAAAAATTATTTTACCTTCAACAGGTCAAAAATCACGTCTTTGTGTAGGTATCTCTATAGAAACGGTTGAAGTGTTTTTTTTGTAACCGGACTTGCAACACTTCAAATCCAAGGAGTTGAAATGTCAAATGTAAGATCATTTGAAGCACTTTTCTATTAAAAAAAGTCTCTCAAAAGCGAAATAACGAAATTACCGATTACCTACTGTGGTGTAACAGGAGTTGCCCGTGTGTACGGATGACAAATGTCAAAATTAAAAATAACAAGATGGCCGTTCAACGTTAAAAAGTAAACTTTAGACTTTAGTAGACTTTACTAATATTACTGAACCTGCAAGTACTAGATAATAATATTGCAACAAGATAACTAGGAATTACTGGTGCCTTAAAATTTGAAAATTGTCATTTTACTGTAACTGCAGCAGCAAAAGAAAATAAATGAGTTTAGGATGTCTGATTTTTTTTTGTGATCCGATAAAATGGTATATGTAAGTATATCGTTCAGAGTGGAAGGTCTTTTTGTGCTTCGCCCAGTTGCCGACTTCGAGTTCGTCTGGGTCTTCAATCCCTGGACAAAAAAACTCACTTCTACTCTTAATTATAGAGGGTGTTTCTGAAATAGGTGCATTAATTTTAACTGGTAATAGAACTCATCAAAAGGAACAACTTTTCTCTCTGCCATTTTGGCGAAAAACGTTGCGTAATGGCTTAAAAAAGTAGGAAAGATTTTCCTAAAACCGTTCATATCTCCAAAACTAAGCTACCTAAAAACGTGAAACAACCAGATTCTTACGAAGTGAATTTTTTGCTATAGGTACGGGTAGATTTCTTTGAATTTCGATTTCGGCGTTAAAACACGTTTTCTGGATGAAAATGGACGTTTTTTTATATTAGCGCTGATCTCAATTAGCCATTGCAGTATTTAGTGGCGTAGGGCTATTTTAGTGAAAAATCTCTCCAATTTTTTTTTTTGAATTAAACATCGTTTTTCGGCAAAATGGTAGATAAAAAAGTTGTTCCTTTTGACGAGTTATATGACCAGTTAAAATTAATGCACCTATTTCAGAAACACCCTGTATAATCTACTATTTTTCAAAATTATTGAAAGCAAAATACGGTCTAATTAATAATAAATTAATAAAACATAAAAACAGAGGCTTAGATATATCTTTTATTTTTATCTTGAGATTCCCAAAAATGAAAATTTTCAAAAAATTCAGGCTTAATTGTAATCACTCTGGAAATATTTGATCAAAATTTCAACATGGTGTCTTTATGTCATCACGTAAAATTTAAATATTTTTACCAGTAGGTACCTAATACAAAGAATTAATTACCTACTTGTAGACGTTAAGTGCCTCGTTTTAACAAATCATATTTCCAAATAAAAACTTTCTGAGTTAGAATATTTGAAATTGATTGTACTGTCATTGGTATTTTAGCACGATGTGTGGTGTTGCATAGGTACAATAAAAAAAAAAAACAATTATCTATTCAAAAATTATTTTTAATTATTTTGTGATAAACTATAAATAGTCTAAAAGCGAGCCAAATCGATCAAGAATTCCCTCCAATAACATTGACATTTCCTATGGTGTGCCACAAGGATCAATTTTAACTTCACTCTTATTTCAGCTCATGTAATTTACCATTTGCCTTAATTTATGTACCGATGATAGATATAACCGTTAGAATATTTGATTTAACAATGACATCTCTGAATCACTCAAAACTCTGACAGAAAAATAAATTGAACCTCGACAAAGATAAAAAATATCACAACTTACTACTGAGTATCTGGATAATTCCATCGATCTCACGATTTATTTTTATCTTATTTAATCAGTAAATCCAATGTGCGATTTATTTGCACAAGTAATTTTTGCATCGAACAATTTATTTCTCACAGTCACATCTGATACATGAATAATGTGATATAATTGCTTATTGGAGATCATGATTGATAAGATTACTTGCAATTACATTGTAGCGGTGAACTTTTATTGGCAGATTACGATGCAGCGATAACATTAAATAGTTAAGAATATGTGAATTGTTGCTGTGTCAAATTAATTTAACAATATACCAAAGAGTTTAAAATATCTTCCTGAAAGCACTTTTCTACAAGAAATAAAGAGTTGTACAAAATATTCTCTGCACCTATCTATACTCCGTTCACTTCGGAAATATAGTACATAATCATATGCACACCACAACTGTGAGACCAGCTACGGAAGACGCTACGCCTATCGCGGCGAGTCTTCTGAGAAGTATAGCCCAGTGGTGTACCATGCGGTATTCTGAAATTCACAATTAATAAGAGTGTGGGAATTTAGACTTTGATGGATATTAAATGATTTTGAAATAATCTTCTTTTGATTAATTGTGAAACTTTTCCGTGGTCGCTTCTCAATCAACTGAACAAATAATGTGCAGAGATTAACTGCACGACACTGGCACCGATCGTTTCACTTGCTGGAACATCGTTTGTATACGCAGTACGCAGTCTATCTTTTATCACTGCATCTTTGTCTAATTTTATCCAAAACAAGTGAGAATCACGTGACACTGATTTTGAAGAGTTTACTTAGGAGATCTTCTGCTCTAAATTTCCAATGAATTTATGTAGGTATTTGATGACAAATAAGTCAAATAACAAACCAATTTTATTTGTGCATCAGTACGAAATCAAATTTTAGAAAATATAAATCCTGGATTTATCAAGGCAATCTCATGTTATGGATATGCCATAAAATATCCATAAACTAGGATTCATTATATAGTTGTTTAACTGTGAAATAAAGTACACTTCTTATCAAATATAGATCTCGTTACTTCAGAGCAATTAAAAGTTCTCTTTATTTGTTCATCACAAAGATTTTTTCTTGTTCAATCAAATCCATGAATTGGCAATTTTCTGATTTTATTGGGTATTGTTTTGACTCGTTCAATTGTTAAATACAATAATAGTAAATTAATCAGTTATTTTAAAATGATAAATTGATAGAATCTGTGCAATCTATTACGTTGTCGCGACAGCCCAGAAAACAAGAAAAATGCTGCAAACAGAAATTTAATTAATTTCAAATCACAGAACACCCAGAGTTGTCTCTGGTTGGTTGGTGCTTAAATAATTGTTTTTGAATGCAAACATGTTTCATTCAAATTTTTTGTGGGTAGGTATATCCACCAAGTAGGCATTTTAAGTAATGGCACAAGAGACTTAAGTAGATATATGTTTTCATCGCGAGTAATAGTTTATTGCACTAACGCAGCGAGGGTAATAATTACACGAAGAATGGACAAGCATCCCATGGTAGGTAGATATATACGCTATTTTTGGACGACCTAATGCATTTAATGGTAAAACAAATGTGTGCAAAAAGACACAGGGCACATTAGATTTTTCTTCTTGGTCATAACATGGGTTATTCAAAAAGTGTGAGTGCAATAATATCTTTATTGTCCAACAGTAGGTATGTTACTATCTACTAATTTAGAACAAATCAATGAAAACAGAAAGTTCGCAGTACCATTAAAGAACACCTAAAACTAAAATAGAAACGATAGTACCTACTATCTTGTAACAATTTTAGAAAATCTTTACATACCTATAATGAGAATAAAAGCGGGTCAAAGTTGGAGCTTTGCGGCACTCCAGGCATAGTTTGAATCATATCGCGCGTTCAAATGAAATCCTGTGCTGAGTAGGCGTTAGAAAAATTAAATCCTTTAGAACAGTGTAAAGTTTGAAATTCCCGCCGTTTGACACGAATAACATTTGTTTATGTTTAATCGGGACATAATTGAACATGTTTGTTTTCAGCAAAGGTTGCTTTTAGATATTTGCTTCGAGAATAGGAATCGTTAAGTTATTCTATTTTTAATGTAAAATACTGCAAAGAAAGAAAAAAAGAAAACTTTTTTGGCTCTAAATTTTAGGTTAGCTGTCAACATGCTCCAATTAATCTACGCTTTAAAAAAGCACAACAATTGACGGTTTCCAGCGCCTTCCCAGCCCAGGATTTCATTTGAACGCGCGATATTTGGAGCGCTGTACATAGTGAAATAGCTTAGATAATTTGACAAGATTGCGAGAAGATTCAAGTGAAAGCAAATTGAATCTAATGCGGAAATAAGTCTAAAATGGTCAACTGTGTGAAATGTTAAAAAAAATCTGTCTAGATCGTTTCTACTTGATGTCTATTGTCTAAGTTTTAGACAAGAACTGACAGAAGTAGGTAAGATTTGACACAGTTGGCTTTTATGCCATAAAGCCCGTCTGTAAAAGACGCTTAGCAAAAGGGTAACTATTGACATCAGCGAAATCATTCAAGAAATTCCATACCAAGCATGAAGATTTGCTTCTTTCAAATCAAAACAAATATGATTCGGTGGATAAAATTCCAATGGTTGATCTCAAAGCACTCTAAATTGTTCTAAAATAGCTGATGAAAATGGATGACGATCATCATCAAATCATGTTTATCTTCATCTATTCGCTTGATTCATCTTGCGATTGGTAATTGAAGATTAAATCTTCTCTGAAATCTGGGATCTTATCTTTTTTAGCTTTATGCGGAGCATCATATGTGGGAACGTTAAAGTCACCAAGAACGATATGGTTTGGTTTTTCTAAAATGTAATTTCAAGCAACATTAACATTGCAAACAGATGTCCAAAATCTACAGTGCTCATTTGAGGAGGAATCTACACCACAATCAAATAGACTGAGCAATTTGGAAAACTTCATTTACAACCTACTAAATCGATTAAAAGAGAGGTGTTCCTTATTGGTTCAAAATTGATTGTTTATTATGCCGCTATTTAAACTCCATCACGACTGGTTCAATTCGTGTCATGGATGTTACGATCACACCTCCAAACCTTATAGTTCGCTTGGAAAAATTCATAACTGCTACATTAGATCTACTTCTGTGAGACTCACCTTCGCTGGAATTATTTATAATAACTTGATCTGTTTTAGTTAGAAACCCTCTCACATATTGTTAACAAATAGTTAAATGCTATTTGCTCTATTCGTAATTCACTCAATATATAATGACTGTCACATAAAACTAAATATTAATATATAATAAACAACGTGTGTTCACTTTTGTTCTTTTGAACAATGCTCGTCCAAAGTTATTTTGATTTTCTTACTTTACTCTTAGGTACTTTAACACATAACGTCAACGTAGAGGGCTTGGATTTTCTCATGGGCTATGAGTCATATCTGCGAATGTCGGTCTCAAGTAGGGGCTACAAACCGACCGGAAAACATCGTCATTCTTTATGTTAGTTTCCTCTCTCTCTCGTACATATTTAAATTTGAAAGTAGTCGACGTTTTCAATTTTCATTTACAGATTTTTCACTGGTTGTTCGCTCCACCTTCGCGCAGATATTTCCAAGGTCACAGCCTATGAGAGAATCCAACATCTCTAACAATCCCACTATGAATAAAGTAACTTAATACGTACCGTGCGATCGAAAATAAAAAAATCGAGATGGCCATGATTAATACACTTCAGTTGGCAACACTTAAAAATTTAATTCAAATGTCATCAAATGTTATTAATTACAATATAAAACATGAAGCGAAGAGAGTAACATTATGTTTGGAAGCTGAAGGCAGACATTTACTCGACTTCGTAAATACGATTGGAGCTCCTCATGATTCTTTTACAACCGACAGGTCACACATAATGCACGCCTTTATGAAAATCAAGATTTCAACGTTCTCAAAATCACTAACCTAACTTTTAAGACTGACATCTGATAATTGAAATTTTAACGAACTGCCAGCTGAAATTCTTGGTCACAGTCAACTCTAATTTTTTTTCGATCTCACGGTACAATGACTACAGAAAAAATATTTTTGAAAATTTAAAGAAATAGATACCTAGGTGGGTATGTCTTGTACAATAACTAAAAAAAAATAAAACATATAGCTAAGGTGTTCTGCTCAAGTACCTCAACGTTTGACATTAGACAGTTTTGAAAACATTTTGAAAACTTCTGAACAGAAAGATGAAAGAACTCCACTTTAAATATCTAATTGAAAATCAAAAATTTGGATACTTCTTTGTAGGTTGCCAGAAATATAGAATAGTCCTAAACTTCCTCATTGCAGAATTGACGCAGCAAACCTGTTTTGAATTTGGTGTTATGGAGCCTTCTCATTTGATAAAATCTAAATTTATAAAAGAAAAAAAATTCAACATGAAGTTTGGAGTCAGTTTAGGACTTCATTTGAATTATTCCCGGCTGAGAGTCCTGCGTGCACATTTTTCTGACCTAGTCTCTCGATTAGCAGGCATTTGATAATAAAGCAACCAGCACGCCAGATTTTTTTCTCTTATAAATATGTGTCGGCCATTTATGCACACTCGTATTTCATTCCATGCAGTTGCTTATTTATGAAATGTGATAACAAAATTGAAAAATCATGCGACGTTGTTTTTCAGACGACAAATATCCCGACCGGATATCAAGATGGTCACATCACCGGGTGCGATTTCTCCCCAATTTCTTCGCGACTTTTATCTGGCATCGCGATCTCTCGCCCATGCATATTTAAACGATTCGATATTATGCATATGGAGGACATGTTTTACATTTTATGTGTACAAACGCCGATAGGATCTCGCCACTGTGTGTATTCATGTTGCATTTTTAATTTCCTATATCCTTCCGATAAAGGCTGCGGCTTGCTCCTTATAAGTCCATTGGGGATAATTGCTCGCTTGACGAGTGACGTTTTATCTTGAATTTTTTTGAGTGGTGTTAAATTACATTATAGATGGATTTTTCATCGACGACTTTTTGCCTTTCAATGAGTACTTCTTGCGTCGACGTCCATCATTTTAATTAATTGAGTACGCCTATAAAATTATTTCTTGCCATCATGCGATAAATACTGGAGAAAAAAATTCACTCAGAGGTGCTGTCATGATAGGCAAGTTCCTTTCAAACGCTCCAGTGTATCCTGATTTTTAAAACCCACAAAAAAATATCACATAGATAGATATAGCTTTTCTGTTAACTATTTATTTCCAAAAAAAAAATTCTCAGTTTAAAATTATGTAATTCCCAAAGAACAAACTACAAAGTGTCTATCAAAGAACGTAAATATAACAAGAGTTCTGTGGAATTAGATTTTTGCCACTTTGTAGCCGCTTTATAGCAATAAAATTATAGAACCGCACAATTCCACGGAACTCTTGATATACCTACATTCTTTTATAGACACTTTGTATAACCTCTCTTATAACGATTGTTGGAAATCTTTAAAAATATCTATAATTAAATAATTTTCTAGACCCACAATCAATGATCATCCTGAACCCTTTCTGAGACGAAGAAAACCTTTTCTTTTATTTTTTGAATATAGGTATAAAAAATAATAATGTGTGGATGTAGTATCCAAATTAGATTTTTGCAGTTTTAATAAAAGAAAAGAAATCAAAAAGGTTCCGGAGGTGGTTTATCTTTAATGATACAAAGACTAAATTGGGAGAGAAGATGAAATATTGTTTAATTCGTTAATTTTCTTGAATTGATTTGATTGATCATTACTGCCATTGCAGTATTTCACTGTATCCTTCGTAGCGCGGTATTCAGGCCGGCTAACTTGTCACTACCGATATTATAATAAGATAAGGGAAACTTTAAATAAACCACATAGTCGATGATACGGCATTCAGGCCAGATTAACCTATGGTAACTAATATTATTGTCAACAAATGATAAAATGTATTATAAATTGAGTTTGAGTTGAACTATTCAAAGCTCCATCTTTAACAGAAGAACAACCTTCGTAAGGCTAGAGAAAAGAGAAAATTGAGAGATTCTATAACAAAAAAAGAATTTATTAGATATAAAGTAGGACCCAAAGCAGATTCTTGAGGCAACTCTTCAATTTAGCGAATTCTGACATTGTTTTTGTAAAACCACTCTTATCTATAGAGTGGGCGTTGCTTTTTTAAAAACAAACAACTAATATCAGGCGACATCACACATGGTTGGTTTAGATAATATTGACAGTGGCCAAAAAAAAATAAACAATTGTGCATAGATAATAATAATAATGTTAAATAATAATAATTTGAATGATTAATCATGAAACTGAGAGAATTATATCTGGTAGTACCTAATAATAGTAGGTATAAATTTTTTTTGGTGTAGTACCACTAGTTGTAGCAGTACCTGGAAGAGTATTGTCAAGTATTTTTTTATAGTACAGAAGGTAGCGTCTCATGTTGTTTATCGTCTTGCAAAAAGATAAAAATCAAGATTTAGTAAGTATGTTACACGTGTGATCAACGGGACTCAGATCTGGGAAGTTTGGCGGTAATCTCAACGGAAAATAATTTGAGCAGCCAAAAAAATTAGGTCAATTTTGTGCTTCCTTTAAGCACCCATGCAGCTACTTTTCAGAGATGATTGACCGTTCTCCATCCAACAATTAACCACAAAATGACCACCATTAGACCCATCCGGGAAGAGACTATTAATTACCGTTTTTGTAAATACCACAGCATATTCAAAACGTGCTTTTAAATCTTTAACCTTGTCGTAAACAGAGAAATATACTTAAACCACAACCTTGTGACATCCCATTGATGTAAATGTACGGTAATCAATTTCGTTGTACCTAATTATCAACAACTGAAAAAGCTAATAATATCTTTTTTCGCTAAATGGAAATGTTTAAAAGTTAAATGCGAACACAAATTAATTCTCTGTTAGCAATTAGGTATCTATAGTCGCTGAATTTGATTCTGACACATTCTGACAGACAATAGAGTTGTAGTTTTTGACAGTCAAAACGTCTGACATCTAGGTCATCACATAGAACTTGCTATCTGCAACAAAACTACCCCTTTTAGCTTTACCAATCCTTCAATTATGATAATCTTATCAGATAAATAACAATAACAATAATACGTGAAGCTAAGCAGTGGCGGGTGCGGTCACTGTTTGGATGGATGAAACCGTTGACACTTCAGTAGGTAGAGGTAGGTATTGGATTCTCTCATGGGCTGTGACCTTGGAAATATCTGCGCGAAGGCGGAGCAATAAACCAGTGAAAAATCTGTAAGTGAAAACTGAAAACGTCGACTACTTTACATCCAAATAGACGAGAGAGAGACGAAACTAACGTAACGAATGACGATGTTTTCCGGTCGGTTTGTAGCGTCTACTTGTCGTTTGCGCAGATATGACTCATTGCCCACGAGAAAATCCAACACCTCTACTGCAAAGCAAAGAAACAAAATAAATGGTAATAGAAATAATAGTGATTTCCAAGAAATTATTATTAAGTAGTTGAGAAAAACGTCCTTAATTGTAAATATAGGTATCCGGCCTCAACGCCGTGCCACTTTCATAATAAATATAGTGACATAGAAGAATATTATTTTTTACAGTGTATGCAATGCAAGTTTTTTATTTTTTTGTGCGGTGTCTTTTTGTTACTTACTAATCGAGGAACTCTAGGAGAAATATAGTCGATTAATTAGACTCCGATTCTACAGTCGAGAACACATCTGTAGGTGGCTGTACATAATCTATTATTTGGCAATTGTTTTACAAGAACTTAATGAACTGAATTTGCTGGTTGATGTCATATTATTTCCTGCGTTTAATCAGTTTTTGTCCGATGTTAGTTCCTGCGAAAGTCAAAGTGGAAGCAGCAGACATCTTGATCGTAATAAATCCAGATCGTCTGATCAGAAGCTTTGATTAATTAGAATCGTACACCTCCAATGCAATTTTCTGTCCAATTAGGTTATTACCCTCATTAAAAATTGATTAGTTTCACCAGTGGGACTCGATAGTCGGATCCTCAATAAAGATGCTATCGGATTTGTCACATCGTCGATCTAAATGAAATTTATAATTGAATCCCTCCCCTCCGTTCTCCCCCTCCGTCATTAGGCCAACACCCGATGACAGATAAGCCCGACGTCGCCGGCGTCGTCGAGCGAGAAACTCGTAGAGCGAGAAAGAAGACGAATTTTTGCATATGGATCAAGTGGCCGTGGCGCGCGGCCATGTTGTGACGTCACGACGGCGGCGGCCAATGGGGTGGCCCCGCGGCGGACTGGAGGGGCAGCAGCCTCGGCCGTCAGTCGGCAGTCACCTCGTGCTAAAGGTGGGTGCGGAAGCTCGCGAGTGCAGTACCGCGGATAGACGCTTATAGTACCTAGTGTGTGCGATTCGACGCCAACACGGAATTCATAAGCTCAGTGCAGGGCCAATGTGCACCGGGTTCGGTTCCGACGTCTGCTGGAAGCGCGTTCGGAGGTGAGTCCACGGGAGTGCTGGCGCCCGCCCCCGTGGTCGTCGCGGCGCCACCCAGCGCCATGAACCAGCTGGGAACGGTCTACGCCACCAAGCGACGTCGACGGAACGGCAAAAGGTACGTGCGGTGAAGTGCAGTGCGATGAGGAAGTGCAGGAAGGGGTGGCATGTTGTATACGCCGGGTGGAGGTTCCACAAGTTTATTTAGGCGGTTCTGGTACTTACTGGTGGTTCCGTGGTGCTCTTTGTGCTCCTAAATAAATTTGTAGAACGTGGTCTTCTGGTCTTGTCTACACGTTTTTCACGAATGTGCAGAGGTGCTCTTATTTAAAGAAAAATTGTTAGTACCTATCTATTCCGTAACAGCTACCACAAGGAATAAGGTGTTTTATGTGTTGTTTTCTTTACAAAAAGTTTTTACAACCAGTGTCTACATCCGGATCCTGTAGAACACTATAATCGTATTAACTCATAGTCATAATACTCAAAAATAATAGTACCTACTTTACCAAATAGATCAATGAAACAAATCCAATATTTACTTAAATTTCCATTAAGAACGCTTGATTTTATTTCCACAATTAAATAAGCAAATGTGCAGCGATTACAGCTGCATTTGTTTTGGAATAATAATTATTTTTATTACATTAGTACTCGACGGTACCACACTAACTGTGCTGTCTTATAATTTCATTTCTAAAGAGTTTTCACAGTCGAAAGATCTTAGTAATACCCACCGTACCACCTAACCCTGCAAATTAATTTTTTTGTGTAATTTGATAACAGTAGTACTCTTATACGTAGATCAATGAAACAACTCGAATGTTTAAATTTATACAATTTCCACGGCTTCATTTTACTAAATATTGAAACGCGATCTTTTTCTAAAAAATGTTTTTATTAGGTAGATCGGTACTCGACGGTACCAATTTCTAATTTACAATTCGCTTATAAAAAAGTTGTAAGAGACGGCAACTTTCTACGAAATATTGTACAACTGACAACAATGTTACTTTTCTTATTTTATTAATTAAGTGTAGTACTCACATTTGAAAGTACAAGTACGCGGCGGTACCATTGCAGTGTGAAAACATTTTAAATGTTTCTGTAATACAAGTGTTTTACAAAATATGAAACTTTCTTATTTTGTTCAATTCCATGTAAGTACCATTGAGTAAATTTAAAATCCATTGCAATTTGGTACTCGCTGTGATGAATGTATTCAATTATCTTAAGTACGTCGCGGACGGTTTCATGTGCAACTGAGAACCATTAGGTACAAAGTAAGATTTAAATTTGTTGCGATAAAATTGAAGCAGTACCACGATTTCCCAAATTGTAATTTTTTATTACCTATTTTGGACGCTACTGGTACCGAACAATAAATTATGCAATATTTTAAGGTACCAAATTTTATCACAGAAACGCAACACCCTCAGGTGTTAAAGAATGTTTTTCAATAGTACCTACCAAAAGTGGTACTTTTAGTTCTTGTACGGTTACAGTGTTGTAACAAATTTGGCATTCCCCCTACTAATATACCAACCCACTCAGCATCTTTGAAATGTCTTGTCAATTCTGCTTTAGCAAAAAGTTGCCTTATTTTCAAAAAAGGTAATTTTTGAATTTTGAAACGAATCAAAAAATTGAAATTTTATTTACAAAAAGCTGAAATTTAATCCTAATTACAGAAATCTTGGTACTTGAAAGTGGACTTGCTTGGTACTTTCTTGTGACGTAATTGTACGGAAAACTGAAAATGTTACCTTCTTTAATGACTAATCTTGTGGTGACTAAGAACTGAACTATAATTTGTCTGTTTATGAATACTTGTGTACAACATGCAGAGTAATAAGACAGACTAATGAGATGCTGGAGCAGAAAATAAACAACAAAAACGTATAACTAGAATAATTTCTAATTATTATCTCAAGACGTGTAATTTTACGATATAATAACAAATGCCGATAGTATTTTGAAATATACCCGGTGGACTACAAAACCTCCGCGTTCCGACGGACAACCTAAAATGTGTCCAGTGTCTACTAAATGTTGTAGCACATTTCAAAACCCACAACATTTTAACAGCGACACTCTTTTATACAGATAATAAAAATTAATTTATTATTATTATTATTTTTGGTAAATATCGGGTGTTCAAATGAAATCCTGGGCAGGGAAGGCGTTGGAAACCGTCAATTGTTTTGTGTAAATTGACAGTTGTGTTGACAGCTAACCTAAAATTTATAAACAAAAAATCTTTCTGTTTTTTTTTTCTTTCTTTGCAATGTTTCACATTTAAAGTAGAATAATTAAGGATTCCTATTCTCGAAGCAAATATCTAAGGGCATCTTTTGCTAAAAACAGGCATGTTCAATTGTATATCTATGAAACATAAACAAATGTCATTTGTGTGTAACGGCGGGAAATTCAAACTTTACTTTACACAGCTCAGATTTTCATTTGAACGCATGATACCTAAAAGCATGATCGTTGCGACGAATATCAAAGTTGTTATCTATTCTCTATTAGTATCTATTAATGGTACTTGTGTTGAGGTGAACATCTGCCAATGATCAAGTCAGTTCTTGAATTTATTTCGGAAACGCCACCAAACCCGTGTTAAATTTCCGCGAACACAAGCGAATTTAAATGTGACGGCACAGGTGTTTATTTAAAAGAATTAGCATTTCAACAAACAGAATCGCTCTAAACGGAACACATGTGCGAACAAATTAACACTGGTCATAAAAATAATTTATTCGGTCCCGTCGTAATTTATTAGCATATTTTTCGAACAATCGCCATCGAATGCCGACCATAAAGCAAGATGAATTAAAATTAATAACCGTCATAATCAATGTTTCAATCACGATCACAATCAGAATCAAAGTCATAAAATCGGAGACAACTTTAATCCATTCTAACTGCTCTGCGTCCATTTTAATGGGTATAGTCTGTTGCGCGGATAACAGGAATTCACTTTTTTTAATCACCGTTGACGAAAACCATCGAGTGCAGGGGGGGCCCGTTAGCGTTTGTGCAACGAGAAATAAGTGCATTCGAATAACTAAGCGAGAACGAGCCCACATAAATCTGTCACGGGTGTCACCACTGAATACAAAGATACTGATTAATCGAGTGGGTGTGAATTATAATAACAAGATAGTGCATAAAGAAATGTCAGAA
The DNA here is from genome assembly GCF_963966145.1 of Tenebrio molitor. Classification (NCBI taxonomy): domain Eukaryota; kingdom Metazoa; phylum Arthropoda; class Insecta; order Coleoptera; family Tenebrionidae; genus Tenebrio; species Tenebrio molitor. Next base: position 5,392,821 of record NC_091053.1, read on the forward strand.
GGGGAGTTTGCTCGTGGAGCTAATTATTTAAATGCAGTATTAATTTTTTGCATAGTAAAATTTAGTCAAAGTAATAAATGACAGGTGTCAAACGGTTACAGTGACAAGTCTCAAATTATTTTTACCAACGCACTACTGTACTTGTTAATATGAAGAAAATTAAATCCAAAAAATATACGTCAAATGTCATCTGTCAATTGTGACATTTATGTGAAATGGTAACTGATAGATTGCACGTTTTTTGAGAGACACAGAGACAAGTGTCTACGCGGTGAAAAGTAGAATAGCGCCCAAAACATTTGTTATATGATTCATACTCGAAGAATCAATAATTTCAACAACAGTTTATAACAATTGAAAACATTTATACTGAAATGTAATCCAGATTGACAGCTGTAATTCTGTAAACAACATCGTATGCGTAGGATTACTCGATTACTACTGGTGGGAATTAATATGTAAGGCTACAATGGTTTCCTAAATAACGTGAAACAATTGAGATGGAGAGTTTAGTATTTTTCACTGCATTATGTTTTGGAACTAGAATTTAAAAACGTGCAATCTATCAGTGTACGGAGTATATTATAGTGAGAAGAGAGGCACTTCTCTTCTGACTATAAAAAAGGAAGAAAGAACTATTTTTAAGCAAAGCAACTGACCAACAGTCTCGTCTAAACAGTTTTAGGTTATTCCCAAAATGGTGGAAATTTTGAATTAAAGTATTTACAATATGTACGATTTTTAAATTAAATTTTGTCCTTTGCAATATTCTAGACTTACACACAGGACTCTAAGTGAGGAGAAGATTTTCTTGTATTTTATTTTCCAATTAATGCCGTTATAACAAGTGACACTTGATAGATAACTTATATTTCATGTGTCAAAATGATTCAACACTTTTTCCTTTTTTTCTGTCAAAAGTAATATCTCGAAGAAAATATCTATGTGAATTTTAGAAAGAGAAAATTTGTCTGGAGTCTGGAGCAGAGGAAAATGGCAGAAAATTTAAATTAAAAAAAAATCTAAATTAATTTTGTTCCTCTTGTCATAATAGTTCAAATAGCCATTTTTTCTCTGTTTGCGTCTTAAAGTAATTTTGAATAATTTAAGGAAAGAAAAAATAACATACATTTTTCAAAGAAACTATTTTATTGACATCAGTGAGAAAAGAACTACCAACATAGCAGAAAATGAAATAAAACGAATTTCTTTTCAACAAAATATTTAAGCTAATCGGTAATATAGTGCGTTCAAATGAAATCCTGGGCTGAGTAGGCGCTGGAAAAATTAAATCGTTTAGAACAGTGTAAAGTTTGAATTTCCCGCCGTTTTACACAATTGACACAAATTGAACATGTTTGTTTTCAGCAAAGGGTACCCTTAGACATTTGCTTCTTGAATAGGAATCGTTAAGTTATTCTATTTTTAATGTAAAACATTGCAAAGAAAGAAAAAGAAGAAATTAAATTTTAGGTTAGCTGTCAACATTCTCCAATTAATCTACGCTTTAAAAAAGCACAACAATTGACGGTTTCCAACGCCTTCCCAGCCCAAGATTCATTTGAACACCCGATATTTTTATACAGACAGTTTTATGGGGTTATTTCCAAAATGGCGGAAATTTTTATTTAAAACATTTATTAAAATAGAAAGAAAAAATACTCTGACTTTTGAATTAAAGTTTTTAGTACTAAACAAAATTTTCATATGATTTATAGTTGTCCAACTGTCATAATAATGTGACAGTTGACAGATAACTCAAATTACATCTGTCATAAATCTCAAAAATTAAAATAAAATGGTTTTATGTTCCTGCATGGGAAGTTCAAAGCTGTCAAACATATGAAGCAGTTCTTGCAAGCAATTTCTCCAAACTTATTTCTCATCTAATTAACGAATAATAATTAATTTTGTAATTTTACAAAGAAATTTTATTGATATCGTTAGAACAAGAACTACCAACATGACAGAGAACTGACCAATTCCCCAAAAACGCTAGAAGGCGGGAAATATGAAGTTTATTAATGTAACGCTAAATTTGAAGTTTTAAAAATTAATAGGTCTTGGTTACTCAGTAAGAAAAAATGGTTTTTGGTCAAACTCGTAGTGATGGTACTTATGGTACTAGATATAAAAATTGATTAGTAAATATTTTTAAGCCACAGCACTGTGCCTAGATGGAGCTAATGTTTGAAACAATTTTGTCCTCATGAATCAAGATCTGGAAATAATGTTTATCAAGCTTTCAGATATAGAATGTTTGATGTATCAATTTTGTAAGCTCATATTTGGACGTTATGTTCAATTCCAGCAGTTTTTTTCACCACACCGGGTACATCAACCTGATTAATCCGCTCACCTGAAAGAAATCATCAGAGTCGACAAAAAGCTCCCACCAAACAAAAAAACATAATAATCGAGAGACGTTTTTGACAACGAACGCTAATCACACAGTGTCCAACCAAAAACCCGACCCACTTCCTTTTTTCCATTTTCATTAACCGCCATTAACCCAATTCCTCGACGACGGACCATTCCATCCTTTGATGCACTTCTCGTATATGCATAACTGGTGCATATCCTGACCGAGTGTGGTATGAGTGCCCCTAATTGGGCTCTAATTGGCGCAAACACCATCTCGGAAGCGTTCCAGCACGGCATAAATATTGTTAATCGCAATGCGATAGAAATTGCGTGATGGTGATGCGTGCCACAACACTACCTGTAGGTAAAGAGCTGTATCTATTTACCTTTACGTGTTGTGACGTAGCCGTTTAGGCACACGGCAATTTGTACGGAGGCGTGTGTGGCCACCATTACGACCACGACAATAGCAGGACTTTAATGTCCTGCTACGATAACGCGGACGTGGCGGGTTTCGTCCTGTGGCGGCTGTTGTTCTGCCGACGGCGGCGGCGGGGACTGACCAGGGCATGGAGTGAGCCCGACAAACGTCAAACACGAATTTACTTTGCTACATTTACAAATATGTAAAAGTTTTTGGTCCAGAGATTTAATTTTTATGCGTTGGTCTTCTCAATCTCCAGATTTAAATCCAACAGAAAACAAGAGGACTAACAATATCGAGTTAATTAAGGGAAGAAACTGTATCAATTCTCTTCGAATGAATCAACAATTATTTTAAACTTTGCGTTGTCACCTTATTCACGTCAAATGAAGTATTTTCAAAATTGAAATTCAAAAAAACAGAAAAAATATCTTCTGAAAAAACATTTCTACCTAATTTAAAGTCATCAAAATGCATCTATTTTGTCGTGCTAGATACAGAATATTTCAAATTGTAGTTTTGTGCCTAAACTGTTGTAGGTATTAGAATAAAAAAGATAATTCGAAGACAGAATAATTTTTTGAAATTATTAATGTTTTGTATCGTCGTCTGATGATGACCACTTTACTGTCGAAACGCGGGTCAGCTTTAGAAAAAAGTGTGTTGGGTGTAAGAAAAGCAATAAAATCTAACACATCAAGCGGTCCCTCAAATTTCACTTTTTATTTCTACCATTGCTGTTTCTATCAGTGCAGAAAGTAAATGCTTTTAACTCTTTTAAAATGTCATGGCTGGGTTGGTATAAGTATGACTAAAGGTTTTTAGTCTAACAGTGGAAATAAGTGAAGCTTAAGCAATTTAAATGACCTTTGGGTGCATTTATAGATGTAACAGCATAGATTCAAAAGTTGATCCCTGAGGCGCGCATCAGAAATGATTTGAAAATTAAAATTTAGTCATTTTCATTCCTTTTTCTTGTCAGTTAATATATTTCGTTGACAGTAAAAAATCTCGTGATCTAAAATAAAGGAAAAAACTAATTTAAAAAGATAAATGTCAATTTTTTGATGACGTGGAAAATGATGATAACTAAAAAGCACTCATTTAAATCAATCAATATTCTACATCTCGTAATTAAATGGTGCAACAAAACTCCCCCGATGACTCCCCGGAATATAATTGTACTCGTTTTAAAATGAGTTTTTGGGGATCTGGAGGGATGATTCATCCCCTTTAGGTCAGCGAGTTTGGTTTTAAAATAAGGTAGTTTCCGCTCGTGCAAAAATCAATTTGGAAGCAACTGCGAAGCAAGGCCATTTTGCACTGATTCCACCGGGGTTGTTGGCACCCTCTGGAAGATCGCGCCCCGCGTTTGTGACGTTCGAATTTCCGATCGTTACCAAGGCGACATCACCCTCTTGCATTGGCAGAAAATCCGGACACACCCCCGCGCCAGCGCCCCCACGGCGACGCATCGAACTAACAATTTCATGATTCATGCGCCCTTTCCTGGATGTTTATTGCCCCTTTTTAATACACACGGGGATTTTATGTGGCCGGCGTATTTTAATTTTATCGTCGATGGCGGCGGACTTGTTTTTTCCACAATGTTGAGATTTTCGGCTTATTGGGGCAATCATTCTATTGGGTCGAGGGAGCTGAGCGGATTAAAATATTTACACATTCATAATGGCAGATTTGTTATTTAAAACAGTTTTATGACGAATTATTAATTTTAAAATGGGGTTGGATACGGTATTATGAAAATTAAGAGGCTCATTAACACGTCAACTACTTAAGTGGAATAATTCCTCTTGTAATTTTCCTGACAGATCTGACCGGTGCGTCAAGAAATGTCAAAAGGACACGACACTTTTTGCATAATTTTTGGAACACCAGGATTTATGCTGATTCTACCTTGGACTCTTTGGTCTTCTTGTTAAGAAACCATAACACCACAATCTATGCTTAACTAAACCTGATTATCTTAATTAAGTTATTAATTTAACTATCCTACTTGCAATAATTACTCGCACGACATTTAGAACAATTTTATTTATTGAACTGCATAATTAAAAATTGCAATTCTTCTAATTGGAAGAAATTATCTTTTCTCTCTTACTTTACCCTTCAGTGGAATATAAACTAGAGGTATTGGATTCTCTCATGGGCTGTGACCTTGGAAACTAATAGGTACTACATACTGCAGATTCATAAATCTAAAATTCTCCTTCCGTAACGATTTTATTTAATTAAATTGTTATTATAATTATTTAAACGACAAACAAGTAGATTCTTCAACCCACCACTAGGGTGCACTCATCCGTGAATTTATACTCCGGGACCTCCAGATTAGTAGGCGCCGGCCCCTTCCTGATCCTCCCCGAATGATCGTAATGCGAGCCGTGGCAAGGACAATAATACCCTCCCCAATCCCCGGAGTCAGCAATCGGCACACACCCCAAGTGCGTACATACCCCTATCACCACCAGCCACTCGGGATCCTTCACCCTATCGCTGTCGTGCTCCGGATCCCTCAGGGTCGACACATCCACGTTCCTCTCAATCTCGATTTGTTCCGGGGTGCGGTGCTTGATGAACAACGGCTTGCCCCTCCACTTAAAAGTAGCGTTTTTACCCTCGCCAATATCCTCCAAGTTGATCTCGATTTTGGCCAAAGCGAGGACCTCCGCTGAGGGTGCCATGAAGACGACGTGGCGGATGGTTTCGCTTTTGGTGCCGTAGGCGGCGATCGTGAGGCCGGCACCCGCCACCATGTAGGGGATGAGTCTTCTTTCGTCGACGGATTCGGAGCTCTTGGCGGTGGGATTCTTGCCGGACTTGCGGCGGTAAGGGGTCCAGTCGGGGACTTTGATGTCGGTGTGGGCGTAGGTGAGGAGGGGTGGAGGTGGCGGCAATGGGGTGGTTTGGAGGATGGTTGAAGCACGCGCGAAGTGTCGCCAAAGGGAAGAGGTGGAGAGGATTTTTGACATGGTGACGTTTAAGTGACAGGAATTTTGACAGTTTGAGACGTAGCCAACTACCTAAGTAAATATGAAAGTGTAGGAGTGCCAACGTATTTTATTTTGTATTTGCGTCGGCGCAAACAACAAAGTTACTATGTATTATTACAGAAGACTAGTGCTTTTTTAATGTTGGTAGTACTCGTAATTAATCTGTGGAGGCTAGATCTGGCGAACAGGAGGGCTGGTGATAGCACCCGCTGAAACGGAGTTGTCCCCGCGGCAAGCTCTTATCAGCGAGGTTTTTTATAGCCAGCAGAGGGATGTTTTCCTTTTTGGAAATATTCGAAATATGCAGGAGTGTTATCAGCAGGAATATTTAGATTAAAGGGGGTAATCTGTGAATATTAAGGAGAGCCCCATCAAAATTCAGTAGACACTTTAAACACGTATTTTAATTATTCATGGTCTGGTGGTTAAATGGAAGCCGCCAGTGTTAAGCGGCACTAATCTCGATGGGTCGAGGGTATTCTCACGGGTATTCCAAATCCGCCATTTAACATTCCATCGATCGCAGACAATAATCGCATCTCGTCGACGAATCAGCTACCGTATCATTACAATCAGAAAATGATCAGTTCAATTGGCCGTGTACGCTTCATTTAGCATAATTTACCCCAAGTGAAGAGTTAATGTATGCCGAGGCGGCTTGTTCGAGGCCTGCTTATACATGCGAATTTTAAGGGATTTTTTAACGATCTCTCGAATTACGGTACGCTACCGTGTACATTTTTCGTGGATACGCATATTCATTAATAATTATGTTCCCCTAAAAAATTCTTATCTGATAAGGGCGCTGCGCCCACGAGAGGGAAATTATTCGTGGAGGGTTGCTTGATATATAACAGCCATTTCACAAAAATAAAATATTTTTATGACACTCGTTTATGGAAATTCTTCGGAACATGCGAAATGTTTCTCTCCCTCGGTTCGGCTCCGGCGACGACTTCCACCCCCCGGAATAGCCGAACTGATAAAACGAAATTATTGTGTTGGTAATCGGTAAATTGTCGGTTTTATTTTTCCAAGAATACATAAATTGTTTTCGTCGTCGGCGTTGTTGTTTTCTGGTGAAATGTCCTGTCGTGTCTGAATACATAACCGAATTACGAATAAAACGGACCGTTTTATGGAACGAATAAAAATAATAATTAAGACCGTGTGCTTCACTCCAACAATTCTATTATGATATGCTAATTCGCTGTTTGATAAGCAAATCCTGCACTTACAACGCTAATAATGGATTACTGCAACCCCCTCCGGTTTTACGAGCGAAATCTGCAAACTGGGGCGATTTATTCCACTTCGGTTGGAATTAAAGCTGGGAGCGTTTCCGCCGAAACCGACAACCAATCACGGAACGCGTTCATTACGAGAAATCATCCTCTGCTCTTTCACCCTATTTTGTCCTGATCAAAACGAACGAAATGAAACTCGGTGCAATTTTCGTTCAAAACTGACAGCTTGAAGTTATATCGATAGGGTTCATCGTTCTACCATATGTTCGTACCCTGCCAGGTGGTACAAATCAGCAAGATGTCACTAGGCCTCATTCCGCACAACTTACGACTTTGTTGGAGAATCTCAGTTCAATTTGTCAACTTAGGCCTTCAAAATCTAAAGAGGGCACGGCATCCAGGCCGAATTTATTTATCATTACGAATATTTCTATTAAGTCATGAACAATTGAAGTCCATCCAAACACTGACTATGCCCATCATTGCTTAACTTAACTGATCGAATCATAATAATAATAATAATAATAATAACAATCGATTCATTGAAACTAAAATAAAATTTGTTACACAGTCTAGGACTGGTATAATAAAATAAAAATAAATTTTTATTTTATTATTACTTATTATTAGTAGTTTTAGATTGATGTTATGGTCTACCTATCCAATTAAAAAAAATACTAGCTTCAATTTTTTTTGTTTTGAACTGAAATCTCTATATCGGGTGTTCATTTATTAAATTTATCCTCAAAGTTGGCGTTGAAGAGTCGATTGTGAACGCACCACTCGTCAGTCTGCAAAGTAAAAACACAAACAACGCAAAAAGTGAGATTAGATTTAACTGAACCGTGATCTATAATAATCTGTGGTGCGTTCACAATCGACTCTCAACGCCTACTTTGAGGATAAATTTAAAAGAACACCCGATACAAGCTGAACGTCGTACTGACAAAACAAAGTGAAAAGCTTTTTCGATTGTACTGGACTAAACTTTACAACTTCAACAGCCATGATATATTCAGTATGTTTTTATCACCCTCTGGTCTGTACTCCCGAGGGGCCATTTTTCTATTTTTACGACAAAAGTTATGGTGATAACGGGTGTGTCATATGTACAATTTAAATTTTCACTCGATAGATTTTGTTACAAATAAAAAATTAAAAAATGTGAAGTTGTACGTACTTCATTTTTTACAAGGAGTGAATAAATTTCATTTGGAAACTTCAACGAAGTAGATCGTAGACCGGTTTCGCCTGTTCAGGTTGTTGAAAGAGGATGGTGGCGCCATCTGCTGGGTCTGGAAGGCTAGAACAAAAATGAAGCTTATTCTTGAAGTCGTTTACTTTCTGAACCCTCTCTGTGTGTTCTTTTTTTTTTTATTTGGATTTAGTTTTATGTTTATTTTTTTATTAGACAAAGTTGAAAATGTGGTTTGCAAAAAATGAGGAATGAGACGATAAAAAACCGACCGTTTGTGGAGTTCTCTTCGGAATAAACTTGCATAAAATGCAAATTAAGCTGAAAAAATGTGTACATTGTGGCGTGTTTCAAGTTCATTACAACTTTTAAATATATATAAAATTAAAACAAATTTAAACCAATAACAAGGTAGATAAAGCATAAAGGATTACATAAGTGCATAAATGAAAGGTACAAAAATTTTATACACGTTCCAAAAACTGAATTTGAAGTTTTTTAAATTATGAATAAAGTCAGTAGAAGTAAAGTAAGGTGAAAATATGAAATGAATAAGTAATAGTAACGGGTGACTATTAAAATTTTCACTTGGAGTTGGCTTTGAACGAGTTTTTATTTTTTCTGTTACTTTAGACACACGCAAAAACGAACGACAAATGTCAGTCAGTACAATTGAAACATAACCAAATTAAGAGAAAAAACATTTATTGCAATGTCAAACTTGTCAGTGTCTAAGGTGCAACGGAAAACAAAGAATGATCCATAGCCAACCCTAAGTGAAAATTTTAATAGTCACCCGTTATATTATGTCATAAAGAGTAGAAGTGAGTCTTTTTGTGGTAAGCCCAGGGATTGAAGACCGAGACAAAGTTGAGGTCGGTAACTAGGCGAAGCACAAAAAGACCTTTTACTCCGAATGATACCTATACAAGGTGCCTTAAAATTATCGTATTCCGAGTTCGGGGCTTAGTAGGGGGCATCCTGTTGACCAAGTAAAAATGTTAAAAAAAAATTGCTGTAATCACTTTGAAAAAAATATCAAAGTTGCCAATATTTGTTCAAAAGTACCTGATTAATATTCTAGCTAGGTTGTACTTCCCTTTTGAACAAACATTGGAAAAATAAAACTTTTATTTTTTCGAGATAAAGCTGTTTTTTCAAGAAATGTCTTTTCATTTATATTTTAATATTTTACATAATCATCCTCACCATATTTAAAATGAATGTCAACCATTTATATTTTTTATTTGAAGAAAACATGATGAAAAGTTTGAACCTTCAGACTCATATATCTTTGTAAAGACCCCCCCCCCTATATTTTTTATTTTATTTTTTCGAGATTCCTGAGATTTTTCCCTACAAGATCCCCGACTTGGAATACGTTAATTTTGCGACACCCTGTATACTATTTTATTTTCAAGCGGATCACACAAAAAATCGGACATGAACTCGTTTAGTTTTTTTTTCGCAGTTACATATTACAATTTTCAACTTTTAAGGCACCAGTAATTCCTACTTCCCTTGTAATATTATTGGTACTTGAAGTTTCCATATTATGTAGTAAAGTCTACAACACTGTCAGAATTATCCGATGTACAGTCGATGGACAAATAAAACTGGGACACTTAAAATTTAATCTATGTAAATCAGACTATTCAATTGTCAATATATTTGTCAGTATCTATACAGGGTGTCTCAGCTAAGACTTTCGAGCCTAATAATTCAGTTATTTTTCAGCGGATTTTTGTGAAATTTAAAAACGTAATTTTTACATGCCTTTTTAAAATGTTGAATCAATTAAGATTTACATAAAAACTTGATCGTCAATAAAAAATGCTGTAGAGAAAAACTCGTCCTTGAAAGACGTCTGGTTTGTAAGAAAAAAGCCAAAATCTGTGTTAAACGTGACTGCAAATGCAAAAACGTAGACGCGTATGAAACAAACGCGCAATTTTGCAGAATTTTTGTCATCCCTTTTCGCAGAAGCGCAGGTGACATATTTGACATTTATCTTGCTAACCTTACAAACACTTACAAAGTTAAAGACAACATTTGGACGTAATTTATTATACTGGATGCTTTAATTCTTCCATAAAGGACTAAAACACGATCGGGACATTTTAGCAAGGTAATTTAGTTCACGTACGCTTCCTGTGTCTTCAAATAAATTGACAACTCTCTTAACCTTACATTTTGTAAAGCCTACATTTGGATAGTGTTCCACGAGAAAACGAACTGTGTCATTGAAGTTCTTACGACACTCTCCATAGGCAAATTTTTTTTCCTTTTTCAACAATATTGAAATTTCCGCCGCTGTAGTCTATTTTTAGAGTATTTTCAATAAATTTTCACAATTTGACGTTTGTAATAAAGCGCGCCCAATTTTGACAGACTTTAAAGTGTGTAATTATCAATTGTTTCAAAAGGTAACTGCTCAAATATGTACCTTCAAATTTTACATTACATTTTTAACGACAAAATCTAATCATTTCGTTGAATCAGACAAGTGATTTACTTAATTGTTTGTGTAGACCCCTATTTTTTTATGTTTAACAATCTAATAATAATCGCGCATAATTTTCGATAAAGGAAACATGTGTTAAAATTACATTTTTTAAATTGAAGTAATTTCATTATTACTAATTGAACCTCCACAGTCTAAAATATCTGCATTTTAAATTTCATAAAAATCCGTTGGCAAATAACCGAGATATTAGGCTCGAAAGTCTTAGCTGAGACACCCTGTATAATATGTCATACCAAAGTTAACCTATTTGTGATAAAGCCGTAATTAAACGATGCAAATTTTGACTTATGTGATTGTCATTTTTGTTCCAGTTTTATTTGTCCATCGACTTTCCCAAAATGGTGAATGATCGCGATTTGTAATTTTTAGTATCCTGGACTTTTTAAAGATATCAGAGCCCAAATCTTCGTATCTCCTATTGTCAAATTGGTGATTTCATTGCATTGAAAGCGGTCACACCTAGTGAGAAGCAGTCATAGATACCTAACCTACAATAATAATTTATAATTCTTCCTGTAGCAAACTCAGAAATTTTATCTATGTAGCCAGATACTTTTCATCAGGAGCAATTATGTAGAAATCATACATTTTTCGCCCGGGACTGTGGTCGGATTAGACCTGCATTGAGTTTGCCGCGGTCTGCATCAATTCTGGAGCCGTCGCCGTGCATTTCGTCTTTAACCTCAGTGAAACCGGTCAAATATTGGATAATAATTTTATTATTTCGCTTTTTTTATATGGAGATACATTAATTATTAAATATTTTGTGTAATTTTTAATTTTAAATTGTTAAGATACCTATGTGTGTGTTGGTGCTTTTGAGCCATGACCTCCACGTCTTCTGCAGCGATACCAAAATTTCACGCTCCGCCACCTTACCAGAGGTTTGATTGAATTAATTGTAAGTGGAGACCATCATGAGACTAATCACATCTTTACGAGAATCAAAAACTATTTCACAGAATTTAGGAATTATCAACGGAAATATTCAGTTAAATCGAGTATCACCGAGTTCAATTTGATCAGGCAGAGAGTAGACAATCGACGTGAACTCGCGTAATAAATAATCTAAATCAAATCATAACAATGGAACGATGCGATAAAAAATAACAATGCTTTGTTTAATGCATATGTAAAGCCCCGGCAATTTTTCTAACAATGTCTCGAAGCCAACACATATTTAATAAAAAAGATCGGCGACTACGAGGTCTTTACTCTTTAAACCTGGGTGAAATCGCAACAACGCAGAATTCATAATGTGAAGAAGAAATTATATACGAGCAGATCTTCGCCTCGATTAGTGCCATTTTCATTTAATTAACGAGTAGGTTTCGTTCCACAGTGGATTTTTTCAGATCACTTGTGCGATGCTTACTACACAAACAGTTACTCCTCAGAATATTGTAATGCTCGTTTAATTAGTAGTTGTTGATGGAACGCTCGATGGAGCTGGAAATCCATGAAACGACGCAAAACGCCAATACCCAAGCCACACGATTAATACAGAACAAACCCTCCCCGTAAAGAAATATGTTTGACAGTTCCAATTTATGGAACTTGAACGCATTAATGCACAGATCAAACCTCAATCCATCATTTTTCTCCTCGGTGCATAAAATGATAATAACCGTTACGATTAATTAAATAAAAAAAGTTTCATTACCACACAAGTCGTGCTGCAACTTCAATAACAATTTTTTGTCTCGGGCCAGGGTCGAAGATTGAATTGTAACACCGAGATTTGATTCTGATTCGTTTTCTTCTAGTTGCAAGTGCAGTGGATAAAAAAATAATGTGGACTGCTTTCAAAACAATTTTTTAATAGAAAATAGAATTTGCAAATTCCTCAACTCTAAATGACATGGTTACAAATTTTGAACAGCTACGGTATCTTGATTTTTACACACTAATCAAACTATCTGTCATTTTACCGCACGGAGTGTGTAAAATAACAAGGAAATTAATTATTTTATTCTAAAGTCTGATGGCGCTATCTTGTGGTGTAAATCGTAAGCGTAATCGGTATAATAGATAACTTTCTGCCATTTCATTAATTAAATATCAGTTTTTGACAGGTTTTGCACAATTATTAGTTACAACAAATTTCAAATTTGAGAAAACAAGTACTTAATGGGTCGTCGGCCAAAAAGATTAATACATTACTAATGCGGTAGGCATTTTACATCGCTCGGTTTTTGTTAAAACACTCCCGCTGCGCGGTCGTGTTTCAATCTAAAAACCTCGGGCTGTAAAATGTAGCCTACCGCATATATAATGTAAATAACTATTGCCTATTTTCAAATTTCTAGATTCTTTTAATAAAATTTTATAATTTGGTAACTGAACCACTATGTCAGACAGAGAAGAGACAGGGTCTTGGATTTTTTCATGGGCTATGAGTCATACCTGCGCAAACGACGAATATCGACCTCAAGTAGGTTTCAGTTTTCATTTACAGATTTTTTAGTGGTTTATCGCGCAAATATTTCCAAGGTCACAGCCCATGAGATAATCCAAGACCTGTACCATCGTGCCAGGCATTATTTCTCCGACGCTTTTAGCCACACTCTGTATATGTATATGTCACGAAACTGTCATTCTAAAATTCCTTCAAAATCTTTACTTTTCAATTAAATTTGTCTAAGATTTTCTACTGCTCCGCGGTCCGCTAATCTCTACATCACATTTAAATAATTAGAAAACGAGCAACATCCGACGCAATGATTTATGTTTACTTCCGAAAACTTAAACAAACAATTTAAGCTTATCCGAGCGTGGAAACGAGATTTATGAAAATTCCTGATTCGCTTTTTCTATTACCCACTTCAATAACAATCCTCCGATGGATTAACGGGCGGTCATTGGTCACGCTACAATCTTCCAACCATCTATAAAATATGAATACTTATCCACATCTTATTTCCTAGTTACGCTCTTCAATCCCAGCTAATTGCAATGTTGCAGCTCGTGGTCCTGCGAGTCCCGCTGTTAACCCGGAGCGCCCTTCCGGTTCCCGGAAGTCCCGCCAGACAAACGATCTGTGTGCTTTTAGTCGGACACATTCGAACCGGAACGCAAATTACGATCAATTGCCTGAAACTGTTCCTCTCCGCAGAAGAAAACATTCGTTATTACGAGCCTCAAACATGATACAAGAAACCTCTAATGGATTTTGTATGAGTTTGTTTAATACGAGCTTTTTTCGGATCGCCGAGAGCTTTTTTCAGCGCTAATGATCGTGTCATAGAGATTTTTACGTTATTATGATTTATTGCTGGATTTCTCGCCGCATTGGCAGCTTGATGGACACCTTGCCCGGTAATTATACCCCACTCGTTCAGACCTCCAAACATTTTCAATCGGACACAAATTTGGAGTATACGGAGGACGTCTTTTTCGTTGTTATCACACTTTAGGATCGAGTGTGCGACGTGTCCAATAAAAATTGCTTATTAAACATTCAAGACTTGGTCCTGTACATAAATTAGAGATTCGTGTCAGTTCGAAATTGTCACCTTTATCGACAGGACGATCGGAGATGCACTTAATAAAATTAGGGGATCTGGATGTGCATGATAAATGCTAAATATAGATTTCTCGAATTACCTAATTTAAGGTATCAGCTGCCACACTCATTATTTTGGCGAGTGCAGGCCATTCGACACCTGCCGACCAGATATGTCTTCGACGCCGCCGATTAATAATTGCAATAATTACCGGGGCCCGTTCGAGCACTAATTAGACTTGTATGACAAATATAGGATTCGTGGTCAGATGCATCGGCGATTAAAAATAATTGCTGGTTCGTTTTCCACAAAGAAACAAAGACGACGAAAAAGGCTGCATCCTAAAGTGCCGTAATTGGAAGTATTCAATTCTCAGCAGTTGCCTATTGGTGGAAGAAGTTGATGCAAGATAGATTTTAATGGCTCAAAAATATGTTATCCTGATCAGTTATCCGGCAGTTTTGACAAACAGGAACAAAGATAAACAGACAAATACATAAATGTAAATAGATCAGTAAATAGATGAAAACAACCCATTTTTCTAGTATTACAACTGGACCAGATTTTTCAAAAACAGCCCATTTTTATCAGAAAATAGATTTTGCCTTCTGAAGTGAGGCGATATTGTCAATTGTCATGGGCCCACAAGTAGAGCACGCCCACAAACAAAAGTACGCATCACGTGGTGTCTAGCCTAGGTGATTGTCACGTGAATCGTAGGAGCGCCGATGTACTTCTCGACTTGAACCCACTCTACTGATGTCCACTTGTCTGAGTTGTGTTAATAAAGTATTGTACTTACTATGTACGTCAATTACCCAAACTAGAGAAACAAGTAAGTAACTAAATTAATTACTGTACAGGGTGATTCAAGTTTTACCACCCGCACGATTAATCCTATTAAAAAATTAGTAAAAATTACGAAACTTTAGGGTTACATTCCCTTCATATAAGGATTCAAACGTGTGCAATCAATTTTCCCGTATCACTTCATTCAGAGCCATAAAATTTAAAAAATTGATTTTGAGCAAAAAAATTTTTTCCCGTTCACACTCATAATTCATAATTAATTCAAAGAACACATTTATGAAATTTGCATCAAAAGAAAATTATTAGTTTTTGAATTATTCCAATTTTAACATTAAGAGGGAAAAATGACCAAGATTACAACTGCAGTGTCATAAATAAATACCTCATTGTTGGTAAACATCTGTTAGGAACTTTTCTAGTACCATAAATAACCCACATCTACCTTTTTTGTGAAAGTGACCGCCCAATTAAATAATAAATCATTGCTAAATTTTGCACTTTAATATCAAATTCCATTTATGTATTTCAAAAAGCGGTTGATACTTTCATGATTTTAATGACAAAGTTTTTCCTAAATGTTTGAAAGGACTCTCGGTGAAAAATTATGTAAATTAATGTAGCGGTTATTGAATTAAAACTAAATATTTACCTGTTTCATTAAAAAATTTGAAATTTTGACAGAACGTTCTAGCGTGATACACAATCATTTGAATTTTTTGAGAATTTTGAATCGATTAAAAGTGGGTGTTTGCGCTCGGGCGGTAAAACTTAAATCACCCTGTACAGTGTCCTCGGGGTAACAATCGGGAACATGTAGAACACGTGTTTTGATCTAATTGCGCAATAGATTATACCGTGGTTGTCCATTTTTATTTAAAACCAAGCCGTATTGTCAGATGTATCTCGCTAGATGTTCCAATTTCCCCTATTCTTCCTGTATCTCTCCCTGCTTCTACAAGGAATCTTCCTGTATCTCCCTAGAATCTCCCTGTATTTTCCCCACATCGACTTGTATCTTCCCTGAATCTCCCATCTATGGGAGATAAATCCTCCCTCCTCACTAACCTCTCTGGTAAATAGATAAACAAATGAAGCTTTTTATCCCTTTATTATTATTATCAAGAAATATTACCAACAACAATCATAATAAGATGAATATGCAAACAGATGAGTTGTTCTTTATTTCTTTAAATATCTTCTATTTGCTATTTTCAACTTTCTTCAATTATTTCGTCAAACTACATATTTAAAGGTTTAGCCTTTGAAACCTTAGGCCCTTGGTGCAAAGAAACCATCGATTTCATTAATGTCATCGGAAACCGACTTATCGCGGAATCAGGCGATTCAAAATCAAAGAAATTCCTTTTTGAGAGAATTTCCCTTGCCATTCAACGTGGAAACGCTGCAAGCATTCGGGGCACTTTTCCAGATTCCCCATTATTATCGGAAATTTTTGCATTGTAAATCAAAAATGTTATGTAATTATGTTATTGTTATAATAAATCATAGACTTTCTTCAAAAATCTTTTCTTTTTTCTTTTCTTCCATTCTACGCATTTTGGTCGCGTTTTTCTTCGTTCATTCGTTTAGTCCTGGTTTCTCTAGTATTTTCGAAGCAACATATTAAAAATAAAATTAATCATTAACAAGAATTTGCATCGTGTTGTATGGTTTGGTTACCAAAAAAAGAAAAATTCTGCTGATAAGTGAAAGAATGAGTCTTGAACCTCTGTCAGAACTGGTACTGAAGAATATACGCCAAAGTAACAAAACCTGATAATTTAGCAATGACAATAGTAAGAGGGAAAGTTCGAAGTTCAATCGTAAGTAGGAAACTGCAAGAACAATCGTCATGTCCTTCCATTTGCACACTGTTATTACCATATCAAAAACAATTACGCACCGTTTTCCATACGAAGTTGAATAGAAGTCAGCTGACATAACATTTCTGGGAACAAGAACTTTTCTACTCACTACATAATTCCATTGTTAGCGCATTTCATAGGACAATTGTCGTGTCGATCCGTTCCTGATTATACGTCCGTATGAAAATTTTCGTCATTTACTAAAATTGCAAATAATTACCTAATTGCGGCGTTTACGCCGTCGACCCTTGCGTATTAGAACATGACCATTAGTTGTAACAACCGCCGCTACTTATCGCTCCGAATTCTGCAATTATCCAGCGTCATCGAAAAAGGGAAACTCCTAGAGTTGCCACTTGCAATTTTCTGGTCTGCGGATCGTACTTAATGTTGAAAAATGTATATTGTAATTACGGTTCGCCGTTTAATGTTCTCGTCTGTGTTTATTCTTCAACAGCCGTTAAACCCGCTAATAAGTATACGAAATTGGCGGTCTCTACTCAAATTGGCGTTTGCGAAGAGGAGAAGGACGTTCTAGTTGGAGTGTCAAGGTCGTGTTCTTGAGCAGAAGGAAAATAGAGCAGAGGGGACAGAATCAGACGAAATAAACAAACTAAGCAGCTGTACAGAAGAAATTAAGAAATTTTTAGGCGCGAGACTCTAAAACTAAGTCGTTGATTGACCACGCTATTGTTTTCTCAAGTTGAGATTGTGTTTTTTGAGCTTAGCCAATCTTTAGTACCAACGGTAGGACCGCCCCTAGGGTCCGCCGACCAATCGGCGCGCGCGATAGACTCCCGTTGCCACTCGTCGAGGATCACCGACCTAATTTACAAAACAGAACGTACAGAAGACTAAATAAAATCTGATTCTGTAACAACACCAAGACTTGTTAGTACTGGTGCAAAGCCTGGTTCACACTGGTCAGTACCAGTTCTGTAGCATATCGTAGATTACGGCACATTCTTCAAAATACAATCTTCACAGTTCCCAAATCTACAACTGTCAATTATAGTAGTTGTTTATTACATGAAAGCCAGGTTCACGCTGTTCAAAAGTGAACGCAACGAACTGTGACTTGCAACATATTCCAAAATGATCATCTGGTAATTAGTCATCACGGCAGAGCGCAGTTAGCGCTGTTCAGCAGTATCCCTGCAGCATATCGTGCAAGCGACAGTACTCTTCGGGCAGATCCGCAAGTCCTGCTTGCCGATTCAGCAGGACACGTGCTCCTGCCGAATTGATCGTCCGATTAGGGCAATCCGTTCCACGAACGGTTAATAGACGAAGCCACGAAACCGTCGTCGACTTTATGAATGGAAATGTGCGCATTCCACGTAAACATTGCGCCGGCAAAGAACCAACTGGTCGTAGTGGAAGCAGTTAGACGAAGAGTTCGTTCGAAGGGAAGTTGTGGGAGGATGGTGCGTGGAGACTGTGAGTGATTGTGCGCGGCACGCGAAACAATCAAACACGAACGAACCAGAGGGATAGGTCATGGATACTATGGATTACATACACATCACACAAAACATGACACCCGAGATAACGTGATCACTATGACCCACGATCACGACACACGATGCCCACCTGTGAAGCGCTCGGACATGGGCGCCGACGAGGAAGGTGCATCCGGGAGGGATGCCACGCTACACCTGCATCATCTCCATGATTATATTTGCATTTTTAAACTTTTACTGCTTTTTGACAACATATTCGCAATTTGTCTACAAGAGACAAATTTACATTCACTTTCTTCCTCCGAAATAAAATTTAGATTCGTATAAAATTCAAAATTATTACAAGAGAATTTTACATGAGTACTACTGCTACTACGAGCTAGAATTCTAATACATTTAGAACCACATTACCAGAATTTAAGCAACCAATTTAACGCGTCGATTGGTTGATTTTGCTGATAGCGATAATGGAGGCACGGCATCGAGGCCGTACTTTTAATAATTACCTACAGATATTTCTATCAGGCGATTCAAAATCAAAGAAATTCCTTTTCGAGAGGATTTCCCTTGCCATTCAACGTGGAAACGCTGCAAGCATTCGGGGCACTTTTCCAGATTCCGCAATATTATCGGAAATTTTTGTATTATAAAACAAAAATGTTTATGTAATTATGTTATCAAGGAATGATAATTCATTTGAAAGCTTTTTTTATATTATCATTTATTTTTGTTGTACGCCCACTTTTTACACGTGAACAGTGGCGGCCACCCATCCAAATATTAGTTTCCCTCGTGTTGCTTAACTTTCTCATTCTTTTTGAATTAAAATTGTTTTGAAAAGTTTGTCTTTAAGATGCAAACTTATGTATGAATTTGATTTGCTTTTTGGTAATAAATCTCTACTTGATTAAAATTTGTAAATTAGCAACAAAGGAGAATGTTTTGAGGAAGATAAACCTTTCAGGTCTGAGATGAAAATAATAGGTATCAAATTAACTAATTTTAATTGTTTATTGCATCATTCCAAAGCATTTAGAGTGTTTGCAAAATTTTTCGCAGAGATTCCTAGTTGGGATGGTTTGCAATAATTGTTCAAGGGGTTTGGGGTGGAAAATTTTTGGTTTATTAATTTAATTAATAACCAAAAATAACACAAAAACTATTTTTTTTAATGTCCGTCAAAAAAATGCAAGTTTTTTCATTCGTTTCCGTTCATAAAATATGTGATTTTTGAATCGGTCAAGCAGCGTTAAAAAAAGTGCCATAGCGGTTCATTTTTGCACGCATTTTGCATAAAAAAAAAATGCCGTAGCGTGTCATTTTTTAACGCAATTATAAAATTTTTCATTCATAGTTAGTAGTTTTTTTAACGAGTTCGTGTGTAAATTGGGATTTTTTTGGCATGAGTGGGTCCATGGGTTCACACAGGAGAAAATTTTCAAATTTTGAGTTCGAAAAAATTGTTATCTAAACTTACGGGCGCCAAAAAATTTTTGTATGCAACTCGTTAGTAAAGTATATTTTTTTTACTCGGCCGATTTGCGCACTCGCTTCGCTCGAGCGGCAAATTTTCCTTCTCGTAAAATAAAGTAATACTTTACTCACTTGTTGCATAAAGATCTTTTGGGGTCTACTGAACATTAGGAGAAAAACCGTGAAAAGAATGTTTACCAGCAAAATGTAATACTAAAAAAAATGTCAAAACATTTTCATTGGATTCTCTTCTGTTGGCACCTTCTGCTGTTGCTTTGTTTTTAATCTACAATCTTCATCTGCATCTAAAAATGAGTACGATAATGAAGGTCTTTCAATTTTGGGACTCTGGAGATCACAGCTTGGAGAATAACTCTGAATATAGATTATCTGTAAATTTCGAGGATAATCTCTTGAAGGATTCCGCGTCAACACCTTACAAATATAGCGATACAGATTGATCAAAGGATGTATAAGGAATATAACTGAAACAAATCTGGAAGAAAATCTTCAGAGTTTCTGTCAGTGCATCTTGTTTCCTCGTTTGGAAAATGAATTCATCCTGAGATGGATTGCAAAAAGGGATGAAAAATGAATCCTTGACATTAACTCTACATTTAGAAGACAATCCAAATAAGGATATCTTCCAAGAAGAGGATTGTGCCAATATGGTGGAATAAGGACGGAATTATTCTTTGTGGTCGTCACTAAAGAAATCAATCGAGAGGAGAGGTTAAAGGCAAAATGGAAGCAGAAGGGTTCATATTTGATAAAATTAGAACTTTCAAAATTAAAAAAGTTCTTTAGTTTGAAGTAACTACAAAATTATTATAATTATTTAAAAATCAAAATATTGGAAAACTTTAGAACATGAAGGGAAATTACGTATTCTACAAAAATAATTTGAGGGGGGGTACTAGGAGTGGACAAAGAAACGTAAGGTGAGAAAAGGTACAAAGAGAAGGTGAATAAAAAGGTAGATGGACAAAGAAAACGGAAACCGGAAGAGAAGCACAAAAGGGAAAGTTGCTACCGAAAGAGTACCTATAAATGGAAACGTCAAGGGGCAAAAAGAGAAAAGAAAAAGGAAGAGCTACCGGGGGAATAATAACGGGGTGAAATTGGGGATGAAAGAAAAGCGACAAGAAAAGGGAGGAGAAGAAGGATGCATGGAAAGAAAGATGATGGAAAAGAATGACAATATACAGTAAATAGTTAAAGACAACAAGGAGACGTGATGAAAACACAATGAAAGAAAACAGATTGTATAATCTTGAGAGGGGACTTCAACGAGAGAAAAGGTGAAAAAGGAGCAAGAAATTTGGAAAGAGGAGAGGGGAGATGGGAAAAGAAAAGTCAAGGTGGAAAGTGCAGAAGGGAAGAGACTGATGGAATGGATCGAAGAAAATGGATGGGAGGTATTAAACGGGAACAAGGGGACGAAGAAGGGGAACGGACTTGTAATAGATAGCAGGGGGGAAACAGTGATAAATTACGGAATTGTGAACGAAGAAGCATGGGAAAAGGTAGAAGAATTCAAATAGGGAAGAGAGTAAAGTCGGACCACCTGGAAACAGCTTTGAGGAAGCGAAGGGGAGGAAAAGAACAGAGAAGTAAAGGGGTGGGGATAGGAATAAAACTGTTTATTTTGATTTTTTGGAATTGCTGTGGAATGTTTAAAAAAAATGTAATCAGGAATTGGAAAGTCCGTAGGGCAAAATAAAGCATTTGTACATAGTGGAAGAAGAGTGTAAGAGGAATAAGTTGAGAGTGAAAGCAGGAAAGAGAGCGGCAAAAAAACAAAACGGATGGAAGGGAAGAGTGCAGGATACTAACCGAATGCTGGAAAGAAAAAAAACATGAAAAGAAGGAGACAGAAAATTATTACCAGAAAAAAGGGTATGCCAGTGGTGAAGTGGAAAGATTAAGAGCAAAAGGAAGATGGATGAAAGTAGAGCTGAGTGAAAGGGACAAAGACACAGATAAGCAAGAAAGAAGGGAAAGAATTAGAGAATCCCGATACAACAGAGAGTATGAGAGAGGAAATTCCGGAGTACCTGGGGAGAGAGAGTGCAAAAGAAAGAAAAATGACGAGACGAGAGAAAATGGAAGAGGGGTGCAAAATATGTTATGAGGAGAAAGACCATTGTCACGTGGAATGGATGTAGCAAAATGCGAGAGAAGGAGAGAAAGGAACGGGGAGAAATATTGAATGAATACAGAAGGGGATAGGATGGATGGAAGAGGAGGGAAAGGATAGAAAAAGAAAAGGGTGGAGGATAGGAAAGAAAGGTTACCGTTTGGAATTGTTATTTTTATGTTTGTAATCAGAAATCCAAAAGCAAATAAAATTTTTTGTACGTTGTCAAAGATTTATAAATTTATGAATTCAAGCGACATCCCAAAGATTCTTCTGGAAAAACGAAAATACATGTACATATACAGTTTATTTATTAACACCATTATAAGAAAATAATTCTTGAAAGGTTCTCGAAAAGTTATCAAACCCCCACAAATTCCCCTCATTTTGTCACTTCTTCCCCGCTCTTACAAAACCCAGAAATCAACTTTCGCATTACACAACAAATTACAACTTTCAGGTAAAAATCGGTGTTTTTCATCCGTGCCGTGGCCTACGCCCATGTCCTTCCGTCGGCCTCTAATCAATCATCCGAGGGTACATTTCGACCCGTTTCACAAATCAAAACTAACAGTTGGGGTAATTGCGTTCCGAGAACCAGACTCGACGATAAATTAATTGTTCGAACTTGAAACAATAATTCAAGGTCTCTGATTTTTGTATTTTTTTTTTCGGTCTCGAGCGGAACAAATTTAAAAATAATTTACAAGACAAGGTCACTTGTGTAAACAATCGGCGGTTGCGGCTAATTGCGCAACTGGTTGACGCAAAGAATGGGGCATTACGAGATGCGAGGGGAGATTATGGGGCTCAGTTGAATTTTTCAACCCACGATAAACTTTGTAGTATGCATTTCTCTCTGATTCCAAAAAAATCAAAAATCGGAGTACCAAGGTACTGCAGCGTCGTTTTTTACTCCAAAAGCTCAGTTGCTCTCGCGCACGAAAGCTTCATACTTTTGGTTTCTCAAAAATGATTCAGTTACAGACATCTATATCTTTGATCAGGATGATATTTCTAGTACTCACTTGACATTTTTAGTCAAAGTAAAATTATTTCCTCCGATATTATCAGTACTTTCTCAGGCTGTAAAGGTTCTCTTGTGACAATTAAACCCGTGTCGGTTCTTGATCAGGATGACCTTTTCCCATCTAGTACAGTACCTAGAGAGAGAGAATTCATGTCTTTGTTCAAATCCGCAAGATGCAAATTCTTCTCTCTTCTGAGCATTCTACAAGCGGACAAGTCTCGTTTGTAGCGGTCGCTTCAAAAACTTTGATTTATGACATAATAAACGTTTTATGTAGTACAAATGGCCCAATTACCATTAATAGGACAGGTTTGTCGATATGGGCAAACATAAAGATAGTTTCTATGATCACGCCGTAAAAATCAATCAGCTCCTCTCAATAACAGTGATTATCGATCTTTGGATCGTTTAATAGCGCGCGCGTCAGCGTTCGCGCCCATACAGGTAGTACCTGGTAATAAATAGTGGTACCATTCGACCATTCATCAGCTACCGTTGGTACCGGTGCTGCGGACCGATACACTCCACAGATAATATGACAGATTAGAATTCCTGATTTCACTTAAAAAGCCATTACTGAGCGGCCAGCATTCTTTTTGGATATACGCCTTATTATCTACAGTCCTGGCCATAAATCGAACCCACGACGGTTGATAGTCAGCCCACTGCAACTCGTTCTGTGCCAACTGGATCGACGAATGGGAGTCAAAGCTCGGTTATTAATAGAAACGTGGATAAATTGGGGCGGAAACGCGATCGATCCATGCAAATGCGATTTACGACCACCAAGTGAACTTGCAAGCTCCAATCGATACCAGAACGGGTCGATTTCCTAACTTTCATTAGCTCATGCATATTTACGACAGCGCGCTAATTACACTCCAAATGGAGTTGACTTGACGCTTTTGACCAGGAATTTTTTGGGGGGCACCAAGCTGGCACCGCGAGCTTTATACGTGTATAATTAACTAGTTAGCTGCTTGTAAAACTGTCATTACAGATGAAGCGGACATAATTCTCGACTCTCTCATTATATAAATGTGGACAATTAAGTGGTGTGGCTCGAATTATTAGACTTTAAAAAATCCCCAATTAAAAAGTTTACGGCGGCGGCCGAGCGTGTCCCGCGAGGAGCCACTCGCGACCCTCTGCTGTTCCCGGGGGCGAAAGTAGGTAGCCGGGTCGTGGAGGATCGTGTAAACAAATGCACGTGGCTGCGTGAGTGCAGCAAGACATGCACCGTGCTTTATAGTGTGTGAAGATTTCATTGAGACGAGCAGGCCGGAGGCCGGGGCGTCGCACGCCACATTCCCTGTCGCTCATTCCATATACATGCGCCGCCCCTCAACACGAAACGAGAAATTAAAATTTAACACCTCGCGATCGGCCACGAACGCGGAGGTGCTCGTTTTTGGTGATTTATCGCAAAGAATCGAGGTGGTGCCCCGCAAGGCTCCGCTCGTCGCCCTCTTCTGATCGCTGTAGATTTCGCTCCATTCCTGAAGCTCGAATCGATACCCGTCCCGAATCAATAAATTACATAACTCCCATTGGGCGTTCTAATTCGGGAGACGATGCCGCCGGATTGGATGCTAATGGCGGCGGCGGCAATTTGTGCGGCTGTTAATCGGGTCTTGAACGTCTGCGCCGCCGTCCGCAATAAATATCGTTTTGAGCGGCCGCGATACCGTCCAGATATGCAAGAGTAGCAGTGTTTCTGGACAGCGGTACACATCCTACACGAGACATCACCAGGTGAAGAGGTATTCGATGTTTGAGATAGCTACCGAACCGGTAGCCGCGGATGAAGACATCACCTATAAGGCCATTAACGAGCGAGTCCGGGGCCAAGTCCGACACTCAATATGCTAATAGTCTCACACACCAGCAGATACATCAGTTTCGCTCCGATAATAAAACACACTGATTGTTTTTTGCTCTGGGAGAGGGCTCGGGGTAATAAAATACCGAGGACAAGAGTTTAGACTCTCTGGGTTAATGGAGGCGGGAGTGCGTGGAGCGAGTGGGAATGCGATAACAGTTCGGGCTTTGGAACAAAGTGTCCTTTCGGGTTCTGGGAATTACAAGAATTGCAGTAACAGTAGATTAAACTGGTACCATAAAGCTTTACAAAGCCACACTCTTGCTTGAACAAAACATGCTGTGGCCTTTCTACACTCCTGATTTGAGTCTGGATGAACTTCCGTGGGAAAAACGCGATCGACACGTGTGTAAGATGGTATTTGTTTTGGAGGGTAAGGTAATTGAGGAAGGAACTCGTGGAACAGGAGACAATGTGAATTTGTCATCAAAGCTGAAGGAGTATTTTTAAAACGAAACAAATTTTATCTAAACGTGGAAGCTTTGGAGAGACTGAAGCAGGTTTCCAAACGAAGCTGTCATCATCAGAGCGACGATACAAAAACTCATTTGATAAGCTTTATTACGATTCTCTAATTTTGTCTTCTGTGAAGAAAATGAGCAGAAATTTTTATGGCTTCATGACATCTCAGCACTTTTCATAGTGTGAAACCAAGCAATCCGCCAGCAGCTTTTCATCTTTATTCAACTGTATTGATTCAGACTATTTACTGCTAAGAGTAAAGAGAAAATGAGAATTGCAATTTCTTTTCTGAACACCGTTTTTCCAGTTAAAATGATGTCACCACACAACAAAAATAAATCAGTAAGAAGTGACGCTATAAATAATCCACGATGAATGCTTATTTCCCATGAAAATTTCCTCCAGTTCTTAGAAATAACCGCTGTGTTTCACTGGGATTTTCCTATATTTCCCACCCTATTCGTAGTAATTTATTACGTCATTCTTCACTTCAACGATTACAAAAATAATTTTTATTTTTTGCATTTTAATGTAATTCATTCTTGAGTAACCATGCATTATTTGCCCTTGGGGCTTTCGGATTCCTGATTACAAACATAAAAATACAATTCCAAAAATGTACATTTTTTCTTCCTATCCCCCGCCTCTTTCTTTTTCTATCCTCTCCCTCCTCTTACATCCACCTTATCTCCCTTCCGCCTTCATTCAGTATTTCTCCCCGTTCCTTTCTCTCCCTCTCTCTCATTTCGCTACATCCATTCCGCATGTGCTCAATTCTCTCTCTCTCTCTCTCCTCATACATAGCACATTTTCCACCTTCTTCCTTCTCCTTCCATTCAATATCTGTTTTCTCTCTTCTCGTTCCCACATCTCAATCTCGCCATCATTTTTCTTTCTCTTGCACTCTCTCTCCCCAGGTACTCCGGAATTTCCTCTGTCATACACTTTCCATACTTCCTGTTGCATCTGGATTCTTTCCCTTCTTTCTTGTTTGTCTGTGTCTTTGTCCCTTTCACTCAGCTCTATCTTCATCCATCTTCCTTTTGTTCTTAATCTTTCCACTTCTTCACTGGCATACTCCTTTTTCTGATGGTATTTCTCTTTCTCCTTCTTCTCCGTGTTCTTTTTCTTTTCTCTCAAGCTTACCATTTTGTCTTCAAACTTTGTCGCTCTTTTTCGCGCTTTCACTCTATCAGCCTATTGCTCTTGCACTCTTCCCTCACTAGGTAACCTGGCGTTTCTCTGTCCACTCCTAGCACCTTTTTCAAATATTTTTCTTGCACTTTCTCTACCTCTTCCTGTTCCTTCCATCCCCAGATCTCTACCCCGTACATCAATATATTTATATCTCTATCATGCTTTGAAACACCATCATTCTCCTGACCTCGCCACTTTCTCTTTGCTATTCCCCAAACACTTATTTCCTTTCCTCACTATCTCTCTGGAATGTGCCACCCAAGTATTTGAACTCTTTTACTTGTTCTATTTTCCTTCTTTCCCAGTTCCACTCATTCTCTTCACTCTTCCTCTTTCTTTTATTGAACACCATCAACATTCACTTCCAGCTTTTTCTTCCTCACAACCTCACATACTTTTCCAGGTTCTTCATCCTTTCTTTCATTTCTCTTTCACTCTTTGCCACAAACGCTAAGCTCCAAACTTTCTCTCTATCTGCCATTACTCATTCTTGAGTATTTTATCATCACAATAATGAATCTAGATCGCTGTGGCCTTGGTCAGAAGAAAAGATGTACGAAATTTGTTTTTGGAGGAAAGAAAGAATTTGGAAAGATATTTGGAAGATGTGGAAGATATCAGAGTTAAGTTTAATGGAAAATTCTTGTGGTACATATTAAACACCTTTTACTTACTTATCACTTATCACTCTTTATCTTTTCTTTTTTTATAAATTAAATAGAAAAAAGATCTAGTAAGTCTTTACAGTTTCTCTTTTTTTTCACTTTTAGCTTGTTTTCAAAATTTTTACTTGTGCTACAAATAAAGCATATTTGCCAAAGAATCAAATTGAAAGTTTTTCAGCAAAATTTTGTAAACTTTTGGTTTAGTTTCATTGAATTAAATTAAATTGCTCTGACTCTTTGGCTTTGGCTATAGCTCTAGAGATCCACTTATTCTATCGATGAAATAGAGCTTCATTCTTATCACTCAGGTACAAAAATTCACATTTGTTGAAAAGTATAAAATATGTGATTTTTTTTATTATACCGGGTGGGGCATCGATTACGCGGAGGCGAAAAATCGCGACTTCTAATTCTATTGATAAGGAATATTTGAGAAATTTTTAAAAAAATTTTGTTGGCCGTAACAGTTTTGTTACTTTTCTGATATTAACTGTTAATTTACCAATAAAATGTTTACACCAAATGAATCTGTACCTGTTAGCGCATCAAACCTTGGTGTCACAATTACAAATTTTCACTTAGTTGGCTAAATAATTCGCTTTTTTATTTAAACACAAACCAGACGCGCGATTTATAGGAAAATGGTATAATTTGCCAACAAAAGGATCATTCACTAATAGCCGACCGTTTTGAAGCCTCTTAGGCTCTTATTTACAGCTTTGCTTTGACAGTTCTTATTGTCACCTAAATTTACGACAGCACAAGTAGCTAGGTCATAAATAAAAATTATTTTCAGAGTTAAAATGTACATTTGCGTTTAATTCAAAATCTAATTGGTATTTTTTTCCGCTCTCGAACATTCCAGGTAGGCCTGGGCGCTTCACAGAATAACTCATTATTCCTCGAAACCGCTAACATTGTAATCGTTATGAAGAGGTGCCACTTTTTTTTGAAAAATATAATATTCGAAGTATCCATTCATCTGTTTTTAACAGCTGTGAACAATGTGTATTCTGTATTTAAAACCACAGAATGACTTCTACAATCTTTGAATATCCACGTTTTTCCTTGTTTTTTTTAGATCAACAAAATGTAACAATTGTGATTGTCTTGACATTTTTTTTTGGTCATTCTTCTCTCCTCGTGGGTGTTTTTAGGTCAATTCAATTCAGTAATCCATCTCAACTTTCAGTTTAAAATTGATTATCTGTGTTGGTGACCAATTAATATGCAATTCAAATTTCCGAAAACATCACCAACCATCCGACCACGATAAGATTAGATCGTCGAATTTTGGAAAAATAATTCAAAGGAGCAGCTGTCCCACGATAACAATGTCCATCCCGGCGCGAAGAAAGTTGTCGAGTAGAGAAATGTCCATCTTATCTGTTTAAGTGGTCCTCGATGTTTTGGGCAATCTACTTACATTCTAGCAACCGTTTAGTGTTCTAAACGGAGGCAAAGCCGTTTGAATATAAAATTAATCTCGCCGATTAAGTCATCGACGGCCGCTTATATGTAAAATAGAAGGAATTCAATTCGAAGACAATCTCATTATCGTCGATGGCAGCACGTTTTGATCGAATCTAAACTTATTATCTGGAATTAATTCCGATTTATTGCCGATCGGCTATGTTAATTTATTTTTTTAGGGTTCGAGCGAGGATAACGACATTTTATCGATTGGCCGACACATCGTCGAGTTTTTTCACGATTCCTGCAACGGAACATCGTCATCATATTGTTTTAATGTCTGCGGCGATCGCGTATTTTACGGAGTTACATAGCAGGATAATTATACGGTGGGTTAATTTCAGCTCGTGAATGGGAAAAAGTTGCAATAAAACATACACAAGCCGCTAGTCCGCTTGTCATTCCCTTTAATTATAACTGTAGAGAAACCCGAACCACTCATTAGACACTGAGAATGAATTTTGTACGTTTATCTGGGAAAAAAACTCGGAAAAAACGTCGATTTTCGTTAATAATGTCGACGAGATTTGGTACTTTCGAAGTTTTTCGAGTGCTGCGGGCGTAACGTTACCGTGATTAATTTACGCATTTTGTCGTGATAGATGTGCGCGAGCTGGGGGCCAGGCAGATTAACCCAGTTCTGGGCACAAGTGGAAACGCTGTGATTATTTCGAAATTAGACTTTGAAAAATATGCAAAATCGGAGAGGCCGGCCGGGGAAATCTAGCATTAAAAAAATCATCCATCATTAAGAAACCGATCCGAAATTACGAGAAGAACAAATTATAAAGAAATTTGGGGCCTTGTTCAGACATTTTTAAAAGTTCATCCTAACTCTTTTGTAATGACAGGCTGTACGGGCCGCTATTAGCGGCTCCCAGCCGTTGGCTCCGCTGATTGCAGCCCATGTGATCTATGTAAATGTCCTGAATACAGGGTGTTATGTAAATGCGAGGCGAGGATGCAGAACTGATCGCCGACGAAGGCGAGGTCGGCGGTGGGCGGGGGAAGAATTAAGAGCGACATGTTTCGACAAGATGCAAAGGAGAACCGATGCAAAAGTGAAGAGAAATTTTGAAAAAATCGACTGACGGTCGGTTTTCATCAGAAAAAAAATACGGAATTTCGAATCGATTTTCTATCGACAAACTCGCAAAACGTTGCACTTTGCTCACTAGTGAGAAAAAATTTTTTCCTCGCTAGTGAGAAAATATTTTTTCCTCACTAGTGAGAAAATATTTTTTCCTCACTAGTGATTCAATTGCCATCTTTGCTCACTATTTTCAGTGAGCAAAGACCACTGAAATTCAATGATCATGGAAAATGGTTATTTGTGTATCAAGGCCAAAAAGTGCATCTTTTTCGTCCGGGGCTGAGGCGCAGCCGAGGCTTGAAACAAGTGAGGACAAAAGACTCAGTGGTGTCAAGAGAGGCAAGAGTCGGTCAATGAAACGGCTCAAGTCATGTTCAGTGACGAATCCCGATTTTGTACAGATCCACTTGGTCTTTATCAGAGGCAGAATAAATGCCCATCGATGAGATCTTAAGACCCATTCTGTTACCTTTGATAAACGAACACTCTGGAGTAGTTTTCCAGCAAGACCCATATCGCACAAATTAGTAAGACCTTTCTGCAACAAGCAGAGGTAGAAATTCTTCCTTGACCAGCTCGTTCTTCGGATTTAAGTTCGATAGAATATGTGTGGGATATCATGGGTCGAGATTTAATTTGTAAAGAATCTAAAAACTGAAAAGATATAGGAGGTAAAGGGGCAGAAAGAAAAAAGGAAGAGAAAGGAAATAGAAGGAGATGCGAAAGAGAAGAGACAGAGAAAAGACAGAGAAGAGATAGAAGAGACAGAGAAGAGACAGAGAAAAGAAGAGAATAGAAATAAGATAAAAATAAATGTGCAAGACAACAAACGTACCAACTTTGATGAGCCACCGTGTATATCCACCATCTCCCGCCCGGTAATTTGATCCCCGACTTTTTTCCGCGCTAATGAAGCCTTTCTCTCCCAAACCGACGCACAAATTACACATCTTCTGTGGGAGTATCTGGGTTAGTCGTCTAACCCAGAGCCGGAATCTCCTGAAAAAACGACATTAGCCTCCGGACCACCCCGATCCCGCAGCGTTCCGGGATCCTGGACCATCACCTCTGATCGATAGAAAATTGTGCATGACTCTTAATTTCTATATAATTGATAATACCAGGAACCGTATAATTATTTATTAATAAATATTCATGGGATGCGAGAGGTCGTGAGCTGTTGTGGCTGGAAAGAGAAAAAAAAACGTCTAGTGGAGCAGTTGGAGCGATTTGGAGTTGATGAATTCCGGAATCTAATGTGTTTTTTTTTTGGTTAATGACCGGACCCTGACCTGCGGAGCGTTAATGGTGACGGTTGCGGGTTGGCCACCTCCACGGGGGTAATTTCCCATTTTTATTTAACGGGGTTTTTCTTGGATTGTCGACGAAAGCGGCCTACAATTTGAATACATTATTATGTAATTAATCGTCCGGACAGCTTGTAATTAAATTGTGAATATTTCAGTTTTTGAATAATAATTTATCCATCACCCGACGACATGTCTGATGGGTGAAAAAAAAGAAAGCGTAGCTATCACGTCCGATATTTTCTCATGGTGCGCGTGTTGTCGTTTAATTATACGAAATGGGCTTCGAATTAAACGATTGTGAATATTTAATAGCGCGACAGTGAAGGGGTCGCGGTTCTGCCAACTAATGGCCCTCAATTTGTCCAGATTTCAAACAATCAAAATTTTATGGTCAAGGTCGCGCTGTTTAATTAACACGTCTCTGTTTTACGGCTGGATTTACTGTTAAAAAGCTGTGAGAACCGGCGATGGTAATAAATTTTCGGACAAAATGATTATTAGTAAATTTAAAGGTAATGGTGATGGCTCAAGGCGACACTTTAGTTCTCCTAATTTATCGCACCTCCGAATTTTACTTTCAAGAGTCTAATTGTTTCACTTGTGCTTGAAAGCCACTAAAAGCTAACGGTTCAGAGAGTCAGATGCAGACCATGAAATATTACTACAACGAAAGTGAGAAATTGGATCAAATTTAGGCGCTCCAACTAATCAGGTACTCGGCTTTGCCTCGTGCCTCAAACCTAGTTTTTGCGCTGTAAAATACCCCTACCGTACTCTAATATACATAACTATTTTCTTCGTATTTTTAAAATTACTTGCATCTTGCTCCAACGCTCTCACTTTCACTCTCCTGCAGATAAATCCAACACACTTACGTTTCAACACTTGTACCATTTTATGACACTTAGTGTAAATCAGAATCAACTGATTTACGAAGCTTAAGCTGGCGTTTATGATAGAAAATAATGCGATAAATCGATTCCAACCGGCCAGATATGAATCTCTGATTAAAATATGAATTTCAAAAGCGATATTATTATTTCCCGCCAAAGAAACTGATTAATAGCGTCAAGTTCCGAAAGTCAACAAAAGAATCTACTTCGGTCCTCGATTTATGATTTATTTACTAGTTATTTATTGTTAATTTATTCCGACCATTTGTCACCACATATTTTACTTCCCAGAGAATTATTAATGCGTAAATTCTAATAAATAAATTAGAATCTCGACTCATGAAGAGCTTTTCTACAAAACTTGAGCAATAAAATTAATTGCACAATGGAGGGGTGAATTTTTTACTGTTTGTTAAGCTTTCGGAGATTATGATGTCTCGAGGTTATTAATTTTAACGATATTCATCTCCAGTGGAAATTAATGGATAATAAAATGGTACTCGAGATTTTATCGTTTTTTCCATGTGTCATAAATCGCTGTACGAAATCTCAATTCATCAATGCTTCCAACTAGTGGGTCATCTTGGAAGCTTATTTATGATCCAGCGCAATAATGGAATAATTTAATTCTGAATGTTAATTGTAATTTATGTTATTGTGGACGTCCATTAATTACGCTAGCCTTTATCTACGGCTGCGGACAAAGTAGGTACTTGGAAATTAATTATGGAAGTCCATTATATAGAAAATCAATTAATACTAGTAAGAACAACAAAACTATTGGCACCGGTAGTTTTATTAACGCGCCGAGGAAAATTAATGGCCTCTGAAAATTTCTTCATTGTTGCTCCAATTGATGCTCGGTAAACATCATTTGTCATTCTTGGTTCGTCTCACTAATTGAGCCCTCACACGGAGCTATCCACCCAGCACACAATTGCTCCTCTTTACGCCCATCCAGGATCGGCAATTTGAACAATTCGTCCTGGAAAGGCTTGAAAGGGTTCACCGAAAAATTCTTTAAAACAGACAAAAATATCTATTGAAAAATTTCCTCACTTATAGCAAGCTTGGTATAGGTGTTGGATTTTCTCATGGGCTGTGAGTCATATCGTAGGCGCTACCAACCGACCGGAAAACATCGTCGTTCGTTACGTTAGTGTCGCCTCTCTCGTCCCTGTAAAGTAGTCGACGTTTTCAGTTTTCATTTACACATTTTTCACTGGCTTATCGCGCAGATATTTCCAAGGTCACAGTCCATGAGAAAATCCAATACCTCTAATGTTTATTTCAATATGGCGACGGCAAATGGGATTGGTATAAAAGAACCCAAAAACTCTTATTCTTCAAGAATATTAATTTTGTTACTGTAGAAGATTTTCTTTGCAATTGTCAATGATGTAAAACCCCAACTTTTAAAAAATGTCAACAACAAAGTGTATTAGATGTGAACACGCAAGAGTATTTTTTCACACGAAAACCTATAATCTTTGGTCCTAGAGAGCTGACAAAAAATTCGTAAAACTGTTGGCTGAAGACCGTCGCCAGGAGTCGCAGCGAGCAAACCGTTTTCGTCCCGTCTTTTAATAACAGTCATCAAGTTCGGATCCACCATTGTGAGGCTAATTGCAGGCGCCCCCTTGCCCCCGGCATTTTCCTCGTGTACAATGAGCAATTGTTGACAATTTGTCCGCATATGTCGTTCCTGGAAGCGATTACGGCGGTTCTGTTTTTACGAAGGAAGGAACTGACTGTTGTGTTTCTGTTTAGTTTGAAGCCGACGCCCAAAGACGGTGTGACCAAGAGCAATCCCAGCAAGCGCCATCGAGAGCGGCTAAATGCCGAACTGGACACGCTCGCGAGTCTTCTCCCTTTCGAGCAAAACATCCTCTCCAAGCTGGACCGGCTCTCGATACTGAGGCTTTCCGTAAGCTATCTACGCACCAAGAGCTACTTTCAAGGTATTTATTGTCTTTTTTGGGTGGAAGTCGCTGGCGGAGCGGTTGTGTGATCAGTGAGAACGGTTTTGTTTTTGTTGTGCTTGTGCTAAAATTTAACAAAACCAAAGGACATAAGGAGAAAGGAAATTTACAATTTTTAAATGTCGCAGACTACTAATCAAACATTAATAAAGAACAATTTTCGAAATTTCTTCATTTGGTCAGGTACTATCAGTTTTTAAAATTTCGGTACTACCAAAGATATATTAAGAGAAGAGATTTCAGATAAATTAGCAAGACTAAAGTGTTGTCTGACACCCAAGAAACAATGTCGTAACTCACCAAGAAGTGACGTTAGTACTGTTTGGTACCACTATTATAAAGTCGTTTTGATGTATCCATCATAACACAGACTACTAGTCAATCATTAAATAAAGAATAATTTTTGAAATTTCTTCATTTGGTCAGGTACTATCAGTTTTTGAAATTTCGGTACTACCAAAGATATATTAAGAGAAGAGATTTCAGATAAATTAACAAGACTAAAGTGTTGTCTGACACTCAAGAAACAATGTCATAACTCACCAAGAAGTGACGTTAGTACTGTTTGGTACCACTATTATAAAGTCGTTTTGATGTATCCATCATAACACAGACTACTAGTCAATCATTAAATAAAGAATAATTTTCGAAATTTCT
The DNA here is from genome assembly GCF_963966145.1 of Tenebrio molitor. NCBI lineage: Eukaryota > Metazoa > Arthropoda > Insecta > Coleoptera > Tenebrionidae > Tenebrio > Tenebrio molitor. The sequence goes on from NC_091053.1 coordinate 5,427,493, forward strand.
TCATTTGGTCAGGTACTATCAGTTTTTGAAATTTCGGTACTACCAAAGATATATTAAGAGAAGAGATTTCAGATAAATTAACAAGACTAAAGTGTTGTCTAACACCCAAGAAACAATGTCGTAGCTAGACCACAACTCACCAAGAAGTGACGTTAGTACTGTTTGGTACCACTATTATAAAATCGTTTTGGTGGATCCATCATAACACAGACTACTGGTCAATCATTAAATAAAGAATAATTTTCCAAATTTCTACTATCAGTTTTTAAAATTTCGGTACTACCAAAGATATATCAAGAGAAGAGACCCCAGATGAAACAACAAGACTGAAGTGTTGTCTGAACCCAAGAAACAATGTCAAAGCCAGCTCACCAGAGAGTACTGTTTAGTACCACTATTATAAAGTCGTTTTGGTGTGTCCATCATCTTAAAAAACTTGCTTGTATTCACAGTACTCAAAAGAAGTACTCACTCATTGAATTTAGAACTAAGTATTTTTTTATTGTAACGTTGCAGAAGTAAAAGAGTGTGTAGCACTTTTGTTTGTAACACAACGGTGGATTAAAAAGGATAACTTCGCGCAATCCTTGTCCACACCCACCTCTCCTAGTTAAATTAATTATTCATGCCTCTGACATAAATTTCACGTTGCGGTGGATCCAAGTGCTAACTTTTTGATTTATGCTAACACAAGAACGCCCAAATTCGCCGCAAACGTAGCCCCAAGAGTGTAGTGAACGGTGGTCAAGTCCAGCTGGACTGTCAGATAACAGGATAATTATACATTCACGGCATTTTTACGTCTGTTATGTGCACTGCATTTGGTTTAGCTTATTTCAAATAAATGGGCGAGTACTTATGCGGATCGTAGCCTATGTAGTACTATAAAGAATAAAAATAATCATATTTGACGGTATTTTTCTTAGAAAAATAAGCAGTAGCTAAATAGAAGGTATAGAGAATATTTTGGAGAATATTGTTTTGGATTACTTTTAAATAAAATATAGAATACGAAACAGAATATACAATATATTGTAAACTGGAGAATATTCACAGGATATTCTCACATGTTATAGAATATTCTCACACATTACAGAATATTCTCACATATTTCGGAATATTTTCATATTAAATTCCAAAGAATAAGAAAGGTCATAGAGTTGATTTTTCAAGTGATAATACAAAATAGATCTAGAATATTCTCATTATTGACTAAACTGTATACTGTCAGAACATTTTCCGTTCTAAGGAATATACTCATTTAACTCTGATATACAACTTTCAAATTAATTTGAAACCGTCTGTATGTTATTTCATTTAATTCTATTAATCTTATAATCGTATACTTTCTCACATTTGCTCTGAGAATATTCTGAAAATGGTTCAGAATATGTGCAAGATAAAAAAAAAAACGAAAACAACTTCAATACATTTGTTCTCATAAATTTGAGAATATTGTAGAATATTTCCGTTCTCCGGGAATATACTCACTCCGTGCATGTAAATTTACTCCGTTACGTATCCAGGTGTTAATTTTTTGATTGGCGCTAGCGCCAAGAACCCCAAATTCGCGCCTGAAACCTCGCCTCAGGTCGGTGGTGTCCAAGTTCCAGGTGAGCCTCCAGATAACGGGATAATTACGTATGCAAGCATTTTTGTCGTTGCGCCCATGCGGCCCGCAAACCCTAATTAGCTAATTACACGTATATCATTTACTTGGAAGCGGACGCGGTGGTAGTTAGAGTAAAAAAGGGGGGCGAACTGACTGCGTATAATCGGCCAACTGACGGCGGCGCAGCTGTCCGTCAGGGGCGGCTCTCAGTTCGGGGCCAGCTCGTTTATCTCCCAGAGACAACCCTAATTATTTTTGGCGTTTTCCCCGCCAGGCCAAATTACCACCCGCGCGCTCACCGATTAGATAAGGGTGATCGAAGGAGAGTTTCTTGACACGGTATCCACAGTAAATTTCGCCCGAGTTGGGGGTGTGTATGGAGATTAACATCTGGGGCGGTGGTGTGGGGCGGCAGACGTCCCGCTTGTCTAATTAGAATTTAGTAACTTTTATTTCACCCCAAAACTCGCTACCCGCGCTGCCAACATAAAGTTTTCAGTGTTCAGTCCTCGGTCCGTGACCGCTTATGCAACCAGGCGAACCGAACCATATAAACATGTCAGATCTATTATTACGTTTTTATGTAACAAGTTTTTGATGTTTCACAAATATCGTACTTTCCCTTTTTAACAAATTTAATAATTTAATTGCTACATTGTTTATTTCCCGCTGTTGCCAACTTGACCACCGGTGTCTGTTTTCCGTCTTCTCGTCCTTATGCAATAAAAATGACAGATCTATCATTATTGTCTGTGTAATAGGTCAAGTAATATGATTGGAACAGTTGAGAGTTGGTCCTAATGGACTTCTCGCGTGTTCCCCGCCGTGGTTTATCCCGGGCGCATAAATGCACTTAACACTTTTTTTCACCACCCAACCCAAAATACTATACTGTGTCGTCACTGTTTATAAATTAATAATTTCGATAAACGTCGTAATAGCTGACAATTTTGCGATCGGACACGCGACTCCTTCCTGTATTATTTTCGTCGGGGTTTTGTTTGTTGTTGTGTTGGTGCGACTGCACAGAGGTTAGAAATGTCAACGGCGAAAATACACCGCATTAATTAAAACCGCACCTAACCTAATTATCGTAATGGAAAAATATTACAATAAAAGTAATTTTACGAGCTTTTAGCGTCGCGACCCTACCGGCTTATGAGTAAGTCTGGGATGTTTTTTTCACCATATGTCAGATGGTTGTCATATTTTGTATAATTAGCGTATTTTTCAAATGTCCCAACTGGGCGATTATCATAAAAGCCGGCAGTAATTAGAATAAAATGGACTTAATTGGAAATGAAAGGAACAAAGCTCTTTGGGGATATTTGTTTCGTGTGGTGCCAATACTGTCGACAGCTTTTTTTGAGCAAAGAGTTCGTGCTTTTATTCACCGCATAGCAACGTCAATTGAATCGAAGAACGTGTTACACTTTTCGATTTTTTTTTTCAAAATTCAGCAGAGCAAGAAAAAATCTACAGTATTCTCAATTTTGTTGTAAGTCGTAAAATTTCACGACCTACAATCAAATTGAGAAAACTGTAGTTACATGGAAATTGTGAAGTTTGGAAAGGGGGATAATTGTACAAATAAATTCTGATTGACAATTGAAGAAATATAACAGTTGTCAGAAATGACATCACCTTTTTTTACCCGAAACTGTCTAGATTCTACTTTCTGCTTGCGAAATTTCCTCCGCTTTTAGACTAGCCAAAAACTGCGTCGAATTTCCCCTCCATAAAATTAAAACGTCAATTTCGCTTTTTCCTTTTGTGCGAAACCCAATATCACAGTCGTCGCCACACGCAACTCCTCTTTTTTCTCTCCGTCGAAGCCACGCTGAAATATAATACACAATTCCTGCGAGATGCTGTGCCGAGATAGGAAAAGGCAAGGCGCTGAACTACCGACGCAGATTGTGTGCTACTGAATTAATGCTGGTGCAATCCTTTTTTCCCTTGTAGCAGGTAGCCAACGCCGATCGAGATAAGGCGCTGATTTATGCCATCGATAAAAAATTTGTCGAAAAATCGCCGCCACCCGATTAATCGAACCGCGAAAAGCAGGAAGTGCGATCCTGCAGTCGGTTACAGAAATTTTGGGGCCTTTGTCGTTTTGCGGTACTGTTACACGATGGAAACGTTGTAATTACGTTCCATTTTGACTCCCGAACGTATAATGAAACATATCCTGTCGCCACGGTTGCCACCCGCAAATAAAAGAATTCGATTTTTTAGGCGAAAAGTTTAGTTCTTGTTCTTTCCCACTTCTCCAACAGAACTCTTCAGCACAATTAAATATACACCAAGTAGAAGTGAGTCTTTTTGTGCTTCGCCCAGTTGCGGACCTCAACTGCGTCTCGGTCTCCAATCTCCAGGCTTAGCACAAAAAAACTTACTTCTACTCTTGATGACAGATATAATCTACAACAATAACAAGTATTTGTTGCGATTTTGGAAAGGAAATAAAATGTAGCTTTCTCTCTCTTTGTTAAAATTTTTCGACCTGGATTTTATTTGCCGCTTCTGCTAATTAACAGTAGAATTTCTTAATATGTCTCCGCGTACACTTGCTTCTGCAGCACTCTTTTACTGCATTCCTCTTTGCGTAGACGTACAGTCCCTCCTCCATCGATCTCTCCACCAGTTCTTCTTCCCTTGCATTATCTTTCTCTTCGTACTGGTCGAAGTGACTCTTCTTGAAAGGAGAGTTGACGCCGTAACACGCCAAATGCCTTGCGTTTTCGAAATCTGAGCCGCAGAATTTGCGCTCCTCGTCCCAAATGGAGACAACGCCGCCGGCGCAAACATCAAGAATGAAGAGCAAGCCGATGAGTCGTGTAACGCAAGTCATCTACAAGGATTGATTGATTATGTCTAAAAAGTTAACAATCACAGTGATGGATTAACTTACTGTTCGAGAGATCTTCCGTAACTGATTAATTTGCACCAGGACTGGTGGCTTTTATACCGGACATCCTTGCGAAGGCGGCTCCTACGTGTTGCTATCTCAAAAATTATGCTAATGGGTGTAGGTCAGATGTTTTCTTTGGTATCCGTTTTAATTTTGTACACACGAGTGATCTGTCGCGTTTGCCGCAGCTGATCAGTTTCATTAGAGTGCATTGTGCACGATGCAGTCGAAGGATAATCAGTGGAGTAAATTAGTCCTTTAAATAAACCACGACGAATAAAGCGAAATTAACCACGACAAAAATTAAAGAAGACTTAATTCCAGTTCTCTAAATCTTTAAAACGGGAAAATTGAAAAAATTGCTTTTCAAATTTAATTTCATCAGGCGATTCAAAATCAAAGAAATTCCTTTTCGAGAGGATTTCCCTTGCCATTCAACGTGGAAACGCTGCAAGCATTCGGGGCACTTTTCCAGATTCCGCAATATTATCGGAAATTTTTGTATTATAAAACAAAAATGTTATGTAATTATGTTATTAATTTAAGAAAATTTCAAATTTTTCAAAAAAAAAAAATTTCATTTATAAATTTTCAAATTATTTTAGTAACTTGTTTCGTCCTTATTTCTTTCGTTTTACATCTTTATAATGTCTTTTTTAATCTGTTCTGTCACCCATAGTAATTTTTGTTATTCTCTTGACAGTTGTTTTCTCATCTGTTTCCTTAGCATTATCTGTCTTTATATACATTTTCATTTCTTTTCTTTCTTATTGCTTCGTCTCATAATTATTCACATTATCGATTTTATCATCAGATTTTTTTTCCACAATTAAAAATAAAGTGACTGACGAACTATTCCCACTTTATTGGTATTTGGGGAAAAAAATTAAAATATTTTTTTATTTTCAAAATTTTAATTTTTCTCAAAAACTTCATATTACATATTTAAAAGTCCCTTCTGTCTTTATTTTCCTTGATGATATCTTTTACTCTGCTATCATTAATCAATATTCCACAATTTTATTTCTTTTATATACAGTGTGTCCAAAAAGTCTGGAAACACCCAGATGAAAACGTAACGCATAATTTTTGAAAAAAATCTAAAGACAGGTCAATTAGTATTTTAAAGAAGCTTTTTGCTGATAGTGTCTGTTCGGTCTTTTTGATGACCTTGAAAAAGTTATTGTTATTAAAAAAATTAGGTTTTTTCAGAAAATTTCGTATATAAATTGAAAATTTTTTTGACCGTCGGGTAAACAATTAAAAGATCTATTAAAAACGGTAGTAAAATACGTTGCCATTTAAAGAAACCTCTTATGACATCATAACTCTTTCAAGGTCATCAAAAACAGCAAACAGATATCATCAACAGAAAGCTTTTTGAAAACGCTAGTTACCTGTTTTTGCGCTTTCTCGAAAATCATTCGTTTCTACTTTATTGGGGTGTTTCCAGACTTTTTGGACATATGTACTGTATATAATTATTTTTTCTTATTTCTCTCTCAAACGTCTTACTAGTTTTCTTACCTTTATTTCCACTATTTTCATTTTTTTATAATTGTCTCTCTTTACTCCCATCTTTTTATTTCATCTTCTAATTCCAAAGATTTTCAAAAACCAGTTTAGCAAAAGTCTTATTTGCCCTATGAGAAAAAATAGGAAACTAATTTCCTAGTATTATCCAGTTTTGTAAACGAAGGTTCACACAAATTTGAAGTGCTTCTTACAATTTTTAAAAAACAAATTGAAACAGCTTTTCTTTTTTTTTCAACTTGCCAGTGTCAGTGAAGATGTGGAAAGATTAAGAGCAAAAGGAAGATGGATGAATGTAGAGCTGAATGAAAGAGACAAAGACACAGACAAGCAAGAAAGAAGGGAAAGAATCAAAAAATACAACAGAGGAAGTATCAGAGGTGTATGACAGAGGAAATTCGGGAGTACCTGGGGAGAGAGAGTGCAAGAGAAAGAAAAATGATGACGAGATTTAGATGTGGGAACGAGGAGAGAGAAAACAGATAGAGAATGGAAGGAGAGGAAAGAAGGTGCAGAATGTGCTATGAGGAGAGAAAGACAATTGAGCACATGCGGAATGGATGTAGCAAAATGAGAGAGAGGGGGAGAAATACTGAATGAAGACGGAAGGGAGATAAGATGGATGAAAGAGATTTGGAAGAGGAAGGAAAGAATAGAAAAAGAAATGTGTTGGGGATAGAAAGAAAAATGTTATTTTTTGGAATTGTTATCAGGAATCAGCAATCCGAAAGCCCGTAGGGCTTAGTTAGCTAATCTATAACAGTTAAAACATTTTCTGCTACACTAGAGTCCCTTTGTTATGAAACGACACCAATCTGGAAAATATTAAGTACATATTTAAAAAAAAATTGATAGATTTGCAAGATTTTATTTAAACTAATTTATCACAATTCTTTCCAATGTTATTAACAATAACTTTTGAGATCCCCACTGGTGCAACCTTTGTCACAACATTCGTGTTTTCTCCATTTGGCAAAATACTCTTTTTTGTCAATTGCCCCTACTTGCTCTTCTTTCTGCAGCTTCTCACCATCCCACTCGTTCCACCCCAAACTGCTCCTTTTGAAAGCGGGTGGTACACCCCTGCACACCAGAAACTGCGCGTTTTCCAAAAGTCTTCCGCAAAGAATCCGCTTGTCACTCCAAAACGGAACCTTCAAAGCACCGGCGCAACATTCAACAACGAAGAGCAGAGCGACGAGTCGAATTATGCAAGTCATCTACAAGTCAAGTTGATTGATTATAATGTCTGCAAAGGTTAACAACGAGTGTGATGAATTAACTTACTGTTTCCGTTGAGTGGTCCTCGATAACTGATTAATTTGCACCAGGCGGTGGCTTTTATACCGGACATGTTGCAAAGGCGGCTCTTGCGTAGGAAATGGATGTTGGTATCTCAGGAATTATGCAAATCGATTTAGGTCACATGTGCTCTTTGACTCAGTGTCGGTTTCCATTTTGCACACACGACTGACCTGTCAGGTTTGTTCCAAGCTTAAAACATCATTGTCTAAAAATAAAGTGAGTCCTTTAAATAACAGTCACGTATTTCGAGAGAAAATTGCTCTTTACTGAACTCATAAATTATTTTCTATTTTTTGTAATTTCTCTTTTTATCTTCTTCGCTTTGTCTATACTGTGCAGTCTTTAGTCTCCCTACTGCAGCATGAGACTACCAGACAAAGTCAAAGAGTGTTAGATCCGGAAACACATCTGGTCCTTTTGCTGTAATTTCTTGACCAAATTGATCTATTTGTTCTTTGTCAAGATCAAAGACCCGTATTAGTGGTAAGATCTAAGAAGCGACCGTGTCCAACTGTCTATTTTGTCTGTGTTCGTTATCTTTTGTTTACGTTGAAAAAAGCATAAAACAAATATGTAAACAGAAAGAGCAGACACGAAAATGACTTATGAAACAGCAAACACTCATCAGCTCCGATCAATATAAAAAAGTGTAGCGTATACTCTGGTTCTCATTTAATTATTCAGGGCGGCAATCGATGCCTCAAGGATTCCCATTTGGTCCTGCAGTATTCGCGACTACACCTCGGCTCGGCAAATCGCAATCGATCTGGCCCTACCTTGTCATTACCGGCAAATTTATGCAAATGATAGTAAATTTTCGCGTCGTGTCTTATTCGGATGATGTGATCATGTGAAGCGGCCCTCACCTGCCGCTAATGGAAAATCTATTCGAGCAAGCCGACAATTAGCGTCGCCCATTTGACAGATCAAGATTTTTCAGCTCTCCCCGGCTAATGAATGTGGGGTAAAAGCACATTCGAATATAACATGCATGGGGCTGGTGAGTGCATTGTTTCGGCTCGTTGATTTCATTATTTTCACCTGGAACTGTCCAGCTGTTCTATCCCATCACGCCCGGCTTCCTCGAGGCTGTACATTCTCTATTTCAATGTCCATATATCTCCGACTGTTCGTCGACGAGGGCCGTTTATTAGTCAGGGTTCCCCGCTAATCCTGAAATAAGTTTCAGCGAGGGTGGAACCGAAACCGGAAACCCGACTTGGACAGAGAACTTCCACGAAATCTGAAACAGCAGCGGTCCCAGACTGACCCCTTGAGACGCCCCCATCAAAAACCGGAACCCCGACTTGGCCAGAAAATTTTCACAAAATCTGAAACAACAGCACTCCCAGACTGGCCCCTTTGAGACGAAAATTTGCACTCGCACAGTTATTGTTGGCGCGGTGGTTTTTGGTTCGTTGGAGGTTGGCGGCGGCATTGTGTCCCTTATCTGGGCGATTGGAGCCGCATTGTGGGATTCGAAGCGGCGATGGTAGAGCGATTTCCCATCGATGGTGTATTAGTTTGGCGCCGGAGTCCCATCAAGTGCGAAGACAGTCGTCGGCGTTTCGAAAGCGTCATCATCGTCAGGGCATTTTGAGGAGGTGTAAATTAGTTTCGAGGCCTCGGGCGAAGATTACGTTCTCACAATCTTCCACAAACATGTCCGAGTAAATCGTTCCGAAGCGCATTAAGTGAAAGGGAACTGTATCCAATTAAATAAGTTGGGGCCCCTTCGGCGTTATTATGTGGATAAATCCCAGCACGTGGTAGGACGGATTGATTGGGAAAGGGTCCGATCGGGGTTTCATATAAATGTGATTAGATGCGGCTTTCGAGAGGCAATCGCCGAGGCGGTCGGTACCAACAAGTCGCGCTTTGTTCGGGGGCGGTGAACCAGACTGATTGAAAAAAGTATTGAGAATCACTCAGAGTGCGATGGAGCAAATTGGAGCAAATCTGGAACAACGTAAAATAAAAAATTGAGTCGAGACATTCCAGGTAGGCCTCGGCGGCCGGTGACTCATCCACCTATCCACTTTATCTGCACAGGATTAAAGAAGCACAAGTGCGTTGTCGTGGCGAACCAACATTTCCTTCTCCTCTTTCGTAAATTTTCTCCTCCTACGCGTTTTTTTTAAAGCTTTCAAAGCTCATCGATCCACCCCTTCCACCATTTCGTCAATTTGTGCAACTAAGTCGTCGAAAATGTTTAATGCCCCTAGCTAATTACGAAATGGCCCCATAAACGTATCAATAAAAAATTACGATGTTGTAAATAACGCGTCTGGTTCTCCTCCGACATAAATTAAACACAACCCCTGATACAATCAACGGCCCCTGATTCGCACTGCGTCGTACAACTTCCGGTCTGGATATTAATGCCCGCCTCGCATCATACAAGGATAACAGATATTTTTAATTTATTACTCGATCAGATCTTCATAAATCCTTAACTTATATATTATTAAGTTAATTATTGGAAAACACGGAACAGTTTTTACCAGCGGATCGATCGACCAGGACGAATTCGTATCCTTTTGCAATTAAAATACCCCAGCTGGATGTTTACCGCAGGAAATTAATCCTGAATTTAGGATGACTACACTAATTATCCTGGCGAGCTTGGCGCCAATGCGATCCTGGAACAGGACTGCAAGAGACGCACGCAAATATAACGATTAAAAACAAAGTAGAAATTTGGCTCCAACATACAAAAAAAAACTGGGCAAGCAATTTTTGAAAAAGAAAAGGACTTGGACCCAAATTTATGATATTTTTGGACAAAAAGAATAATAATTCCCAAGATCCAGATTTAAAACTGATGACTCTAACATAACACAAGGGTGTATGACTATTCAAGGTCAAATTTACCTCTTGTACGATTTGCAAACTATTCTTGTTTTTTTTTATTAAAAAACAGGCGGTCTGAATGGTGTAGCGATCCCCCGAGTGAAATATTCATGTGTTTCGGTTACGCAACCCTATTAATAGCAGGCGCATTAATAAAATATTAGTACAACATGAATGAAGGGATGTTTGCGACATGGATTAATGACGAACTAATGTAGTGATATACGGATATAGAATGTAAACATGGGGTGGCCACAAAGCATATGGATGGGACGGGAAAGACCCAGCGGGTGACCCTACAGTGAAAACACACAATTGGCACGCGTCAGGGTCAATACCAGTGCCACAGGCTCCTATTATAATGTAATTGTCCGGCTTTGTGGCCTATTAATGGCCTTAACGTATCATTGCACTTGTGCCAGGATTTATGAGCTAATCCGAGAAGTGGAATGAATCGAGAGCTTGACGTTCCAACCAACCGAAACAAACAATTCCGGATGGGACGTATTACCGTCATGTGAGGTCACGCTCCGTCTTGTTGCGACGAATAATAACCACCTGAAATCTTGACACATTTCTTGCAGACTTATTTTCACCACAGGAAATGTCCTCAATGGAGGAGGAATAGCACCATTAGATTTTTTGGATTAAAAGAAAATTAAATATCATCACAACACAAAATTTACATCTACTGTATCATTCCGAATAAGATTAGTACTAATGTTAATTTTTGTGTAACTCCAGTAAAATGTAGAGGTCTTGGATTTTCTCATGGGCTATGAGTCATATTTCCGCAAATGACGGTCTCAAGCAGAAGCTGCAAACCGATCGGAAAACATCGTCACTGGTTTATCGCTATATCTAAGGTCACAACCCATGAGAGAATCCAATACCTCTACCTATACAAAATACATACAGGGTGAGTCACAGAAAACGAAACAACGCAAAATTGCAACAGACAGCTTCTTAGACCTTTTAAAAAAGCTTGAAAATGCTACAAAATTTAAAATATCTATCATTCCTAACAGAGTTTGTAGATTTATTTCAAATAAGAATGGGTCTGATGTAGATTCTTGTGTAACTCCAGTTTTTTTTTTGATAAAATAATTTTCTCCTGTAAATTCAACCCTTGCGATCCCATCCACTTCTTCAAACTTATCCACTTGGTACACTTTTGCTGCAATGATTTTACAGAGAAAAGCTCTTTTGCTCCAAACCTTTTTATTATTCGCAGAATTTTCTTTTTTCATTTTATTGAGCTTCCAAGACCAAAGCTCCACGCTCGGCGCCTCTTTCGAAACTGATTTATCGCTATATCTAAGCTCACAGCCCATGAGAGAATCCAATACCTCTACCTATCCAAAATACATACAGGGTGAGTCACAGAAAACGAAACAACGCAAAATTGCAACAGGCAGCTTCTTAGACCTTTTAAAAAAGCTTGAAAATGCTACAAAATTTAAAATATCTATCATTCCTAACAGAGTTTGTAGATTTATTTCAAATAAGAATGGGTCTGATGTTGATTCTTGTGTAACTCCAGTTTTTTTTTGATAAAATAATTTTCTCCTGTAAATTCAACCCTTGCGATCCCATCCACTTCTTCAAACTTATCCACTTGGTACACTTTTGCTGCAATGATTTTACAGAGAAAAGCTCTTTTGCTCCAAACCTTTTTATTATTCGCAGAATTTTCTTTTTTCATTTTATTGAGCTTCCAAGACCAAAGCTCCACGCTCGGCGCCTCTTTCGAAACCGCGTCAATTATGCAAACGCCCCCTAAACGCCGCATTAACCCTTCACTTCTCGCGTCCACCTGAATGAGCTTTCTCCCCATAAGCTCCACACGAGAAATTATGCAGTCGGCGTACGTCGAGCCTAATTAAACCTTGGTATTTGCATGAGTCGGTTATAAATTTTTTGGGAAAGCGGAGATCGCAGATAGGGTAGGAGACGGTTGGTCAACCCGCCAGGGGTTGCAAGCGGGGTAATAGCGGAAACTCGGCTCTATCGCGGCACCCGACCGGAAATGGCGTTGAGTCACCTTCCCAGGACTCAGGTGATATCTCTCCTGATCCTAGTACGAAAATGGATTCGATTGTTGTTCGAAGGATCGCGGCTCGGGGGCGGCATTAAGGTGGTCACACGCGACGGCGCTATCGCGAAATCGGTCGTAAAGAGGCAGAACTAAAAAAATACAAATACATTTTTTTTTAACTGGAAAAGTGAAAAGTGGCGTTTCCAAAAGCTCCCAACAAAGCTGGCCAACTGACTAATAATTAAAAAGTAAGTTCATTATACATTTGCCAATCAAAAAACCAGGAGCAGGTGACTATCCTCGAGATCTTTTAATTATTACATCGCAGATCGCTTATCTCGTGTTTGTTATCCGCGACGACACCTGGTTTCCACATTTCCTATCACAAAGAAATTGACAGCTACAAGAAAAACACAATTTACATTCTTTTCAAAACGATTCTTCCTTGTGTAACTCCATAGTTTAGATTTTTTAATCGCGTCTTTTACATAATGGCGCTCCACAAGGTACCGTTCTGGGGCCAACATTATTTTCGATATATTCTTTTGCTGCGCGAATTGTGAAAGATTTATATTTTGCCCGGAATTCCTCATTCGTCTCTGCCCAGCCGCCCCACCGCTCCCGCTCTCCCTCCGCCGCCCCATGAATATTCCCAACATATTTTGACACGTCACATCGTAAACACAACTGAGATGATTAAACTGCTTCTAATAAATTAAAAAAGTCTGTTTAATGAAGAGATCGCCGGTGCCGAGAACTGGATTGTACCAATTTAGTACTTTACAAACTAATTGTTATTTATGGGCCGCAACACTAATATTTCATTTATATTCCTCGAGTACCTTACCTACGTCTCAATTATAATCTAGCTCAGAAGTCATAAAATTCGTCTGCGTCGCCGTTAAATCACGCTTTTTTATCGATACATTGTAAGAGAAACAACCCTGTAGCGCAATTAGAACCAGAGCGTCCAGATTCTTTCGCAGGATAGGATAAGGATCTCGGGGTGTTTGCAACCTGTGTGGGTGCGCACCAGGTCGTGGTGTCCCTCACAACTCTAAAACGTACTAATCCCAGTCAGGTCTTTTGTTACTCGGCGAGAATATGGCGGCTTGACACGCGAGCGGCGGTGGAGGACGCGGTTCTTGTGTGCTCCCAAGAAGCGAACGACAGTAATGAGAAGAATTTACAAAAATGTAAGTGAAAAAATGCAGAAGATCTTCAATCAAATTTAATTAAATTCATTAAAAGTAGGTTCTCGTCCTGACTGAGTGGAGAGTCTGGCTACTGTACTGTCGAAGTGAGCAAAAAATTTGTTACATCAGTTTCAGTGTTGAGGCTTCTGGTACTATTAGTACCAGACAAAATGGTAGTGTCTAAGGTGACGCCAGATCAATATAAAACAGTATAAGATATTTTATTTCTTTTTGGGCTTTCCAAAACAGCTCGGATAAGTTTTACGACAATCTACGAGTATATATATATAAAACTGAATGTCTGTTTGTTTGTATATTTTGTATGCAAATCTACAGTTTTACTCCGATCTTGATGAAATTTTGTACACTTGATCTTCAAAACAAGAAGAAAATTACTGTCTACTTTAATTTTACAAAAACCAACCCCTACTACCATTTTCAACCCTGTTAAGAAAAAAAGACAGTTTTTTCGAGTTGGAAATACCCTCACCTTCGCCGCTTCACCCCTATTTCATCCTTTGAGTATATCGTCACCTTCGCCGCTTAACACCCACAAAAAGCAACCCCTATTATCATTTTTAATCCTGTTAAGCACAAAAAAAGTTTTTTCGAGTTGGAAATCGCGTTTGCATGATATATATGTTCAGATGTCATAGTTACATTTGGTTGTTTATAAAAGCAGCAATTTCGCAAAATGTATTTGAATGAATTCTGAAATTTGCGGGCGAAGCCGCGGGTAAAAGCTAGTTTTTTTTATAAATACTCTGAAATATTTTTCTTATATATTTTTTTATCCCTGTGCTAATCTCGCAAGATTCCCTCTTTTATGCGCATTTTACGACCCTCGCACAATCTAAACCCGTATCGATTTAAATATCTTAATACGGTCATTAGTATTTTATGAGCGATTAGCAGGTGGTCATAAATTCGGTCGCGACCGCACGTGTGGCCATTCAATCAAACGAGCCCTAGATTTTTTTTATTTTTCAGAAGAGACAACCATCTGCTCAACGAAATTAATCATCGTTTCGCTTTCGAAGCTTGAACTCCAATTATGGTGAAATATTGCCTATCGTGTCTTAAGTTGGAACGATCAAGTCTGACAGTGCAGTGGTATCAGTGCGGTCGGTGCAGTTCTCTTGTGTTGTTCCGTTGTCTTCCTCGGAAGAGAAACGACACAAACCTCACCTTGTCGGTATTGATCCGCGGGTTCACCCTGAACCGACTGAGACCGATACTGTTTGGAAGGGAAGACGTTTTCGGACTAGCTAATAGGGTTAATATTTAATGGGGGTGGGATTAAGGAGGCCGTTTCCGCCAAATCAACCCCGCCACCTGGAAAAACGAATTTTAATGTTTCCAGAGCGATACTGCGTCGAGCGATTTCTGGGTCCTCCTCCAGTCAGGCAAGTCAGAAGGTTTTGTCGCAATCTAGTATTCTTGGAAGTTTTCAAACCGCTCCCTTAACAGTAATCAGAAAGATTTAGTAGAAAGATGCCAAAGATTTCTTCTAGGATTAGAAGAAAGCAAAGTGTTTAAATTGCTCGCTTAACACAAAAATTTGATACAAAGATGGTAAAACACTTTCTTCTAGAATTAGAAGAAACTGTATTTAGTAGGAACGTGCAAAACAGTTTCTTCTAGAATGTTCTTTAACTATCTCTTTCGGCACCAGGTCTGTATACTCATCTGTCTTCTTCCAGGATTTGAAATGAGTAACGTTTTTATAGCGCTCAAATTACAAAAACATTTAGTAGGAAAAAGTTTCTCCTAGGATTAGAAGAAAACAAAATGTTTAAATTGCTTGCTTAACAGAAAGATTTGGTATACAAGGATGGTAAACAGTTTCTTCTAGGATTAGAAGATTCTAATCGTTTTCTTCAAGGATTAGAAGAAGTAGTGTTTTCAAAGCACTCGGGTAACAAAAAAAATAGTATAAATAAATTTCTTCTAGGATTAGACAATACGATACTTTGTAGAAAGTATGATAAACAGTTTCTTCTATCATTTTCCTTAACTAACTCTTTCGGCACCACATCTCACATCTGCATAGTCATCCGTCTTCTTCTAGGATTACAAGAAAGGAGGTAACATTTTCAAAGCGCTCGCTTATAAAAAATATTTAGTAGGAAGAAGCTTCTTCTAGTATTAGAAGATATTGTAATTTGTAGGAAGATACTAAACAGATTCTTCTAGGATTTTCCTTAACTAATTTAACTTAACTTTCGTGGTCACGTGGGCCTACCCATTACTGATTCGTCTTCTTTTAGAATTAGAAGATACTGTATTTATTCTGAAGGTTCTAAACTATTTCTTGCAGGATCTTTCCTAACTATCTCTTTCGACACGTTTTCAAAGCGCTCGGTTAATAAAATATATATATTTAGTAGGAAAGAGGTGCTTCTTAAAGTATTAGAAATATTGTAGTTCGTAACAAGATACTGAAGAGACTAAACAGGTTCTTCTAAGATTTTCCTCAACTGTCTCTTTTGGCACCACGTAGACATACGCACTCGTTATTTTCAAGGATTAGAAGAGTAGGTAACGTTTTCAAAGCGCTCGCTTAACAAAAAATATTTAGTAGCAAGAAGCTTCTTCTAGTATTAAAAGATATTGTAATTTGTAGGAAGATACTAAACAGATTCTTCTAGGATTTTCCTTAACTAATTTAACTTAACTTTCGTGGTCACGTGGGCCTACCCATTACTGATTCGTCTTCTTCTAGAATTAGAAGATACTGTATTTATTCTGAAGGTCCTAAACTATTTCTTGCAGGATCTTTCTTAACTATCTCTTTCGACACGTTTTCAAAGCGCTCGGTTAATAAAATATACATATTTAGTAGGAAAGAGTTGCTTCTTAAAGTATTAGAAAATATTGTAGTTCGTAAGAAGATACTGAAGAAACTAAACAGGTTCTTCCAAGATTTTCCTCAACTATCTCTTCTGGCACCACGTGGACCTACTCATTCGTTATTTTCAAGGATTAGAAAAAAGTAACTTTTTCAAAGCACCCATTTAACACAAAGATTTATTACAAAGATGATCCACAATGTCTTCTAGAATTAGAAGATACTGTATTTACTATGAAGATCCTAAACAGTTTCTTCCAAGGATTTTCTCTTACTATCCCTTTCGACACGTTTTGAAAGCGTTGGGTTAATAAACAGATTTAATAATAAGACTAGGATTAGAAGATACGATATTTAGTGGGAAGATGCTGAACAGTTTCTTCTAGCATTGTCCTTAACTATCTCTTTCGGCACAACGTCTCACGTCTTCATACTCATTCGTTTTCTTCTAAAATTACAAAAAAGTGATGTTTTCACAGCGCTCCGTTAACAAAGTATATTTAGTAGGAAGAAGTTGCTTCTAGTTTTAGAAAATATTGTAGTTCGTAGGAAGATAATCATTCGTCGTTTTCACGGATTAGAAGAAAGTAACGTTTTCAAAGCACTCACTTAGCAAAAAGATTTAATACTAAGATGATCCACAATGTCTTCTAGAATTAGAAGATACTGTATTTATTATGAAGGTCCTAAACAGTTTTTTCCAGGATTTTTCTTTAACTATTGTTTTCGACACGTTTTCGAAGCGCCCGGTTAACAAAGAGATTTAGTAAGAAAATGTTTCTTCTAGGATTAGAAGATGTTGAACGGTTTCTTCTTGCATTCTCCTTAACTCCATGTTTGGCTACTCATCCGTCCCCACCACCGCACCAATAAATCACGTCTCCCACGAAGACTGCAAACCGGATGGCTCGCGCGGTATTCGCGTGGACTATTTCGCCGTCTGGTCGGAACGCGAAGTTATTTATTTCAATTAGGAAGGCGCGATCCCCGACACGGATATTTCCCGAAAATATGCAATAGACTGAAGTCTGGCACTTCACATGCCCGACTCGGTGGCAGTTTGCGTGTTCCGCTGCAGCCGGGATCGTCGAGTGTTGGGCGCACGCTATTGCGTGGACTCTGTATGAGTATTTATGTGTTCTTTTGTCAAACAGTTACGCGATCATCAGCTGATTTTCAGCGGGAAACGCCGCCGATCGATCGGGCTGGCGCACCGAAGGAAAATTCTGATTTAATCAGGGGAGACGCTTTAAATTCGAGCCCGGCAACGTCTGCCAATTCGCCGTTGCCACGACGACCAACGACCGCCCCTCCTTTCGTCGCGACGCCCGTAATGGCGGCCCGGAGACCAAGACGGGGGGCGGGAGGCTCCCCAAACGGACGGATTGCACCATATATTCCTACGAGAAATTAAAAAACATTATTATAGTATAGAGAGAGGAATGGCACCATTGGGGAACCTTGAGGGATGCCCTGCACCACCAACGAGAACTTTTAGAAGAGGTGTGTATTGCAAAGTAAGACGAAGGCACTAGAGAAAATAAATCTTGACTGGAGAAAGCTAAGATACGAGGATGCAAGGACGACAAGGACTGCACGGGACGAAGAGACCCAGAAAAGGACAATGAATGCAAGGTGTAGATGAGTGAAGGCACTATCGATTACCATTTCACCCCAAGCTGAGTGGTCGGGTGCCCCTTCTTGAAGCCATTATTTCGGCACTTCACCAGAAGCAATTTCTGGCGCTCGTGGACAGCAATTACAGACGTTTGGTGACTCGGGCGGGAGTCGCAGTTCCCGTTTCCGGCGAAATCAAACAGAATTAGAGGAGTTGGAGAAGGCGAATTTGGTCCGAGCGTCGACCGGCGGCAAGGGAGTCCGGAACAATGGCACGTGGCCCTGCCACAATCAGAATTCGACGAATGGAGCGCACCATCGCGTGCCGGGGTCGAAGACGAATATATGCACAGGTCACGCAATGCCGAAATGTAGTTAGTTTATACCTACGCAGGCCGAAGACAATGCTAAATGACAATTTGAACGGAGGATCGGTGAGACTGGAGGGGCCTCGATGGCTGAGGAGTCAGGACATCCAGGCTAATCATTGTTTTTTTTTTAATTTCTTCATTATTAATTTCTTAATTATAGAACAGATAAAATCTTAATAGAAAGCAACTAGAAAACGAGAAATTTTAGTTTTCAAAGTTGGGTCAAAAGTGACCCAAATCGTATATCATCGAACGTGTATTTAAAATAGCATTTCAAGGATTTGAACCATGCTGTACCTAATTGATATAGTCAGATATCACAATTTATCTTGATTAGAGAAAAACGAGACTACAGAGTGGAAATCTTTAATACATTCAAAAAGTTTTGGCTGAAATACACAAAACAAATCATTTTTCTTATCTGAATAATGGAAAAGCAACTAGAAAACCAGAAATGGTCGCTTTGAAAGTTGGGTCCAAATTGACCCACAGATAGAAAAATAGTTGATTATATTTTTTAGTCAGCGTAATGAAACCTACAATCTTTCTGTTCGTTATTATTATTATTTCTCGTTATTTTTTGTTTTGTTTATAATTTGTTATTTTAGAGTCATAAATCGTAGTGATGGGGTAAAAATAAATAAAGTCAGTTAATACATTATATTACATATTTGCTTTAATGGCAGTATAACGACTGTCGGGACATGAGTAGGGACATAAACTTCCAAAGCGAAGTTGTAAAATATCTCCATTTAATGAATTTATAAAAGCTAATCAAGACAGTTTGATGAAGTCCCCCGACCCCGTCGGACTTTATTACCCCCATCGCAATTACCCCACAAAGGAGAACAAACCCGTCGCTCTCGTAAACCTCGAATTCAAAGTCGCTAATTAAAGAGGCGTAAAATGTCGGACAATAAAAGCAGCGCTCTCAATACGGGACCGTCACCGAAGATATCCAAGACGTGGGACGGCGGGGAGCGATAAATAAAAGGGTTGTCGGCGGCGCGAGCTCATTAACCCACAGAGAGGCCCCGTTATTTACGACGCGCCACCGCAGTCCCCCGCCCCCGCCGCCGTCCGGGTAATTATTTTGCCTTATCACCCCACCGGAGGATGGCCCCGAGGAGATGGCTCCGTGGCGCGGCCGATATCGGGACCAGCTCCACATAAATTTGCCTTGGTTCATTAAATGTGAGATTTTCTTACAGATACATTAGCTGTAAGAACAAACATAATTCCAACTCGGGGCCGGACAACCCACGCTCTTAACACCTCGTGCTACTGTGCCGGAGCGGGAGACACGACCCGGATTTACAGGTTCGACGGAAATGATCCCAAACGTTTGCGTATTATTTTTTTGGAATTTTTAGCACCCCACAAATTTCCACCCGGAGCCAATTAACACATCATCAACACGCGTGCTTTTTTCTCTTCAGCTATTTACGTAGCCATTTACCCCGACATGAAACTTGCATTAGACTTGTTTAATATTAATGCAGCTTATTAATTTTATTTCGGGGCGAGCTTCGCGTAGCCGGTCGAGCTTTCACATAATAGAGGTCATTAAGTGACCTCATGAAGTGATCGATTAAGGAAAGCGAACGGGAAAAAATGGGCGTGCTGTTGGGCCACCTAAAGCCTAATGGTCACTTCTTATCGGCAAAATGCAAATTCTTATCTATAATTCCCCAAACGCGGGATATTTAGCATAATCTTCAAATAATGAAGTCGGCATTATGAATGGGCTGTCATACGGGCATGAACGGTTCTAAGCTCGCACGTTTATCGGATCGGTAATTCTACGTAGTCACGAACGTGCCACAACTATTTAAATTCTAATTAATATTTTTAATTACGACGGAATTATCGCGGCCACGATTTCGTATGGATCGAGTGGACCCAAGAGAGTGACAAGTGGATTTTACGAGATGCGAAATGTTTGCGTATTTTGACCAGGCTCATAAAACCAAGACTCATCAGTGAAAAAATGTCTATCTTATAAAACCAAGATTCGTCAGTGAACAATTTTTTTCTGTTGCATTATTATGCGGCTTGTTTAGAAACTATTCACAAAAATGAAACTCTTAGTAACCCGGTGTACTTCAGGGAGGTGGTTTGGGTCCAGTGATTTTTAACACGGAAATAATTTGTTCATTGTAATAAAAAATATTTGAATATCTAATTCAAGTTCAAGAAAAAAGTTTCAAGGCGCTCATCAGGGATCTCTTCAGGGTCCAAGAATGTTTCACGTGGGTATAATACAACAATGTATGGCATATGATAAAGTGCTAAAAGGGTAATAGTTATTTACAGTAAGAGTGAGGCAAAGCTTTCGTTCACGCGAATTGCGTGCAATTTGAATTCAAGTGAACGAAAGCGACATTACTCTCGAGTGCTATAAACTTTGTATTCAAAATTTGAAATAAAAATAAATCACATTTTTGGAAATTGAAAGGGATAATGAAGAGTTATATGCTCCTGATGATGTTCTGGAAGAGTCAAGTGCCGCGAGGTACTAAATGTTGCCTAAAAAATCAAAATTACGTAATCAGAAAGAATTGGAAAAATTTAAGAGTAAATGAAAACCAGTGAGTGAAAGACAGTGAGCGAAATTGAAGTGAACGAAAGAGAAACCTTCACCCACTGGTAACTACGGATACAGACTCAGTTTCTAGGGAGGTGTCCAACAAATGTATTTGACAATTAAGAAGGGTGAATTTACTGGGACTTCCAAGAACGTCCAAATTGTATAAAATTGGTAGCAATAAAAATAAATAATAAAATTACAATTTTAAAGTATGTACATTTTTGCAGAAGAAACATGAGGGTTTGTGGATACCCCACAAAAATGCTAAATTACAATAAGACAAAAAATAATAAAAACGTTGTTACTCGACCGTAATTTTGTTGTTTCCTTTGTCCTGCAATATTCTTTTCCTGCCAATCTGCGATCTAAGTTTCGCCTTTACAAGGTCGTTAATATTTGGTGTTTTTTTAATCGAAAGAACCGCCGGATCTGATAACACCGCATTCATTTATTACTTCAGTGGAATTAGTATTTTCGGAATAATTTATTTCGGTGTAATTTAAAAAATCTATGAAACACTGTAAAAATGTAATGTGGAAAAAAACCGATAGGATATCTAAATGTGAGTTTATACAAGCAATTTATTATATTATATTGTTCACTCGTAATGTATGACCGAAGGCAACAGTTTATCGTGGAAATTACAAGCATCATTTACTTTTTATAAAAATTTAGTCTTGTTAATTTAATCCCCAAAGTAGACGAATCGATGTGGTTTTTCTTTGAACAAAATAAAAACAATCGAAGGCCAACTGAAATATTACCAAAGCAGCAGTGTGGTGTTGCGCACCGTCTTGCACCAAGAGCTACTTCCAATTTAACTGTCGCTCGGTCCTACCAGTAAACATTGAAATGTGTATTTGTTGCACATTTTCTAAGGTAAAATTCTTGTGTGATTTTTTCCCTTTCACGTTGTTATTGTGAGTGGTTGTGTTAAGACACGCAACCTCAGAAAATGATGCATGGAATGCAATCTGGTCTTAAGAAGTTAACAAAAAAACTGCAAATGTTTTGGGTCAATGTCTCCACGTTTTTCCATCAGAACACCTGTAACTGGCAAATAAGTGCTGTTTTAATTGATCTGTTACAAAAAATTGTCGCAGGTGATGAGTGGAAAAAGAGAATGAGTATTTATTTACACAAGGTGTTGATGGATATTTACAAATGCAATGAAGGAATCCGTGGGCAAAAATGCGTCTAGCCCACTCCAGAAGAAAGAAAAAATATAAAAAGTGTTGCAAGAAGTAGAAATTGAAAAGAGAATAAAAAAGGTGATCACAATTACTTCCAGAGGTGACACATTTTCTGTGATTGATTATGACTGATTTTTGTAGGGGCGCATTAATCTTAAACCTAGTGGATAATACCTTACATAACTAAAGGAAGAACAAACTACAAACTAAACTTATTCTATTCAGGAGATAATTCAGGAGATATTCGGGATACAAGTTCTAATGCGCTTAACATGTTCACGTTAGAACTAGTTCCTCGGAAGTAATGGATCACCCGTCAGAGACAATCAACAGTTCTTCTTATATTCTAATTGTAGTAAACCACACAGTAGTGAGATGTAATAGTACCAGGAGCGTTTATAAAGACAAAATAATATTGCTGCATACAATAAAAACAAGAATCTGAAGGTAGAACATAGGGAAAATTTGAAAAAATTTGACCATGAGATACTGCAATAATAAAAAAATACACGACAAATCAGACATAATGTTCGTTTAAAAATATTGTAGAAACTTCGATACGCGAAGACGTATTTGGCACATTCGCGGAAATGAAGCACTCGCTCCTTCGTCGCTCGTGTCTCAAATACTGCGCTCATGCGCGAAAAATGTCTTTTCGCACTCGGTTCGTAAATAACTATTTCTGCCAAAAAACTTCATCAAAAACCTGCAGCAAAGACTGCTTCAACAGACCCTAGCCTGTTTGATATTAGACCTGAAAAAAATTATCATAAAGAGCAGAAGTGAGTCTTTTTGTGCCAAGCCCAGAGATTGAAGACCGAAACGCAGTTGAGGTCAACAACTGGGAAAATCAATCACATTTTACCACATTTAACTTCTAGTCGTATTTCTTTGGTCCTTGCTCTCCCTTATATCTGTAAATCCGCAACCAACCAGTAGTGAGATGTAACCGTACGGGGGTCGCCCACAAATCCTCGCCTCCGTGGCCGCTCTTAACCTTCCCCTGATCAATTTACATTAACTCCAAGAGCTAGAATTAAATTCTCTTGTGAGTGGATTCGAAACGACTCGTTCTAATTCTCGGCGGTCGATGCTAGGTGGCTATTAAAGTAATCACAATAATTATTTTATCTTTAACAGGAATTACTCATCTTTAACGATTTAATGTAACCCTTAACCTACAACGCGGACGCTTCGGACTAAGTTTTAATTAGATGGAAGCGAGTTCCATTAATTATAGGGTGCACCGGAACGAATCTGTGCTGCATCGGCTGCAGTGCCAGAAGTGACCAAAGTGGTAAAAGTTGATCGTGATGGTTTTTGCAAGGCCCGAGGTGATGATTGCGCTCCGGCAGGAAACGAAAATCTTTGACTTTGGTAAAAATCCGATCGAATCGAAATTGTTGGTGTGTCTGCGAAATCGTTGGCAAAATAATTACATGCACAGAAAGCACTAACCATTACGTCGGATTTATGTTAACATCGGCGCTGTCTGCCGTACGGGTTAAATGA
Organism: Tenebrio molitor; assembly: GCF_963966145.1. Lineage (NCBI taxonomy): Eukaryota > Metazoa > Arthropoda > Insecta > Coleoptera > Tenebrionidae > Tenebrio > Tenebrio molitor. Next base: position 5,451,078 of record NC_091053.1, read on the forward strand.
TTTAATGACTGTTATAACAGACTCTCAAGGCGGTTTTAGGCTATGCTCAAGGTAATGGTAACGCAACGTATCGCGTCTTCGTTTCCTAGAATGTGGTCGCGAGGCCGGCCTTTATAATTTAGATAATGTACCATTTGTTTCGTAACACACGAATCTTTCTTTCTCTTGATCTCTTCACCGGTCTGGATTTCATTTTGACTGTAATTGACATCTCGAGGGTGCTTGCGCAACGAAACGTCAAACACTTTTCTAATTAAAGTGGTAACATCCACTGAAGATGCAAAAAAAAATGTCAGAAACTTTGCCAAAACTCAAAATTCGTTGCTTTATTGTGTTTATTTTTACTTACATTTAGAGTGGTGCTCCACAGAGTAGCAACCTAAGCCCTACACAATTCGTTGTCTGTTATTTAGTTTGTTCATAATTTTACTAAAATAAGCAAAGCAAACTTAGTAATTACCAAATCAAATTTGACAGTTAAGTACTTAATTACCAAATTATAAATTAATTAATCAGAAGAACCTTCTATTAATTAAAGTGTGATGTTAATTAAATTTTGGTTGGTAATTTCTTAATTTTATGTGATTTCGTAATTTAATTAATTTGTAAATTTCTCCTTATCTAGAAAATAACTTAATAAATTGGATTACTCACAAATTTTTGAATTGTTAGCTACAAAAGCGAATGAATGATTAAAATTTACTTCACCAAATAATTAATAATTAATTAATATTAATTAAAATCTCAGTTCTAGCTTTAACTTAAGTTACATTATTGTTTACAATTTTATTTCAATTAGAATAGATCAATAAATATTAAAAATATTTTAATCGACGTCAGATTCTATTAATTTAATTAAATTATTAATTTCCTTTCCAGTATTGATTTGTTTTAATTAAAAATAAATTACAAACTTTTTTGTACAATAAATGGTGAATTCATGAATTAATCTTGTACTTTCTTTTATGCAAATTAATTTTAATTAGTAATTAATTAATGGCACATTTTTGGAAGCCACACGAGAAAATTATCGTAATAAGAAACATTTATTCTTTATAAAAATTGTTTTACAAAATTAATTTCAATTACATAGAATTTTTTATACTGTCAAATTGTTCAGTTCTAGTCCAGCAAAATGAATTAAAAATTAATTAATAATCAGGTTATGGTCATACTCTTCAAAATAATCTAAATTAAAATTTTATTACTTTTGATTGATTGTTAATTACTTTAGTACATAATTGCTTCTTTATTTTAAAAAATGTATGTAAAGTAATAAAGCTCTATTCCATTAAGTACTTTTTTTTTAGTTACTTAGTTATTACTCAGTTATTGGAAACAATTAATTTGATCATTTGTTTCTTAATTTAAATAATTTACAATTTCTTAAATAGAAAAATGGATAGCAATGTATTATATTTGTAAAGAATTAGGAAATGAGATTTAATTTAATTTAATTTTAATTCATTAAAAATTGCACAATTAAGTTCAATCGGGTGGTAATTAAATAAATTACTATCAATAACAAGCCTGAATCACAATACATTGTTGTGTTTCTAAAACTAATTTATTTAAATTATTCTAATTTTATTCTAATGGAAAACTGAGAAATTGATGTCATTACACCATATCGGTAGTCCATCTGTCATTATCTGTTATTATTTCCATTATTTTTAACGTTATTGAACAACTCACGACTTGTAATGCTGGAAAAACGATTTAAATTAAAAGCAGTCGCACCAACACGACTTTCATAAAAAATAATAATAACAATAAAAAAAATCACTGACAGATTGCTAATTAGATACAAGTACAAGCATTCCAAATCAATTAATATTAAAACAGTGGCATTAATTGATTGTGGCGATAACGCCCGTCCTGATAAGCGATCGTTCGCGCTCCTGCTGGCGCTCTGAAGAATTTTTCACAAACAAAAGTCACTGATCCCGCTCCTGCTGACCTCAAACGCTGTCAAAATTGAAGAAACGATTGCTAATAATGCTCCTGCAGTTCGCTGAATCCGCGTTCCGATCGGCTCCTGCTGGTTCCCCAAACAAGTTCTTAGTTGCAGGAATTGCTCCTGCAAGAACCAAAGAGTTTTCAGTCGGACAAAATCCTGCGCCTCCTGCTCGACAAATATTTTTCAAATGCACAAATCGGTAAAGAATCATCGATGGCGATCCTGCGATCGACTCCGTCACGACCTCTGCTGGCTTCTGCTGGCGCCCAAAACAATATTTTTGCGGTGCTGTTGCTGAACAATTGTCCAGAGCACTCCTGATTTGCATCCGCGTTTAGACTTCGCTCCTGCGGCTTCAGGTGCTCCTGATGAGCAGTTTTCAGCAATTTCATGACGCTCCTGCTGAAAAATCCTGCGACTCCTATTTGAGTGCAGTTTTTCTGTGCGGTAAAACGGTCGTTGGTATCGTTGGGATCGGCGATCGATTCCGGATCGCGCTCCTGCTGGCTCCTGCTGTCACTTAATCGCGTCCGATGGGTTTTTCAGTGACAAGAGTCGGTTTTTTCAGCGATGATATCGGCGATGAGTCATGATAATACGCCGGTCGAAATGAAAAGTCTAAAAGCCTGGAACATAACAGGCAGGTTATTCGTAAACCATATTTATTTGATCAATACTCGGGGCCTCCTGCAGAGCAGCGCCAGACTTGCGGTCTACCCTCGCCTAATCAATATACAAAAACACTATATAATTTAGTGTTTTACGGCGGCCCAATCTTATACACCAGCCCGACCGGCTCACCATGAATCTATAACTATGTACTGTATTTATTACGGATTATTTGTTTTATTTCCACCACTAATAAATATGTCTGCCTTATGGGTACCCGCTCTAATAAATATCTCATAATTGTAATCGTAAACTAACACGTCAAATAGAAAAATTTATTGACTTATGGGAACGCTCGCTCGCCGTTTCAACGCGTCTTATTTATTCCCGCCTAGGCGGACCACAATTTATACGGTTTCGAGGCCCCGCAGGATGCATCGCGCTCTCAAACTGCGCGTCCGATTCACCAACGGACCTTCGCTGCCGACAAATTCACACACAGCAAGAAGTGGATGTCACGTGGGCACCGTATACGGGAGAACGCGGACAACGAAGCCCCGCCCTGTCCACTTCACCCAATCTTTCTTCAAACGAATTTCTCTTTTCCATGCTCAAATCATTTCAGTTAGTTTTCAATTGATTACTAATTCAAATACATTAAGTATCTTTCTGTATTCGTTAATTAGTTAAAATTTGATGTTAATTTAATCTAAATGTATTTAAATTAATTTAAACCAAACACCATTGGCTGCGTGTAGGTATTTTTCAATTGTTTTCATTAAATCATCTTTCTTTGTTTCTTAGTTATCACAAATTGGCCACCCACTAGTAATGTCAGAAATTATCATCGTTAAATAAATTAATTTTATTTAATTAAAATTTTACCTCGTTTAGACACATTTACTTATCTTTCATTATTTTGATAAAATTTGATTATAAAGATTTAATTACTAAGTCTTAATTAAATCACTAAGTCACTAATTGACCAAGTTAATTAAATCCACTTGAAATTTGTAAATTATTTACGTGGATTTAATTGTACAAATTAATTTGAGAATAGAATTATAACAAATAAGACAAAGAATCTTGTTGATTACTACAACCTTGTTTGAATATTTTTTTAGGTGTAGCAACGTGCAGGTAATAATTATAAAGTATTCAAAGAATACCATATTTAGATATGCATAAGAGGAATAATAATAATACGAGTATAATTGTTTATAAAAAATGTAAAAAACAACAATGGATTGATTAAGCAGCGCCCAGCTCTGTAAAAAATGTGATAAAAAAACCCCTGAGCCTTAATTGTGATATAAGTACGTCACCAACGAAAACAAAAACGGACTGATAATTGCGCCCTGCGGCGCTCCTAATCCCGCCGATCGTAAATCACTCCGATCCCGAAATGATTTTCGCCGCCGACCGGTTCCCCAATTAGGCCCGATTTTTGTGGAAAGTGACGCGTGACGGCGCCCTGCGTCAATAAAGGGTGCGGATGACTTACTCCCGCCGTAATAACACCTGCCACACTCCAATCACGGTGCCCATTAAACGCTTATTGAATAGACAGGTTAAACGTGACAAGTTGCTGCATCATCGTGACCGCGCCGTCCGTCACGTGGCCGCGGCCGATCATCACAGGTCCCGAGACGGCTCCCTGCGGGACATGCTCCCCCCAAGATCCGCACGGTCGATCCCTATCTGCTCCCTTACACAAATGGGGCGGAGTCTGACAGTTGCGATCGCCCCGACAGCTCGCGATAAGATAGCGAAACCACCATTTGCATAAGAGAGGGCGCTGCGGTCGCCTTGGTCGCCCGATGGATTCGAGAAGTGTAATTAATTTGCACTTAAATTCCAATTTGTTCCTTGGAGCGGCGGCGGCGGCGAGATGGGGCGGCGATAGCGCCCGTAATGAAGCCGCGGAAAACCAATAATAATAGTAAGAGTCTAGTACCCAAAGGGCTTCCAGTTCAATCTTTGGTAGATTTTAGTGGTAGTACTGTCGGTACCTACTCTTCCAGTTCAAGTGATCTTTGGTAGATTTTAGATATTATCGGTACTGCTAAGAGCGGGAGCTGATCTTTGATAGATTTTAGTGGTGGTACTGTCGGTACTGCTAAGAGCGGGAGCCGTCTTGGCACAGAATTGTTTACATCTTGCGATTTTCACGCTCCTTGGCCGATTGTTCCACTACAGAGCATATAAGCGAGTACGATAACGCTAATTAGACGTAATAACACAGTGTTACGCTCATTTTCATGCTCATCCCAGGTTTCTTTGCTAATTTCGAATAGTCGGAGGGATCTGTCTATATTGCAGCAATCAGACTGGCGATAATTAAAATTAATGAGTCGATCTTTGTTCTAGTTGTTATGCACAAAGATAAGGATGACGGCGGCGGCTTGCACCGACCTCGAGATCTCACCGCCTTCGACCACACTCCTCTCGACGGCGAAATGTTCTTGCAGGTAATAACAATAACACTAAAGGAGAAAGCGTCGTTAAACTCGATCGTTTCAAGGCTCTCAACGGATTCCTTATGATCCTGACGTGTGAGGGAGAAGTTTTTTTCGCCACGCACAGCATAGAAGGGTACTTAGGGTTTCACCAGGTAATAAACTCCAAACGAATTGTTAATTTTGATCACCTCTCAACTGCAACTTCCAAAAGTATCCGTTTTGAGTGAGTTCCACTTCCAAAATTTTACTTTTTTTTTTTGATATTTTGACCCGCGTACGTCGCCTGCTCCAAACTAGTTGTTGTAACTGTTGCTTTTTTACAGTCAGATATTGTCCATCAGTCGGTATACGAGTTGGTGCATTCCGAAGACCGCGAAGAACTGCAGAGGCAGTTGATGTGGAACTCATTTCTTCCACCCGAATCGGCAAACATGGGTCTTCAAGACGTTCTCCTACCAGAAAACTGTCATTTGTTAGAGAGAAGCTTCACAGTGCGCTTCCGATGTCTCCTAGATAATACTTCCGGTTTTTTGGTAGGTAGTCAATGGATAGTCTCCTGTTAACACACTCAACGCGTTTTTGCAGCGTTTAGATATACGAGGTCGAGTGAAGGTGCTCCACGGACAAAATCGGAAGTCCGACGAAGCCCCTCTGGCCCTCTTCGCCATTTGCACACCTTTCGGTCCACCGTCCTTGCTCGAGATCCCTCAGAAAGAAGTGATGTTCAAGAGCAAACACAAACTGGACTTGGCGCTGGTTTCCATGGACCAGAGAGGGAAGATGCTGTTGGGGTACTCCGATTCCGAGCTGGCCAACATGGGAGGGTACGACCTGGTCCACTACGATGACCTAGCTTACGTGGCGAGTGCCCATCAAGAATGTGAGTTGTTGGGAAGGTGCGGGTGTTGGTAGTGAAGGGGTGTTGTTGCAGTACTCAAAACTGGGGCGTCGGGGATGATAGCGTACAGGTTTCAGACCAAAGACGGGCAGTGGCAATGGTTGCAGACGAGTTCCAGGCTGGTCTACAAGAACTCGAAGCCGGACTTCGTGATAAGCACGCATCGACCTCTCATGTGAGTCTTGGAGGGTTGAGGAATCTGGGTTGATTTGTAGTTTGCAGGGAGGAAGAAGGACGGGATCTTCTCGGCAAGCGCACCATGGACTTCAAAGTGAGTTACTTGGACGCGGGGCTTCCAAACAGCTACTTCTCGGAAAGCGATCAAATCCTGAGCAGTACTCCTAATGTCGCTCAACACAACATCTCGGTGACTCCGTCTCGGGTGAACCGGAGGTACAAAACCCAACTGAGAGACTTCTTGTCGACCTGTCGGACCAAGCGCAAACTGTCGCACAGTTCCTCGAGCGGTCAGGTGACGCCCCCGGCGAACGCGACGGTGACGGCGGCGGTCGTCAGTCCGATGCCCGCGGTGGATTATATCACGCCTGACGGCTGCGCCGCGTACAACATGTACAGCACGACGTACCCCACGGCCACGCCGGACCACAGCCTCTCCTACATGAGCCATTCGAACTTCCAGCACGGGCTGTACCCCGCCCCCGCGGCCCTCGACAACAGATACCTGGCCACGACGGAGAATCTGTTCCACCAGTACAGACCCTTGAGCACCTACTACCCCGAGTACCACCACTCGGCGCCCGCGAGTCCGTACGTGGGCAACGGCTTCCCCACCTACGACCCCACCCCCACCACAGCTAGTCACCACGCCTCCTACCGCATGCCCGTCGACGAGAAGCTCTACCCTTGCCAGCAAGTGGTGGACACGCCCACCAAATACCCCGCCTACGTGGACACCTCCCGCAGCTACGTCGTCACCAACTCCAGCAAGTGTCTCGACGTCAGCTGGCCCTACTCCGTCAGTCCCTCCTCGGGGATCATCCAGCCGGTGCAGGTGATGGAGTTGGGCAAGCCGTGCAAGATCTCCAAGCATTCTTCCATCGACGGGATCTCGTCGAATCACTCGTCGCCGCCGGTCAACGCGGGGCTGCTCACCCCCAAGATGGAGGAAATCAAAGCGGACTCCCTCGCACACGAGCACTTCTCGCCGGTCACCTCCAGCGTTCAAGAGATGCCGCGCCAGACGGTGTTGATGTGGGGCTCCAACCACATCAACCCTTCGCCCGCCTCCACGACGCGCTCGCCCTCGCAGGACTACTCCACTCCCACGTCGGAGGGCTGTGAGGCTCTCAAGAGCCTGGCCGAAATCAGCAACCCGGAGATGTGCAAGTGGAACGGGGAGGAGAACAAGTCTGAGCCGGTCCAGAACAGCGACGGCGACAGTCCACACCAGAACCATCCCGCACATCACAACCACCACAACTCGAGGGTAGTTATGGTTCTATGATGAACGTGGCCGCGCTGCGAGCCGGCTCATGTACATACAAATATAAATACTTTCAATAAATTGCACATACATTTATTACTCCACGATGATGATATATACAGAAAACATATCTTCCTGCATTGTGTTTTTGTTGTCGATGTCTTCGATTAGGACGTTATGGATTCTGATACTCTAGTACGTCAAGTGATTGCGATTTCTTTCTTAGTTGGCAGCATCGTACGCCTCGATTGTTCATTAGTACCTAAACATAATTTGTTATTTATTTTTATATTTTTACGCAGTGAAAACATGCTAGTCATTCAACTGGTTATTTGTATATGTTGTACATTATTATTTATGAATGTAGTAATATAATTCGTAGAAGATAGTTTATTGTTCAGCAAATTATTGTTTTCTATGACTATTTACAAAATGACATTATTTACGAAAACTAAGGGGAAAACATTATTCAACAAAAAATATAATATATACTTAAACATAAATAAATGTACTATTGATTTTTTTTAGGGACGATCCTCCTGTGCGCCTACATTCCATACAAATCTGAAAGATCTTTCAATTGTACATTAACGTTTAAGAATCTTGTATTACCTGTAACGTGTATGAAAATTATATAATGATAAAAATAAAATAAATTATATTACAAATAGAAACGAAACGAATTTTTTCCCGTTTTGTCAACTCTTAGGTTTATCTAATCAGCGTAGATGGTTGCAGGGCCAACAAAATCTGGTTTCCCAGTGTAAATTCATTCAAAACGTAAATAAAGAACACTCAAATGAGAGACTTTTTAAGTTCATAGTTCAAGAATATAAACATCTTACAAGTCTTGAAGCGTAAATGAAGAAAAATCAACGGGAAAGCTCCCAGAATCTGAGGAAGGTGTTAAGTATTGAATAAATTCGAGCCATTTCTTTAATTTTCATTATTACTTTTTTAACTGAGTCACTGATTTATCTTCTTCAAGTGTACAATAAATATGTAATTTGTTGAGAGTGTTGAAATCTATCAATGATGCATTTCATTTACCTCTTGAAGCACCAACCTTTTTAAGATAGGCAACCAGTAAAACCAATTTGTTTTGAGGGCTGCATATCGTAGATCACACTTGGTGAAAGAGTCGGCAAATTTTCAACGCCCACAATCATTTATAGACACTCTGTACTTGAAGTACCTAAACTCTCTTGTTATTTAGAAGAGCAACTCATTTTAGTCGTACAAATACCTTGAAATAAATCTTAGAGGAGATTATAATCAAGAATCATGTGAACCACGTGTTTCGCACTCGAAAAGACATTTTATCTCTTTTCGGAGAAATGTTTACAATTTCTCTACTTGTGATTTTTTTGTAATCTCGGCTTTGGATTAGGATCTGTTGTTTGTGTGTTTCCCCTAAAGAAATTATCAGCTTACTACATAAGTACTTGCGTAATTTCTTTCGTGATTGATATGTTAGATAAATATAATTAACCAACTTAAGTACATAACATTTTTGGTTTGCAATACAAAAATTTCCAATAATAATGCAGAATCTGGAAAAGTGCCCTGAATGCTTGTAGCGTTTCCACGTTGAATAGCAAGGGAAATCGTCTCGAAAACATTTTTTTTTCATTTTGAATCGCCTAATTCCGCAATAAATTGATTTAGGACAGAAAATATATTGCAATCGATAAAGTGCCACTTGATTTATCTTTTGAAAGAAAGAAAACAGATTTTGTAAATTAAATAGATTTTAAAAATCGTACACCTTTAGTCGACTGGCCCATCTCGTAAATTTACAAGGATTCAGGCGTTTTCTTTTGGGGTGGTGATATGGGCTGTCGGGGCAACCATCCTGATTTTTTTTGTTCAAAAAACCGTCGCACATCTGGTGACCTCTCCTGGTTAGAGGAGATTATATTATAATAATCAAAAATCATGTGAACCACATGTTTCACTATTTCTGAGAACACTCGAATAGACCTCTTATCTCTTTTCGGTGACATTTTTACAATTTTTCTACTTCAGTTTATTATTTATACTTATCGGTTTATGAAATCCACTATATACTTATATAATTGTTTCGTAATAGATGCGTATATAAATTGAATTAGAAGCGAAAATTTACTGCAGTTGATAAAGTGCGAATTGATCGATCTTTTGTAAGTAACACGTTCTATAAAGTTGACTCAAGTTGCAAAAAACCACTTGTCATTTGCAACAGCATTTTTTCAATATTTTTGAACCTAATAAAGGCACAAAGAGACCAGAAAATCATAGTTTGGATTGAATATTTTCCATATACTTAAGTACAGTTTTAAAGTAATTTCAAATGACTAATGCTCTAAAAGTGCTATTGCAAATGCAAAGTGGTTTTTTGCAACTTGAGTCAACTTTAAATAATGTTATGAAAAACATAATCGATTTTGTAGAAATATGGAAATTAGTTTGGTGAAATCTTCTTTTGGCGACAAGATTCAGAATTTTGAATTAACTTTTGAAAATCCCTATCAAGATGTGGATTTCTATTTAAGACATGTCAAACAACGCTTGATTGAACTTCTTAACCGGGAACAGCAAAGCCACAACGGGATCAAAGTCAAATTGGCTTTAAAGTGTATTTTTTTAGAGAAACGCTCTCACGGACTGAAAATACAAAAAAATGAAAAACAATTTTCAACAAATTTAAAAACGTTCAACAATGAAGGAGAAGTTGATGGAATGTTCAAGGAGATTAAAGACCAAATACCAACTAATGAAAACACAGAACTGCAGAAAATTGTTCATTTATCAATCTACGTTGATTCAACAAAGAAATTTCTGGAAATCCCAAATAGAAAAGAAAAAGTTCCTCTTGTAGTTTTCGTCAAGTTTCAAGAAGAAGAAGCAACATCGCAAGACCCGGAACTCCTAAGAGAATATGTGCCAGTAGGTTTTGGGTGTTGTCTGTTGAAACACAATGAACAAAGCTATTTTCATCACCGATTTGAAAGTGAAAACGTCTTTCGGGAATTTTGGGAGATTCTGGAAACGAAAGTGATCCAAGAGAAATCAAATTTTGTGCCAATCATGATTGCAGATTTTACAAAATATACTCATTGTTTTCTTATTCGAGGCTTAAAGCGCGAAGACGAAGTAACTATTATAGGAAGTGTTAACACAAAAGTGATTTCGTTGAAAAAAAAAATTATACACACCACATTGAAATGTTTAGATTTCTCTGCGTTCCTACCAATCCACTGGGCTTATGACTCAAATGAAAATGTCACGTATATGGTCGAGATATTTCAGAAAATAAGAAAACTGTGTGACCCCTCCGGACTGGACTTGGCTAATTATTCCAGTCTAGCAGATTTTGCTTGGAATTATATGTTGAAATTCAGAAGCGAAAACGGTGAAGACCCAATTCCCATCTTGGAAGACGAAGAGAAGATAGAGTTTATTGCTAAATCTATTAGAGGGGGCTTACGTGATTGTTCGAAAAGAGTAGCGGAAGCTAACAATATACATGTTGAGAACTATAACGATCAAGACCAACAAACATTTATCGTAACTTTGGATCTCAACAATGCGTATGGATGGGCGATGTCTCAAAATCTTCCATGGGATAATTTCCGTTGGGTGGATGAAAAGAAATTTGCAGACCACTACCATATAATAAATTTAAATGAAAATGACGAAACTGGTTACATCTTTGAAGTAGACTTGGACTATCCGGAAGAACTTCACGAGGAACACAGCGATATGCCCTTTTGCTGCGTGCACTCAACACAACCACATGAACCAAGATTACAACTAAATTTACATAACAAGGAAAAGTACGTTATTCTAGATCAAAACTTAAAACAATGTATGAATCACGGATTGAAACTTAAAAAAATACATCGTGTCCTCCAGTTTACTAAAAAACCGTGGTTGAAGGATTATGTGTATTATAACACCAGACTTAGAAATAAAGCTAAGGAAGGCTCACTTGAACGAAACTTTTACAAAATGTTAAATGTCAGAGTTTATGGCAAACTGAATGAGCGATTCGATAAATGGCACTACACGACAGTAGCCACTAAAGCTGAAGATTTGCGAAAGCTCAATTCAAATTATGTTAATCGTATAATTCATGGAGAGTATGGAGATGTAGTCTTGTTCGAATTCAGTCCGAAGAAAATAAGGTCCAAAAGGCCCATATTTGCGATGTTCAGCGTTCTTGAACTGTCGAAAATGAGGATGTATCAATTCCATTATGACGTCATGGTAAAGAAATACGGAAAGCGCCTCAAGCTTCTGCGATTGAACACAGACAATTTTATTTACGAGATTGAGACCGAGAGTTTTAACAAAGATTTGGGATCAGATCCAAGACTGTTGGCTGAATTCGTGCCAGAAGGTCATTTAAGCAAGAGAAAACCAGAGGAAGTATTGGGAAAAATGAGGGATGAGAGCGGAGGAAAAAAAATTTGCAAGTATTATAGTACTCGATATTCTAATTACTTCATTCGTTTTGATGACGGGAGTTGTAAGATAATTTTCCCAGCACTAACAGCACAGGAAAAAGAAAGAATAACAGAAGAAGATTTCCGCAAATGCATATTTGAAAATGAACCAATTGTAATGGAAAGAGAGAAAATGCTTACGGAAGAATTTAAAGTTTTTGGAACGAGAAATCGGGAAGTTGTGGTTGGGCCAGGCGATCTAAAGAGATACATCAAAGAAGATAAAATCAATACGTTGGCGAAGGGACACAAAGATATCCCATCCACAAGAAACTAATCATTAGTTAGGTTAGGTAAGAGATTTTGGCACACTATGCGTTACCCGTTTCGGGTTGATTCATGAAAATTACGCGTTTAGGTTAGACGAGGAGTTAGATTGGCAGCAATTTATCCCCAACGACCAGGTACTCCACCAAGGGACGGGAGACCTCACCATCAAGAGGGCCCCACCGAACCAAACCCGGTCTTTCACCAGTACAATTCCGGAGCAACACTTCGCCAGGACAGGATTCCCCAGTCAGAATATCAGCATCACGCCGAAGGGTCTGGAATTTTCACCATCGCGGAAGAGGCAGTACAGTGAAAAAATTGTAAAACCATTGATATTAGTATTATCAGTCGAGCAATTTTTTTACTCGTTCTGCCAGTTTGTCTGTTTTTTTTTTAAATGGATTATGTATTTCTTATCTGTATTGTCGCATGGGTGTTATTTTGTAAATATAGAAGGGTTTCTTGCATTGTCAACAATCGAGTTATCTCTTTCACCCTCTCCCCCAAGTACGCGTTCCAGTGACCCCGTCGTCGGGCACTTCCAAACCCGACGCTAGCACCCTTTGTTAACTTATTTCTGCCGCCGCGCCGGGCGGAAAGAAGTAACAAAACAAATAAATCAACCTTATAAATTGATTTAGAAGCGAAAATTTACTGCAGTTGATAAAGTGCGTGTTAATTTATCTTTTGTAAGTAACATACTTTATAGTCCTTTTTTTAAACAATTGTTGATGTCAAAATTCACTCAAAGACCAGGCTGTACCACCCTAAAACCTTTCATTTCTGAACACCTGTATCGTAAAATCTCCCTAGGTCAGGTGTGAGGTTATGTCAATAATTTTCAAATGTCAGAAAATTTCAGATTTAATCAAGTTTTATACCAAAAGACAAGAAATAAAGACGATAATGACACTGAAAAATACAACTGAACATATTCAGTAGCGCAAGCGCCTTTACATCAAAGTGGCTGACATACAATTAACATTTTACGTTGCCAACGTAATGACCATCAAATAACTAGTGGCTCATACCAACATGACAACACTTTGACAATTTTTAAAGAAAAAATGAACTAACTAGGCACGCTAATAAAGTATTTGGATCTCACTAACGTACAGTTCAATCATAAGTTTTAAGCGACCTTGAGTTTGACAATCCACATCCAAAACGTTTTGACTATACATAAAGTCCATTCACGTTGGATTTTCCCTGCCAAATTGTTGTCAGGTTGCAAGCCTGCGCCTCCTTTCCTAGTAATTTTTACATTATCGCGTTTTATTCGTGATAGAGCGATTTGACGTCTTCAATTTTGAATATTAGTTTGACGTGTGAAATAAAGTCACAGATTTTTTAATAAAATTCTATTCCTGGGTGATTTTACCATGGCGAAAAGAAAAAAGGTTAATATTTAAATTGCGTTAACCTTCCACAACTGACGTAATGTGACGAAACCCGCAAGCTAATACGGACTCAAGAAAAAATAGCTTCAGTTCGAAAATTAATTGGTTAGAATCCTTTAATGTTTAATGTATTGTATGTATTAACATGATTATAATCTATTTACGATCATTATTGAGTAGTTTTAACAATACAACGTTATTTTAAAGGTAATATGTACATCGAAAAAACTTAAATTAGAAAAAAATCATTAAAAATCAAAATACACCTTTCTTTTGTGGTATGCAATTGTAACAATACATTCTTGAAACGTCACAACCACAATAAAAACGTATAAGTGTCTCTGAATAACTGAAATTTTATTGCCAAATTTGTTCCAGCATTTAGATGCATTCCTTACTTCCATCGCTTCCAATGAAAGAATCTTCACACAATTTCCTATTGGGTTCATTTTGTAAACTCTGTCCACTCATAGATTGCTTGACATAAATGTTACTAAAAGTGTTCGCTCTACGCTACAACAAATAGATTCGGCGCGAAATTTAAAAAATGGAAAGAGCAGGTTTACACGTGATATTTTATTATTATTCTGCATGTTTGCATTTAGGAAAGACGAAAGAAAACTTCAGTATAGTAGGAGTAATATATCGGGTTTTATTAATACAGGGTATTTCACGAGTGATAATGTGCCCGACGGAATTAAAAATGTAAGGCACAACTCATTTTCTAATTTCCGAAAAAAGCTGGCTACTGAAATTAAAATATCCAGCATTTTTCGGAAATGGCTAAACACAAACAAAAGATTTATTTAATGCATGAACAAAAATGACCTCTGAATCATTTTCGATGTTTGTAGTGTCACTTAAAATGTTCATTATGCTAGATTCTTGAGGCATGCACTCACTTCACAAATTCAAAAAAATCAACAAAAATCGCAACGGAACAGATCAAAACAGCAGCACGATCAAAACTAATAACTTTTAAAACCAGAGGAACGCAAAACATAGCTCTAAAGATGAAAAATCGCAAATCTAAATGCTTAAACCACTTGACAGCACTGACAGTTTCAAATCTGAAATGTCATATAATTTATTTTTCGCGTGGGTTTTATAAGAACCAATGAGAATCAGTGGCGCGAATGTTTCAAGGTATTACCAACACAATCTACGATACTTTGATAATATTTTAATGTTATGGTTTGGGGATTTTGTTATCTAAGGATATTTAAAAAAGTGCAATCTATCAGTGGACGGAGTCTATAACTTATTCTGGTTCCTCATCACTCATCATGTTAGTCGCAGAAGGTTAAGTAAATGTAGTCATTAAGGGTTTTTTCACTTAATCAACAACGCAAGCAGAAAAATACAACACCAGTAGGTAGGAGTTAGGTACCTAACTACCTACTGGTGTTGTATGTTCCTAATCCTATCATACCGATTAACAACTGACACTATTTTTAGTGTAAATGATAACAAAATGGATGTATTATTACCTATTGTTATCCTCTAAAAAGTTTAATAACAATATTTGAAAATGTTTCTTTGCTGACAGCGAATAACATAACCTCTACAGTCTACGAATGACTTGGTTGCTTTATCAGCCCGTATTGGTGACATACACAGCTAAAGCATTTTTTAACTAAAAATCACACCGCCAAAATATTGAATTATTTGACCTTGACTAGGAAAATCCAACGTGAATGGACTTTATTGGGTGATTTAAAATGATTGTGGATAAGTATGGCAACTATGTACGAAAATGTATGTGGCAACTGTGTGGGTGGGGTAAAGTTGACATTTGTATGACATTTCATAAGCGTGCATTTGATTTTTTTTTATACCATTGCATATTGATTTGACAATTTTCAAAATTGCGCGACTATGAACTGTCAAAGAAATGTCAACTCTATCCTACCCACACAGTTGCCACGTACATTTTCGTAGATAGTTGCCATATTTATCCATAATCATTTTGAATCACCCAATATTAAATAACATTATGAAAAACATAATCGATTTTGTAGAATCATGGACGTTAGTCTGGTAGAATCTTCTTCTGGCGACAAGATTCAGAATTTTGAATTAACTTTTGAAAATCCCTATCAAGATGTGAAAATTTTTTTAGGAGATCCCAAACCACGCTTGATTGAACTTCTTAAACAGGAACAGCTAAATCATGAGGGGATAAAAGTCAAATTGTCCTTAAAGTGTAAAGCGCTCTCACGGACTCAGAGTACAACAAAGTGAAAAACAATTTTCAACAAATTTAAGGACGTTCAATAATGAAGAATAAAGTAGAAGTTGATGGAATGTTCAAGGAAAACTACAAGTAAGACTCCTTCAGAACACTTTGTGTTTTTAGTCATTTTGTCCTAATTTTAAAGGTATTGTAACATTTTTTAAAAATGCAAGTTTTCTCAATGATTCGATCATCGTGCGCACGACGTTTTCCGCCAAAAATAATAATAACCCGAATTGAGAGGGGCGAAACTATAAAAGACAGGAGAGAGTGCGAGGAGGGGCTTTTTGGTCTTTAGTCAGGGAGGTCAGATGTGTGCGGGTACTGTGAAAGGGGCTGAAACGGCGAGTGGTTGAACGGCGAGAAAAGGGTGTGGAGACGTCGAGGGTCCGAAGAGGGTGAGGCTGGAAGAAGAGTCCAGGAAGGCCAAACCTAGACGCCGAGGAGCGGATTTACGAATCCCCGACGGAAGGTTCACGGAGAACCAAACGCCGGAGTGCGGAGTCAAATTCCACGCCTGGATTTCGTCGTCCGTCGTGGGCCCGAGGAAGTCCAGGTCTCCAGAGACGTCGACCGCCCCGTGACGATCAAGGCCAGGGTGATAGAAAAAAAAATTTTCGTGCCGCCGCGCCGGCCGGAATTTGGTAAATTACAGATCTCGAAATCGTCCAGAAACACATGCATTGCCGACCTAGTCCGGCTAAAAGTAGGGATTTTGAGTCATCGGTTTCGGTTGGCATTTGTTATCAGAATTCTATCAAACGTCAATGTTTGTTCTGTGGATGGCTCGTTAAAAATGTTTTTCTATTTATAACAACGTACAAACTACAAAGAAGCAATACTTAACTAAAATTAATTAATTAAAATTACGTTTCGAGCCACTTCTTGAATATGGGCTGGTGTATTTATTACAACAAATGTTTCAGGAAAATGTCAAAAACAAAACAAATTAATTAAATTTAATAAATGTCAGGAAGCAAGATCGATGTTGATTTTAAAATTTAAATGTTTAAATGTTAGTGTTGCCAACACAAAAAAAGTCCCTAATACCAATTATTAAAACAAATGCTTTAACTTCCATTTAACAAAAATCCGCAGAAGTCGGCACGAAAAATTTTGTGTATCACACGTCCAGAAACTGTTTTGCGAGCATTCGTACTTACAATACTCGTCTATCGACTCGTATTGCAAACCGTACTCATGCTCCCAAACGTGCAGTTTCTGGCCTTGTGATACAAATAACTATAGTTTTCACGAACCCAGCGCGTCGTTTCAGGCAGAACTTTTTTTTTTATTCGGAATCTAGTTATCGGTCTGCTGGTGATTTCGCCTGCAAACGGCTGGTCAGAGCGATAACAAGTTTTTTTTTTAAGAGCTCCTGTTTGTTTTATTTCTTTATCTTTTGTGTCCTCGTCCGCCGCGCGACTTCTTTTTCTATTTTGAATTTAGCTTTTTTTTTGGGAAACGAAATGAGGCCCGAGGGAACGGTCCCGCCGATCGTGGGCGGCGTAGAAGAATAGCGTCGAGGACGATATCGGGCTTCACTTTCGGCTCTCCCCCTTTTTTTTTAATTTAGTTTTTGAATTCAATTTACTTTTCGAGAGTTTTCCTTTTTTTTTTGTCGCGGCGAGGGCACAACCCTTAATTTTTGTAGGTACATAATTATTGAATGTGAGAAACGTTTTTATTATTAAATAATCCGATTTGTACGTGTGCAGCACTGGGTGAAAATATATTCATTTCGTTTAAACCACTCGGAGTTTTCTTTTTTCCGATTATCACCACCCACCCCCACATTTAGGTTGTACTCTCGAGCAGTCTCCTGTGCATCTCGACCCGAAGTCTGTTGGTTAAATCGTTATTTTGGGAAAATTTCACAATTAGGCAAAATAAATAACGTAACAGTATGTATATTTAAAAGCAGATATTCTCATCTCAAACTCATCTAGATAACGATTTTAAAAGAAAATTGATGTAAAAGCTGTATTTATTAATAAATTAGGATTATATGCGATTTTACCCTGTTATAACAAAAATAAAAGATTAGCATATAGAACTATGTCAAAATAGATGAAGAAGGTAAATTTTACTATGTAATAAGGCCCCTTCAGAACACTTTGTTTTTTAAGCATTTTACCCGTTTTTAACCTTTACCTTTAAAAAAGTTAAAATTTTATGAAATCTATCTTGTTTTTAAATTCTTCACAAGGTGAACTACTTGTAACAACAGGAACTAAAAAAATTGTGATAATGTCTAATTATTTATTGATTTTAGGGTTAGTTTTTCAGTCGATAATTATTCTTTAACTTTGGTTAGTTGCTATAGAAACCTAAGCATTGTTGCAACAATAGTATCTATGACAGTTAATGGCAATTATAAATTAACCAGCGACTGAAAAACAGGTACATAATACATAGATAGCCATTAATTAGTTTTACATAAAATGAGGTAACTCAAAATCCAATTCATTCACATGTGCAGGTATTTACGTTGTATTTCATTCGATAACTTGGTGGTAATCTGATTATTTTCTTGTCATTATTATTGACTCTAATATTATCTGGCAAATACTTCAAAATGTTTTCAAATGCTTTCTTTGCATTCGCAGCATTATACAGTGTGGAATAAAATGATTTACATCTAGTTATCTTTGGAATTTTTGCACATGTAAATTTTCCTGTACCGCTCTACTTTTTTTTTTGAAGTGCCGAACTATTAGTTCTGTCAATAAATGTCATCAATCGAATTGACAATTGTTACAATTTACTAAATTGAATTAACAAACGTTGGTGGCCACTTTCAACACTAGCTGTGACTTGCTTTTGTTAGCTCCTTTTTAATTTCAATCTCTACTTTGCATTCATATCATCCCTTCGCAATAAATCACATTTGGAATTTTGGAATATTTTGAGGTTAGGCTTTCTTTTTTTTTTGTAGAGCGGCATTTCGTATTTTTACAAGGGTAATGCAAAGGTAACTAGATGTAAATCATTTTATTCCACACTGTATTGTACAGTATTTTTTTACGTTTTTGGAAAGCTCTCGTCAAAACAAAGAGGAAGATACTACATTTGATGGGTCTAACTTCTACTGTTAGTAAACTATTCGCTCTTTTGTGTCCGGACAAATCAAACTTTGAAAATTTGTAAAAAAATATAACAGATGATAATTATTTAGATTAGGTGTTTTTAGAACATTGTAAATATCGTCAATTTTATTGCCTTCTTGAAAAACATTAAGATTTTTACTTAATTACGTAGTGGGCGCTTCAAACGCAAACTCTTTATTTAGTCAATTTTTTTTAATGGAACACCCTGTATTTCGATGTACCGTTGGATAGCTCTTTCAATGAGCGTTCAAAAGATATAAGGTTTTTGGCATCTAAAATAGTTTATCCACAATTTTTTTTTTTTTTTTGGGAAGTGTACAACCGCCACTTTTCTTTTTATTTCTTTTTTTTAAGTTAATTAAAGGTTAAATTTATTCTCTTTTTTTATATTAAACTCGATGAAATGTATTTTTTTGGTTCCGTTAAATTAAAGAAAAATCTGATATTTTAAATTACATTTGTGGATAAACTATTTATTTTAGATGCCAAAAACCTTATATCTTTTGAACGCTCATTGAAAGAGCTATGTATTTCAAGGATTGTACCGATATTGTTAAACATAGATATTTTACAAAAAAAAGACAAAATATGCACATTACAAAAATAGTTACTCATTTGAAGAAGCTGTGTCTTGGGATTGGGAAGCACTGCTAACAGCAGTTGAGTCTGAACCACTTGAGTTGGAAAACTCAGCTCAGCCTCGTGAGTCAAAGGCGTACTCAGTAAACTCTACTTCATTTCCAAGTAAATCTTTTCATCTATGATATTCATATTTGCAATTCTTTGAAATTCAACTACAGCATATATG